>NC_139222.1:162668963-163868963 GCF_055691185.1 Crinia signifera
CAATCACAGCGATCGCCGACCGGGGGGGGCACCCCTGCCCCCCCTGGGCGACGAGGGGGGATGTCTGCTGTCAGGGACAGCAGACATCACCTAACTGTCACTGCGTCTCTAGACGCAGTGACAGTTAGAAGCCATGACGTACATGTACGTCAAATGTCGGGAAGTACTTCCCGACCATGACGTACATGTACGTCAAATGTCGGGAAGGGGTTAACATTGTTTCCTATGTAAAAATCGCGGGCATTGAGGCATTGAACACTAAAATCGGGTCCAATCTGATTTTTAAAATTGGTCCCTATGGGAAATCGCGGCCATCCCGTCGCACCCGATTTTTAGTGCATTCGATGGTCGCCCTTCTAGGTAAAGAGTACCATCGCGGCCATTGCGTGTGGACCATTTAAGCATTTTTTGCCCCATACGACCCGACCGACGCGATTTTCACTGTTTTCAATGGAAAAATCGGGGGCATCGCGTCGGTCGCGTCGCAGGCCACTAAAAATTACACCCGATGGCCGCGATTGTGGCCGTGCTAGGAAACAAGTGCCACCTTCTGACCTGCTCCCTAACCTCCACCCTCCCCTTCCCGCAGCCTAACCCTAAACTGCCAAATACTTTCCCATGGTTTAACCCTTTAAATGCCAAGTGAATTTGTCAAAATTGGTGTGAAAATTGCCAAGCAAACATTTGTATTCATCATAATGACCTGTAATGTTTACCTTACATAGGAAATATAATCTTTTTTTACACAACGTGTTTTATTTACATTTATATAACAAATGTGAGTAGCTGGTATTTTTAGCGGATATTTTGCGCATCTTTCACAGATGTTGGCACTCAAAGGGTTAAGTGGTTAGTATAGAGCAAACATTTACAGCTTCATATAAAGACAACAATATTAGAGGAAAAACAAATGACACAAACTACTTTTAAAAATAGGGTTGTTGCTTTCTGACAAAATGTCAGGCTACATTATGGCAATGCATGACACCTTCCCCGGTTACAGATTTAAATGTCACTTCTATCAGCAGATTGTAGGTGCTGCACTGTTCTGTCCCCTACTGCCTGCCATATTAACCACTGTGTTTATGTCACCACTAAATATACAATGAGACAGGAAAAATAAGGAATAAATGAAGCAGCGCACAATATAAATTCAATTTAAAAAGTACAGTATGATCTATAATATAATACCACGTTCTCATTGCCGCCCCTGCAAAAACCCAGGTTCTTCTTGCCGGATTTTTGGCAGGGCACAGAGCATCTCAGCTCACAGACCCCCTTCATACTGCACCTCAGACCCGGGAATATCCCGTGTGTGCCCCTTTCACACTGTGTGGCATGCAATAGCAGCTTTGATTGGCTGTTGGGAAATTTGTAAAAATTGCTACGATTGGCTGTTTAAAAAGCAGCTTTTATTGGCTGGCCAAAGATGATGTCATTTAAAGAGGCATTTTTTTTCCCAGAACAGTGCATTGATTTTTATCATGGCTATTACCTCATTTTATAAAATAAAATAATAATAATAATAATAATAATAATACTACTACTACTGACAAGACATTTCTGTTTTTTTATGTACAGATTTTATTCATACATACAATATAAAGTGCTTTTCACTGCAAAGCGTACTGTTGTGTGTGCACATATAAAGTTTTTGTATAAAAAAAAATATTTAAAAAAATAATATGAAACTTAACAACCTTAGTGTTAGCACTTTTAAATAATGACACCACACATTGCATAATACTGACGCCTAACATTACATCTGTACAGGCCAGCCGGACAGACATGTAAACCAAATAACCAGTTTTACAACTCTTGGTAACAAGGGTAGACAAGGCTTTGGGCAGATGCAGGCTGCTCGTCACTATGTGGATAACCCGCATACTCAGGGGCACGGCGAGTAGTTGGTGGAGGGTGTGCTGTTCCAGCTGTATACTCAGGGGCCCAGCGAGGAATTTGTGGAGGGTGTGCTGTTCCAGCTGTATACTCAGGGGCCTGATGAGGAATTTGTGGAGGGTGCGCTGTTCCAGCTGTATACTCAGGGGCCCAGCGAGGAATTCGTGGAGGGTGTGCTGTTCCAGCTGTATACTCAGAGGCATAGGGAGGAATTGGTGGAGGGTGTTGTATTCCAGCCAGATACTTAGGGAAATGATGTGGCATTGGTGGAGGGTGTGACATGCTGTATGCCACCATGCTTCCTTGGCCTGGGGGAATTTTTTTTTTCCCCTCTGCTATACATTGGATAACTACCCTCAAAAGTATTACGTGGTGGCTGGGGCTGTGCACAGCCTTGTGTCCTACATAAAAGGCTATTAAGGAACTCCATTTGGGACTCTCGATTTTCGCGATTTATACGCTCATGTATACCAACAATCGCTGTAAGGAAAGAGTTCTGTAGCTCACGCTCATTGTCCATAAATCACTGGAGGCGAGCATCTTCGTGTGCTTGCATAGATTCATCGGTACTTGTGGAGTATCACGGCTCCCACGACCTGCATCGTATGCAGATCGTATGCTAAAAATCTCATCGCATCGCATCGCATGTGGCATACGATGGCATACGATGCGATGCGATGTTTTACCGATTTTTGACTATTTTAGCTCAAAAATCGTATGCCATCGCATAACATCGTATGCCATATGTAGTGGCATACGATGTCATACGATGCGATACGATGTTTTACCGATTTTTGAGCAAAAATGGTCAAAAATCGGTAAAACATCGGATAACATCGTATGCCATATGTAGTGGCATACGATGTCATACGATGCGATACGATGTTTTACCGATTTTTGAGCAAAAATGGCGAAAAATCGGTAAAACATTGGATAACATCGTATGCCATATGTAGTGGCATACGATGTCATATGATGCGATACGATGTTTTACCGATTTTTGAGCAAAAATGGTGAAAAATCGGTAAAACATCGCATGGCATCGTATGCCATCGATGCGATACGATGTTTTACCGATTTTTGAGCCATTTTAGCTCAAAAATCGTATGCGATCGCATCGGATGCCATACGATGGCATCCGATGCAATGCGATGGCACCCGATTTTGCACTGAAATGCATCAGAATGCATTGAAATGTGTATTAAAGTAGTGAAATGCCCCCAAATGCCATTTTTCATAGTGCACCACCCCCACTATCAACGTCAACCCGAAGCGTGGCGAGCGCAGCGAGCCCGCGAGGGGCGGCGGTACGCGTCCTACGACCTTTTCATACCCCCACTATCCACGTCGGCGTGGAGTTGAGAATAGAATAGTGTGGCGAGCGCAGCGAGCCACCGAGCCCGAAGCGTGGCGAGCGCAGCGAGCCCCGCGAGGGGACGCGGATACCTTCACAGCTATACGCGTCTCCTCGCGGGCTTTACAGGTATCCGCGTCCCCTCGCGGGGCTCGCTGCGCTCGCCACGCTTCGGGCTCGGTGGCTCGCTGCGCTCGCCACACTATTCTATTCTCAACTCCACGCCGACGTGGATAGTGGGGGTATGAAAAGGTCGTAGGACGCGTACCGCCGCCCCTCGCGGGCTCGCTGCGCTCGCCACGCTTCGGGTTGACGTTGATAGTGGGGGTGGTGCACTATGAAAAATGGCATTTGGGGGCATTTCACTACTTTAATACACATTTCAGCGCATTCTGATGCATTTCAGTGCAAAATCGGGTGCCATCGCATCGCATACGATGCCATCGTATGGCATCCGATGCCATCGCATACGATTTTTGAGCTAAAATGGCTCAAAAATAGGTAAAACATCGTATCGCATCGATGGCATACAATGCCATGCGATGTTTTACCGATTTTTCACCATTTTTGCTCAAAAATCGGTAAAACATCGTATCGCATCGTATGACATCGTATGCCACTACATATGGCATACGATGCCATGCGATGGCATACGATTTTTGAGCAAAAATGCTCAAAAATCGGTAAAACATCGTATCGCATCGTATGAAGTCGTATGCCACTACATATGGCATACGATGCCATGCGATGGCATACGATTTTTGAGCAAAAATGCTCAAAAATCGGTAAAACATCGCATCGCATCGTATGCCATCGTATGCCACTACATATGGCATACGATGCCATACGATGGGAGCCGTGATACTCCACAAGTACCGATTCATCCATTTCCTTCAGGTGTTAGAGCATTACGGTGGTCATTGCCTTTGTGGCTTGTTCCATCTTTGTGGCCCACTTCTTCCATTGTGGAACATTATAAACTATGGGAAGAACAAACTCAACACAACACATTAGTACAGCAGCCTATAATATTGATATTTCTGCACCTTTCAAAATTGCATTGTTGGTGGCCATACACTAGAAACCCACCAGAAGGACTGCATACCGGTTTTAGGCTGGTCAGGGGGGAATTGCGGCCGACTTCTCATTCAGACCTTTTAGCAATGTTGCTGACAGGCCTGAATCAGATCCCTACTACACACATGCATGTTGGTGTGAATTTGATTTAAGAAAAAACAAATAAAAAGCAGTGTAATATTGGTGTGTGGAAAAGTATGAAAAAGAACTTACTGTTGGTGCGTAACTGTGGACGTGGACTCTCAGTTCGTTGCGTCACTTCACTACCTTCAGCTCGTTGCCCTGCTCCAGATGCTGATGGTGGTCGCTGTCCTGGTGGCGGTGAAAACGCTGATGGAATTCTGCGAGAGAACGGATGTATCCAGGACATCATCTTGGAATGAGCAGGAATCCATTTCAGTATCTATGGCCTCCAGGTCAATGGGTGATGCCGGTGCTGCTGCATTCTCAGAACACACACTTGCTGCACTGCCAGCAAAACCGCTGGAGGAGGACAGTGAAATGGGGTCAGCCAGTGCAGAGTTCCCAAAGATCACATTGCACCGGTTATAAAATGGCCAGTCTATACGGGCACCACCACTCGTCCTCCTATTTTGGTCATGATCCTTAGAATACTGCTTGCGCAGGGCTTTCAGTTTATTCACTACCTGTTGCTGTGTTTTTATGATGCCACGGGTAGACAGGATTTTTGCAATGTTGTAATAAACTGTAGAGTCTTCACTGTGTCAGCCAGCAGCTCAACACTTCCTCATCCCTCCAGTACGCCATATCTGCTCTCCTCTGCGCAGCCTTAAATGGACGTCACATGTCACCTGATTACATCCCCCAATGAGCTTGTTTTTTGGCATCTTGTGTGAAAAACCTGTGTCCAGGCTGTTCAAAATGCCGTAGGCCAATGTATTACCCAGGAAAAACCCTGCAAAAAAACCTGTGTGTAATTCCCGGGGGAATTTCTTATATTCCCGCCAACTAAGAACAGTTACCATCCTGATATCTCCATCGCTGTTGACAACTCGACAATCTACCCTACCCCACAAGCTCGTTGCTTAGGAGTCATCCTCGACTCTGAACTGTCCGTTCTTCCCCACATTCAATCTGTCTCCAAATCATGTTACATGCATCTAAAAAAACATATCCAAAATACGACCGTATCTCACACAAGACACTACTAAATCTCTTATCCATGCACTCATTTTATCCCGCATTGATTATTGCAATAGTCCCCTAAATGGTCTTCCCAAGAACAGACTCACCGCCAAAAATGCAATCCATTTGAAATGCTGCTGCTAGGCTGATCTTCCTTGCAAGATGCTCATAGTCTGCTGATCCGCTCTGCGTCTCTCTTCTGAACGGATTATTAGCTCCCATTCACTGTTACAGGACTTTCATCGGGCTGCTCCCATCCTATGGAATGCCCTTCCACACACAATAAGACTCTCCACTAGCCTCCAAACTTTCAAGTGTACCCTGAAAACTCACCTCTTCAGGCAAGCCTATCATATTTAAGTTCTACACGCATAACCCTCTGAGGCACTTCTGTATTATATAGCTTCCCTTCTGGACTTGTAACTTGGTGGGACTGCTATGCTATTACAGGTGCCTGTCCTTGTGTTTTCCTCCTATATCCCTATAGATTGTAAGCTTGCTTGCTCTCCTACCGCCAAGTCTGTCTGTTACCCAGTTTGTTTTATCACAGTCTACTATTGTAAAGCACAACGGAATCTGCTGCGCTATATAAGAAACTGTAAATAAATAAATAAATAAATATTACAACACCCAGGAATTTCACAGACCCTTTCACACAGAGACGCGACACAGGAAATACCCGGGTTTTTGCGGCAGGGAGAACAGGGTATAAAACATTTTGGTCAGGGGTTCTATTTCTAGCAACACAGTTATGGAAGCAGACTGCAGCATGGGTTTCACTGTTCAAATTTCAGGTCTAAAGATCTGCCCTGTGATAGCTGTGACCCTTGCAAACAGCTGCTTATGAGATGCAGCAGGCACTACTCATAATTAAACCTTATCTAAAAGTATCAGATCATTGGAACTTAACATTCACCTGTAATCAATATCATAACATTGAGTATTCATATTCAAAGAATTTATTTTCAGTCCCAGTTATGAGCGAAGAAAGACATGATTCAGACAAGTAAATTTTATACAGTATATTTACTTGAAGGTAATAAAAGCACAGAAAATGGCCAACATCAGTGTTCTTCTTTCTGCATTTTAAAACATGCAATAAAAAAGTAGAGTATTTGCCCATTTTACAATGTAAAAACCCAACACCAATTAGTAGAACAAATATACAAAACTCCACACCACTCCCAGGAGACCGGGTGTGTGCACACTAGGGGATTATCATTAACAATATGCACGATAACAATATTGTTAACTATATTTTCCTGCAAATCATCTATTGTGCACACAGTATATTGTTAATAACCCCCTCTGCCGTCTGTACATCCAGTAAAATCCTGACTATATCATTAATGACAGCATGCTCCTGGATGTGGCCATTGGACGATATTGCTTGGTAAATCGCTCTGTGTATACGTGCTATATCATTTGTCAGGGAGTGCCATCCAGCTTAAGGGAAATCGTTGACGACGTTGCATCGATTGCAGTGTCATCTATGTACCCATGTATATACCCTTAGCACCATGATAAACAGACCATTTGCTTGCATTAGCTCCGATATTATTGCAACACCATCTAAATCATGGGTCCTCAAACTGCGGCCCTCCAGATGTTGTGAAACTACAAATCCCAGCATGCCTTGCCAAAGTTTTAACACTCCCTTATAGCAAAATTGTGAAAAGGCATGCTGGGATTTGTAGTTTCGCAACATCTGGAGGGCCGCAGTTTGAGGACCCATGATCTAAATAACCAAATATTCTGTGAAAAGCTTTGTCATCTTTCAAGCTGATAGGGATTGGTCTATTGGGCATCCTTTAAACAGAAAATGAGAGACCCATGTTGGTATATTCAGGCAAAGTGTAGGATTTCTTTGTTCTTTTATTGATGCACATGTTAAACATATACAAAATCTAAAACTACCTTTTTAGAGAGGAAGTGTGTTATTCTTACCAGAGTGTCTCTTTGTGGGGTGTTGAGCTCCACCAGCCCCTTGCTGTGGAGGTGGACTTGCCCCAGTTTGTCCAGTGTCCTGTCCTGTGTTAGCACTGGTCAATGTCCCAGAAGGCAGCGGTTGTCCTCTTTTTAATAACTGCTTCTGTTCTTGCTGGCGGAAACGTGGAGGCACCTCACGTGGCAGATAACGAGAGGCCACAGTTTGCTGACCATTGGCAGATGCACGCTTGCCATTGCTGTTTGGGACAATGCTGGTGGAAGTACTTGGAGCAACAGGTTGGGGCTGGTTGGAACTGATCTTGATTGGTTCTGGCACTAAAAGAACAAAAAGATAATTAATATATATTTAAACTGTAAATGAATCCCTTCCCCAACATATTCTGAAATTTACATAGTTTTTTTTTGCACTGTACAAACAAAATACAATTTTTAGCACAGTGCAGCACATCAGGCAAACTAAAGGCGGTTTCACAGTAATTTACTTTTAACATAGCGAAGTCTACACTAAAGGTACACATTTGATGAGAATAGTTAAAATTTTGCAGATTCTGATGAAACCGAACAACAAAATCGAAATATCGTCCAGTGCTACCACTCGTCGTCTGCGATATCCTAGGGAGACATCGCTAGTGGGGGCCGTCCCTGTTGGCGGTATCATGTTCCACAGATACTGTAACTTTAAAGATGTGGTGCAAAGCCTTCCTTAATTTACAGAGCATGCAGCGAAGAGTGCAAAACTAAAAAAGGCAAAAAAGTGTGTGACCAAGTCCACTTAATAGCATATTCTTTAATAAGCTGCAGAAGACTTATTTTTTTACCTGAGACTTCAAATTGATTAGTATGTAGAAATCTTGCCTGTTGCTAGCATGCATTTTGCACCACTGCACAGCTTCAGATCAGTGGCATAACTATTTATTTTTCTCCCCTCTGCCAAAAATGTTGGCAGCGTCCCCCCCCCCCCTTCCCTCTTCTCCCCCTTCCCCCAGGTAGAGTTAACCTTACCCCTCCCGCGTCCACCGCCGGTCTTGTCTGCGGTCCCATCCCAGCTTTCCTGGCTCCTGCTGCTAATGAAAAGTGACACAAAATAAATGGCTGCCCCCATACAGCAGACCTGTTTTAATGATGCTAGAGAAGGCTGCCACCTCCTTCTCTAGCATCCTCAAAAACAGTCTGCTATATGGGGGCAGCCATTTTTTGTGTCACTTTTCATTCGCTGCAGGAGCCGGGAGAGCCGGGACGGGACCGCAGACAGATGCGGCAGGTGACAGTGGGTAACAATAGTCCCGCAGACACTCCCCCCCCCCCCGGCACCCACACTTTCTAAGCGCCTCCACTCCGCCACGGGGGCTGTGGGGCTATTGTTACGCCACTGCATCATATAATCTTTAGCTGGAACTCTTCAATACTAGCTTAAGAAGCACTAAATGTAGCACATAAATAACATACGTTTAATGTAGTATTTGGTTTTGCTTGGCTTAAGCAATTAAGTGTATTTTTAGATCATACTGGAGTCTTAGCAGGCATCATTATCCTATACCAGTGATTTTCAACCTTTTTACCTTGCGGCACACTAAATAAGATTTTAAAATTGCCAAGGCACACCATGAGATCCCCACAGGGCAAAACACATTGGCCCCCACAGGAAAATACCAAACCTATTGGCCCCCATATAAAAAACAATCACACTGGTCCCCACAGGTAACACAAATAAAATACATTGGCCCTTTAAATGAAAAGAAGAGACCAGTAAATAACACTTGAACTGGTGGTGGCTGTAAACTGGTTTGGGCATCTCTAGATCTGGGGGCACACTTGAGAACAGCTCAAGGCACACTAGTGTGCCACGGCACAGTGGTTGAAAAACACTGCCCTATACCCTTCATATCTGCTTTAATTCCCTTCTACTTTGTATCTTTATTATGTCTCATTCTTCAAAACAAACCAGAAATTGCAGGTATTCAGATATCTGGGGTGCAGGTATTCAGATATGTTATTGTTAGCATGAATACATATTATACATGACAATGGGACCGTTTCAGGATCCCTTCCAGTGATCTGAATTCGGCCCCTGTCCCAACGGTCATTTCTGCGCATGTGCAAACCCCAACTACGAATATACATGGTTTATGGGCATTCCCATGGGTACGCGGGCAGGCAGATGCATTCCTTGGGGAGGGTGGGGGCCGTAAGTTTGCACTGACTTCTATTTGTGAAGGCAGGAGAAGTCATTTGATGGTCGGTGACCATCAAATGATTTCTCCTGCATTGGAGGCATGCGAGAGTATGCGTTTTCGTTACACATCCCTTTGCGTGGTACCGAGGGGAGTTGCCGGTGTTGGGGGGCGTGATTATTTGGCAGTGCAGCATCTCAGGTGCTTGGTAAGCTGCGATGTTCGTAGCTTACCGAGCAAACCTGAATCAGGCCCAATGTGTACTGTGCACCAAATTATACTTAGTAATTAAACTAGTCACGAGGACCATAGGAAGAAATGAGGCACTGAAACGGAAAGTAACTTCAATTATTTGGCATATACATTACTAGTTTTAATACTCACGATTTATGTATGGTTTAATAAAAATACTGTTGATCACCCAAATAAAAAGCTTTAACAACAGATGTCAAATAGAAAAAAAAATCTGAACTGTACTGAAAATATAATTAAAATAATAATTAAAACAAAAATTGATTGAGTATCTGCCATACCAGAAGAGCACTACTTATGTGATTAGTTATTAAAAATTATTTTTCTTTTTCTTATATATGCCGCACAGTTCTTATCGATTTTTTTTCTGGTACTTGTTTCCTAGCGAGCCCGCGAGGGGCGGCGGTACGTGTCCTCCGACCTTTTCCTACCCCCAGTATCCATGTCGGCGTGGAGATGATTTTATATAGTGTTGCGAGCATAGCGAGCCACCGAGCCCGAAGCGCGGCGAGCCCCGCGAGGGGCCGCGTATTACTTTACATGTATTCCGTGTCCGCTCACCACGCTTCGGGCTCGGTGGCTCGCCACACTATCTAAAATCAACTCCACGCCGACGTATATAGTGCGGGTATGAAAAAGGTCGGAGGACGCGTACTGCCGCCCCTCGCGGGCTCCCTGCACTCGCCACGCTTCGGGTTGGCATTGATTCTGGGGGTGCTTTTAACATTGTAAGCACCCATTACGGTGCTTATACAATTAATAATCTTATAGAGGGGTCATTTAACATTGAAAACACCCATTAGGGTGCTTATACAATTTAAAATCATATACCATCGCATTGTATGCCATTATATGCCATATACAATGGTATACGATTTTAAATTGTATAACATCGGGTGCCGTCGCGTCGCATCGCATACCATTTTAAGGCTTATGGTATACGATGCGATGGGCGCCGTGCTAGGAAACAAGTACCTTTTTTCTTTTTGGCTTATTTAGTTTCAAATTATTAACTACCAGCTTTTTTATACATTTTTATGTATTGTGGCCCATTCAGATTTTACAGTTGAGTATCCCTTATCCAAAATGCTTGGAACCGGAAGAATTTTGGATAACTGATTATTCAGTATTTCAGAATATTTTTATATTTAAATGCCAATCAATAATTTTCTTGCACATATTTAGTGACAGTTTCATATCATGTCCTCAGTAGTGCTGTTACAGATGTCCCCAGCAGTGCTTTTAGCAAAAAAATTAAAAATTTTCACTTTTTGGAATGTATGGTTTTCGGAATAATTTGGATAACGGATACTCAACCTGTCTTATTTTTCTACTAATACATTATATATTTTCCATTTTTAGCACCATGGAGACATTTATTTGGTATATCAGAAAACACATTATAAACATTTTCAAAAGCGGACAACAACATTACATATAATGTATGTTTAATGGTTTGGTGCTACCTCCTAGTGTTCGTCCTAATGTGTATAAACTGTGCATTAAAATCATAAAAATCAACAGTTTTTAATGGTATGGATTATACCTGTGGTCTTAACCTCAGGCATTAAGTATTTTTTACAGGTCATGTTTTTGTGGATTTTTGTTTGTAGAAGCAGGTGGGGACAATTACTGACTCCGCAAAATAGTTTAACTCACTTGTGCATAATTAAATAAACCAATAAAATAGGACTTAATGGTAATAACTGGAGACTGGAGCAGAAAACCACTGGTTTATACCATTCTGTTGTGTACTCATAAAAAGCTGAAGTTTCTACAATATTAAATTTGTGATAAGTCAATAAATGTAAAATATTTTAATGAAAGGTGCACACATGTAGTAGTGGTTAGCACTGCTGCCTCACAGATTATGGGGGTAGTCGAAAATAGCAGTGGGCCCCTATCCAATGCTGTCGTTTATGACAGCATTGAAGACGCAGCTCAACAGAACGGACCCGATTGGTTTTGACCCGTTGCAAGTGGACCGAAAACGGGGCAGGGTTCCGACTGTCAAAACTTTCCGACAGTCGGAACCCGGGTTTGAATACCCCTGTATGAGTTAAATTCCTGGCCTTAGCCTGTCTGTGTGGAATTTGCATGTTCTTCACATGCATGTCTGGGTTTCCCCGTGTGTGTTCTACTTCACCCACATACTCCAAAAGCATATACTTATAGGTTATGATGTACGCTTCCATGGTAGGAATTTTAGATTAAATCAGCAACAGGGCAGGGACTGAAAATAATGTCATATTTTGTCTGTAAAAAGTTGCATGCATAATTAGTGGCGCTATAGAAATAAATCAATAATTGAATGGTCCCAATGGGTATCTTGCCTCAGCCACGATTTAGCAAAGATCAACCATGAGTTGATCAAGAACACTTCCCTTCACTGAGGATCCAGCAACTATCCTATACAGCTCAAACCCAGGGTTTCCCCTGTGAGTTATCCCATGATGCTGCTGAAGAGATGAACAGGCTCCAACAGATGCAATGGTGACCCAGAATACCATCTGGGGGGCAGTAGAGTCTGTTAAGACCCTAAGCAGCCATTCACAACTCACAAGATGGCTGCTACCCACATAAACATTACTACAGTCAGAGACATAAAAGGCAAAAGCCAAATGGTATTACACTGACAGTTACACCCTTGCCTCCTCCATAGTAATGGCAAACGCCTTTGAACACTGTGTTGAACGCTGCTCTTGATCAAATTAAAAAAATCCTAAAATGACAGGACGTGACCAATTATTACGCATCTCATGAAAGCCTCTGCCTCATAACCCATGTGTGGCTCTGTCCTCCAATTACCTGTGCTCTGGCAGGACAACAGACAATTTGATAAGTCACCAGGGCCGCCAATAGGGGGTGCTGTGGGTACAGCTGCCCAAGCAGCTCATTTTGCACACCACAACCCCCCGACTGCCTCCACTGCACTGCGCTGAACAAAGCAGGTCCCAGAGCGCAGGCTTATTCAACCCAGGACGCCGGTAGCCAATTAAAATGCTGCACTGGCTTTTGAGCCACTCAGAGCTCGCATACCAGCAGCCAATCAGAGTGGCTGCGGTACGAGAGTTCTGATTGGCTCACCAGCCATTGCTGCATTTTAATTGTCCGCCGGCATCCTGAGTTGAAGAAGCCTGTGCTCCAGGACCTCCTGGCTGCAGCTCAACAGAAGAGGACATGGGGGTGTAGGAGCTTGGTTACGGTAAATCAAGTGAGGAGGGGGGGCCCTGTGCCCAGACTGGAAATGAGTCCTGGGCCCCAAAATTCCTGACGGCAGCCATACGAGTCAATGATTTTGTTTGTTAGCTAATTAATAGGACAGCAAGAGTCATAAATATGTTTCTCGGACTATCTTAAGGAACATGTCAGTGAAAAACTGATAAAAATAAGTTCAATAAGGTTTCCCGGTACTTATGTAGTATCTGGGCGCCCGATTTTTTGATTGTATGCCTTAAGTTAAGGCATACAATCAGATGCGATGCGATATCCCATCGCATACGACCATATCGCATGCGATGCGATGACCCGATTTTTCCATAGGATTCAATGTTAAAATGAACTGAGGGGACGGTATTCTGTGTCCCCTCGCGGGGCTCGCTATGCTCGCCACGCTTCGGGCTCGGTGGCTCGCTACAGGTTTATATCCAACTCCATGCCCATTTGGATAGTAGGGGTATGAAAAGGACCCCTTTTTCCCATTGAATTCCTTGTTAAAATGGACTCATTCCATTTTAACATTGATTCCTATGGAAAAATCGGGTCCATCGCATCGCATCGCATCCGATTTGGTCGCATGCGATGCGATGTGCCCGATCCGACCAGATTTCTAAATCGGGCGCCCAGATACTACATAAGTACCGGTTTCCCTGCTTATTTGCAAATGGATACAGTTCTACATTTACCTTGTGAATTGAGGTCAACAAAGTATGAAAACCAATATTGTGTAAGTGTTATATAGAACTAAAAAAGGACATGTACTGCATTTATGCCTCCCTAGTACATTGCATAAATGCATTTTCTGTGTCCAGCAAGTATGATTCTGGCATATAAATGTATCCTTTACTGTATCTGACCTGTCCTGACAACATTCATTTACAAAATGCACTAAGCACAGCACTTCCATTACCAACTGTGGCATTTGAGAAGCTTCCATTACACAATGCCGTGTATAGCAAATAATGACAACTTAATATTTCTATAGATCCCAGAATTTATAATGGTCGTAAAAGCCAAACACAAAGTTGCTATTTATATTTTTTAGGACAATTTTTCTACAAAATAAATAAATAAATAAAATCAATGCATTACTGAACAATGAATAATCTAACAGTTTCCCTAAAGGTATGCAGAGAAGAAATCCTACAGACTTACACCACAGTATGAGATAAGCAAAAGCATAATTCTTTGCAGCACCATTTCATTGTCAGTGATCGCGAAAACCCCCAAAATAGTGGGTCCCTGGGTCCTATCTGACCTTTTCTGAGTACCACAATAATAACAGCAAACATAGATTTGAGCACCCCTCACTGTGGCTATTGTGCGTCGGGGGGGGGGGGGGGATATCAATTAGCCCACTCATATAAAGCAAAATAGACATATTAGTAAATACATTGCATTAATCTGGAAATAGGGAAAGGGACAACTACATTACTGACCCCACTATACCCTACACTACTGACCCTTCTATACCCGCCACTACACTACTGACTCCTCCAATACCCTACACTACGGACTCATCTAACTGAGATGGGTCCCTGCAACCAGCACTGGCGGTAAAGTGATGGCGGTCTTCTGAAGAAGTTGCAGACACGCAGGGAGACAGCTTCACATTAACATGCAGTTGGGAAAGCCTGCTGCTTGCACCTTGCAGAGGAAGGAAGCAGAGCTCCTCCGCCTTCAGTCATGCTGCTGCAGCAACAGATTCTGTGGCAGTTCCTTGGTTCCCTCTTCTGCCACTGCTGACAACATCTCATCACACACAGCAACCAACCCATCTCCCCACTCGTTCTCATGCATCTCTCCTCTACACACACACACACACACACACACACACTGACAGCACATGCAACTGTCAGACTCCATAGGAGTTCACCATGAGCTCACCATGGGGTGTCAGGCACAAATCCCCACCAGAGTTTCCTAACGTAGCTCTGCAGCACAGCTGCAGCAGCCAGGTATTTTTTCCTCTCTAAGGTAGACTGCAGCGTATGAGAGTTAAGGCCACGCCTACCGCTGACCTCTCCACCAGCGGCTCCCAGTCTTGCTGCACACATCTGCTGCATCCTCCAGCTAGCGGCACCAGGAAGTGCCCGCTATAGCTGTATCAGCAGCGGCTTCCATAGATCTACGTTAGGGATTAGGGTGGCCGGCCGAGGGACTATGGGACCAGACGAGGGGTCCTGGGCAGCTGAAATAGTTGACAGCCTCTTTCAGCAGAAGGGATCAGCACGGCGGGGGCACCTGGAAGAGCAGCTATCAGCTATTGCAGCTGCCCCTCACAGTGCTGACACCACTAGGGCTGCTGTGTCTGCCACTCTTGGCTCCCCCTCTCAGCCAGTGCCTCCATCCTGCGCTGCCGTTATCCTGCCGTTCCCTCCCCTGCTGCAGTAGCTTACACCCGCCCAGGAGCAGTGTCCATCCTGCTACTTGCTGCCCTACCAATCTGCACGGAGCGCGTCCCAGGAAACCTGCCTGGTTTCAAAAAGGGAGTCCCTGGTCAGTATATGCGGGTAAAATACATGCTATAGCACATACAGTATTTGCAAACCCTGATTGTCAAATGGCAAATTACAATCTATGTAGAAGATGCTCCTGCATTTTAACCAAAACAATGACACCTACAGTTGATTAAAAGCATATTGCAGAAGTCTATGTAGTCCAAAGCAATCTACATATAGAAATTCAAGTGTTATTTTTGCAGCGGTGTGTGTGTGTGTGTCAATTATTGGAGTATTGCTACTGTAGTAGGACTACAAGTCCCAATGGGCCCAGGAACGCCCTGCATGCTAGAACTTGTGAGGGAGGCTTGCTGGGCTCTGTAGTTCTACAGGGAGGGGGGGGAGAATAACATTGCAAATACTCACAGTATATATAACCATGCTACAGATGGAGTCAGGTTTATTGAACCCACCAACATGCCGTTCACCAAGAATATGATGCGCGTACTTGTGAGACACTCACTGAGATGGAATGGTCTGGTGAGCCAGCGGGATGAACAACTGCGGCTCTATTGGTAGAGATCATTTTAATGAGGAAAAAAACTGTTGTTGTGCTGCTAACTAGCATCCAAATATGCACATAGTCTCTAATTACGAATGTATATGCAGAACACATTATGTTACACTAAGGGGGGTATTCAATCTGCTGCCGCTCTTTCCGACATGGGAAATAGAGGCAGCTCCCTATTCAATGCTGTCATTAACGACAGCATTGATGAGGGATCACGGCAGAACGGGCCCGACTTCAGAAGCTGTCGGGCCCATTCTGCCGATACCGGCCATGGATTGTCGTTATCTGGGCCGCAGATCGACAATCCACGGCCATTTTCATGGCCACGCCCCCTTTGCGCCGAGCTGCAGGCGGGACATTGAATCCCGCCTGTCGTTCTGCGGTTGATCTGATCCCACATTGAATACCCCCCAACTTGGTAGAAAACACTGTATGAGAAAAGATTTTATGCAGATAAAATCACAATTATACAGCATAAATCCATGCTATATATCCTTTTTTTTTTGTCTACCTCCCACTTTCCCAATGCGCGAAATTTAGGTCGTTGGCATAGGCGAATCTAGGGGGTGGTCCGGGGGTGCACCGGACCACCCATAAGCCCATTTTGTAGCTGGGGCTTTCCACAGAGTCCTGCCCGTGTCTCTAGCCCCCTGGGAACCGGAGATACTGCCAAGCAAAGCTGGAACGTTTTCCCAATAGGATACCATGGGACCCGCTAATTCCGACCCTCACTGAGTTCAATGGCTGCCAGTTCCCCCTTCGGCATCACTGAAGCTCGAGGTTGATCTCAGTCAAACACAAATCGCTGGGTCTTCAATCTGATACCAGGCTGGATCCATATGGGTTAATTGGTTCCAGGGATATTGAGGTTAAACCGTTTTTTTATTTTTTTATTTCTTAAATGTAATTTCATGACTGTTTATGTTCTTTGAGGGCAGATTTCTCTGGAACCAAACAGCCCAGTTTCACGGGACCAAAATCATTTGAAGCCAACTCAAAAGTTCTTCAATATGAGCAGTTGGTTCCGAAGGTATAGCTGGTTGGTTAAAAGGGGGTAGGGAGAGGGGAGTGGTTGTCGCTCTCCCCCTCACACCAGAAAATGCAGGGACTAGGCTGGTGTATAAGGGGTCAGCCTGGGAATGTCCCTGCATGATCCTGGGACCATATTCCCAGGTAAATCCCTGCATTTTCTGTTGTGAAAGGGGTATTATTTCAAACAGCCGTGACCTGCAGTGCTCTGAATACAGCCGGGCAGCCCACGGCTCTCTGCCCAGCTTTCAATGACTGACACCCATGCAGCTTCAGCTACAAATTTTCTCCCCGCTTTCACCTCAGCCCGCCCCCTCTTTAATCATGTGGTGCCGGCGCGCTCTCTCGACGCCGAGGGGGATGAATTAGAGTGCCAGGATAACCCCTCAGCTAAATGTACAAAGCTGCATCTGCTGCTACTATACGGTTTCCATAAGTTGCTATTTTTCTCCAGTGAAGAATTATACACCGAACAATAAGACTGGATAGTCAGGTTCACAAAATAAGACTGTTCGCTTTCTGACCTACGAACAGATTTAAAAGCATGAGCCATATGGAAATCAAAGATTATTCTACTATATATTAACACATTGCTAAATAATTTTTAGCCACCTTGGAAATCAGTGGTCACACATAAATCTATACCAGGGAACCCTGTCCAATGTGATTTTGGATTTACTGGCCTGGTATAAAAATGGTATTTCTAGTTTTTGTTATATTAATGGAACGTTGGGTTACTGTAGGTGTAGAAATTGTGCTGAATCTTCATAAATATTGTTTTTAACAATACTTATGAAGTTGTGCCACAACAGAAAAGTTTTTTCTGCTTTGCTAATTTGTTGGAACCTAAAAACAATATTCATTGCACTAATTGATTACATAGTTAATTGGAACTTTTCTATGGATATTTTTTTTCTATTGACTTCTGCTTTGCTCTGGCTTAATACCACTTTTTTTTGCAATCTCTTTTTATTGAAAAGGAAAGTCAGAAAGTAATTTTTACAGACATTGAACATTTACCAGTAATAGAACAATATAAATGGTACAGATCAATAACCACTTTTTAGTACTAGCAGAGAAACTAAACCAAATCTAAAATCATCCTGTACATGTGATGGATGGTGGATTACAGATGAAAAACACGAATATATTTGTTTTAGTATTATGTTATTCCGAGATGGACATATAATAATTTACGAAAGTGTCCACCGAGAGGCAGTGCTGTTACATTAGTCACCAACTAGCACAGTATTAGGTTGCCAACATCCACCAATATCTCCTAGCAAATGTCAGTTGCTGTGCTGTTGCGAGACTACGCAAGCAACCATTGTACTTATGTCAATGTTTTTGTAAAATCCCTTTATATATTTAAAAAGCAGTTCAACCAATTCAAATGACCAAATCCACATAATCAGTCTCCGGAGGACGCATTTTCTGGTCCGATTCAGACCTGCTCATTAGGCTGTGTGGGTTTGCAGCTTAGCAAACAGGTAAATGTCACCTGCCAGAACCCGCGCCCCACGAATCCCCTAACATGCGAGGGGATGTATACATTAGGACATCCCCTCGCATGCAGCCGTAAGTAGGAGAAATTCGCTCACCATCGAATGATTTCCCCTGCCTTTGCTAAGAAAAGTCAGCCTACACTGACTTCTCTAGCACCCACTGTCCTCCAAATTTGGGGCGAGCCCTGATGTCATGCAACGTCAGCTGCTCACCCCAAGAAGGCATTGCCACACCTGAGTCTGCAGGGGAACATCCAGTGTTTTTATGGGGATGCCCATAAAATACTGGTCGTTGCTCTGCTCCAGCCCCCTTCCCTCCCACTATGTTCACTCATGTGGTTTACACATGCATATATTCACGCATTCGCAGACCCCGAATATTGGGGCTGGAGCCGAATTTTGGCCCATAATGAACGGTTCTGGATGTCAAAAAAAGATGACAAAAAATAAAATTGAATAGAAATTATACAAAAATATATGTAAATTCCATGTAGCTCAGTAGGCTATATAAATGATGAGCTTTTCGTGTATACACATTTAATAATCCTCAGTTTCCCTAAGAATACTTGTGCTTTTTAGTGACATTTTGTTAAATAAACAGGCTTAGGCTGTGTCAAAAAGGGTGCACCTTTCTTAGATTACCCAGTCTGACCAGTGCAGGAAGTACTTGTTGTCACCAATTGTGTGTCATCAGATCCGATGGACTGGTGGGAGTCTCACATGGATGTTTGGTATAAAAGGTATGTTAAAGTTTTAACATTTTTTTATATATTAAACAGTTACAGGAAGACAGCTTTCCTTGCAGCTCCTAGCTATTGAATTGCAGAAGGGGTCTCTTATTAAACCCATGGCAGTGTGCAGAACAGATCTCAGTGGTTTTTGGAAACCTGTGTAGCATTAGGTGTGGCACCCCTTTTTGAATTTTGGACAGCACTGTAGTCCCACTAATAATCAACATCAAGCTGTACAGACATTTGATGTTTAGCTCAGATTTAGCCCCGACTGTCCCCAAAATCCTAGAGGTAAGTCCTATTGATCCATGTAGATGCAAGGAAGCCCATCTTTACATGAATGGTGTCTTTAGAATAATCCACCTTTATAACAATAACATTTCTCCAAACCAGTGTGCCATACTAGAAGCTCCTGATTACTCTTTTGACAGTCTTTTAGAGGACCACTTGGCCGCAATCCAAGAGCTATGTTCTAACATCTGAAAAAATAATTATCTGTCTTTTCTCCAGACAAATTGTGTAAGTGTGCTCCCTTAAGAGCACACTCTGCCTCAGTAGCATCTTACAAATGCCATAATTCAGCGTGCATTCTTTTTTGCTGCAATATTTAACCTATAGCTTTTCTCCTTGATTCAGGACTCAAAATAAAAGTGCAGCAGCGTCTTGGGAATATATAGGATAGAGCATCTGACTGCAGCCTTTAAAAATATTTTTGCAAAAAATGAATGGAACAGGTAAGCCAGTTCTAGCAACACCCTGAGGCCTAACAGTGATTTACAGCTCTATAGAGACACAGCTGTACATTTATAGAAAAAGATACTCCCGCCCTCCCTGCCACTCCATAGGTACAGCAGAATAAAGCAGACACAACCTGGTGGGTGAAGCTATATAAACAGACTTTCAAAATTTCAGTGCAATATCACCTGTCAAAATGGCGTAAGCATGTGTAGAATTGCATGCATCTGCCATAATAAATTATACCAATTCTAAATAGATGTACAGTATCTCCAGACGGACCAAAAATTAGTTTTAACTGGAGGTACAGTTCACATCTTGTCTATGAGAAAGCTAGAGCATCTCCAGAAGAAGCTATACACCATCACATTAACCTTCAAACTTTACCTACATCCACTTTTTCTCCATCCAAGGCTTAGTAAACAGACTCCAGGGTCCCTATGGACATCTCCTTACAGGTCATTGTTTTTTACATAAATTAAATATTACCTTATTAGAGTCTCTCTAACATTACAGAACTTGGTGAGCTAGCGTGTGTATTTAGAATTTTTTTCCCAAGGAGTAATGGACTTCTGTGGTGAGTCAGGTGAGAGTAAGCTCTCCACCTGACTCAACACAGCAGCCTATTACTCCTCTAATTTGATAACTTTCACTATACTTGTTATTCATCATGAATTTCTTATACTTTGACATTAATGGTGTTCCATTAACCGATTTCCAATATTTTGTTTAAAAACTTATTATTAAAGTACGGTATATGCATTGTAATGCGTTGCACAATTGGCAAATAGAGTACAGATTGAACATAGATAGTCAGAATTAAGATGGCCTTTACTATACAGCAAAGCTTCAAAAATCATTTGCCAAACTAAATGAAATATAGAGCAGACTTCATTGGGCAGTACAGATGGTGTAATGGTTAGCATTACTGCCTCACAGCACTGAGGTCATGGGTTAGATTCCCGCCATGGCTCTAACTGTGCTGAGTTTGTATATTCTCCCCGTGCTTGCGTGGGTTTCCTCCGGGTACTCCGGTTTCCTCCCACAATCCAAAAATATACTGGTAGGCTAATTGGCTCCCAACAAAATTAACCCTAGAATGTCTGTGTGTGCGTGTACATGTGGTAGGAAATATAGATTGTAAGCTCCATTGGGGCAGGGACTGATGTGAATGTTCAAATATTGTCTGTAAAGCGCTGCAGGATATGTATGCGCTATATAAGAAACTGGGTACTTGTGTATTTTGGCGGCACCCATCGCATCGCATACCATAAAGGCATACGTGGTATGCGATATCGCGTGATATTGTACAATGCCATACAATTTTAAAATTGTATTGCATTGTATATGGCATACAATGTGATGCGATGCGATTAAACATTGTATAAGCGGGGGCGTGGCTACGGCGGCAAGCGGGTAGGACGCGTTTGGACGGAGCTCCCTGGCAATCCATCTGTTACCCCATCCTGCGTCTTCTGCGACACCTGAATTCCCCGCCAGCGGTTGCCCGGTGACTCAGGCTTGCCCCGTACTAGCCGCCCGCCCGACAGATTCGGTCCCGGCGTAGCAGCCAGCCCGCCGGACCGAGGAGAGGACTGCGGCCTACCCCCCCTCGCCGCACAGCGCACATCCGCCCAGAAGCCCGCCGCTGCTGCCGTTGAGACCGCGTAGCGGAGGTGATCCCCGCGAACGACTCACCCGCTGACACCTCCCGCCTGATATCGGCGTCCAGCGAGGGGGAAACATCCGCCGCCTGTCCACCCGGAGCCTGGTGAGTCTTGTGCTGCGGGCGCCATCTTGGGCTCAGCGCAGTACCTATACAAGCTCACAAGCCTGCAGCGGCCCCCTCAGAGGAGCCTCATATCCCCTGCCAGCTGCACCTGCCCAGAGCGTTTCACACAGGACTGCCATTGCCCTGAACTGCCTGTGGTGAGGGAGGCTTACAGTAACTCACACCCCACCAATAGATCATGCACTATAATCTATACTAACAGAGACTGCCTCAGCTGAGGAAGGGGTATATATTGCCTGGCACCATTCAGTCATGGTGAAGCAGAATCATAGCACCTCTGCAGCAAAGCTGGCCAAATTTGCAAGGGGGCAGGAGGCGCAGGGCCCATCGGCACCGCCGGGGGACTCTGGGCAGGGCTTGGGGGACCCAGCTGGCCCTGATGCCCCCCCTGACGACACTTCACCTGCACCCCCATCCCTCCAACAAATCCTGGAGGCCATTGCTGGCACTGAGAAACGTTTATCTGATAAAATGGAGAAGGTGCAGTGTGATCTATCCCTCCTTAGACAGGATGTGCAGCGCATCAGGGAACGTGTGGGGGAGGTGGAGACCCGGGTCTCAACGGTTGAAGACGCAATAGATCCTATGAAAACCTCAGTCTCTACCCTGACACAACAAGTCACAAGTATCCAGAATAAACTAATGGACATGGAGGGCCGTTTGAGGAGAAACAATGTCCGTTTCGTCGGCCTGCCAGAAAAGGAAGAGGGCACGGCGCCAGAGGCTTTTTTGGAGGCCTGGCTGATAGAGACATTTGGCAGAGAATCCTTCACCCCTCAATTTGCTGTCGAGAGAGCCCACAGAATCCCTACCCGTCCACTCCCTCCGGGGGCCCCACCCAGAACCTTTATAGCCAAACTCCTACATTATAAGGACCGTGATACGATCCTGCGACTGAACCGCACCAAAGGCCCTATGATCAGGAATGGCGTCACCATCTCTACGTTCCCTGATTTCGCCATAGAGGTGCAGAAGGAGAGGGCCTCTTTTTCCCCGTGAAGCGCAGACTGCGAGACTTGGGCCTTCCCTACTCCATGCTCTTCCCGGCCCGGTTGCGGGTGGTGGCGGAGGGAGAGACTAAATTCTTCAGCAGCCCTCGTGAGGTGGCAGCCTGGCTCGATAGATTTGCGCCTGGTGCTCGCCAGTTAGCTCCGGCCTGATCCTCTACAATAGCCAGAAGAAGGACTCGATTTGCACTCATGTGGACATTTCATTCCACTCTCTTATACGCTCTCCAGGAGATCCCAAGACGCCTGAGTGGTACCGATGTTGTTCGATTAACGTGAATATTATTAGAGATGTTTTACAATTGATCTGATTTACTATGTCTTATGCGGGAGGGGGGGGGAGGGGGGGAGGCGGGGGGAATGTTACTAAATGTTGTGTATTTTTTACATAGGTGTCGCTTCAGACAAGTGAAGGCCCAATATATGGCCAGGGGGCCCCGATGCTTGCATTGGTAGTTATTAACTGATTGCTCCCATAGTTCGTAGATATTGCTGACCTTTCTTGGTCTCCATAGTTACTAGGTTAGGGTTACAAGTATGCCTAGGTTGGGGGAGGTATACAGGGAGGGGGTGTATTTTGTTGGGATTGTTTTTTCTATGTCTTCTTGTTTTTCTTTTTTCTTCTTCTCTTTCTCTATTAGTCATGTAAGGTATATTGATTTGATATGCATACAATTGAAGGGTACAATACTTTTTGAAGTAATGGTTGCAGTGTATTCAGCTCTACAAGATGGCAGCACTGACATAACAGCTTGCTACGGCCCGCGCCCTATAACTCACTATGACGCAACTTAACATTTTAACCTGGAATGTCCGGGGGATAAACGATAGAGTTAAACGTTCCCTAGTTCTTAAGATGGTTAGACAGTACGGCTCGGACATCACCTGCCTTATCGAGACCCACTTGGAGGGAAATAGACTAATGTCCTTACGCAGGCCCTGGGTGGGATGGGCATACCATAGTTCCCACACGACTCACTCTAGAGGGGTTTCTGTACTAATTAATAAATCCGTACAATTTGTGCTGCTAGATGTTAAGACAGACTCACTGGGTAGATACGTCTTCCTCCAATGTAAATTATACTCCCAGCCCTTCTTTATCCTTGCGGTCTATGTCCCCCCTCCTTTCAACTATGATGTCTTAAAACAAGCTGCTGCCTATGTGGCCCAATCCCCTGATACACCAGTAGTATGCCTTGGGGACTTTAACAAGCTAATGAACCAACGGCTAGACAGATGGTGGCCCCCTGGTTCCGTCCCTACTGATGACCGCCCCACAGGCTTTGCAAAGTATGTGGAGTCGATTGGTTTGAGGGATGCTTGGCGTCTAAAGCACCCCGCGGTCACTCAATACTCCTGCTTCTCTAAGACTCATAACTCCTTCTCGCGCATTGATTTGGCCCTAGTCACTCCCTCAGTATTCCCCAGACTCCAAAACCTCTGCTACAAGGCGAGGGGTGTCTCGGACCACTCTCCTTTGATGCTGACGGTGGGGATGGAATGCCAGAGGGGACAGTCCTTCTGGAAATTACATCCTTCCTGGTTATTACAACTTGGAGAATCCTCGGGCCTCCAGACTCTGTGGGATGGGTACTTTGATATCAACACAGGCACAGCCCCTGCCCCGGTAGTGTGGGAAGCATTCAAGGCATACCTGAGGGGCACCCTCATATCTAAAATTGCCTCTATTAAACGAACACACAAAGCTAGGGGTATCGAATTGGAGGATGAATGTCGACACACAGAGATCACACACTTGGAGGAGGGCTCGGAGGAGTCCAGGGAAAGGTGAGAGTTAGCACAAACTACCTGGGTTTCCCATTTAGAGGAGCGTAACGCCCGTAGCCTGTTATTCAAATCACACAAACTTTACATGAATGCGGACAAGACAGGCAGCCTTCTGGCCCACCTAGTACACTTGGACCGCCCTACCAACTCTGTGGCCCAAATATTTGACACCGATGGGGTACTGAGGACTTCCCCCAGGGAAATAGCGGATGTGTTTCTCACTTTTTACCAGGAGCTATACCGCTCACGCCTAAGATGCTCGCAGGGGGAACTCACTGACTATTTAGACCGCATAGACTTACCCTCACTGTCTGAGGAAGCTAGATCCTCCCTCGAGGCACCGGTTACAATTACCGAAATAGAGGCTGCGATCCGGTCCTTTCCCGGTGGGAAGGCTCCGGGCGTGGACGGGGTCCCAGTGGAACTATACAGGACACACTTGGACTTATTCGCGCCTAAGCTGTTGAACCTATTTAATGACCTCTTTGACCTCAATGTCCTACCGGACTCTATGTCCGAGGCCGTTATAGTCGTTATACCCAAGCCCGGGAAAGACCCTGAACACCCCGACTCATACAGACCTATCGTATAGGGGGCAAAAATCGTATCGCATCCCATGCCATCGGGTGCATGGCATGCGATGCGATTAAAACATTGCGCAATGGGAATCGGGGGCGCCGCTATAATACACAAGTACCAGAAACTGTTAATAATAATAAATAATGTAATGACAATTAGTTGAATAAAATATACTGTACAAAAGAGACCTAATAGTTCCTCAAATCTACAGCACAAACATATGCTACACTTCTAACCACCTAAATTTCAAATTTTCCAAAACAAGGAAAAAGAGTTGGAGCCAAGGCTGCAACCCATACTCCAGTAATAAATTTACAGTATGTTTCATTACAAAGCATGTAATATGCAAAAATAGAAACTTGGAGTATTGGCTGATGCTCAAACAATATATCAAATCAAGTAACAAAGCTTCATAGGCCTTTAACCAGTAGGAATATAAAGAACCAATAATTTCATGGAGACACTAAGTGAAGTATTGAACCAAATCAGGAAGTGACACAAGTTAGCTCCTTGCTATAAGGTTCTAAAATTCAGTTAATATATTGGAGGTAGAAATGTGCATAACTTCTAGGTACAGTTTTACTATCACTAAAGGTCCATACACACTGGGCATTTTTGGCCAGCTATGATGTCACTCTAAGAGATTTCAACCTAGGCTAGCAATTTTCACCGTCAGTGAACCACTTTCCACAGTAGGAGATTGTGAATGTGGTTCAGTCTGCTGGTAAAACCAGCAGAGGAAGGGAGGCGGCTGGTGATGATGCGGGAGCAGCCATCAGAACACACTATGCAGTTTTGAACTGAAAGCAGCTCATAGTGCCAAAAGTGAGCTGCTTCCAGTCAAAATTGCCCAGTGTGTATGGGCCGTAGGACAGAGCCACAAATGTTATGCAAGGATCAAAAAGAATAGGAGAAACTAGGTGGGTAGAAGAGACATTGTCATGGGGCAACTGGAAAGACATTATCCAATACCTTCTGGGGTAAAAGTAGAGTCAGCAAGAGGCAATATAAACAATACCCACTCTCTGCCCCAGCTTACAGAGAGAAGGGATCTAGTATTATGGGCCAAGAGATGTGTTCTTTTGTAGTAAAATAATGTACAGAATTTTAAGTAACATATAATATAAGGTAAGACTTATTAAAAAAAGACCTTGAAAATTAAATATGAGAATATGTGTACAAAACCTTTCTTTTAAAGTAGTAGTGTAAAGAAAATACAGAACCTGAAGTTTCCAATGTTTTCACACCAAATACATATAGAGGAGACAGCTTCCAAATCATGAAGTGTGTACACAACACGAACAACAACCAAAACATAAAACAAAGAAGAACTTAAGTACTGTAGATATCCACCCACGATAATATTGACAACCAGTAAGCGCCAATAAGCATAGTGGGATCAAGACTTATTAGTAAATCTCCTCCAGAGTAGGAGAAGGACTTCAGCCTTTTTCATTCATCATTTGAAATGGTATTTTTATTTTCTTCCCTTTTTCCCACATCTTTAAAAGCAGACTTATAGTACATTAAATCTCAGTCAAGGGTCTAAAGGTCTAGCAGTTGACAGTGGTAAAGAAGGAAAAAAATCGTGCCATTGCCAGATCCAAGAAAAAAAAAAGAAAGTACGACCCTCAATGTCCACTTATACTTTGGCTGTAAAAAGTAGTGCTAAACGAAGGTTATTTTCAACAAGGTGATGGCAGACAGGCGAAAAGGATTTCCCCTTCTGGGCACACAATACTTTGTTAATGCACCTTTGGCAGCAATTACAGCCTAAAGTCTTTTTGAATATGATGCCACACGCTTGGCACAACTGTCTTTGGGAATTTTCGCCCATTCATCCTTGCAGCATCTCTCAAGTTTCATCAAATTAGATGGGAAGCATTGCGCACAGCCATTTTCTGGTCTCTCCAGAGATGTTCAATCGGATTCAAGTCTGTGTTCATGCTTGGCCACTCAAGGACATTCACAGAGTTTGAGATATTGGCTGTGTGCTTAGGGTCACTGTCCTGCTGAAAGTGAAACAGTCACCCAGTCTAAAGTCAAGAGCAGGTTTTCATCCAGGATGTCTCTGTAAATTGCTGCATTTATTATTCCTCTATCCTGACTAGTATCCCAGTTCCTGCTGTTGAAAAACATCCCCACAGCCTGATGCTGCCCCACAGGCCTGATTGGTGGTTTGGTGCAGAGATGTTTGTCCTTCTGGAAGGTTCTCCTCTCTCCACAGAGGAATGCTGTAGCTCAGAGTGACAGAGAGTTCTTGGTCACCTCCCTGACTAGGGCCCTTTTGCCCCCCAATATCTCAATTTAGACGGCCAGAGAGCTCTAGGAAGAGTCATGGTGGTTCCAAACTTCTTCCATTTACAGATGATGAGGCCACTGTGCTAATTGGAACCCTTAAAGTGGCAGATATTTTGTACCCTTCCCCAGATTTGTGCCTCGAGACAATCCTGTCTCTGATGTCTACAGACAATTCCTTTGACTTCATGCTGGGTTTGTGCTCTGGCATGCAATGTGTGCGCCTTGCCAAATCATGTACAGTCAACTGAATTTACCACAGATGTACTTCAATTAAGCCCTTAGGAACATCTCAAAGATGATCAGTGGAAAGCAGATGCGCCTGAGCTAAATTTTGAGCTTTATGGCAATGGCTTAAATACTTGGGTACATGGGATTTCCTATTTATTTTTTAATAAATGTAATGTTTTTACAACAAATACACCTTGCCCCTTATTTACACCACTTACCTGTTTGTTGGTCTTCCCTCCAAATGTGCACTGGGAAGGGGACTGCTGGGAGATTTAGTTCTCCATGCTTTTGCTTCCCTGGGTAGGACACACAAACCCACACGTGCTATAGAAGACCAGCTCCCAACACTGGAGGAAGAGGACACTGCTTTAGAAGTAATTACTAACTAATTAAGCTAATTGGAAACTTCAAATAGCTTAAATTTACAGTTTCTTCAATAGCGCAGCATATTCCGTTGCGCTTTATAAATTGGAAACCGTGATAAAACAAACTGGGTAGTAACAGCCCGATATAGAAGTAGGATGGCTGTGCTGGCAAGCATTATATATATATATATATATATATATATATATATATATATATATATATATATATATATATATATATATATATATATATATATATATATATATATATATATATATATATATGTAATTAGTCCTTACGGGAGGTGCAGCAATGTTGCCAGGGAAAGTACCAATGTTTTAAGACAAATTCAGTCTCTCTGGAGATGCGTGAAAAGCCTCTCTCCTCCAATTGAATTGGTAAAACCCTGTGACTGGGAAAAACCCAGGATAATAATTATAATTTGTTTTATTAATTTCCCATTTCCCTCATAAGTATGTTCTAAAAAATGGCTTGCAGTGTCTCTAAACATTATATTCCTGAGATCAAAACATCAAGTAAAGGCTGAGAATATAAAAGGTCTAAAAAGACCCATCTGTAAGTGTTTGTAACGATGGGCTTCCTTATCCTTGCGCTAGGCTTTAGTTTGTGGCCTTACATGACAGCTTATGTTCGTCAGACTGTCTCTATGGCAACCTCTAAGCCAGCACTCTCAAATTGCTCCACTAAAGCAAACCTAAATTAAATAAACATACTGCATTTCACCAATGAAAAAACGGTCTGAGGGAAATGTTCTACACTGTTTAACGGAGTTACATCTCTAAACGTAATTATACAAATTAAAAGCCACTCCCAGTACAGAAGGCTTGATTAGAACCATTGTTGTATTAAATTAAAAACAGGTTTAAGAAAACCTAATAATGCTGATATCTGCAAAATCTTTGGTTAGAAACATTTATTTTGCAGAGGGAAGCATTCTTGCCTCAAGTGTTGGGATATGCAGTATTTTGCTGCTGCTGCATTATTCATGCTACAATATCAAAACATCCAGCACCAGAGTGCAAACAGATCATCAGTAGATCCTAATTCCCAAAATGTGTGCAGTATCCCAGCAACAGTAGATTAGCTATGGGTGATCATTAGAGACAGGATTATATGCAACAAAAAAAGCTTGAAATATGCATGCAAATATGCATGAAAAATACTTAAAATATGCATGAAAAGTGTTAAAATATGCTACATTAAATAATAAAAAAAGTAATATTTAACTTATTTATTTAAAAATCAGCATACAATTAGTTGCAAATAAACCTCAAAAATAGGCCACAGCATCTGCAGATGTCAGTATGCTGGATGCTACAGCATACTGCAGCGTCCAAAGCTCTTCTTGCATCAACTGCACGGACCCTCATCTTCAGCGCCAATGGATCAAATGTCAGCATAGCGTGTGAGGACGGCGCAGTGGAAGGCTTCCTCCCTGCGCCACATACTCACTGTGACACAGCATTTTCTCCATGCCGCGTGATGTCACAACCATTCTGCCCGCCTCCTCTGCTGCAGAAGTCTGTCTCTTGGTGTAAAGTCCCAGGCCAGGGGCAGGCAAAAGTTCAGGAGCTTCGTAATGGCATCCTCCCACACTGACTTTTATCAACATGGATTGGCAGCCTAGAGCAGTGTCAGACTGTACGCTATGTACATCCAAGATTCCCCACTCTGCACACATATTGCCCCGGCCTGCACACTCTACTACTACCTGGCCAGCAGCAGCAGGGCAAAGCAGTGCTGTGACTCGCGGGTGGGAAGAGGACTGGGTCTAAAATATGCACCATCACTAGGTTTTAGGTAAAATATGCAATAACCAGTGAGAATGGGCGAAATATGCAAATGCATATGCAAATATGCAAATGCATATAATCCTGTCTCTAGTGATCATTTTAGGAATCGGTTTTATAGAACACCCCCTCTTCAGCAAGCACACCAGAACATGCTGTTGCAAGTGCAAGGCTTCATTACTTGCCACACATGGGGCCAATTCAGGATGAAGAGCAAAGCAAAAAAGGCAACTCTTACCCTTAGTAAAATCATGTTTCATTGGGTAGATTTTAAATGTGCAGAGAGATTTAAGCTGGGTACTCACTAGACTTTGTGAACAGTTTGGTCGATTCAATGGATCGGAATGACAAAATTAGTTTAGTATCTATGCACTGTCGCTAACAATGCATGATCCAGCACGCCATCAGCAACATTCTCTGGCAGCCCTGCATTCGGGGCCGAATGGGAAATATTGCTAGCGAGAGCCCTCACCATTGGCAAGTGTGTATGCAATTTTATCCCACGCCTAGTCTCATTGTCCCTGCAATGGCGCACTGGGTACACATAGTCCAATTTGTAACCAGCTATATTTGGAAGGGGCGTGACGAAATTCAGATATAAATTGCAGTACCTAAATACAGCGGACTGCAAAAGCAGTCAGTATTAACCCATGCATGCACACAAAATAAATTAAATATTTGCATTGCAAGAAACAAATGTAGCTCAATATCTTTCATTGCTTGTAGTAAGTCAAGACGCACTGGAAAGGAACACCAGATGAGCAGGATGAGGATGTTTTTTATGGCCGGATTTGTATTTGGCTTTATTGTGTAGGAGGATATTACAAAAGAGAAATGTATTTATTTAAAAAGCAAAAGAAAAACTATTCTTATATACATACAAAGGGGAGTATTTAGTGATCTCCATGATAAATAAGCCACAAGGAAAACCATCATCTTGGCAGTAAATACTACTTTTCTCCCACCAAAAAACAAATAAGAAAGCTTACACCCTATTTCTGATAAAGAAAGGAGACAGGAAAAATGCTACAAACAACCTACTGTAAATGTAAAAATAGAAAACCAACGTATGTTTTTTGAGTGACAGCAAGAAAGTTATACCTCTTTCACATTGCAAAAATTAACCGGGTTGTTGCCAGGTCGACTCGGGTCAGCATGCGGTGTGAAAAAGGCCATGACGGACATCCCGAATCCAGCAAACTGGCAATACAACCCAGGATATAAACCGTGTTATTCCCAGGTCGGACTCAGGTTGCTGCCCCACACCCCAGATGACAGCAACTCAGCAATAAGCTGGGTCACCGAGAGCCGCAGTTAGTGCAAATGCCAGGTCGCTCCCTGAAAGGACCGGTGTCCAAACCCCGGGTGTGACCAGGCATTAGCGATGTAAAAGAGGATTAATAAACACGGCAAATCAGAAGAGTAAAATGTAAGAAAATAAATATTGATCCGCAGAGGTAAAAGGTGAGCAAGGGGCAGTGAAAGGGGGGTGCAGGAGGTAAATAAATAGAAAAATCTAAAGGTGGAATAAGTTATAGTGGAAACATGACAAGACTACATTGTAAAGCTGAAAAAAAAAAATATATAGTATAGTATAGGGTCTGGGTACTAAAATATTATAGGAACTACCTGTCTATTTCAAAGATCATAGAGACTTCCATGATAAGCTCTCCTTGGAGCAGGGCCCAAGGATCTGGCCGAACTTACCAGTGCATGTGCGCTGTTCACCATTGTATTTCACTGTGCCCGGCTGGATGTATGGGAAACACGCCATCTGGCAGTGCTGGCTGCTGCTGTAAAGGAGTCCAGTGGCTCCTTGTCCAGTAAACAGAGGTAACAAAAGGGATTATGTTAGGGGCATGGCTTGATGTGTTGCACAGCCTTAGGGGAGGTGGTTTCACCAGAAATTCCATGAAAAGTGTTTTTTTATAATGCCTCGTTTACATTTTAGAGTGTCAGCGCCTTGGTATCTGCAGTTATTAAGCAGTAGAATATTTGGTTTGGAAACCCCTAAAAAGGAGCGACTAGCTTTCAATAACACCTTTATTTTGTGACAAAGGGCAACATTGTTCAGGGATCCATTATCCACTCGGATTCATCACAAGCGTATAAAACAGATGAATTTATAAGGAGGTAGGATGCCTTCACTTCAAGGTTAACCACAAGTAAACCTTTGTGGACCCAAAGAGTATTGTGTATACACACACACATACACACACACACACACACACACACAAAACAAATGCTGAGACTGTGGTAAACAATAAAGTGAAGAATTTAGAAGACAGAGAAAAAAATAAAAGTTATTTGGTTGAATTTCTATTGTGCCAAAAATTAGCAATACTTGTATCTGAAGCAATTCTATCAGAAACACATGATTTTGGGAAACTCTGGGCCTTATTCTAGTTCACTCTGACAAAATCCTTCTTAGATGGACAAAACCATGCACACTGCAGGGGGGCAGATGTAAAATGTGCAGAGAGAATTAGATTTGGGTGAGTTATTTAGTTTCTGTGCAGGGTAAATACTGACTGCTTTATTTTTACACTGCAATATAGATCTCACTTTGAAGTAAAACCCCACCCAAATCTAACTCTATCTGCACAAGTAACATCTGCCCCACCTGCAGTGCACATGGTTTTGTCCATCTAAGAAGGAATTTGTCAGAAAGAGTTAACTAGAATAACCCCCTATAAGTCAACTATTAACAAACATTTGAAAGGAGTGTCATTTTGCTTAAAATGTAGCGTAAAACAGCAGTTAATTAAAACAAGAGTAATCCTTATAACATTTCAAGTAAAAAGGCAGTTCCTGAACTGTGCCCTGGCACCCTGCAGCACATGCACGGGGTCCCTGGGTTGCTGCTACAATTTAGCAGGAGCATGGCCCTTATTAGTGATGTCCTTATCGGCACTGCATTCAGGGACAATGGAGGACATTGCTGACAACGTGCAGGATTGTGCATCGCAAGCGACATAGCAGGTACACATTCGACCGGGGAAGCCAACTCCATTCCTCAAAAGCTACCAACAGTTCACATTTTCCAAACCACTTAGCTGCTGCACAGGTGCGCTCATTACTCATTGACACATTTTAAAAAAATCCACAAGTGGAGTTAATTACTTTACTTGTGATTTTGTGAGGAGACCTGAAAAACGTTAACAGTTGGTAGCTCTCTAGGACTATTTGTTGGCTACCCCTGCTCTAGACATATTGTCTAGTGTGTACTCAGCATAAACATGATATACTGCCATGTGCTACAGTGGGTTGCTAGCTGAAAAAAAAAAAAGATACAAAACACATACACAAATATATCTAGACATCTACAAATTAACTTCAGATATATTTTTATAAATGTAACATTTGATGAGCTCAATAAATGCTAGAAATCAGTTGTGTATACATTTGTTGTAAGGCATCATTGGCAGAAGTCAGACACTTTGGAAAGATTTCTATTTACAGAAGGTATTAACTACTAAAGAAAGTCAAGAGACTTATAAAACCATGAAGTCATCTGTACCACCTCGCTACTATTGATACCAGATTCACCTCTCCTCCTCTGATCTCTATCATCTGGTCCTCTCTCATGTCATTATTGTCTTTGCCCCAAGCTAAAGTCCCCTCTCCCCTTTTTGTGGGTACAAATATTTTGGGAACTAATATGGGGATGATAAGTGTTCATTGTTGACTCTGAACTTTCAATTTTCACCCAAATCAAATCCCTGTCGCAATCTTGCCATTTCAACCTCTGTAACTTTCCAAGATCCAGCCTTTTATTACAATCGAATCTACTAAAATGGTTATTAGCGCTTTTGTGAACACTTGCCTAGACTACTATAATCTGCTAATATCTGGTCTTACCACTTCTCCGCCTTGAACAGTTTCAATCTTCAACTTTACTATGTGCCTAATCTTGTCACTATACCTCTGCTGCCCCTCTCTGCCAGTCATTGCATGGACTCTTTACCACACAGAATGAAAAAAAAAAAAAGGGATTTGCACTCTTGCCAAAAAGTCTTTAACCACTGTCTACCTTTCCATTTACACTCAAACATGCCCAATTTAATCTTTTAAACGTTGCATCAAGTCCTACTACCATTCTTGCCCTCAGAGCTTCTCCCATGCTGCTCTCAACCTCTGGAATGCCTCTCCTAATCAGTAGACTTCAAATACTTAATTTCTTCATTGAAGCCTACCACCCCATATCCTAATAACTTACAAATGCACAATACAACTTTGTTCACCTCATGCACTTTGAGTCCTCCCAAAACCTCTCTAGATTGTAAATGTCCCCTGATGCAGCAATTATTTATTTATTAACAGTTTTTATATAGTGCAAGTTCCATTGTGGATTACAATTGGAAACCGTGATAATAAATAAAAATATTGAGTACTTACAGACAGTAAAGGTAGGAGGGCCCTACTTGCAAGCCTACAATCAAGTTATTGTTTTCCTGCTTAGATCATTTCTTTTTTTGCTGTTAAGCATTGCAAACCGCTTCTAACCACAAAAATATAATAATAATAATCATAATATTAAACATTTATGTCCCTTTTTTTTTATACCATTGTATTGAACGTTTCTCTACTAAGTACAGTGCTGTGGAGTTTACGCTAGGCTGTTTTAGCAGGGAGCCGTGCCCTGCCAGATTTTTAACGACAAAACACACCATGCCCATTTAGCAGCTCCCTGCTAAAACAGCCAAGCCCATCTTTTCTCTGGAGTGCTCAGAGGAAGACCAGCATCTACATAGGTGCTGGCCACAAAAGAGATGTTGGCAGGCATGCCCGCCCACATGCGTGATGTCTGTGGGCCCGCCCACATTCAAAGTGTCCCCTTCCCCAGGTGCCCTGCCCTATTATGATCCTGGAGGCATTACTAGAAAAAGATAACTAGAATAATAAAAGAGCTTCTAATTATATTATGAAAACGCTGGGTTTCAAGATAAAATATTGAACAGGTTTTCTTGAAAACCGCATCACTTTGTAGTAGAAACTCTTAGAAATAACCTGCACTTTCTTTCACTTTGATCCATCAAGTTGAAGCTGAGCAATAACAAACAAATTTACTGTCATCATCAATGCAAGAGACAGTTCATCTTGCACACAAGAATTCATAAATTCACTCTATTATATATTGGAAAAGTTCCTAGGAAAAAGGAGAGTTTACAAACATAGTCATGAATGTAGAAGATAGAGCGCACTATCCTTTAAATTCCTAAATAATTTGTCAGCATCATGATTACCTGCACATCTTATAACTTTGAGAGTTGGTGTATCGATGAAAACCGGAATCCACTTAAATTGTGCAATGGGACGCGACTGAAGGTTAAATTGCTTTATAGAAATGTTAGAGAAGCCCATCTAGTGACCTGACCCAGAAAGATAAACATTTATTTGTGCCTCAACTTCCCAATAACTTTTCCTTCCAGTTTAATAGACTTCAATTATCAGTTAACACATGCTTGGCTAAGACCATAGGCCCATTTTATAAGAGGGTGCACAACTGGAGGGGTGTGTTTATAACTGCCTACTAGGCATGTCTATCACCACCTACCAGGCATCAATGCAAGCGTAATGAAAAATGAATGAAAACTTTATTATAGAAGAACTATATATTACATCCCCCTCTTGGCTCTCTCTCCCCTAACAGGTTGCTTCTGTAGTCCATTCCTCCTAAGAGGAACACTGGCTGGCTCCTACTCCACATCTGGTGTGGCACTGTTTGCAGTCGTGCAGTGAGGAGCCTGTGAGTGACATGGGCAGGTGGCCATGCACACGTTGTGACATCTATGCATCACACCGGGGGGCACAGTAATATTTGTGGAGATGAGGGCCCCCCCCAAAAAAAATCAAAAAGATATCACAGCACATGGTCGGTCAGCCACCAGTTTGCAGAAGGGTGGCCAAAGGGATGGAGTAAATTCATTCCTGCACAAGGGACCAGACCACTAGCTGAAAAAATCCAAGCACAGCAGCCACTGGATGTTCAGAGCAGAAACAGACAGCCAAGAAAGCAGCAAGGGAGACTTTAAAAACAAAAAGAGCCAGTCACTGCCTGTTGCTGCTCGGCCTCTGTACTTTATACTACGATATTTTGATGATTTATCTTGGAGGTATCTTACATTTATGTTGTACAAACACATTAATCAAACAAGTATATTTAAATTGTGCATGAAAAAAGGCTTCAAAACATAAAACAAAGTTTGTGTACAATATCAAGACAATGAATTTGAATGCTAAGCAATCAATTTCTTGCACATATTTAGTGCGACTTACATACTACAGGTCGAGTATCCCGTATCCGAGTATCCGTTATCCGAATTATTCCGAAATACGGACATTCCAGAAAGTGAAAAAAAAATATTTTTTTTGCTAAAAACTCACTGGGGACATTTGTAACAGCATCACTGGGGACATGATATGTAACTGGCACTATATATGTGCAAGACAATGATTGCTTGGCATTCAAATTCAGTGCTGAGATAGTACACACATTTTGTTTCACGTTTTGAAACCTTGTTTTTTGAACAATTAAAATATATTTGTGTGTATTTTATGTGGTAATAAAATATATTTGTGTGTATATTATGTGTTTATACAGCATACATGCAAGATACTTCAAAATACATCATTGAAATATTAAAATATTCCAAAATACGGAATAATCCGTTATCCAAAATTCTCCTGGTCCCGAGCATTTTGGATACGGGATACTCAACCTGTATATCAAAAAGTGCTTTGCAGCATGGATGGTGTAATGGTTAGTATAACTGCCTCACAGCACTGAGGTCATGGGTTTGATTCCCACCATGGCTCTGACTGTGCAGAGTTTGTATATTCTCCCTGTACTTGCGTGGGTTTCCTCCGGTTAACTCAGATTTCCACCCACAATCCAAAAATATACTGGTAGGCTAATTGGTAGGGAATATAGATTGTAAGCTCCTCTGGGGCAGGGACTGATGTGAAATGTTCAAATATTCTCTGTAAAGCGCTGCGGAATATGTATGCGCTATATAAGAAACGGTTAATAAATAATAAATGGTGAAAAAAAAAAAAAAGGTACATTCTGGAAACTACGGTTTTCGGAATAATTTGGATAACTGATATCTGGATAAGGGATATTCAATCTGACCAACATTTTTTAAATGCTGGTTTCTCAATAGCAAATGACTGCATTTTAATTATTCCTAAGTGCTGCCGAATCAGGTCTGTGCTTGGTTTCACAATACCGGAGGGCAAAAGGGAAAAGTTTCTCTAGTGAGTGCCAAATTTATACTGCATGAAAAAGGTTTTCCACCTGTCATTTGTGCATATATGTGACATATTTAAAAATAAATTAAATTATAAAGAAGGAAAAGCTTTTTCATTCCCTATAAATTCACTAGAGATGATTTTTCACTTAACAAAATTTGATATAAAACCAATACAACCTGAATAAACAATTAAAAAAAAATCTACACATTAAATGTTCATTTATTGAAATGATTGCCCTGTTTGTGCCAGTTTTAGCAGTAACTGCAACTCAATGCTTCAGATAACTGGAAATCATTTCATATCGCTGTGACAGAAATCTGGTATTCCCTTTATTGCAGAATTATTTGAATTCAGCCACACTGGGAGGTGTTTGATTTATGGTTCTGGCACAGTATCATAATTTTGAGTGATTCAGAGGTTGACTTGCTCTTATGGGTCAGACCATTGCCTTGCTACATAATGCAAGCACACTTGAGCTTCAGGACACAGTAACTTTTGTTCTCTACTGGAGAGTTCTCAGGTAGAATTTTCAGTCATCAGTCTATGTCCTCATTCATATCCTGAAGCAACAAAGCATCCCCAGTTCCATTTTTTAGATTTTTTTTGTCAAATGGGACAAGGGTTTATGTTTTTATTGGTTAGCAGTTGATTTCATCTTGAAACTTCCCATGGATACAATTTATGTCCAATCATAAATGCTGACATTAACTAGAGGAAATGTTGTAGGTTGGAATTTGTAGGACAGCCAGTACTAGGAATATCAATAACTGTTCCTGATTTTCTTAATTTGCAGATAATAGCTCTCCAGGTTGTTGGTATGCCATAGACTTAGAAATGGCTTTGTAAACCTGTACAGCTGACAGGTGCTGGATGGCCCGGGATTCTGACACTACACTGATGTTGGAGTCCCTACTGTTATAACCCTGACAGTCAGTATCCCGAATGACATGGGCTATTCTCCCTCATGGGGATCCATGACCCACATTGAGGGAGAATAGAATAGATGGTGAGCGAAACAAGCCATGGACCCACAGTGTGGTGAGCACAGGGATTCCACTGTCAGACTAATGACTGTTGGAATCCTGACTGTCGGCATCCTATACCCCACCCACAGCTGACTATTTCAATAACTCTCTCATCTGGAATTTCTTTTGATCACAGCATACTATGCAGATGGTTGAGACATTTAAACCAATTGCACATTGCTGGGAAGGTTCTACTTTCAGTTATGTCTATATTCAATAGAGCTGCCCGTAATCAAGGTTGATTGTTTATAGTTTAATTAAACTCAATTACCAATTCACTTTGACTTATTGGTGGAATGAGTAACTAAAAAGGCGCAATTACTATTTCACAGAGGGCCAATTGTTAAATAACATTCTTTTTTACAACAATGAATTGGTATTTTAAGGAAGTGGCAAACATTTTTTTACCCCACTGGATACACATATACATTATACAGGATAACGCTTTAGACTATTTAGGAATATAGAGGTATGACTAGACAGATCTATAACAAGAACACAAAAAAGAAGAAATATTTGTCCTGTTGTGGTGCACCAGCAAGTAATTGAGTCCTAAAATATACCTTTTATTAATTTGAATAAAAGCAAGCGAAACAATAAAAAGAAACACAAATAAACAAGCAAGTGAATGTGTAGTAGTAGTAGTAGTAGTAGTACGTTTATTTATAAGGCGCCGCAAACTGTCCGCAGCGCCGTACATAGCAAACAAAAAAATTACAAGGTAACGTACAGGGTGTGTTGAAAAATACAGTATAAATAGGGGTATAGCTGGTAGAAATAAAATCAGCATCAGTTCAGAAGTAGGTGTCAAAATTGTCGAGGAGACTGAAGATGAAGTAGAGGAAGGGAAGAACAGGACAGGAGCACAGGTGAGGTAAAGAGGTAGGGTGAGTACGTGAGGAAGGAGGACCCTACTCATTAGAGTTAACATACTAAAAATAGGTGGGTGAACGAACGAAATACAATAGGATAAGTAGGAACGGAGGGGAACGGAGGCAGGATAGGAGGATCAAAAGAGGTTAGGAGGAGGGATAGGCTAGTCGAAAAAAGTGGGTTTTGAGGGAGCGCTTGAAGGAGGTAAGGGAATCAGAAAGCCTGATGGGTGGCGGGAGGTTGTTCCAGTGCAGGGGGGCAGCGCGAGAGAAGTCTTGGACACGGGAGTGGGAGGAGGTGATTAGGTGAGAGGTCAGTCGGCGGTCAGTGATGGAGCGAAGAGGACGGGAGGGAGTGTGGATAGAGATCAGTGAAGAGAGGTAAGGAGCGGTGGAGGAGGAGAGAGCCTTGTAGGTGGTGGTGAGGAGTTTAAAGAGAACTCGGAAAGGAATGGGGAGCCAGTGAAGAGATAGACAGAGGGGGGAGGCGGAGGTAGAGCGGCGGGAGAGGAAGATGAGCCTAGCCGCAGCGTTAAGAATGGATTGGAGAGGTGCGAGGCGGGTGAGAGGTAGCCCAGAGAGAAGGATGTTGCAGTAGTCAAGGCGGGAGATGACAAGAGAGTGAATGAGAATTTTGGTCGCGTCAGTGGAGAGGAATGGTCTGATGCGTGAGATGTTGCGTAGGTGAAAGCGGCAAGACTGAGAGAGAGCACGAATGTAGGGGGTGAAAGAGAGGGAGGAGTCAATGATGACACCGAGGCAGCGCGTTTGGTCGGTGGAGGTGATCTCGGTTTCACCAATACTGATGGAGATAGTGGGAGAAGAGGGGATGTTCGGGGGATGGAAGATTAGAAGTTCAGTTTTAGCCATGTTTAGCTTCAGGAAGCGTTGGGTCATCCAGGCTGAGATGGCCGTGAGGCATTCGGAGACCTTGGACAGGAGTGATGGGGATAGGTCGGGGGAAGAGAGATAGATTAGGGTATCATCAGCATAAAGGTGGTAATGAAAACCATAGGAGCTGATGAGGGTGCCCAGAGAGGTGGTGTAGAGAGAGAAGAGGAGAGGGCCAAGGACAGACCCTTGGGGAACACCGACTGGCTGCGGGGTAGTAGTAGAGGAGGAGCTCGGAGTGGAGACGGAGAAGGAGCGATCGGAGAGGTATGAGGTGTGTGTGTGTGTGTTTAAAACTGCACGTGCGGGCGTGCCGTGCATGCTTAATTAATTATCAATAAAGGTTCAATCCAGTCTACTGAATGCAGCAGAATATCCTTGTGTAATAATGGACAATGCTGAATATGCTTAATAAGGGCTCCTAATCACTTCAGAAAGAACTGTATTGCTGTTTGCATCAGGAGATGATACAATGTATCTTCTATTAAACAATGTTATCAGAGGACAGCAATTGTTACTGTTCTCCTGAGATCGTACAGGGTATTTAACTACTGAATTGCTGCGTGGTGTCAGAGAATCAACTTTAGCACCAACTTTATCACATCGGATGTGACTTGTCAAATTATACCAACTGACAAGAAAAAAATTAATTACTTAGAGCTGGCATTACCGCTATCAATATGCTAAATGGTTGTATAGTAACCATTTCCATGAATCCTGAATTTATCCTGCATGATAAATCAGTAACATTTATATTATTTGAGTATTAATCACAAGGGTATAACAACTGAACAGTGCAGGCAGGATGGATTCTAAAGTCTGAGCCTCAGCTCAGATATATCATATTTCTGTGGCGGTATATAAGTCAGCGGGAGTGTGGCAGCAAACAGTAGGGCAGCAAACAGTCTAGCACTTGAAAGGGGTGGAATTACAAATATAACAATCACAAATAAGCATACACAGGTAACAACGCCCGCACGGCTTGAGAATGCAGAGCGCGCATTTTCGCTACAGCTTCTAAAGCCAGGATATCATAGGCGTGCACAGCCCATTTCATTAGGGGGTGCACTGTCAAAGGGTTGTGTCTAGCACCACCTATTGGGCATGTCTTGCGTCGCCCATTGGGTGTGTCTAACACCACCAATCATGCATGTTTACCATCATCTATTGGTACTCGCTACAATATAACATCTCTCAGCCACACCATAATCTCCGACCTATTTCAGTTTTAATCTTTTTTATTACTGTGTGTAACAGTACATGCAAATAAAGTCAAAAACATATATGGATGGTGCTGGTATGTGCAGTATTGATATGACAATGGTCTAGTTAGTACAATAAACAATGCAAAACACAATTGATTGAGGGGCAATTCTTTTAATTGGGTCTAAAAAGCAAAAGTCTTTGGTAAAAGATATTGCTGGTATTGCTAGCAGCAGGGAGTTGTTCATAAGAGTGGGCGCAGCAATTGGGGGTGCCTGTGCACCCCTTACACTCAATGTGCGCACACCTATGCTATAGTCTATATATACCCCTTCGGTAAAGTTTTATTTTCCCCAGCAATTGTGAACCATCAGACTTTTTTGCCTGGTTACACTGGAAGTATTTTTGTGAATGAAATGTGTAGCAAGATGAATGACTTGATGTATTAGAAAACGGCAGCCACACAAGCATGAAGGCTGCAGGCATATACAGGCCAGGAATTTCAAATAAGAACATGAACCCCATTCTCTGCCGTGTCAGACAATGAGTAAAGATTTAATGCCAGCAGCTAGTGAACTTACTAAACACTGATACGTATTTGGCAAGATGCAGACTCTCACTAACCTTTGGTTTTTAGTTCAGCAGCCTGAAACAAAAAAAAACAAAAAAAAAGAAAGAAAAAATGTTTAATGAGAAAGGCCAAAGGGGAGGAAAAAAAAAAAAAAAAACAGTATGAGAAAGAAACACCTAAAGCAATATCAAATGAACATTGCACGCAATGGGCACTTTACAACTAATTGCTCATTGCGCCTTTGTGTGTTTAACAAAGTCGTAGATTTAAAGTATCTCAAGAGAAATCTGTACTCTAGATTTTCCCATGAATGTCTTGCATCTTTGTGCATCATCAATTGTATTTCAATTAGAGGGAAAGCTAGCTAAACAGTAGAACATGTACTGACCTTTTTCTGAGCACCTTCCTTCTTCTTCTTTTCTTCCTGCTTTTTCTTTTTCTTTTCTTCCATCAAATGTTCCTCTTTCTGAGTTTCTAGCTCTAGATCCCTGAGAAACAGAAACGAGAATAATGGGCGAGATAAAAGCCTTTAGCTACTGCCAATAACTCTTGCATTCGGAATTATTATGCCCAGACATGCGCAAGGTTTCATACTCTTACATTTAGCAGATGAATGTACTGCATTCTTACACGTCTGCCATCTTTTGCACAGAGCAACCACAATTGTTACAATCAACCTGCTCACCAAGCACCCGGATATTTATTAGCATTTTCGTTACAATTTACCCCAAGAAAATAAATAAATAAAGAAAGGGATTTTTTACACTACACATTTTACAACCATTGTATTCATGTATCTTTGCTGTCAAAGAACATCAAATATGTAGAAACATAAAATGCACTCCTGAACCTAATCGAAATCAAAACGGATGCCAATATTTCCACTTGTGTTCTGCTTGGGATATAATAAATCTCTATAAAATTGATGATAAATTTAAGATTTTTTATTTGATACAAAGAGATAAAGTATGAATAAAATAAAAAAGATAGTAAATCAGAAGCCTCATCTCTATAATAATCAATTAAATGACTCATTCAAAAACTTTTTTTTTTAAATGCTGATGATATAGTTAATGAAATTAATTCATGTATGTAGAAGTTATATAAAAGGCATTATCAATATTAGTTCAAACATAAGAAAACCAAATTTAAAATGTACTCAGAAAAGAGGCATCATGTTGCACAGTGCTACACAATGATTTTGTTGCCTTGCTACAGCTAAAGGTTAAGAAAAAAGTTGCACCTCCTGTAACCCTCTAGAGTCTAGTAATCTCCAGTCTACAGTGCAGTATGAAGAGAATCCAATCTGGGCAGTGAGCCATAAAAATGCCATGCAGCATCTCAAATAGCTTTCTCTTGCTCTCAAGAGTCCTTCACACTTGTAAACCACAACAGAAAAGCCAGGCTCCTAATCCCTGCCTTCACTACAATCCTTACCTGTAAGTACTAGCTGAGCTTCCCATGTATTCTGAAGTTTGTGTCTGTGCTTAAAGTACTCAATTAGATGCCATCCTGTATAACCCTTTTTTTAACAAGAGAGACAGCAATTAATTTCTGATCCTGTTAAGGAATTAACATTCTGATTACTTGATGCCATCTTTTTCATCACCTCTACCTAGTAATTTTCGGTACTTGTTTAGTTTCATGGCGGCAGCATGGCCGCATGCTACTTCCAGGTCTGTGTCCCCTTGCGGGGCTCGCTATGCTCGCCACACTGTACAAGATCAACTCCATGCCAATGTGGCTATGAACTATCCATGTTGGCATGGAGTTTCTTTTAGAAAGTGTGGCAACCGCAACCCGGAAGTAGCGTGCGGCCATGCTGCCGCAGTGAAACTAAACAAGTACCGTAATTTTGATTGCAGTTAATGCTAGATTACAAAGGGAAATACTTTAACAGTGGTAATGATAGTGTACTGCAGAACTGACAACACTGCACCACCTTAACTCAGGCAGAATAAACAATTGTGTCCTTTAATACATACTATAGTAATTCAATGAAAAAATGTTTGTAACCATTCTACATCATTTGGAAGTCATGCAAGTCTTAAAAAATTAATTAAAAAAAAAAGGGCATTATGGGTCACAATTTTTCGTGGCAACAGTGCCCGTGATCTACAGGATTTAGAAACCCTTGTTCCCCCTTACTTACGGGCAAAGACATCCTTGCCATAAAAATTAAAAACAATTTTTAAAGCAATGTCTGCCAACAAATGGGATCATGTAATAAACATGGTGCTCTTCCTTTCAAATCTGTTTTTTTTTTTTTTTTAACTTGTAAGGTCATAAGGTGTGTGCACACCATGCTATGTGGCAGAAAGGTATACCAACCTTACTCATAGTACTAGAATTTTGAATAGGAATGACCTTGGCTTTCCAATCTTGGAAAGGCAAGACTGGCAGCAGGTTGGACTCCAGGAGGTTATCTCCATAGAGGGCCATTCTATCTGGGGACAATGTTTCTGCACTCAGGGGAACCCCAATACCAGAGGCAATGAAGCCTTGGGAATTACTAGCAACTCTAAACCCTCCTCAACTAAATCCTTATGATGGAGGACACCAATTCTGAGCCTCACGTTCTGTGCTGGAAGAAAAAAGACCATTTGGTATATAACCGACATCTACAGCTACCAAACAAACCAGAAGTTGCAGGACACAATACTGAGTCAGAATCCAAAAGAGCCTCCGTATAAAGAGATTGGCATGACAGTTCCAGATGAACTTGAATAAACAACTCTGACAAGGTTGGAAAATATCCGACATGTCCTAGCTCCTCCAGTACCAATGAGTACTGGATGTTTCCTGGACGGTGGGGACAAGCTGCAACCAGATGACTGACCCGAATCTCCACAGTAAATACAGATATTCTCACGCGCCAACGCGGTTTTTCAGTATTGTTCAAATGAGCCTAATTTATTTGCATTGGTACCTCTGTGGAGGGTGGCAATGAAGATGGGGTAAAAGTTAAACTTTAGGATGGTTACTCCTCATCTCTCCCTATACCATAGGTCAATCTCATTACAGAGAGGTTAACTTATCAACTTTAAATCTCTTGGAGAGGCCCCTCAGGATGGCAGAGTTCCAATGAACCTTAGATGCCAAGGTCTGGAACTAGAGCTTCAGTTTTTTTTTTCTGGGGGAGTCATAGAATCTCCATAGCTGCCGATGACTACTGTCCTGGCTCATCAGACAGGTAAATACTAGCATAATTAATTTAAAAATAACCAGTGTTCTTTATGGGAAAGGCAGCCAAGTGTAGGATAATATACTGTGAAGCAGTTCAAGGGAGCATATTTTAACATGGGAAAATACACAATAATTTCTTAAAAAATGTTTTTGGAGGTGGAAAGTCATCAAAACTGTAATCTTGATGTGAAAAAAAGTGTCACAATGCAGTTTACGAACTATAAGCCTATCCAAGACTGTTTTCATTAAATAAAAAAAATAATAATAATAATAAAAAAGTTATATTTGGGTCACACACACCAAGTAGCGTTCGATGTGCATTTTTACTAGCAGCATTCTGGAAAAATGCTAATGGAATGCGATGATAACAACAACAACAACAACAACAACATTAACTGTGGAAACACTAGAAACAATTATTTTAAGTCTCACACATTTTACATGCATTAAAGTACATTTATTTTTGTATTCAGACAACAATGCCATGAGGTAGAGGTAAAAAATGTTCTTACATTGATTGGGGAAGGGGACAAGCTTGTATAAACATGAATTGTAATTTTAGATGTGAATATTTAAAAGTGTTCTCAGAAGACAATAATTGGCAGTTGTATACTAATTACTGCCTATGGTTTGCCATCTTACCCTGCATTATATGATTCATGTTGATCACAATAATACCCCTTTCACATCGCACTTTTAAAACGGTAAATTGCCGTTTTTTTCCCTTTTTAAAACGTCTAAGCCTGCACTGTGAATGCACCACAGCCGATTTACCGTTTAAAGTTAACTGGCATTTCGAACCGTGTAAAAAGCAGAGTCCTACACGGTTCCTTGCCGTTTTTTGTGCAATGTGAATGTGTACAATGTGTCTGAAACAGTATTTCAGGCAAACAACACAAGCTACAGAGCAGTGATAGGCTGTCCCCAGGCAATGTTGACACTCTGGCTTGAAACGTGTTCGGGTTGAAACGGTTTGACTGCTATGTTGAATGAGACTTAACCGGTATTTAAAACGGTAATCTGCGGCAATGTTAAGGCTCTGACCCGTTTTAATTACCGTTTTAAAATACCGGTTTTTAAAACGTGTCGGCGATGTGAAAGTGGTATAAGGAATGCTTTGTCTCTTTAATGGGTTGACATTCACTTTGGACAGTATAGGAGTCATGTTTAGTACACACAAAGGGGTATATACAATGGAGCCGGCGAACTCGAAGGAAAGCAGGGTCAATAGGTCACCGGCAGAGTATTCACTTGCCATTTCCACCTCGCTGGTTCTTTTCAGCAAGTGCGGCCGCCAAAATAGCAGTGCTCACCACAAAATGCAGCGTGCCCACTGCATTTGTCACAAGCCTCGCCGTTCCGGGGAATGCCTGGCGAGGATTTCCCCAGTACATTGAATACAGCCGGCGAGGGGGTTAGATGGCGAGGATGGCTTGTTTTCGGCGATCCTCACTGAAAACAAGCCATCTTCACAGCACAAACGCCCTCGCCTGTGGCATTGAATACCACCCAAAGCCTTCCACATAGTAATCAATAAATCACTATTCGAAGATCCACCTTAACTGTATTGATATTCTGTTTTACGATGTGCAAATAAACACAGAACAATATTTTAAACATTTTTACCAAGATCATTTTTTTTTTATTAAATCCAAATTTAATTTCATTTTGTGAACATAGCCAAAGTGCTTTAAGTTGCATCAACACTGATGGATGCAACATTTATTATGACCAATACCATCATTGCTTTAATATACATATACAAATTACTACATTCACAAAATGAATCTCGTATTTTGCTGAATTTGTTAGGCAGCTCACTCTCATAACAACAAATGTAACTGTGCAGAGAAGGGTGTTTTTCTGCAGAATAAAATTCATGTTTAACTTAATATTCACAGAAACCGAGAAAGAGAGGGTACTATAACATGGAGTGTGGGTTGTTTAAGGATGTAGTTTCAATTAATGTATAATTCTCTAAATAAGTTTATGTAATAGGGTCAAATTTTTTTTTTTAAAGTCAAGGCGAAAATGCAGAGAAGAAAACAACTACAAAATCGCTTTTTGGGGGGCATTCTGTCATGTATGTGTTCAAAATTAGATATAAATTAAAATATATATTATTTCTAGAAGGTGAATTTGGGGACAATCCCTTTCAAACTTAACCAAAATCAATACATAAAAAAATGGTACCATTTTAAAGATTCACGACTGTTGGTACATCCTGACAGCCGTGACCGTGGCGCATTTGCATTTTGCCTGCCTGCATATGGACAGGAGGGATTCAATGGCCCACCTGTCAATTTTCAAAAAGGGGGCATGTCTTTGTAAACGTCCGTGGATTGTCAAGATACGGCCATGATCGCAACAATACGGTTGTTCTCAGCAAGATAGGCCCAACAGCTTGTAAAGTCGGGCCCATTCTGTCGATCTGCCTCTTCAATGCTGTAAAGACAGCTTTGAATAGGCCTCCGCCGCTATTTTCCCCCATCGGAAATAGTGTCAGGGATTTAATAGCCCCCTAAATTCTCTACTTCTGATGGTTAATTTAGAATTGCACATTGTATTGTTTGTTTACAAATCGAAGTTAAAAATGTACAAATATTCTATTCTAGGCATAGAGGGTTATCTATATGGTTCATTTGCAAAGGCAAAATTTCTTCTCAAATGGACAAAACCCTGTGCACTGCGGGGGGGGGGGGGTTGGGGCAGATGAAACATGTGCAGAGAGAGTTTGATTTGGGTGAGTTATTCTGTTTCTGTGCAGGGAAGATTCTGACTGCTTTATTTTTACACTGCAATATACTGTAGATCTCACATTGAAGTAAAGTCCCACCCAAATCTAAATCTATCTGCACATTTTACATCTGTCCCCCCTGCAGTGCACATGGTTTTGTCCACTTGAGAAGGAATTTGCCTTCGCGAGTAAACCAGAATAACCCCCTATGCCTACAATAGAATATGTAGTATTGGGGTTTGTTTTTCTATTAACACCTCTGACAAAATCACAGTCTGTGCTAATGCATTTACACAGGTTTTTTTTTTTTTGGCAACCAGGTTGATCTGCTTTGTAAAGGATTGCAGCTTAAAAAAAATAAAAAAAATAAGGGCTTCCCGCACCTTCATTAAACTAGGATCCGGGCCATGACATACACCCCTAAGTGTATATAAACTGTGTTCTCATACTAATATCACAAAAAAAAAAAATAAAGAACTTAAAATGTACACATATTTAACAGGACCTGCATGCTAACCAACTGAAAACTTTTGCCAATCACAAACGGCAGGATAGATAGATAGATAGGATAGACACACACTTTACACAAACGACTTCTGCCCAGCATCTGATCAACTCAGATGACAAATACTCAGTAGCCGAATGGCCTGGACCTACTTAAATACACTCCATGTCATAAGCACCTTGCTGGTGTTGGGTTACTTTAGACTACCTTCTATACCTTTGTTCTAGAAAGATTGGTACCTTCCACTGCTGTATCCAGTCTACCCCAAGCTTGTTTAGCATTTAATCCTATTGCCATATCAAATTTATTGGTCAAAGCTGTTGATGGTTGGTGGCTTTGACAAACTGCAGCAGAGTAAATGGGCCCATACACCTGCACTTGGCGATCCTCCGAGCCCCCTATCTGCCAGCACCACTCTTCTGCCGACGGGATGTGCCACACAGCAGGCAGCGTTGACCACATTTTGTCGGGGGATTATGTTAAAAACTCCCAATTACTCAATCCCCTTCAGGATCGGAGAATCTGAATTTTTTTTTCTTAAATCAAGTAATTTTTATTGATGAATTTTGTATACAAATGAAAATAAAAAATAAAATATTGTACAAAAACAAAAAAAAATAAATTAAAAGGAATATACAAAAGTGCACTGCCTATATATTTGTCATGGGTGTGACATCTAGTTTAACAGAGTTAAGTAGGTAGTTAACATGAGTCTTCGAAGAGAGCATTGGAAGGCAGTGCATGGAGGCAAAGGGTGCCCAGACAGGGTACAAACCAACAGGAATGTAAAGTAAATCATGGGGAGTAGCCTTGATTATACAACGGAGAATTCTGCCAGAGGCCCCAGATCTTGTCATATTTGCTTTCACATCCACGTTTAAAGCACATAAAGCATTAATGGGAGAGGGTGACACTGACAAGCACAACCCACATGGCATGAGAGGGAGGGTCCAGGCTCATCCATGTTCTGGCAATACAAATACGAGCTAGAGTGAGAAGATTGTTAACATATAACCGGAGATGGGTAGGTAGAAGCTCCTCTAATGCTGCTTTCACATTGACTAAACCAGGTATTTTGAAATGGTATTTAAGATGGGTCTGAGCCACTAAACCCCTTTCACATTGCAGGTGCAAACCGTTTTAAATAGCATGTAATACCATTCACACATTCAACCCCCAAGGAACACGTTTCAAGCCATAGATATAGAACCATTCACACAAAACGGATCTGAAATGGATAAGACGCTGTTTTTTAATCGTTTAACAAATACTGGTATTTGTTAAACGGTTCAAGCGCCCTGGAGCTTTCACACTGCAGCTCTACCCATTTGAAAAGGCTAAAAAAACGGCAATTTACCATTTAAGAGCTGCAGTGTGAAAGGGGTATATGAGAATCTGAAATTTTTACATATTTAAATATCCTCAATGCTCAATTGGGATGGTCATGTGATTCCTACAATACACACTGCAGGTATATTGGCTCCTTAAAACTACCTCCTAGATCTTCTATACAAATAAATTACAGGCTACTGCAAGCAAACAGATATTTGCATTGCAAAAAAGGGTAATTTTGTATTTATTTCCTGGACACGACAGCCACTGTATTGTGTATAGCAGGGGAGGGATGATAGGCAGTCCTGTTGTGCTGCTTCCATGCAAGAGGAGACATCAGACTAGTTGGAAGGGTAATCTGAAGCTGCCTGAATTGCCAAGGGATGTTATATTAGGCACCCATCCATCCCCCAGTCCTGTTAATAAACCCTGTACCAGCTATGTTATGTTTACAATGCAGTGACAACCACCATGAAATATGCACGCAAGTTTTTGTTTTCCTCTCTTCCACTACACTTCAACAATTTAATACTTGAAATTTACTATGATTGAAAAGGTTTTAGATCACCTTGGGGTGGGATTATTCTAGGGCTCTCCTTATTCCAGAAGAATGAGATATTGAGTACAGGTAATAAGAGGATGGAAGGCCAGTAAGCCCAAAATTGGTTAAAAACGCTCTGTTATCTGTAAACACTCTCCACCAGCTGACCAGGGTAAACAACCATAAGCCCCATATGCGATCCCCTTTGAACCACCCGGCAGGATTGCATACGATACATTGTGGAGATCATTCTGGTTGATGCTCACCCTTGCAAATTTTTTCATTATGTAAACTATTGTTTTGATTTTTATCTATTAATTTTTAATAAAATCGGTCTTCATTTTAGCACAGTCTTTGCTATTTGTGTTGGTTGTTTAGTGCCCACACGCAAGCTGGGAATGGATGATTATGCAAAACATCCATTCACATGAGTGCGGCGTGTGAGCACTCAGTTGACTCGCAAAGCTAAGAATTTTGCAGCTTTGAGAGTGAACCAGAATTACCTCCTGTATGCGTTTCTTTAGCATACGATCTATCTTATGCAATCGCAGCAAGGCCAGCATGAACAGATACATCTATAGTGTAGGTCTTGCAGTCTCTGGACCCGATCCAATGCACACATGCAATTTTTTGGACTTATCCTTCAGAATCAGATAAAAAGTGCCCAAATTGCGCAAATGTAAGGGAACCAATACATGACAAACATAGCAATAAGTTGCAGCATATTTGTCAATATAACTGTTGTACTGTAGGCTGTGTAGAACATGCACATAATGTTGGTATAGTCAGAAAACAAATTTGTTACAGGACAATTACTGGGTTCCTGATCAGGAATTTACTTAAGACTTTCTGGTTTGGATTCTGAAACCTAATGCAATTGTTTTATTGTTAGTGTCCAGGGCTTAATAAAAAATAAGGTACTTGTGTAGTTTCACGGCGCCATGCCTCTGAGTTCCCTTGCGGGGCTCGCTTCGCTCGCCCACGCTGCAGGCTCGGTCGCTCGCCACGCTATTTAAAATCAACTCCATGCCAACATGGATAGTGGGGGTATGAACTAGAGCATAGTTCTTCTAGAGCGTAGAACCCGGAAGTAGCACAGCGCCGTGAAACTACACAAGTACCAAAAATAAAATTTATATACATGAACACTAGACTGGAGAACATGCGTCTGCAACACACAAGGGTCCTGACTCTGGTTTGATCAAGTGACTGACGTTGCATGACTACAGCACCTGCCCTCATTATCGGCCATCTCCATCAGAAACAAAAGTCAGACTGACTTATTTGCAAACTGGATACAAAAAAAAAAAAAAAAAAAAAAAATTAGATTTTTCACTTGTGCAGCCGCATGCGAGGGGATGTGTGTGTGTGTAGGTGCATGCAAATGCAGGGATTCGCGCAGTAGTGTGGCGAACGTTCAGTTGAGCGGCGTTTACCTGTTCGCCGCCCAAAAAGGAAAGGTACAATGTAAAAACAAATGTCTGGTATGGTTCAAATGTGTTCTGATTATGTTGTTAGCTTATATTTTCTCTTTTTGGGGGGTCATTAATGACGTGCTGGAGCGTGTACAACAGTGTTTTTCAACCAGTGTGCCGTGGCACACTAGTGTGCCTTGAGCTGTTCTCAAGTGTGCCCCCACATCTAGAGATGCCCAAACCCATTTACAGCCACCAACAGTTTAAATGTTATTTACTGGTCTCTTCTTTTCATGTAAAGGGCCAATGTATTTTATTTTAGTTACCTGTGGGGACCAGTGTGATTGTTTTTAATGTGGGGGCCAATAGGTTTGTTTTTCTCCTGTGGTGGCCAATGTGTTTTGCCCTGTGGGGATCTCAGGGTGTGCCTTGGCAGTTTTAAAGTCTTATTTAGTGTGCCGCAAGGTAAAAAGGTTGAAAATCACTGGTGTACTATAATGAGATTTAAAAAAAAAAAATTGTTGAGAGTATATGCTCAAAGATATCCTTTAAAAATGCGCAATATTGTTTAAAAAGTATGTATGAGGCTTATGTGGCAACACTAAGGAAGGTTGTTACAAATTACTTACATTTAACAATTTCTACAGATAACATGTAACTTTGATGAGACTGCCTGGTGTGTGAATCAAATTATTCATTTTTTTTTTCCTTTTAACTTTCTGTCTACTTAACATAGAGCTGGAATGAATCCACTTTTATTAAAATACATGTAAAAATAAATAAATAAAAAAAACAAGAAGTAGGCAGAACATCTGTGACATCACAAGTTGGACAGAAGTAGACAGGTCTGATGAAAAAAGTTGGTTAGGTGTGTGGGGTGGTGTTTTAGTTGGACAGAGAAGTTGGACGGTTGGAGCAAAGTTGGTCTGACATATGGCAGGCATTAGCAATGCCAGAGTACTAGCAAGTATGTTGGAAATTAAGGTCATGTATTATGGATGAAAAAGGGCATCTGCAGTAGCAGTTTCTTTTTATTTTCATGGTACAGATTATGCATTTAATTCAAAACAACGTAGTTTAGTTTCTATTCTTTGCAGCTCTAAGTAATGGTTTTGCATTCACCAACTAATTATATTTGTACCAGAATGCAAGAATAGAAAAATACTTTGCTCATCTTACAGTCTGCTGTATATGAATCGATAATACCAATGCAGTGTTAGATTCCATTTGTAAAGAGCTTCTTGGATAAAAACAAATCTGTGGGGCCAGAGAGTTGAATACCACCACATGCACTATTTACAGAGTAATAGGTCGACATGGAAAATCCCACTATGAGTTTTTCACTTTCATTTTTTTTAAAGATGTTTTCTCATACAAATGGACAAGATTAGATTATAATATTACCCGAAGTATGGCGAGTGAAGAGTTTTGCAAGGAGGCACAGTACACCTATAATATGTCCATGTCGACATACACAAAAAAAAAGTGAAAACTCATGTTGACCTTTTCTATGTGGATCTAGTGCTTGTGTTGACCTTTTCACCATGCCAACCTTTTTCGTGTGTTGACCTTTGGACCAACAGTGGTCGACTTATTGACTTGTTGACCTTATGACCCATACTTTTTTTACTCAGTAGTCAAAAAATAGATTGGCTATAATTTAGCTATATTATATGAATATTTACAATACTATAATACTAATAATGTGAACTCTAAAATGGCTACATTGAATTATTATACACTAGCTGAAATACCCAGCGTTGCTTAGGTTTAAAATTTCACCACATTGTAAGTAACGGTCAACATTTTAAAAAGTAATTGGTAGTTCTTCCAATACACCATGTGGAGACTGCCCATTAACCAGATGCCCCAACACCCAGCTTTCTTTTCACTTCGGTTTTATAATCACTCTACTGCTGCCCAAACACTTGTGAGATATTGCATGCAATCATTCGATTTCAACCACATTTGGCTGATAACACCACTGACCCCCGCCACCCACTAGTGCTACTTCTAGCGCTACGCTACAATGCCATCTCAAGATGGCATGAGATGAATGCTACTGGAGGTTGTGTGGGGGTCCTGAATATGACAAAAAATATGACAAACAACGAGTTTTACTAGTCGCACAGGAAAGGTAATTCAATTCGGAAAAGAGACCCCTCATATGATTATAATTTGTATATATTTATCATAGTAGGGACGAGGGTGTGCTACCACGGGACACTGGTTGAGAACAGAGAAACAGAAGAGTGTCTCTGTGTGGTACACCAAAAAAGGAGTTGGATATTAAAATAAAACCTTTATTAGTTAGTGGTAAAATGTAGTGAAATAAAATACATATAATAAAAAGGATATTGCTACCCTCACAACGTGGACCCCCACACTCCCAATGAATGCATGTATTCACTATAATAGTGATTTCAAGAATGTTAGAGAGCTGTCTCACTTGATTATGCTCCAAATAAGGAGTTAATGCGTTAAAAAAAGTCAGTGCCATATTACTCAGGTCACCCTTAAAATTTGAGGTAACCAACGGTGTTGGAAAAATTCCCAAATACAGCCCCCACCCGGTGGAGATCTAGTATATACGGATAGATTGGGTATTGCTACTGCATCCAATCGATATCAGCGTAGGCCTAGATACCAGATAAATGGCTGAGTATAGCAGCCGCCGGGTAGGTGAGGAAGCACGGTACTCTGTATGGAGTTACCGTGTAATCTGACTGGTGTCAGAGTACCGAGGTCACAGTGGGGGACGTCACCCACTGCGCTTCTCAGTCGCATAGACTGTTCGGTCCGGAGACCGTTCGCACTCGCACTGGTATAATTAAACTATAGGTGTATATTCACCTTATACACATAAGTTGCAGGTAATTTTATACAATATTTTAAACAATGTTTGAGTACACTGAACTATCAGGAAGCAAAAAGGAGCAACTATATCAGTCACGCTCAAAAAGTTTTAAAGATTGAAAACACATTTTGCAAATTGGACTTTCAGTTATGGGCGACTCAACCTGTACAATAATTGTTATCCTGAAACAACATTGTCCCTGAATGGCCTTAATAGCTGCAGTTTTTTATATCAATGTTCCCCCCTAGAATATTTTGCCAGCCGAGTGAGTCTTCAAAAAAAATTATATATATGACCATCAATGCTTTATAGTGTATGTATGCAATATAGCAACGCCTGGTTCTGAAGCATAATAAACCTCATTAATCAATAATTACTTCTGAGAGAAAAATACTATAAAAATCACCCCAGTAGGGTGTAAAACCTGAAGCAACTGTGCCAATTACAAGCTACAGAACGGCTTGTACACTCTGGCTGCCTGTAAGATATTTGCTATTCTTACTTTTCTTCATTACCATTTCACACATAGTAAAATGACGACAATGTCAACCACAATCTATTGATGTATTATGTAGTGGACAGAGAAGCTATAGAATTCCCCTTTTCTCTAAATAAGGCACTTGTTCACAGCACGATGCGCCCTCTGCCGTAGTGTACCTAAAGAGAAGCTACCAGCTCTGATAAACTGACCTTCTCCTTGGGAATGAGATGAGTGATAAGGCACAGCCTTGACTATCTGAGAACGTAAAGTGCTTTAGAAAAAGGCTACATTTAAAATAAATTACAGCAAAACTACTGTAATGTAGAAAAAACATGGTTACATGTAGATTTACAGGCCAGCTGTTCCGTTATAGCAAAACTGTGGCAAGGCATGATGGGACTTGTAGTTTCACAACAGCTGGCAGCATAGGCGAATCTAGAATTATGGTAATGGGTGGTCCCAGATCTAGACATAACAGTGGGGAACTTTGCGCGGCATAGCTGCGCTGCTAAAGGGGGCGTGGTCTCATGGGAAGGAGGCATGGCATCACAACAAGAGGTGTGGTATTACACTTTAGACCAGGGGTGGCCGGACTTTTGTTTCCTGGGATCTACTTTTTGAACTCTTACTTACCGGAGATCTACCGGCGTCAATATGTTGGGAAATCTTGCAAATTTAGGTATTATCGTTTGGTTCACAGGATGGCACTCTGTATTAAGATGGTGTATCCGGTGCCAGGAACATACAAAGTAGAATAAAGAAAGCCCTTACCCCCCTTGTTTGCAGAAGGATAGGAACGGACACTCGAATGGTAGATGAAGAAAATAAGAGTTTATTGTACAAACATAATTGCATAAACAGACAGCTGTAGTTTTCATCAGAGGTGAAATCAAATTTAGGTATGAGATGACTTGCACTGCATGGCATCAGCAAGCTTTGAATACTCAGGGCAGTAGGTACTCGTTCCTAATCGTAAGCAGGCGTCAAGGTGGTCATCAGTTAGACTTGATCTGTATTTGGATTTGATTATTTTCATATGCGAGAATGCAGACTCACAAAGATATGTGGAGCCAAAAAGTGCTGTTATGTACATGGCACTTTTTCTTAGGTTAGGATATTTTTCTTCAGCAAGAAGCTTCCAAAAATTTCCTTCAGAAGACCGGGCTTTGATAAAAATATCATTTTGCAAAGTCATTATTTCATCTGCAACTGAAGAGGTGTCCATATGAAAAAGAGAGGACATTTGGGATGCAATATCATCAATATCCTTGTCTGTACCAAAGGGAAAAGACAAAAATGTTGCTAGCGGTTCAAGAAATCTGAAGTCCTTGAAACGTCTTTCAAAGTCTGATTGGAGGTTTTCAATCTGTTCCATATATCTGGAAATGGCAAGTTGCGAATGTTCTTTTTTTTGAGCATCTAGCTCAGAGAGAAGATTTTTAAAGTCACGCAGGTTGTACTGCTGGAGACGCACACACAGCATTTTCAGTTTCTGCTTAAAGAAGTTAATAGACCCAATCATTTCAACAACATTTTTGTCTTTACCTTGAAGCTGTATATTCAGTTCATTTAACAGGGCTGTGATGTCTGTTAAAAAAGCTAAATCTAGCAGCCACTGTTCGTCATCCAACTGCCTGTATTCCACATCTCTGGACTCTAAAAAATCTTTGATTTCGGGTAGTAGTTCTTTAAATCTTTGCAGAAATGCACCTCTACTTAGCCATCGGACATCAGTGTGCAATAAAAGATCATTATGTGGTGCTTCATTATCTTCAAGTTGTGATCGGAAGAGACGCCTCTGAAGACTTCGTGCTCTAATTGAATTTACAATTTTGAGTGCTATATCCATGACATCAGCCATATTTAGCATTTTACCACACAAAGCTTGCTGATGAATTATGCAATGATAATTCAGGAAGTCAGGAAATGTTTCATCATGTTTGCACAGGGCAATGAACCCATTGGTCCTTCCGGTCATAGACGGTGCTCCATCAGTGGTTATGGAAACAAGTTTGTATATTGGTAGTTGTGTGTCCTTTATGTATTCCTTGAAGGCCTGAAAAATGTCTTCCCCTCTAGTTTTTCCCTTTAGTGGCAGGATTTTTAGCATCTCCTCTTTAGCAGACATATCTTCAAAAACCATTCTAGAGAATATGCAAAGTTGTGATGTGTCTGTCAGGTCTGTTGACTCGTCAAATTGCAGAGAAAAGAAGACACACTCTTTTTGGTCTTTTTGCAACTGCTCCACTAAATTGTCAGCCATAACTTCACAGCGTCGCATCACAGAATTTCTGGAAAGCTGGATATCCTGAATAGAAGACATAATCTCCGATTTGTTTTTAAAATCTTGGAATAATACATCTGCTGCCTCTAAAAAAGCCTCTTTCACTATTTCTCCATCTTGAAAATTTTTTTTTTTCTTTGCAAGTATGTGGCTGACACGCAATGATGCAATAGTAGCTGCCTTTGATTTAGCACTAGGTCTTGTAAAAACTGACTGCTGAGTGCCAAGGTGCAGTTTTAGCTGGTGAACTTTCTTCTTCCGCAATTCACTTTTAGGAGGATAATCGGTGTCAAACTTATTGTGCATGGTTTTAAAATGCCGTTCCAGATTCCCTCTTTTTGCAATTGCAACTTTAGAATGGCAGATCAGACATACACATTTTGAGTTTGACATTGTGAAAAAAAAGTCATTCTCCCATTCAGAGTGGAAATAGTACGTTTTTGGCTTCTTGGCATTTTGTGCAGTACTCATGGTGATAGCAGGCTCCTAGGAAACAAAACATCATGATAAATATCAGTCCCCACGTCATATTAGCCACCATAGCAGCACACTCAGTGGATATACTTACCAATAGTTTGCCTGTTCTTCCTTGAAGACTCTCGTGGAGGTGATAAAATGCTCCTGCACTGTGACCGCTCAGACTTGTAGACAATGGCTTGCCTTGCTCAACCCTGCACCTCAAAGACTCTGTGACCTAAGTGACAACACATTTGGGCACCCCTGAAATTATACTGCACACATTTGGGGTACCAATGGAATTATACCGCATACATTTGGGCACCCTTGGAATTATACCACACACATTTGGGCAACCCTGGACTGATAGGGGACACATGGGGGTACCAATGGAATTATACCGCACACATTTGGGCACCCTTGGTACAGCACACATTTGGGCACCCTTGGTACAGCACACATTTGGGCACCCTTGGAATTATACCACACACATTTCGGCACCCTTGGAATGGTACAGCACACATTTGGGCACCCCTGGCTGATATGGGAGACATGAGAGTACCAATGGAATTATACCGACATGAGAGTACCAATGGAATTATACCGCACACATTTGGGCACCCTTGGTACAGCACACATTTGGGCACCCTTGGTACAGCACACATTTGGGCACCCTTGGAATTATACCACACACATTTCGGCACCCTTGGAATGGTACAGCACACATTTGGGCACCCCTGGCTGATATGGGAGACATGAGAGTACCAATGGAATTATACCGCACACATTTGGGCACCCCTGGCTGATATGTGACACAAGGGGGTACCAAAGGAATTATACCGCACACATTGGGCACCCCTGGCTGATATGTGACACAAGGGGGTACCAAAGGAATTATACAGCACACATTGGGCACCCCTGGCTGATAGGGGACACAAATGGAATTATACCGCACACATTGGGCACCCCTGGCTGATATGTGACACAAGGGGGTACAAATGGAATTATACCGCACACATTGGGCACCCCTGGCTGATATGTGACACAAGGGGGTACCAAAGGAATTATACAGCACACATTGGGCAACCCTGGCTGATAGGGGACACATGGGGGCCACCTCCCTCCATGTAACAACCACCATAAATGAAAAAGGCACCTTACAGAAAATGCTTGCCTTGTTAATGCTTGCCAGATTTTATGGGCCCTACTCACGGAGAGATATTCAGCCACTTTCTGAGCGATTTTACATAATCGCTCAGAAAGTGGCTTACTATCGCTGTGTGTGTGTCCCACACTCAGCTCAGATGCGCGGCCCCGTGCGACCCCGATGCATAATAGTCCTGACTATTATTATCGCTCAGAAGGCCCACACATTTCTGCTTGTGTGGTGGCCTCTGAGCGATCAGCCGCCCGAGTCCTGCCCGGCAGCTGTCATTCACCCGCCATGAGCTCAGACGCCGGAGCGCATTGAGTGGGAGCAGCATTTAACTACAGTGATGGTGCCGTGGTGAGCACCCCTGCCCGAGTCCCCCCCCCCCCGGCATTGGCAGCACGGCAGGCACCCCAGCGGCAAAGAGGAGAGAGCAGGAAGAGCGCTCCCCGGGCCGTGCACAGGACATGGAGCGGGAGGAAGCGCTGCTGCGGGGCATCTCTGATACGGGGCATCAGCTGTGTGGCAAACAGAGCCGGCTCCTACCTGCAGGTGAGTGCACGGAGGGGGAGTGGGAGCAGCGTGGAGAGCACCACCAGTACCGCCCGGCACTGGCAGCACTCCACCTCGGCGCACCAGCGGCCGAGTGAACACTGCCAGGAAGGGAGCAAGGGCAGTGATGGTGCAGCGCTATGTATGTGCTGGGGTGCATCGCTGGCTGGGTATGTGCTGGGCTCAGCGCTGGGTATGTGCTGGGCTCAGCGCTGGGTATGTACATCTCTGTGTATGTAGGGCCCTTTAGCACCCCCCCCCCACCTCATTAACATGAAACAACATCCAATTTGCTGGGTTATATATGTGCTTTGAAAACAGTTCTCAGTTGTTTATTCACATTTTCTAAGACCCTTATGTTTGTGGCACAAACATAAGGGTGTTAGACAATGTGAATAAATAACTGAGAACTGTTTTCAAAGCACATATACAGCAGCCCCTGCAAGTGGTGACACACGATGTTCACCTCTCCATAACGCACGCACCCCCCCTCACCCCTCTCCCCTCACCCCCCTCCCCTCCAGCACAGGTCAGGAGCCGCTTGCACACGCTGATGATACAGTACCTTGCTGGATGCTGGAGACGCTCTGCCCGCTCTGCCCGCACAGCCCGCTCTGCAGTCTGCTAACTCTGCAGCTCCCTCCTTCTTCAGCGTTCCCAGTCCTACACTGAGCCGATGCGCCGGAGCGCGGTGACGTCATCCGTGCACCCGCGCCGCCGCGCAGTGCACCACTGGGAACGCTGAAGCCCTGAGAGGCTTCAGCCAGCACACGGGCAGCAGCAAAGGGGACTGGGCACAATACCGATCGCGATCTACCGGCGGAAGGCCCGCGATCGACTGGTAGATCGCGATCGACCTTCTGGCCACCACTGCTTTAGACCATACACAGTAATGCCCATTACACATTTTAGCAAACTCCGTAATACCCATTACACATAAAGCCACACACCGTAATGCCAATTACACATAAGGCCACACACCATAATGCCCATTACACATTGCGCCACACATCATGATGCCCATTACATACTATATAACAAACCGTAATGCCCATTGTATATTTGCCACATAAGTGTTGCTTACCTACGTGCTCATTGCTAGGGGGTTCTTGCTTGATGGCACCATAGTACCCATTACACATGATGCCGCACACCATAGTACCCATTACACATGATGCCGCACACCATAGTACCCATTACACAGGATGCTGCGCACATAATGTCCCTTACACATGATGCTGCACACATAATGCCGCTTACACATGATGCTGCACACCGTAATGCCCCTTACACATTAAGCCACACATTATGTGTAATGCCCCCACATACCGCCACTTGTAGCGTCCCTTAAGCAATGCCCCCAAAAGTGCCACTTACTGTAAATCTTTATATGAGCCTTCGCTGCTGCTGCAGGGAGAGATGGAGAGCGGTGCAGCTGCTTCTATGGGGAGAGGAGCAGAGTGCAGCGCAGAGCACGCTCCCACTCCCCTCCTGGTGTCCCCTCTAGCTGAGTGGACATTTTAAATATTGTGCGCACTGTTGTTGTGCGTGACGTCGGGGGAGCACTCCGGGCACCAGCATCACATGATTAAAGGGGGGGCGGGCTGAGGTGAAAGCGGCAAGAAGAATTGGAGCGGAAGCTGCAGGGGTGACAGTCATTGACAGCTGGGCAGAGAGCAGGGGGCTGCCCGGCTGTATTCAGAGCACTGCAGGTCACGGCTGTTTGAAATAATATCCCTTTCACAACAGAAAATGCAGGGATTTACCCGGGAATATGGTCCCAGGATCATGCAGGGACATTCCCAGGCTGACCCCTTATACACCAGCCTAGTCCCTGCATTTTCTGGTGTGAGGGGGAGAGACAACCACTCCCCTCTCCCTACCCCCCTTTAACCAACCAGCTATATCTTCGGAACCAACTGACCCATTTACATAAGTAATATCATATGAAGAACTTTTGAGTTGGCTTAGAATGATTTTGGTCCCATGAAACAGGGCTGTTTGGTTCCAGAGAAATCTGCCCTCAAAGAACATAAACAGTCATGAAATTACATTTAAGAAATGAAAAAAAAAAACGTTTAACCTCAATATCCCTGGAACCAATTAACCCATATGGATCCAGCCTGGTATCAGATTGAAGGCCCAGCGATTTGGGTTCGTCTGAGATCAACCTCGAGCTTCAGTGATGCCGAAGGGGGAACTGGCAGCCATTGAACTGGGTGGGGGTCGGATTTAGCGGGTCCCATGTTATCCAATAGGGAAAACATTCCAGCTTTGCCTGGCCGTATATCTCCGGTTCCCAGGGGGCTAGAGACACGGGGCTGGGCTTGTTAGAAAGCCCCATCCCTCAGCTACAAAATGGGCTAATGGGTGGTCCTGTGCACCCCCGGACCACCCCCTAGATTCGCCTATGGCTGGCAGGCCATAGAAGAAAACTATATTTATGTAAAATTTTGTCCCAAGTCATCCTTTCTGACCCATGTATGGAAATACCAGTCGCTGATGCAAAAGAATTACACTTCTGCTTACTGTACATCTCGTGTTTCATAAGTATAAGATACGAGCATTACAGAAATCCCTTTTCTCTCTCATCATAGACAGTAGACAATCCATTTCTGAAGAGATCGTGCCTTTGTAGACTGTGGGCAGATATGCATGTAAGCAATGAGAAAGTAAGGTGTGCTTTCTTATTTGGCCAGATCACCTAGTGCATGGGTCTTCAAAAAACTACAAATCCCAGCATGCCTTGCCACAGTTTTGCTATAAGGGAGTGTTAAAACTGTGGCAAGGCATGCTGGGATTTGTAGTTTCACATCATCTGGAGGGCCACAGTTGTGAAGACCCATGCGTGTAGCCACCTAAAGATAACAGAAGGTCACTAATACAATACTCTACAAAGTTTTCTGTATGAAGGCAGAACTATAAGCTTGCAGCAGGGCCCTCCTACCTCCATGTCTGTCTGTTGTTACCCAGTTTGTTTTATCACTGTTTACTATTGTAAAGCGCAACGGAATCTGTTGCGCTATATAAGAAACTGCAAATAAATAAATAAATAAATAAACTATGGAATTTAAATTTTTTTTACTTGTGTTTATGTGTGTTCGATGGTCACTTTATCCTACCATATTGCTGCATGTGGGGGGAAAAAAAAAGTTTAGGAAAAGAAAATCTGTATAAACAAGCACTTTCAAAATAGTAAATAAATGAAAAACATGGACAAAATAAACAAAGAAAAAGTTTTTACTACTACTATTGGGGGGAAATTCAATTAGAGGCACAAATAAGGTCCAGAATAAAAATTTCTAATAAGTGATCTGTTTTTGCGAGTGCAAAAAAAGACATCCATAGGTCTGGGAACTATCCAGTGGTGGGTTTGATCTATGGGCTGCAGCCTCCCCAGGTAAAATCTGCTACTGTGTGATACCAGATGCAGTCTATGAGATTGCAATGGCTAGTTCTTGGTGACTGGCAGTGACTTCCTATTGGAAGTCCAACCTGCCAGTCACTCAGAGCAGTCCCATTGGGAGGTGTTTCCTCCATCCGGGATGCCTCTAAGGCAGGGCTGGGCAACACCGGCCCTCCAGATGTTGATGAACTACACATCCCAGGATGCTTTGCATTAGTTTTGCTATGTGACCACGCTGAAACTGATGCAAGGCATGCTGGGATGTGTAGTTCATTAACATCTGGAGGGCCGGTGTTGCCCAGCCCTGCTCTAAGGGCTGCTTCGGGGGCAGCCCATAAAAACATGTTCAGTGCATGCAAAGTACCAAAGACAAAACTGCACCTTCGCCAGGACTGTGAATATGCTCTGTGGATTGCTTTCAAAGAAGCCCATAGGAGGCTGGGGGCCAGCACATGCGCAATACCGCCAAAAAGTACCGGAACACGCGACGGTCCTCCGACTGAGGTCGGGATCAGCGGGCATCGGGGACCATTAGCTGCGGAAGCGGAGGGGGGGGGGGGTGACATCCTGGCATCCCCCCCTCCTCCACAGTGGTAAGAAAGCCACTACCCGGTATATATGCATTTTCAGGTGAAAAATAAGCAAGCTTCTATTTAACTGCTTGGAAAAAAAATTGGGGGAAAAATGCAGTAAAGCCTGAGCCTGTGTTTTGGCCCTAAAAATGTTTTGCCCTTAATTGAATTCTTCTCTATACTGTATGTTGCAAATATCTGTTCCAGGTCAGTCTGCAAAACTGTCTCTAGTGTCAACCCTAGTACACGCTAAGCAAAACAGAATATGTTCGGGCAGTTCAGATCGTGATATCGCCTACATCACTGTACTGTATGCTCAATATGCATACTGTCACAGTTACAGGCAATGGCCCTTATTCTGATCGGTGCGGATATTCCCGAATTCTTACGGTGCGGCCCGCACGCCACGGTGTGCTGCCGCGTGCGGCCATCGTCCGTAGAAACGCCCACGTGTCCTCCGCATTCGGACGGACTCACTCTTTAAGAACAGGGCGTGTTTACGGACGACATACAAACCATGCGTGTGCGGGAGAAACACTCCGATTCTGCACGGTATTACAGAGTATTACAGAGTATGCACGGGAATACCGCATCCGAACGGGAGTCAAGCGGTGCTTCCGCACGTAAGCGGAGTATTTACGCCAAACAACCCACTATTATGTCTATTCTGCAATACATCACATGACCCACTTATTCAATTACCTATCCTCATACAAAAATGCTTATTTGGAATTGGAATCAATTAGATGCCAATATATCCTTACAAGCATGCCTAACACATGCATTGCACACATTAACCCTTACAGCAATTGAAGTGCAATGGTTTCAATTAAAGCACTGACAAGCGTCCTATTAGTGAGTAATGAGTAAAGGAGTCGATTCTATTGGGTTCAGGTGTTAATGCTTGTAGTCATTAGGCGGTCCGTTCGCCTACCGCAGGAACGTGTGGTGTCCGCAAAGCAATAGTAGCCTTTTGGACACCGCACATTTCTTCCCTTTTTGTTCGCGTGCATTCGGAGTGGTATCCGAATGCACGCCCCCCCAACATAAGTGTACTCCCCCGTGTCCGCCCATGTTTCCGCCCCGTTTTGCCCACTTTGAAACTACGCCCATGTGTCATTCCGCATGACGCCCATAATACGCCCATATTTCCCGACTGATTGCGGTGAACAGTTTTGTACGGGATTTGCCCGAACAGGTACGGAGTCAAGGCGTGGCACATGCGCGTGGCGTTCTCCACGCATGCGCAGACGCCGTAAAGACGCGATCCGAAAGTATGCGGAAAAGTACGCGTCAATCAGAATAAGGGCCAATGTCAGGTTTGATGTGCTACACATTAAACCTGAAGATATCTCTAGTGATATGGTTGCATTGCCTTGTGTGTATGCTAATCAATACCCTTACCGACATCGCCTTCATGCCATTCGTTCTAGTGTCTACAGGAGCAACTAAATGTTGTTCAGTCATTAGCAAGATTGCAGTGTGTTTGTATGCTCAGTTTGGCTAGTTCTGGAATCAGGGGAAATCGTCAGTAATGTCCGAACGATTGGAGGTTGCTACATTGTACCTAGCTTTACTCTAAATCAGGGGTGGGGAACGTTTTTTGTGCCAAGGGCCGTTTGTATGGGAAAAAAAATCCTTCGGGGGCCATATGTAAAAATGTCTCTTACAAATTGTCCTGCTGCAGCCGACCCACACTCCGGCGGCTGCCGCTGAATAGGACTGACAGTCTCCAGTTGCTGTTGATTAAGAGGAATCTTGCGAGAACTACCGACCTCTCGAGAGAATTCCCCTTTACTTGACTCCCGGCAAAGCCGCCTGGTGGGTGGGAGGGCCACTCAGATGGCTACGGGGGCCGCATACGGCCCCAGGGCCTGAGGTTCCCCACCCCTGCTCTAAATGGTGCCTAGGGCCTGCACTGTTCTTAACTTTTGGTTGCATATTCTATATATCTACAGTAAACAGGACCCCATACACAACTGCAACTTGTCTGAGCCACAAGTCGCATCACATTTCCCTTGAACTCCCCCGGAAGCTCTTTCATCTAATTATGTTCTTAATGTGTTATTCTTGCATGCAATTTATTGTATGCGATAAATCCGATGGACTGTACTATAGGTGCTAGCAAATACAGATATCTTATGCAAATTGCATGCAAAATATTGCAAGCGCTGCAATTCTGATTAATTCTATGTGCAGCAATTCTGATCTCCGACTTGGGGGTTTATTCTAGTTCATTCTTTCTGACAAAATCCTTCTTAGATGGACAAAACCATGTGCACTGCAGGGGGGCAGATGTAACATGTGCAGAGAGAATTAGATTTGGGTGAGTTATTTTGTTTCTGTGCAGGGAAAATACTGACTGCATGATTTTACACTTCAATATAGATCTCACTTTGAAGAAAAACCCCACCCAAATCTAATTCTCTCTGCACAAGTTACATCTGCCCCACCCGCAGTGCACATGGTTTTGTCCATCTAAGAAGGATTTTGTCAGAAAGAATGGACTAGAATAACCCCCTTGATGTGCATGGGACCGTCCATTGGATTGAATGTCAAACACATGGGATTTTGCTATCCGTCGGAATCAGATGAAAGGTCAAATCGCACTAGTGTATGGCCAGCTTAAGTTAGCTAGCTTGAATTCTACATTGGATTTGTTAAAAAAAAAGTCATGGTGGTAAATAATCTTATTATGTCATAATGTTGACAGTAGAGGACAACATTGTTCAAAATGCAGACAGGAACGCCAAAATGTCCACCCATGTAAAATGGGAGACAGATCTGGGTACTCCTGCACAATGGCGCCGGATCTTCCTATCATCCTATACAATGTCCTGGTGCATCAACTACACAGAGATGCACATCAAGCTCATCAACAGACTTTATTTGACCCAGACCACCTGCACACCTTCTGGCCCTCCTGTTCCAATCAATGCTGGCGGTTGTGTGGCTGTGTAGGTAACCTATACCACATTTTCTGGTCCTGCCCCAAAATCCTGAAATACTGGTCTAATGTTTTCAATCTAATCTCTACTGTTCTTAAGTCCACTATTACCCCTGACCCATCCACTGCTTTATTTCATATATACTCCCAAGAGGTCTTACCTGAGAAAAGATTTGTCCTAGGCCATATACTCATTGCCGCTCGGGCAAACCTAGCACAGCAATGGAAACAGCCATCCCCCCCATCCCTTTTGCAAGTTATTCTGAAAACAAATCACCATTTCCTCATGGAAACTAACTTCATTCCATTTTCATCCATACCCTCCTCCCCCCCATATATGTTGGCTCCCATGGCACATATACGTTACAGAAGGAGAGGGTGCCAAATTCTTCTCACCCGCTTCTACTACTGAACCACCATAGTTCAGATTGAACGAACCCCCAGAAGCCCAACAATAATAGGGCCTCTTACACATATTTATATATGCATTTTTACCCTAATTGTTATAAACGCCTACATTGAGCTATGTGGTACGATGTGTAACTATTGTACTTTGCTAATTCTTTTAACAGTGATCGCTCTGCGTAGTGATATATTTTACACATTATATTGTCATGTATCTTGATTATATTTGATGTTTGCAATCCTCCCCCCCTAATGTCCCTTCTTTCTTTTTGTACCCCGTATAAAAAAAAATCTGTTATAATAAAAACTTATTGATGGTAAAACAAAGAAAAATGCAGACAGGAATCATGTGAACATCCTGAGAATGTCAGCATTTTCACAAAGTTGACATCTAAAATGACAACTTTCTCAGACTGTGGACACAGGTTTAGCTGTTTGTGGGAGGAGATCAGGGGTCGTTCTAAAGGGAGAGAACTCTTTGAAACCTCTATACATGTCCTTATGTGAAGGCTGTGATCTGAAAGATGCCACTCGCTGCACAAAAGGTGTAGATCAATGACTGCTTGCCCACTACAGATGGTATGATGATGACACCAATTTGGGTAGAGATTACAGATGGTATGATGATGACACCAATTTGGGTAGAGATTATGAACAACTAAATCAGGCATGGCCAAACTATGGCCCTCCAGCTGTTGTAAAACTGCAAGTCCCACCATGCCTTGCCACAGTTTTGCTATTGAGGAACACTAAAACTATGGCAAGGCAACAACAGCTGGAGAGCCACATTTTGCCTGAACTAAATGGATACTGTCAACATGCAGCATTCTATGTATCCAACTGCATTATAAATTGAAACTCAACTGAATGGATTATACCATTGTAAATACCATATACCAAAAAAGAATACATGCTTTAAATGTTTCTGTTTTTCTAGGATGAATATCAATGACTGACAGCAGCATAACTACTTAAAATATATTGTTAGATTATAAGCCAAAAAGTAGTGTAGTATGTGTTTGGTTGACATTTATTTAATCAGTTGCTGCATATCATATACATACAAAAATGTGCTCCAAGTAAATAGCACCAGAAAGCATCAAATATACACTAGCAAAGTCTATAAAACCCAAAATACAAAGACTTTTTTTCTATGTTCCTCAACAACCAAATAATACAAATGAAAATGACCAAATCATCCCCACATTTTTCAGTTACAAAGAATCTCATGAGTGAATATTAAAGATAATAACTTATTTAGACAACATTGCTGTCAAAACAAGTGAATGCTAAATGTATCATTTTGTAGCCAAAACAGCACACAAACAGCATATTCTAGCATTTTGTGGTAAAAAAAAAAAAAAAAAAAAGTTCTATCACAATCAAAACTTGAAAAAAAGAAGGAAAACACCAAATAAGTACACTACTGCCATGCTCTAAAGTTCCTCTATGACATAGAAATGGCAACATAATGTTGTGATGGGTACAGCATAATTAAAACAGCCACACATTTACATCTGATCATACAGTGTAATGCTTTACAACAATATTTGAACACAATTTCCCCATGAACACGAAGGCCAATAATTCAATGTGTCAAGTTTTCCAGTCAAACTTTCTAAAGAAGTCACCATATAGGTGGCCGGGATTACATTATCACCAATGTACACATTACCTAGGATTCTCCACTAGTTTACAAGCAAATATGTCACATTCCCACGTGACGCCATTCAGCCAAGGTTTACGTAAGGGAATACAAAGCCTATTAACCTTTCACCCAACAATCTTGGGATTAAACTATGTACAGTCATATCCTAGCCAGGCGCACATACTATTTATACATGCACATTTACATAATACTAATTACACATACACCACACACACACACACACACACGTCAAACTGCTGACAGGCTACACGGGGTCCCTGGCTGTGTTAATTTGGCACTGTAACCGTGTACACTAATGACACACTGTGCATGAGACGTATACATAGCGCGGTACACACACACACACACACACGCACATACACCCTGCCATGTATATAGCGAGGAATAGCTGAGCCCCCGCATCGCCCCACACCAGCTGGGTACCTGGTCTCCTCTCCCCCAGTCTCCCGCTGGCGATGCCGGTGTAGGACGGGTCTCAGCAGCCGTCTCTCTCCTGTCACTCGCCCGATGCTCTATGTTCCGTCTCGGGAGCCACAGGCGGTGGGGGCTTCGGAGACACCGAGGGGGATCCAGGGAGGACGGAAGACCGGGCAGCAGCGCCAGGACAAGGCGGAATTCTGATCCGGAAAAGGAGACTCTGCGCTCGGCGGCTGGCGGAGGACAGGGTACCGGGACTGCGCGCCTCTCCCCCGGGACACGTCCAGGTTTCGTCTCCTGGGCGCTGTCACCTCCTCCCCGTGTGCGGGGCCCGGTGGCGATGGGGGAGGGAGGGCTCCCCTCTCCGGTGCGGTGGAGGGTGAGCGCTCGCTGTGTCCCTCCGGCTCCTTCTCACAGCGTCAGCGCGGTTCCGCAGACGTGATGCAGAAAATGGGCAGCCGCGGCCATTTTGTTGCTAACTGACAAGAAGCCAACAGAGGGGCGTGACGAAGCAAATTAGTTGCTTGGCTGCCAGGTTTTAGGAGACCGTCATTGGTTGGTAAGTTTCCAAAAAAGGTGTGGTGCCTGGTGTGGGCGGGGAATCGGGGCGTCGCGAGCTAGTTGGTAAGAGATAGGTAGAGAGCAGAGCGGGGCGTGTCTGAGTGGCAGGCGCTGCGCACCGAGACGGGGGTGGAGCTGGGTACAACAACAGCCCTCACTCCTCCGCGCCTCCCTGAGGGCGGCTCGCAGCTTGTTTATGTTTCTTCCAGATGACAGCTCTCACAGATGGGTGATTGCGCATGCGCGCTGTGGTATATAGTGAGGGAGGGAGCAGGGGTGACGTTGATCGGAGACTAGTCACAATTTATTCTTGAGCCTGCTACAGTGTGACCGCAGGCGCCGGCTAGGTAACTTGTTTCGGAAGTTCTCTGATTTGTTCACGCGTCTGGGGGTAGTCTGCTCGGGTCGTTGGGTCGACCCAATTTAGGTCAACATGCATTGGATTGACAGGCCTTAGGTCAACATCTGAAATAGGTTGACATTGCTAAGGTGGACAAGGTTGCGAGGTTGACACAAGCCAAAAGGTCAACATAAATTTTTCATTTTTTTGACACTCCTCCCTTGCATGGCTCGCTGTGCTCATCATGATCTCAGCTCATGTTCGTACATGTCGACTAAAAAAAAAAAAAAAACAACCACATGATGACCATTTGAGTGTAGAGCTAATGCTAATGCTAATGCCAGTCAATCAGCTTTACCAAATTGTTGATCGTGCATACACATGAAACGATTTGAACACATAGCAAAAGATTGGTCCAAGCTGTAATCTTTCTGCATGCATGAAAGTTCATAGACATCTCTTAAAGAGCGGCGGTTCCACACATCGGCATCAATATTTTTCATACACACACGGAACGATTCGAGCGATTGGTCATTCTGAGCAATTGGGAACACCCACATCATTTGCCAAATCTTTCCATGTGTATGCACCTTTAAGGCCTCTACACACGGGGCGATGGGTGCCCCATGCTGAGCAATGTGTTGACAGAAATGCCATGCACCAGCAATGTGTGCTGAGCGATCAGAACACTGGCTATGTGACTAGATCTAGTCAGGTGATAGCGATGTATGGGACCGCAAATTGCCATTGTTGGGGAGTATACACACAAGGCGATGTGTGCTTAATTTCTAGTCAGAAATATATATATTCCCTGGAGACCATTCATATAGTTATTGGTGGGGTAGCAACCCAAATAGGGGCAATGTTCTCCAATATCTAAAGCGTGAGACAGAGGGTGCACTCACAAGGTCTGAATATTTGCTCAATAAAAACTATTAAAATCATATAACATAAGGGCCAATTCAGACTAGAGATGTGCAGGCTCTGATTTACTCTGATTTCAAAGCAGGATCTTATTGGCTATGCCAAATCACATGCCAGTTGTTGACAGTTGATAGCCAATAAGATCCTGCTTTGAAATCAGAGTGAATCAGAGCCTGCACATCACTAATTGAGGGGTAGATCTATCATTGTGCGCTATGGGGTATATGCGCTATCCCCGTGCGCTAAAGCCGGGGATAGCGCTTCCCCTCAGTTATCATACCCGCTGTGCGGGTACTTTAACAGCGGCGGTGCGGGGCAGGAGGGTTAACGTATATGCGTTAGCTGCTGCAGAGCTCCGGGCTAATACCTTATTTATTAATTAGATGGATGGCCGCGCGCTTCTCTGTTTTACGTATGTGCATATCGACAGAATTATTTGGCGCTGCGGGTCTCTCCTGCTTTCTTCTTCGCCGTTTGCTTGTCTCCGGCGTCTGCAAATTCAAACTGCCCATGCGCCGGGTACACAGCATCCCTGGCGAACATTACCCGGCGCATGCGCAGTTTGAATTTGCAGACGGGGATAACGCACTCCCATAACGTGTGGCCACACAATAATAAATTCAGGTGAAAGTCAGGTTCTCTTCACCACGATAAAGGAACCTGCGCCCTTAAGGAACGGTAAGGGAATAATAATAAATCTACCCCTCAGACCTGCTTGCTCAGGTGCGAGTTTGTCCCCGATGGTTGTAGTTTGCGCATGCGTGGATATGTACATGCGTAGTTTTACACTCGCCAGGGCATTCACTCAGTAGAGGACAGAATGGGGGCGGGTATGGGGAGGAAGCAGGGGAACGCCCAGCGTTTTATGGGCGTGCCTAAGATAACATGTACTAAACCAAGGAGAGTGATACAATGTAGAGAGAGAAACTCTCAACCAATCAGTCTGTAACATGGCAGTTAAGAGCTAATTGGAAGGTATTTTATCCCTCTCAAGGGCTTAGTACATCTGCCCAAGCAGAAGGTAAGTTGTGAAGAAGGGGAGGAAGACGTTTGTGCAAAATGCTCAGGACCAGAAGCATTTTGGATAACGGATTTTTCCTTATTTTGGAATATGTTTATATTTCATTGAGGTATCTTGAGGACGGGATCCATGTGTGAGCACAAAATGCATTTATGTTGTATAAACACATCAAACAAATGGAATACACACTAATATATTTGATTTGTGCATGAAACAAGGTTTCAAAACATGAAACTGTTTGTGTACTAATTCTGAATAAAAAAAGATTACCTCTGCCCAGGGCAACACAAAAACAGCCTCCACCACAAAAGCTTGTATATTTCTGTGTACTTATTCTGCCACTTAATTTGAATGCTAAGCAATCATTTTTTTTCACACATTTATACCAGTTACCAGTGGTACCAAGAGGGGGGGGTACACTGTACCCTGGCATGGGTCTGATGGAGGGTCCCAGGCAGAGGCGTAACTATAGCACCGCAGCCCCTGCGGCCGCTGTTCTGTTCTTTTGACCATATTAATCTTTGCCTTTTATTGGGCAGTCTCAGATATGGCTTTTTCTTTGCCACTCTGCCTAGAAGACCAGCATCCCGGAGTCTCCTCTTCACTGTAGACATTAACCCTGGCATTTTGTGGGTACCATTTGATGAAGCTGCCAGTTGAGGACCTGTGAGGCGTCTATTTCTCAAACTAGAGAATCTAATTTACTTGTCTTCTTGCTCAGTTGTACATCGTGGCCTCCCATTTCTTTTTGTACTCTAGTTAGAGCCTGTTTGTGCTGTTCTCTGAAGGGAATAGTACATACTTTTTGATGGAAATGTTAAGGTTCTTCACAATTTCTTGCATAGAATAGCCTTAATTTCGAAGAACAAGAAGACACTGTCGACTTTCACATGAAAGTCCTCCTTTTTTTCTGGCCATTTTGAGAGTATAATCAAACCTACAAATGTGCTAATCCATATACTCAATAGCTCAAAGAAAGCCCAGTTCTATAGCTACTCTAATGAGCAAACCCATTTTCAGCAGGCCACTCTCAAATCGCCAGAGCAATGATGTCCTCAGCCTAACTGCATGGTGAATGTGAAGCTCCTGTAGGAAACTTTCCTAAATATAGACTTTGTTGCATATCCTCCATTTTGGTTCCAGCTGATTAAAACCATCTTTATTGGTTACCACTAATATTGACTATTTCCATTGATGACACCCTGTAAGTATATATATGCAGGAATATGACAGAGCATACTAAAGGCATGGCAATAGGATCAGCAGGATATCTAGAGGCAGGGGCGGATTGGGAATTAAAAGCAGCCCGGGAAATAATTTGAAGCAGCCCTAGGGGGGAGGGGGGGCTGATTTTTTTAGGGGTTGTGGCCTATTGATATGGGGCGTGGCCTATTTCAACAAGGTCACGCCCCCATTTTCGCCTCTGGGGGGCATGGCTAGTAGCTCACCCACACCCACAGCCTGCCCCTTGACCCACCTTATTTTTTTTTTTTTACATATGCTTCAAATCTATTCTTGATTTCGCACACAGTAATACCACATACACGTTATGTCACACACTGTAATGCCCATTACACGTTATGCCACACACTGATGCCCATTATACATTATGGCACACACCGTGATGCCCATTACATGTTACGCCGAAGGCGCGCACCAAAAATTTGCCCTATAATGCCTATTACACGTCACACATCCATATTATACCACATGCCATAGTGCCTATTACACATTATGCCAGGGCTCAACAATTTTTCATAAAAGAAGGACAACAGTGACAGTGCACACCAGAGGCCATGATGCCCATTACGAGTTATGCCAGGGCTCAACAATTGTTTAAAAGTAAGGACAACAGGGATAATTTACACCGTTATGCTTGCTACACATCACACACCCATTACATATTATACCACGTGCCATAATACCCATTACATGTTATGCAACACACCGTAATTCACACGCAACACGCTATAATGCCCATTACACATTATGCCACACATCGTGATGCCCATTACACATTACTCAACACACCATGATGCCCATTACACATTATGCCCCACACCACGATGCTCCATTATACATATGCCCCACACCTTGATGCTCATTGTACATATGCCACACACATGATGCCCATTATACATATGCCCCACAGGTTGGAGTCAAAGGCAAATTGAACTACTGCGCACTTCACAAAGCAGATGCGCACTGCACAAATAGCCAGCACACACACGGTTTTAAAAAAAAAAGAAAGTTTACCAGATACAGGAGGCCAATTGGATCAGCGGTGATGGCGGCGACAAATGAGTACAGCATGAGGCAACGGAGAAGGCGCAAAATCTTGCGCTGTGGAAGTCACCTCACTCAGCAAGAGAGTGACATCCTGCTGCCAAGCGAGGAAATGCTACACGACAGCTGAGCAGCAGGAGGTCACTGCCGCCAAGTGAGGACCGCAACACGTCGGAGCTCAGTCGAGCTACCGCTGAACAACTGGCGGCGAACCTGGGTGTGGTCCATGCACGGCTGCGCCTGCCTGACTGCCTGTTCCCGAACATTGAATAGTCCAGGAACACCACCTGTCCGGACTCCCCACAGTGCCAGATATGCCCCCAGAGTGCCACACATATATGGCCCCACAGTGCTAGGTATGCCCCCAGTGCCACACATATATGCCCCCATAGTGCCATTTATCCCCCACAGTGCCAGATATCATATTCCCCCACAGTGCTAAGTATGCCCTCAGTGCCAGATATTCCCCCACAGCGCCACACATATATGCCCCCACAGTGCTAAGTATGCCCCCAGTACCACACATATGCCCCCACATACTGCATATATATATATATATATATATATATATATATATATTGTGTGTATTGTGTACAATACATTACTTGTTATGCTGGCGGCAGGCTGTTCCTGGACATCTGAGCTCCCATTGCAGCCCTCCATCCTTGGTCCCGACTCCCAGCGTCAGAGTGCATGTGGACAAGCAGAGCTGGGGAGGGCCTCACAGCGCCGATGACGTCACCGCCGTCGCGGACCTACTCCAAGTCCACTCCTCACCCCTTCCTTTCAGCCGGCAACAGTCTATGTTTACCCGGCGCTGCGGCACTGAGCGGCGCTGAGTGACACAGGCTCCCTGACTTCCCCCGGCGCCGGGAGGGGGAGCAAATTCCCGGACATTTCATAGTCCGGGGCAGAACGTCCCCAAACAGTGCAGCATTGCCCAAAACCAATATGGCCGCCGCCTATATGCATTTAATATATGCATATAGGCGGCGGCAATATTTGTTTTGGGCAATGCTGCCGTTCGTGACCAGGCTGTGCTGCGGCCACTTCTAACAAAGGTAAGCGGCCCAGCCAGAGTGAAATCTGGTCCGGCCCACCGGGAAACGGCCCGGTTTCCCGGTGGGCCAATCCGCCTCTGTCTAGAGGGGGGACTTAAATCCAGTAACCACTGTCTGCTAAGCCTCCCTCTACTGGTGAGAGAAACAAAGAGCCATGCAGACTGCTGCATGTCTGGGAGTCCTAGAGAAAGACTGAGGTAGGCAAAATCAAAAGAGTCCTGTTTGAGAACCACCAGCTAGTGCACATGGTTTGGTCCATTAAAGAGAGAATTTGCTTTTGCGAGTGAACCAGAAGAATCAGGCCCTGTGTCTCATGCCTCAATCTCTGTGTGTACTTATTTTTTTTTTTTTGTATTTCTGAGTTAGTTTGTCCTGCCAGCAGCTGTTCTGTTTCCTACTAAAGGCTACCACGTAGCTTATGGCACTTTTCCCACTGGCTTCAGAAGACAATATTTCTTCCAAAATCTCTGTTCCATAGTAAAGATGCTGCCTTTCCCTTTAGTTATTCTTTGAGCAATGTGCCTTTTTTAAACATTGTAAACTCCTGAACTATGTGATTAAATTAGTTTTTCACTATGTGGAATTATTATTAGTTGTGGAATTTATATTAACAGAATAATGTTCTTTAGGCTAACAAGCGACAAGTTCGGTGGGCATCCTGTTAGCAGCGGTACTAGCGTAGGTTCCTATTAGCCTCCATGCCAGTGTCCTTTTTTTTTTTTACAGAGCATTACCGAATCAGCTGAAACAGTACAAACTGACATTGTGGGACTCTTTTTATAGTTGAATATACTTATGCACTCATACATCTTTGCCAAATATACCATGAAGTGGAATATGCCTGGTGTGAGTGAGCCACCAGGTTCTGCGCAACTCTTCTAATGTTGTTTGTCCTTTTTTTTTTTTGCCAAAATGAAATTTTATGGCCGACATACACTATTGCAATTTGGGACGATTTCACCCGTTCCTGAGGGCTGAAAAATTTGCCCAAGTTAGATGCGTTTGATGTCCCATCGGGTGCGTCGTAAGTCGGACCTGCATCCTCGGACCCCTCTCCCAGCGGTGCGAAACACGGGTCGCATGCGATACATCATATGTGAATGGAACAAATGTGATGTATCGCATGCGATCCTGCCGCCCGGGAAGGTTCGCACTAGTCTATGGCCAACTTTAGGGACCAACTTTAGTGACAAAGAAACTAGGATGCCAAAGGAGACTATGCTGATTAATTTGATTTCTGACACTTGCATACTGTGTGTGTGATTTAGTTAATATATGGAGCATAACAGAACTGGTATTGAAAGCTGCTGCATTATTATTTTTATTATGGACAGTTTCTTTGATTGTGCAGCAAATACCGTTCTGCTTTACAATTTTTAGCCGTGATTGGTAGTGTGGCAGGGAAAGCAGAAATCCACATGAAGATAATGTGGAGGATCCAGTCCAGGTTTTAGAGCAGCAGCAGCAGCGAAACTGATGTCATCAGGGTTGGGTTATCAACACCTGTGCTCTCCTAATATAAGGGTTTCCAGGAGACAGGGGGTCATCGCTTTTGATAGTAGAATAGCTGCCAATTTGACAGGCTATGGTAGGGACCACTGGAGCTTTCTGAAAAGTTTTTACTATACTGTGACACCTTTATGCTGCAATGCTGTAACCATACTTGCTTATGTTGATTACCTGGTAAGCTGTTTGACTGCTACGAAATAAAGACCAAGCCTTCATCTTATTTATTGTATGTGATTCCTTATCACAGCAGTTACAGACAGTTAAAGTGGTAGGAGTGCATTGGTGCACTTCATTTACAGATGTTGCATATCAACGGAAAAAAAGACACCAAATTCCATGTAGTAGAAGTAGAAGACCATGTATGCCAAATTGCCTGTTTGGTGTGACTGCAGCAAAGAGGAATGAGGTCATATCTGTAAGTCTCTTTTGTTGTTCATAGAATTACACTTACATATTTACCATGCATACCACCCAAGTTTTGATCATGGGCAAGATGAAATTATGGGGCATGGCCTCATGGTTAGGGGACGACATGGCATAGAATTATGGCACTTCCCATGGGGCCATGCCCTCTTTTTTGCTGCTGAGCAGTCATGGCCAGTGCTCTATGAGCTGCTGCGTCCCTCTCTTGCAATGAATAGATGCACAGCGAATGACAGAGGGTCTTCCAGCTGCACACCTCCTCTCCAATCCCCCCTCCCCCATGAGAGTGGGGACAGTTTACATACCCACCAACATCTGATGGAAAGAAACCGGTACGGTACTTATGTATTATCTGGGCTCCCATGTTAAATGCACCCCATTTTTCATACCCCTACTATGCAACTACGCATGGAGTTGATTTTATATAGTGTGGCGAGCGCAGCGAGCCACCGTGCCCGAAGCGTGGTGAGCGCAGCGAGCCCCGCGAGGGGACGCGGTCTCATAAGAAAAATAGGAGCCCAGATATTACATAAGTACCACCGGTACAATTTGGAAAGGGGGCCTGGCCACGCCCCTTTCCTATACTTTCAAAGGATACCCAGAAACCTGGTATAAAGCCCTTTTTGGCCGGTAAGCAGATCAGTCCGTGAAAAGATCCGGATCTTTTACATGGATCATCGGTTCACTTTGAAAGAAGGGGTAATTTGATAATAACGAAGCATAATTTGTTTTACAATCATTTTTTGCCATTTTTTTTTTACTTTTTTTTTTTTTTTAAACAGTGAGCTGAACAAATAAGAACATACATGACCGAGTAAAACACTGATCGATGGCTGGGTGCAGAATCGCCATCGACGGCAACCATCGATGGCATCTGCACCGATCTCCATCCCTAGCAGCAGCAGCCTTGTTATTATTTCTTTCGCTTGCAGTTGCAGCACTGTACTCAGTCTCCAGAGTTAGTACATCTCAGCTGCCACAGGTGGCAGTGCTGAGCTCAGGCAAATGCATTGTAATGAGAAACGATACTGAAAGTAAAAGAATGACGGTTCACCTTTTTGGGATCGGCGGCTCCCTCATTCTTTTATGGGATCCATCCAAAAGACCCGCTTAGTTTGCGAACGACCCATCTCTACACCAGATGGCAACATCGTTGGCCATAAATCATAAATATTGAAATTGCATTTCAATTTTACATATTTATGCAATTTTTGTACTTTTATATATTTAGGGAGACATTGGGGCTTAAAGTACATGGGAACTATATGCCTGCATGACATTGACCTCACCTCCTGCGGTTCTTATAAAAGGCCCTTGAACATTTTCAGCTCCAGGCCCATTAGGCCCTTAATCAGGCCCTGACTAACATCAAAATGTAGAAAAACACCAGAGAGAGCCCTACGTTATCAGCTTCTTCAGACAGCGGAGAGAGGCTCAAAGCTCAGAGAAGTGTGTACAGTATTTCCATTTTTAAGGCAGAGTAGAAACAGAGAACCTTGAAGCTACCTCCCATGTTCCCCTGCTTTCCCATCTATGCTGCCATGGAATGTACGGCAAATGAAGCAGAGAGAGTGTGTGTGCAGGGGGGGTTAAGTGCAGCATTTCATTTTTAAATTCTTTTTTTAAAATACTTTCCTCATTGGTGTCTCATCATATACGTATAATCTATTGTTTTCATACAGCAACCCTTTTCTTTAATTTTTTCTGGCATTGGTTTCTATGCTGTCTTTCCAGGCGCCAGCTTCTAGTGTGTCTCCCTCTAAAAGCATGTCTTCTAGTCTCAACGGCATAAATCGGCTACCTCTTTGCTCCTGTCAGACTGCTTCGGGAACCTTTTAATCACTATAAATACTCGGAACCTGCTGGTGAAGGGATTCACCAGACAGTGAATCTTGTGAAAACATTGTTGCAATTTAATAGAAAGTTGCAATTTGAATATCCTCAAAAATTTCACATCACATTCGCAATTTATTGCTAAGGAAAATTAAAATATATGTTTATATATATAAAACACTGTGTGGTTCTAGCCACTTAAACATTTAAATGTTTCTTTGTTACTGAAATAAATAACAGTCAGACATTTATTATCTGAAAACATTTGTTATAGCAATAGAAATGTTTTTGATTGTAAGTATATAAAGAGAATCAGCTTGTGTTCTAAATATATATAGGGCATCCATAAAGCACCCCTGACTACCATACATCACACAGAGCATCCCAGTGACTACCATACAGTACAGTGACCAACCAATTACCTCCCTCATAAACCCCATTAAAAATTATGACCTCCAACATCATAAGCTAAATGAATTATCCTAATTTAACCATTATTACAAACATTAATTCATTTCTTTCTACTACAGATGTGGCCACACAAATCTTTGTTGGCTAGCGTATTTTTCTGTGTTGAGATGGCATGACAATTAAGCATACAGTCAAGAAATGGGCAACGGAAAATGGGGCTTTACGTGATTTTTCACAAATATTTTTTTACAGGGTATCCAATTTGTTCTCACATTAAAACAATACTTTTTGTGTGAAAACACACAGGTGTGGTGAAACCTGTGTGTTTTTAACTTTTAACCACCACAGCCTCAAAAAGCCGTCGCTCATAGAGATTTTGCTTCCCCTGCCTGAAGCAGGTGAAATAAAATTCTCGACAAGCCACAGCTCATTCCGGCTTATCAGGGCTAATAGGATAACGCCTGGCAACGCATTTACCCGCGATCCATAATTTTGAGTAATTGTATACTCTCCTAAATCGCACCTGTGACCAAATCCTGGGTAAGATGAGCGTGGTTATATCTGTATACGTCTTCATATCAGAAACGGTACTAACTATGTTAGTTGGGCGCCCACTATACTTAGTACGCTCATACCCCCACTATCCATGTCGGCACGGAGTTGATTTTATATAGTGTGGCGAGTGCAGCGAGCCACCGAACCCAAAGCGTGGCAAGCGTAGCAAGCCCCGTGAGGGGCCACGGAAAACTAAGCAAATAGCTTAGTGGGCGCCCAACTAACATATAAGTACCTCAGAAACTTTAGAAAAGCCAATTACAGCACTACCTCCTTAAATCCTAAAAACTTTGATTAGCTAGAACCATTCTCTTATCCTTATTTGCACTTCTTACTTCCTTTTTCTCTTAATCAAGCATGTACAACAGGCTCACACATAACATTGCAATACCAAAATCCATCTAATCCTCTTACAATGCATGCAGCAGTCAGTATATGAAACAACAGTTAATGATGATGGGTGATATTAAACCAAATGTACAGTATGTACTGCTCATCCCAATGTGTATGTCTCTCTAGATACATACTAAAAGCATAGGTGTCTACAATGTAAAATAATTTACCTCATTTCTAGTGTCATATGCTGCTGAATAAGTATTGTCTAAAATGTAGACTCTAGATGTATGCTGGTGCACTACAACACCAATCATGACATGTGTATTAAGGGGGTCATTCTGGTTGACACGCAAAGCTGCACATTTTGAAGCTTTGCGGGTCATCTCAATACCACCCGCATAAATGCCCCCCTCGAACGATGATTTCCCTGCACACATGCAAATGGATGTTTAGCATTTGCAGCCTTGCATGAAGGGGCAAGATCATTTGATAGTCGCTGACCATCGAATGATTTCTACAGCGCTCGCAGACCTAAGACACCTCTCTGTTGTCAGATCTGTGGCGTCCCTTTACGGGAAAAGGGCGGACAGCTGACAATCACTGACGTCAGCTACCCACCCTTTGCACCCAAGTCATGGCTGCCCAAAGCTGCTGCACATGCACATAAAAGTGGCTAAACATCGCTCCCCTGTGGGAATGCGCATGGCAGCAAAGCAATTACAATGAGGGCCTAAGTGCGTATTACACTTCAATATATACCGATAGCTAAAACTATAGTAACAATTGTAGCCAATATAAAAATAAAAGTATAGTGAAGTTATATAGGCGTGCACCATCGGATGTTGGATTACTGATATATAGCATGTATTGCCGTACTTGAGCAGAATGTTTTTTCTACAGTTCAGTAGGTGGTGAGTGTATACTGCAAATGCTTATGGAGTTCATCTGAGCTGAGCAGGACAGTGCCGGGTAGTCAGGGTCCCACGTTAAGGATGGAGAGTGTGGCCACGGCTAGAGGTTAGTAATCTGCTGGTGCAGATCCGTAATGATGGATAATTTCAGTGTCTTAACTAGTTTATCCATTGTTTTTGAATAATGGCTTCATCATAAGGTTGACTTTCAAATTTATGAACTCCATAAGCATTGCCACTGGTTTTCTCCCAACAATAGTAACTTGGAAGCAAGCAAACATCATCTGGGGTGACCGGTACAGACAGAGCTTCTCATCCTTCTCTGCAGGTCAGCTGCTTATGCACTTTGTGACTTTCACACCAGGTCTCCAGATGGGAGGTTAAGCTCGGTGCAGACGGTGTTGGTGAGCATATTTTAAAGTGACATCACTTATCTACCTGCTTTCCTACCTCAATTTCTAAAATTGTAAATATCCATTTGGGAAAATGGACTTTATATACTAAAGAACTTACCTACTGCACTATTGGATACGACATATGTAGGCTGTTGTAAATACATAGTATAGTTTTGAATTTTTTTAATATCTTAATTAAAATTGTGATATTATAATTAACCTTACTGAAATTGGTCTTGAAACCTGATAACTTGTTATTGTCTTATTAGACTGCACACTATCTAAGCACATGTTGATGGAATTAATAAGGTCTCAGGGAGCCTTCTTTGGAACTGCCTAACCTCATTGACCTTCTTGTGCAGAGTAGCTGGTGTTTGGATAACAAGTACCATTTCTCATTACAATTAGAAGAGAATTGAGTTTGAGGGTCAAGATTGACTGTAATTCTCTACGCTCTATTCCGGATGAAATAGTATAACATCCATAATATTAAAATCCATAAGGATCAGAAAGGTCCATTGAGAATGATTAATAAGTAGATTCTCTGGCCATGAACTCTCTTATGCCAAAGGGCAGTTACTGGCATGCCTAACTTTTCATATTAGAGAGTAGAATATAAATTTAAATAATAATAGTAACTGCCAATTAAATTAAGTCTTATTTATGGGTTACTCTAAAAATATTTTTTATGGCAAAGATAAAGATATAAATTTATGATGGCAAAATCATAACCTGAAATTATGCAAATTTCAATTTTGTGGATAGTTCTCCTCACCCCTGGAAGAGCAGATGGATCTTGCACATCCAACCTGCTTCCCAAAATGCTAATCTCCGGAAATTACAACAAAAAGCGGGGTGTCCCTAAATTACACAAACCCTGTGATTTTAGCTTGCTCTACTCCCTTACAGACTGCAAATTCCAGCATTTTGCAGAAGTGGGGGCGGGGCTTGATGATGTCAGAGCACGATCCCGCTTTCTGAACAGCCTTGCAGCATTTCCTCTCCAGGCTTTTAACGGAGAGGAGACAGGAAAAGTAGGAAATTAAGATATAAGGTGTTATGTGACATGAGTAATCCAGCAGCAGCAAAACAAAATTAAATACAGTGTGGTATGGGGAAATTAACCCCTTCAGTGATAATCCCGAGAATTTTCCGGGCTATGCTTCAGTTCTCAGACTGGCAAGCCCGGAAAATTCTCGGGATTGCCACTGTTTAGCACCGGGCAGCACTGCTGTGTTGCCCGGCTCCCTCTCCTCTGCTGCACCTTCTACTGCCCCTGCCCCTCGGGCTGTTGAGTTACAGCCTGCCGTGCCGGCTACTGACATGCCAGGTTGCCGGGGGCAGAGGCATGTTGCCGGGGGCAGGGCCGGGCAGCGGCTGACATAGTGCTCAGTTGTTTTAGGAGCACACCCTCTAAAAACTTCGCCCAGTGGAGAGCTCTCCCTAAAATAAAGCCACCGCTGAAGGGGTGAAAAGGTACTTCATTATTAAGAATCATGTTTGTCATACTATTCATATTAGTAATGTGTGCAGACATATCAGTAGGAGTTAAACTGATATAACAGCTGTAGTGCATATGCCACATATAACACTTTAAAATAAATAATAATTTCCCTAAGTACAATGTACAGTTATACACCTACCTTATATGAAATGCACCAGATTTATAGGTAAATAGATAAATTTATGGACTGAGACCACAGTATATTCAGAGGTGTAAATCAATACCTCCCAACATGACCCATTCCAGGAGGGACAAAATACTCTGCTCCTGGACTTTCTTGCCAGTAGCAGTTGCAGAGGTGGGACTGAACCATTATCCAAAGTTCACACAGGGTAGCTACACAGTGAGTCCCGGACTATGCTGTTTTGAGTGGCAGTTGGTGGGGCGCCCCTATATGAATTTTGGACTGTGCTGCAGCCCTGCAACTCTGCAACTGTCCAGGAAAAGAGAATCTTGTCCCTCCTGGAACGGGTCATGTTGGGAGGTATGTAAATCTTTGGACATTCTGATAGAAAGAGTTGGGTAGTGCAGGGCCAAATGCAAATTAGGTGCATAAATTACATTTAAAAAATAACGATTTTGTTTTGTGGGCTGAGCTGTCATGGCTATGCAAAGCCAGTTACAGAGGTGTCTCACAGCTTTTCTTTCCCAGTAATAGAATATTTTTTTTTTATATTATAATGTACTGTGGGCCTGATTCTGGTTCAATTGAAAAAAATTCTCTCTCTAGTTGACAAATTCATGTGCACTGCAGGGGGGCAGATGTATCATGTGCTGAGAGAGATTTGGGTGTTATTTAGTTTCTGTGATGAGTAAATACTGGCTGTTTTAATTTTACACTGCAATATAGATATCAGTTTTAAGTACAAGCCCCACCCAAATCTAACTCTCTCTCTACACATCAGCCCAGGATTAGGTCCTTGGCGCCTAAGAGCATTTTTGTGAAACGGCTTACTGTTAGGCTCTTTTAGTTACATAACAATAAACAAAAGTGTTCAAAAAATGAAATCCATGTCCCCTCAATCGTGATTCAGTTAACATAAAAGTAATGCTAAACTGCTATTTTAGAAGAAGTTTAAATGAACTAACATGGTGGTTCTAAGTGGTTCTAGAGTTGATAGTTGTGGTATGTGAGGTTATCCCCATATACAAATCACATCAGAGCCGGCCCTAGCCAATATGATGCCCTAGGCAAGATTTTGGCTGGTGCCTCCTAGCACTGCCACTAGTTCCGTCTCTGACCCTGCATCCCTTTCCCAGCACCATCATCACTCATCACAGCAGTCATCATTTTGGTGCTCCTACTCTCTGTATTTTAAATAGAAACAGTGAGCACATTTGGCGCGCATCCCAAAAAGGGCTGTGTTCTCGCTGGGAAGGGGCATGGCCACACAATAGTACCCCCAATTCAAATTATGCCACACTTTAGTGCAACTTAACATCCCTTATTCACGTTACATCACTTAGTAGTACCACTTAACCTTATATACTTTACTTTTCACAGTAGTGCCCATTATTCACATTACATCACACTGAATTTCTCTTTTTTTACATTAGACCACCCAGTAGTGCCCATTCTATATGTTACACCATACAGTTGAGCATCTTATACACATAATGCCACACATAAGTAATGCCTTTATACACATAATACCACACAGTAATGCCCCACACACATGATATACTGTACATTATTAATGTCATTATAAACATAATGTGCATTACACATTATGCCAACCTTTATTAATGCCCTTATACACATAATGCCCCTTACACATATGCCATACATTATTAATGCTCTTATAAACATAATGGACCTTACACATTATGCCAACCTTTATTAATGCCCTTATACACATAATGACACACATAATGTCCCTTACACATATGTCGCACACTATAAATGCATTTATACACGGCACACATATTCCCCTTACACATTTACCGAACACTATTGCACAAACAACCCACCCACAGACGGCACTCGCAAAGCCGCTAACACTGTGACCTCTGCCTCTGCTTGGATACAGATGTGACCTCATACATCTTGCCTCAATAGGCCATGCAGCTCCTGGCCAGTTCTGCTAACGTTGGGTGCATTTTTTGCTGAAAATTCGTCTTATTTGCATTGTTATTACCAGCACACACAAGGAGCTTCCGATGATTAAAATGATATGCGGCATGCCTATATTCTGTGTGCGACTGTGGCTGTACCTGCATACGGAATGCTATGTTACAGTGATTTCCATGAATACACTATTCCGTATGCAGATACAGCCGCACTCACACACAGAGTATAGGCATGCTGCATATCATTTTAATCAGCAGACGCTGCTGGTGCCCCCAGGTATTCCAAATGCCCTAGGCATTTGCCTGGTTTGCCTATGCCTAGGGCTGGCTCTGAATCACATGATGACAAATTTGTGTCCACGTGAAATGCTCTTGTGCACAATCTATACACTTTTCAAGAAATATACACCTACAATGTTGCCTTACATTGTTCAACCTAGATTATGGTCTATGATTGATCAATCCTTGGGGAGAGATAACATGGATAGGAGAAAAAATGTACCACCAATCAGATAATCAGTCATTTTACAGCTGGTATGAGCTGATAATTGAGCTCTGTCCACTTTAACTCTCTCCGAAGCTTTATACACTTCTCCCAAAATGGTTGCACACAAGCACCATAATATGGTAGTGATGCTCAAGTTGGCTTCTTCATAAAAATTACATCATCCTGACAATACAGAGTAGATAATGATATCCAGGACCGGATTAAGGGCCTCATGGGCCTGCAGCTGAAAATGTTCAAGGCCTTATTATGAGAAGTGAAGGAGGAGGCCAATATCATGTAGGCATGTAGAACCCATACACTATAAGCTCCAGCGTACCCCATATTTCCCAACATGACCCTCCCCAGGAGGGACATAATGCTCTGTTTCTGGACTTCGCTCTGAACGAATAACTGCCATCATCTGTGTTGAAAAACACCTTTCTTATGAATGACCCTGTTCAGCACAGGTGATGGCAATCATACATTCAGAGGAATGTCCAGAACCAGAGCATTGTGTCCCTCCTGGAGAGGGTCATGTTGGGAGGTATGGTACCCTAAATATATAAAAGTGCACAAATTGCATCATTGTGAGTGGAAAATAGAACTGCAATTTTAATACTTATGACGAGATGGGCCAAGTGGTTTTTATTTACCTGCAAATTATATGGTTCTGTGTTTTTATTACTAATCACACTCACGATACAGCATTAGCAGACACTGAGATAAGATTTCTGTTACACTGTGTTCTCTGCTACAGGGGGTCTAATGGGCCCTACACATGATATTCAGGCATTTTCTGAATGGTTTTATATTATTTCGCTCAGAAAATGCCTGAATATTGCTGTGTTTGTGTGTAGGCATGCAGGTTATTTATCGTTCGGGACCAGTGTTCTCAACGGAGAACAATTCCCTGACACCAGACTCAGCACACAGTGCTGCACAGCGCTGTGAGCTGAGAGACCTGAGCGTTCTGATTGAAACAGCATTGCTCAGCACGCTCTCCCTACATACGTCGGTACATGTGTAGGGCCCTTAGGAGGGTGCTGCTAACAGTCAATATTAGAGACTGCTGTGCCAGATACAGTAGCAGTCACCTTGACTACAGCAAAACACTTCCCTTGCAAATTCCTTGGTGGTTTTCTCCCTTGAGTGGTGGGTTTTACCTACCAGGGCAAATTTGTCCTTCCGCAGCAAAACCCACCACAGATCGTAGACCCCCCTCACCTCTGCTCCGTCGTTTGTACGGTGGGCCTCCCGCACCGCTGACCACAGACGGCAGGCTCGGGGATGTTTGGGGCAGCTCAGGAGGACTCAAGTGCCTGAACTCCAGAGCGCTCCCAGTTGCCCCCCCCCCCCCTCCCCATGCTGCCCCCGAACATCCCCAAGCCTGCTGCATTCATCACTGCTGTGAATGGCGGCTGGGGAAGCAGCAGGGGAGCTCATGCGTACGATCACCACAGTGGAGGAGATGGTGGGGGCAGCAACATTAGGATGGGAGCGACAAGGGGGGCACTAGAGGGGGTGTGCCAGTGGTGCACAGCAGGAGGCACCACTGGCGCACACCTACTGTATAGTGGTATGCCTGGAAATTTTCCGGGACAAAATTTTCCTGGACAGCCCGCTGTGGCAGGAAAATTTCCGGGCATACCACCCAAAAGGTTATTTAAACAAAAATATGGGAAATTTGATTTATGATGCAGGGCAGCAGGAGATAAGTACTTCAAACAGGACTCTCCTGCAAGATCCAGGAGTGTAGACAACTATGTACTTGACACTCCAAGCTCATACCTGGATGATCATACACTGACATTACATAAAGTTGGTCTAACATAGTCAATCGTTTATGGAGGCTAAATGATTGCAATACTGTGTGATCCCGACATTATCACTGCACAGTTTAATTTCATTTTGTTACCCATTTTTGCAAGGACAGATTTTAGCTATGTTCTTATATGAAAGTCCTTGCCCTGCATGAACAGCAGAGCCATAATTTTCCTTTTCATCCTAAGTGAATTGCAGCAGGAAGGAACAGAAAATCACGTCAGATACAAAAGCCTTGTGTATACAGTAAGCTATGCATAGTGAAAGCAGCAAATAAGCATATTTATGTGTACAGAGCCTAGCAATCTGCATATTCACAGGGAGATATCCAAGGGGAGGGGGAGTGTGGCTGCCGCGTATGAGAGAGAGACAAGGGGAGGGGGGGTGCCATTATTTATGAGAAGAGAAATGTGACCATATTAGCATATTCAGTAATAGGAGAGGCAGAAGCAAGGTTTGTGCGGTGTGAGGAAGGGATGGGGCGGACTGGATGCTGCTGTATATAAACATATTGGCTGAGAGACATATCTGACTCAATTTATAGAGCGCAATTAAAGATGGGCACAATGAAAATGACTCATGAGAACTGTCTATAGTGCAAGCTTTGGTGAAAAGAAATCTAATATCTCGAACAGACTCGGCCATTACCAATATCTGCCCAGCAACCAGGAGATGGGTTGGATAAAAAGCATTATGGGGCAGATGTATTAAGCCTTAACAAGAGAAAAATGTGAGGGTGATACAGAGAGATAAACGTCCAGCCAATCAGCTCCTTATTGACTTTTTTCAAACACAACCTGTACCATGGCAGTAGCAGGTGATTGGCTGGACATTTATGTCTCTGTATCACCCTTGCATATTTCTCTTGTTGAGGCTTAATACATCTGCCCCTATGAGTCCTATCTGCTGATCCAATGCAAATGTCAATAAATGTAAATCGTATGAGATATTAGATGTCACTAACCTGATCTTTGTATTCATGTCCTGACTTTGACCAGTTGGGCTGAAACCATTTATTGTTTTCTAAAAAAGAAGATATTGGAGGAAATTTACTAAGGTAAAATTGTATAAAAAATTTGTATTCATATTTTCAGGATTTACCATTCTGAAAGTACGGTGATGTGTATTCGTATTCATGGTGTATACATGGCGTATTCGTATTTTTTAATACGAATGAATACTACATCGATAAAATATGCCTATTTTTAACATGAAAACAATGTACTTTAGCCATTTACTAACAATTCGTATTTGTAAAAAATACGAATCGTAAACGCACACGAATCGTAAAAAAATACTCCAAAAAAATACACCTGGATTTGGAAGTGTATTTCACGTCTTAGAATTTTAAACATGATGAAAAAATCTGAAAATAACCCCCAGCTGATCAAAATCACAAATGTGTGACTTATAAAAGGCCACTAAGCACACATACACACTTCTCAGCTTCAAACATGGCCCAAGGTTTGCATTCACAGACCATTTCAGTGTGGGCTATGAGATACCTGGACTGAGATTTAATGGAATGTGAAAAAATGATCGGGAGACATGCACTTTTACGTATCGCATATGTCAGTACATATGCGATGAGCATTGCGTGATGGGCGTCGGGATGTAGCACCGCTGCTTGGTACATCCAACCCTGTGTAAGTAAAACTAGTAAGCGATCATTATGATTCATCGGTCATGATAACCTCAGTGACTGGCTTTAAATGTCATTTTTAAAACATATAATTAAATTTATTTTTACTAATGTCTCCTAGTCCAAGGTTTTACAAGAACCAGTTCACATAACATAGACTGGCAGTGGCAAAATCATGGCAGATAGACAATTAACCTAGGGCTAGTGACACTATACCAGGAAACCTGCAGTATCATACCCTCCAACTGTACATATTTGGCAGGTACAGTACTGTTTTTTTTATGTCCTGTACCTATTTTTGGGTCTCCAACTCCCCATTCTAAGTATAGGAAAGGGGGTGTGGCCATGCCGCCTTTACCCATGGCCAGGGCTGCCGACATGGGGGTGCTGTGGGTACAGCTGTCCCAGGCCCCGGCCTCTGGAGGGGCCCGGGCAGCTGCCCACAGAGACAGTGGCAATGTGTGACACCGCCTCCCCCACCCGGCGGCCCCCCAGCCAGGCATGTACAATACACAGTGCAACCTGCAGAGTGCCGAGCCTAGGACACAGAGGGGCTCGGCGCTCTGCAGGCTGCACTTTGCACTCCCAAGGAGATGCACGCAGAGCGTCAAGGTGTGCAGGAATCAGGGCTATGCAGCGCCACCCCAGCTAGTTAAGTAATGGTACTGGTGGGGCCCGGACTGCAGGTCAGTCCCGGGCCCCACGATTCCTAGTGGCGGCCCTGCCCATGGCCACATCCCTTTTCAAATTTGTACCGGTTTTTGCTCTTCAGATGTTGGAGAGTATGCAGTATGGGGTCCCCTGTCATAATGTAAACCAGTTCCAGCCTAGCTTATCTGGGCCAATTCCTACTCTCCTGGAAGTTGTGGGAGACTCCCAATATTTTGGGTAGCTGCCTGCACCCTTGGAACAGTGGGTGCTCCACCCACATTCTGCCTGCTTCCTTTTGAAGTAGGCAGATTGAGGAGACAACTGCTTGAAACTAAGTCCATGCAGAGTTATTGTAAAGTGCAACAGAATCTGCTGTGCTATATAAGAAACTAACTAAAAAAATAATGCAGAGGTTGTGAATCTAAAAGACGCGCATTCATGACACTGAGGGGCAGATTTATTATGCTTGGTGAAGTGATAAAGTGTCTGGTTTTTATCACCGGCCAATCATCTACAAGTTACAGGCTTGGTTTGAAAAATGACAGGTAAGAGCTGATTGGCTGGTGATAAAAACCAGACAATGTATCACTTCACCAAGCTTAATAAATCTACCCCTCTGCCCTGCCCCTTCACCACAGATCTGTGATGTCACAGCTTCTTATGGAGAGGAACTTTCAAAAGTACGTACTGTAAGTATGTGATTGGTTGGTGCTCTCCATTGTAATTCTCTACAAGATATCATAAAACTCCCCAATGATAACCAAATCAATATTCATCAAGTGACATGAATGCAAACCTCACAACTTTATGATCTGTGAAGTCAAGATACCTGCACATTACGCATTTTTGGGGGCATGACCTATCAGAAAGGGTCATGGCCTACAAATTGCTTGACTCTCGCAAGGCCACACCCCGGTTTTGCCACTGTGAGAGCATGGCCAGCGGCTCTGTGAGCTGCGGGCCTTTCCCCCAGCCCCTCTGTCTCCATGCGCACAGTGTCTATTCACCACTGGTCTTGACAGTTGGACTGCCAACTGCTCCCCCTCCACTGCAGTACAGTTCCGGCCCCAGCGGGATGCGCTGTCCCAAAAATATAGAATTGTCCTGTGAAAATTGGGACAATTGGGAGGTATGTGAATGTATGTTAAGTATCCTTTAATCATCCTTTAATTAATTGAAATAATTATATTTGGTAAGAAGTAATCCATCACTTGTATCAGGCCCATAGTAAGATGTGTCTACAATGTAACCCCCTAAAAGGCAGCACAATTTAAAGTACAGTAGAAGCTAAAATATTTATTTACCACAGGTCAGCTATATATTTAAAAATGTTTGTTCAACATCCTTATTATACAACATTCAATGAGGTCATTGCAATGAATATAATGGAAACAAAAAATAAGATACAAATTACAATAAATTGCCAAGCTCCATACTAAAACAAAGTAACTTTTATGGTTTTCATGTCAAGTATATTGTTTTTACACATGACATTTAGAGCACTAAGAGACTTTCTCCCACAGGTCTGTTTAATAGTGGCCAAATCTAACAGGATTAGGAGACTGTGCCTAATTCCCCCTTTGCTGGGGGCTGTAACCAAGGTGAGTAATCTGCTCACAGGCAGTTCAGGGGCAGGTCACAGTTTTTCCACACACTCTCTTGTCTGCCACCCACAGGCCTGGTATTAACTCCTTCATTGCTACAGTATTCCAACTCCAAGGCTGACAATGATTGTGTTGCATTTTAAATGGACAAAAACATTCAGTCACAGTAGTATAACTATATATTCAGTTTGTAGCAGATCTCAGTATTTGTTACTTTGTTAAGTATTTTTACCAATTTCCCAAGGAACATTATTTAATGAAACATTTTAATATTTTCCCAATTTTTCCCAAAACTAAAAGTCATAACAGCAGCTGGGGACAATAGAATTATGGAAGCAGTTTAGAAGCCTACAGTGGTATACTCATTGTCAATTCTCCCAAGCCATAGTAGTATATTTAATGCCGTTTAGGTGAGCTATGTTTGCGAGCAGTGCCGATAGCTCACCGTCATTGGTCGCGGTCAGTATTCACCTGACCCCCCCTTCACTCGCCGTTTTCAGCAAGGTGGAAATGGTGAGTGCGGTGGTCACAATGGTGAGACTATATGCAGCGTTTGTGGCGAACCTTGACGTTCCCGCCAGAAAATTGAATACAGAGATTGGCCGGATCCTCACCGAAAACAAGCCATCCTCGACATACAAACCCCCTCGCTGGCAGCTTGAATACACGCCAGGGCCGGATTTGTGCCTAGGCCCGTGAGGCACCGGCCTCAGGGCGGCACCAATTAAGGGCGGCAGGCAGGCTGACATTCTGTTAAATAACAGCATGGCACACCGGGTGGGCAGTGGCGAGTGACGAGCGCCGCCACCGCAGACATGAATTATCATGTCATATCACCTCCACCAAAAATAAAATTTCAGGAGAAGAGAATTCCTTCTCATATTAAACATACTGGTGGAATAATATCAACCTTTTTCAATTTCTGTACAGCTTACAACAAATAAGCCCAACCTGTGCACCGGTCAAACCCCCTATCCCCCCCACCCCCACAAATTATGAATTATCATATGTAGGCGGCAGCACCACTCGTCACCCGCCACTGCTCACCCACTCTGCCATGCACATTACATCACAGCTTAGTGGCTGGGTCCGACGGTCCCCCTGCGCGTCCGGAAATGGCTCAGGCTCACTGCTGCCGGCGCCCGCCCATTGGCTACTCTACAGACACACAGTCTATTGGCTTCTGTGTATTCACCAGCAGAGCTGAGCGGCGCGCAGATCCTCCCTGCACTCAGTCAGTCACAGTGTAAGAGGGACTGACGGAGACACTGTGCTGCTAATCACTGTACTAATAAGTGCCTCCCTCCCTCCGGGTCCTCCATACAGTGAGCAGTCCAGAGTGCTTAAAAAAATATTGAGGTGGGCTACAGTTACATTTTAATGAAATATATAAATAACAATGTATATACATTTATTATTACATTAAAATAGGGGGGGGGGGGAACACAAAAATGTTGTGCCTAGGGGCGGCATGACCCCTAAATTCGCCCCTGATACACGCTATAAAGTTCTACTAATCTCTATTATTGTGGAATAGCACAAAGTTTGTGGTTCTAGATTCTAAATGTAAAGCATATATGCCTACTGGTGTTGCCACATAGCATTCCCTTGCTCCCTATAGCTGCCACCTTGTCCTATCAGAAGTCCTGTACAATACTAGTGCTGTTTTATTTGCTATCTGCATCATTAGTAACTAATATACCTGTCACCTAGGGGCTGATTCAGAGCCAAACTCTGCCCCTTTTTTCAATGGTGGATGGTCTGCGCATGCGTGTATATGCGCATGTGCAGACCCCCTGTGCAATCGCACAGACAGGGGGGCAACATCAGGGAAATGCCCAGCAATTTATTGTTGTCCCCATGAAATAGCTGGACACTCCCCTCGGGTCAATGTCTGCACGGGGCGGGCGGCTGATGTCACAGCTCAAAGTGAAAGTAAAAACTGTCACAACTCAAAGTGAATGTACATTGTAGAAGCCTTCATTTTGACAGGTTTTTTTAGCTAGTATTCTCATAATTAACACAACCAATTATGTACAGGTGTTGGTTATGTAGATTTGTTTTAGTGATAAATCTGAATGAAAAAAAAATGTAATTAAGAAAATTGTGCCTTCCTGTCATCCTTAGGTTCAGTTGTGTGTTGGTGTACAGTTTGTTCACCTGTTTTATAATTGGCAGCCACTAGTAATGGTTTTGCCTGCTGCTTTGACCATATGTAATTTGATTTGGTCCTGGACCACCAACCCGAGGCACCCATGCTAGAGCCTTGTTGCACCCTATGGTGTCTAGACAAGCAGTTTGGGCACCGCTGCTGTGTTGCTACTGTATGAACACTGATTGTTATCCCAACCTATGTACTTAAGCTATTGCACTTAACCCCACCCCCTTTTGTAACCCTCCCTCCTGTTTATTTGAAATTAAACAGTTATAATTTATATAAACAATCATTTTTAGTTACTAGATACAAATGCAACAAATGTTTTCATATGTTCCTATTAATACCATATAGGTAAAGATATCTCTTTTTCTTTCTTTATTTATTCAGTAACAGTTTCTTATATAACACAGCAAATTCCGTTGTGCTTTACAATAGGAGACAGTGGTTTCAACAAACTGGGAATTTACAGGCAGTCAAAGGTATGAGAGCCCTGCTTGCAAGCTTAAAATCGATAGGGAAATAGGCATTGATAGATATTCTTTATTGCATTAATTCCACCTAATGCAAAGGTTCCTGGCGTGCTGTATGATATGATGACCCAGCAGTTTGGCCCAGGGGTGCCGAGAGTGGGGGGGGGGGAGCAGGTACAATTTACCCGGGCCCGAGCCTGTCAGAGGGGCCCTGGTTTGGACACACAGGTTTTTTTTAATTTGGTGGTGAGTGCGCCGGAGTCAGCTGTTCAGTGGCAGCATTGGGAGAGCGGATATGGGCCAGTGTGGGGGCAGCAGCATCACAGAGGTCCTTCTGTGTCATTCTACTCTCCGACTCCAGGGCCTGCTCCGCTCCCCACATTCCCATCCCAACCGCAACCAGCAGCAGCAGGTGCCAGTGCCATGTCTCCAGTCTAGCAGTCCCAGACCTGGTTCCCCTCCCATGTCCAGGTCACTGTGTTCCAAGGTGGAAGGTGGGTGGCTGATTGTTCTGTGTCTGCTGCCTCCCTCCATTCTGCTGGGGCTGAGATCCAACTCTGGAAATCAGCATGTAACCCATGGCAGAGAATTTTAACCCCTGGAAAAGAATGTAACTCCATGGCAACGAGCATGTAACCCCTGGCAGAGCATGTAACCCCTGGCAGAGAAGCAGTGGCATAACAACGGGTCTGCAGAGTGTGCGGGGAGCTCCGTCCATGGGGACCCCAGGAAGTTGTTGTACTGGGGCCCAGGATTTCTCTTGGCGGCCCTGGTTTGGCCATGGAAGAAAGAAAGAGAGTGAATATGTGTGGACTGTATAGTGGGGATGTGATTAGATAGGAACGGTATATGAAGGTTAAGTGGCTGGTTCTGGAATTTGGTAAGCTTGCCTGAAAAGGTGAGTTTTCAGGAAACACTTGTAGGTTTGGAGACTGGAGGAGATTCTTATTGTGCTTGGTAGTGCAATCCACAGAGTTGGTGCAGCCCAAAGAAAGTCTTCGGGAATGGAAGTTAGTAATGAGTGTGGATAAAAAATACAGATCTTGGCCCTTATTCTGATCGGTGCGGATATTCCCGCATTCTTACGGAGCGGTCCGCACGCCACGGTGTTTTGCCGCGTGCGGCCATCGTCCGTAGAAACGCCCACGTGTCCTCCGCATTCGGACGGACTCACTCTTTAAGAACAGGGCGTGTTTACGGACGACATACAAACCATGCGTGTGCGGGAGAAACACTCCGATTCTGCACGGTATTACAGAGTAGTACAGAGTATGCTCGGGAATACCGCATCCGAACGGGAGCCAAGCGGTGCTACCGCCCGTAAGCGGAGTATTTACGCCAAACAACCCACTATGATGTATATTCTGCAATACATCACATGACCCACTTATTCAATTACCTATCCTCATAAAAAAATGCTTCTTTGGAATTGGAATCAATTAGATGCCAATATATCCTTACAAGCATGCCTAACACATGCATTGCACACATTAACCCTTACAGCAAATCAAGTGCAATGGTTTGTATTAGACCCTGTGTAAAAGATTATAAACAATCTACACATATACTGTTTAATGGGCAAAGAAAACCAACAACTTTCAACTTGCATAAATAGTTTATTATGCTGAACAAATAAATAGAAAAAAATAATCAAACATTTTAAAGTAGGAGATCGCGCAGGTCCTGCAGGTCTGCGATGAGCAAGCGCAAATGGTGGCCCATCCGCAGCAGGGCCCCACGAATTCCCTCATCTGCCGGCGTTGTGGCATCTGTGGGCATGTCAAAGGGGCAAAAATTAGTCATGATATTCATGCATACATTTCACATACTGCTACATACATTGCAGAAATGCTAGGTGACATGTCTGTGTATATATATATATATATATATATATATCTATGTAGAGAGATAGAGACACACATAGATAAATAGATATGACACATACATATATACATACATGCAAACTTATTTGCTACATACTGTGTTTTTTGCCCTCTAGCCTTTACTCTGCAGAAGACATAACAGTCATAGTGTTTCTTCTCAGTCACAACCCACCCATGACTAACCAATGACAAGCATGTCATGGCCTCCGTCAATAAGAACTTGTCACAATCTCCTCAGTCTAAGTTCAGTGATGGTTCGTGCCATGGGAGTTATGCAAATGTCAGGAATGCACAGTACACATCCTCAAAATCATCATTCAGTCTAAACCAACCTACAAATCTGTGAGGGCAAAAAAACAATCTGAACTACAGGGGGTGTTTAGGTAGAGGAGGCTCCTGGGACACTGGCAACTTGTGACTCCATTCCAAGGTAGGCCGGGCCCTACTCCATTTATAGCATACATCCTATAGTTTATAAATAACATTCACCAACAATATAGATTCCACTATTTGATGGGTCATAATCAACGCTTGCAGCAGGTGAATTTAATCCACAAATGATCCACTCATCCCTTTACTCCAGGATCCTGTTTAACTACAACGGTTATGTGGCAGTCAAAATGGAGCTCCAAGCCATCCCCCAAACCAGTGTAATTCAGAGGTGTCCTGGATGAAAGGGATGCCTTGGACACCCCATCTAACCCGTACCTGTATCTGTAGCTACCCACTTTGGGGTCTGTATTAATAGTATTGGAACAAAATTTTTAATCACCAGTGCTACATAACAAATACCACTACAACTACTTCATGAATGATGCATTATGTAAACATACCGATCTGATGGGACTCCGGGGCCTGACACGCCTCCTCCCCCTCGGATTCCGACACCTCTGGGGCAACCGTGGCCTCCTTAGCCCCCTCCTCCGCCAGCTCCTCCGCCACCGTCACCTCGTCCACCTCCTCCGCCACAACCACCTCCTCCACCACTACCACCTCCTCCACCTCCTCCTCCGCCACCAACACCTTCTCCTCTGCCACCAACTCCTCTTCCACCTCCTCCACCACCACCGCCTCAGGCACCTCCTCCTCCTCCACCACCTCCTCCACCATCTCCTCCACCTCCTCCACCATCTCCTCCACCATCTCCTCCACTTGCTCCTCCAACATTTCCTCCTCCTCCTCCACTTCCTCCTCCTCCACCCTTGCCGCCACCTCCTCCTCCGGCTCTTGGCCCTCCTCCTCGGCCAGGGCTGCCTCGGCCTCTTCACGGGCCTGTCGGGCTCGGGCTCGTGCTGTGTGGTAGAAAAAAAAATCATGGTCAATGTCGGGTCATTGGGGCACATGTATTAATCCATAACAAGACATACATGGAAGGGTGATAATGATGGCAAACGATGCTGGAAAGTAGCTCCTTACTGTTAATGGACTCCAAAATGTGACATTTCAATTATTATGTGATTGTTAGTAATTTGTTCAAACATTACAACCCTGGCATTTATCAATGTGTAACACATATTAGATCTGGCACATTGTATGCATCAGAATCATCAATGCTATGTCATTACATATAAAAGCCACATGACTGCATGTTAACCAGGAAGAAGCACACATAACAGTCTATGGACTTTTAAACCCATGGACACCCACTTATCATGAGACACATTTTATTGTTTCTAGATGCTATGTTGTAAGTGCGAAATTTCATAGCTAAAATACTCACACTCAGCTATTTCGCCCCTAATTTGCTGTAACAGCTGGGGCTGGCGCCTGCGGAGGTCCGACCACCGCCTCTCGAGCTGGCCGATCGTCCTCCGCACCCGAGTGCGGGCGTAAATCCGGCGCCCTGCCGCAGCATAGGCCCTCCGCTTATGGCGGTTACTGATAAAGGGCCCCGCACGGCCCAGCCTTGTCTCCATGACGGAGACAAGAACCCTCAGCTCCGCAGCCGAAAACGGGTCTGCCCTTCGTGTCTCCGCCATGTTAACAATGGCATCAATCAACCAATCAGGTGGTGGCATTGGTTTATCACAGTTATTTGTGTTAATAACTTTATTGTTCATCTTTACATGAACAGCGTCTCTGCGCCAACACAAATGGTGACAAATTCGCATGCCTTCAAAACAGTAGTGCTGATGTATGGCAATGAACAAATCTGATATATATATAAAACACAGTGTGTATGCACTTAGCAAATCCAATGACGCCTCGCTCCGCCAAGCAACGCGTGCTATAGCTTAGCAACGCATAGCTGTAGTTAGCATTACTTACTCTATGCATCTATGTGTATGCGTACATTTATGTTTAAAAGACACATACACATACTTGCAGGTATCCTGAGTCCAGCATTATACACCAGCCCTGCCTGCCTGCCTGCCTGCCTGCCTGCCTGGCTGCCTGCCTGCTCCTTGAAATTTTTAAACATGTTAATAAATTCAAATATCATATATATAGATATATATATATATATCTGCAAACAAATCATACATCAACACAGGAAAAAATCCCCAACACATTAGAGAATAAATCAATGTACTCACCAGTCATCAGGGATAGTATCAACTACAATAATGAAGATATAACAAACACATAAGATCCCTTGTACAAGGTATAATAATGAGCACCTATATTGAACTTCCCCCAAAACTAAGCACATATGATAAATATCTACTATTTCTTTGCCATTAGGAGGGCAGGCTGGCTAATTTTCGTTTTGTAACACTGACAACTAACACACTGTACTTATTTGAAGGGGTGATTTTTACTAAAATTGGTGTGTTCTGTCAACTAGATAAAATGTACCTGAAGTATCTTTGCGCCACAGAGTCCCGCAGCTGGTATCCCCTCCGGCATTCAGGGGCGCGGGATGGGCGCATGGGCGGATCTTGCGGCTCAGATGGTACCTCCCACTCATCAAAGGGTATCTCACGCCGCACAGCAATGTTGTGGAAAAATATACACAGGCCCACGATCCTCGACACCATTTGAGGCGCATATTGTAAGTCACCACCAGTGCGGTGGAGCACTCTAAATCGACCCTTTAAAAGGCCAATTGAGCGCTCCACCACTTGCCTGGTGGCAACATGCGCCCGATTGAATGCCTCCTGTGGGCCCAGTGCTGGGTAGCTGTACGGCGTAAGTAGCCAGGGCGTACATGGGTAACCGGAGTCACCCAGAACCCACGCATCACGGCCTTCCAGCTCTTGTAGTCTTTGCCATATCCCGGTTTGTCGGATGACATGAGAGTCATGGGCACTTCCGGGAAACTTCGAGTTGAAGGCGAGAATCTCCATGGATGGGCCACATACCACCATCACGTTCAGTGAGTGGAACAATTTGCGGTTCCTATATATCTTCTCACTTCGAGATGGAGGCACAAATGGTACATGGGTGCCATCCACAGCCCCTATCACATTAGGGAAGCCAGCAATTTGATGAAAGGCCTGCTGGCTTCTGCGCAGGGTCTCGTGGCAAATGTCATGGCCATGAAGTGCCCCTTGCGCCTGAACATGGCCGACGTCACACGCCTCAGGATTCGGCAGAAGGCCGGCTGAGATATTCCAGCAAGTACTGCCACTACTTGTTGGAATGATCCTGAGGCGCAGAAATGCAACACCGCCAGCAGCTGTGTGTGAGGCGGAATTGCTGTCGTGATCCCGTGTAGAGGTTCCAGATCACTCTCAATTAACGAGAGCAGATCCAGAATTACATGTGGCGGTAACCGGTACCTAGTAAGTACCTCATCATCGGGCATAGCAAACAGAGTCACCCGTGTGCGATAGATTCTAGCACGTCCTGGCCTCCTTGGGCGACGAGTGGGGAGAGCCGCAAGTGCCCTTAGCCTCCTCTCCATGTAGCGCATCATTGCTTCAGCAACCTATAAAGAAATGAACATAAATACTGATGCACCTATGCACATAATGGCCATATCCGACTACAAATAGATTTGTAGGCTTCAATACGTACAATAGATGGCCGCCCCGTGAAATCCCGCAGATCCATTTGACTCTATAATGATGTAACAATAATATGAACTCAATACACACCGTCCTAAACACACAGATAAAGGTGTCAGCATTTTTTGCCGACATCATGTACTATGAGACATTTCATCTATTGCTGGGACATGTTGTCCTGCAATAGATGAACCCACACAGGTTTAAGACCTGTGAGTGAAATAGTGAACATGTGACATGTTGCAATAATGCGACACGCACTTTGCTGGCCCAACAATCTGTAGGCAGTGAGGCAATGGTGCATACATTCATACACTTACATTGTTAATGGATATCATATCTACAAGGAGCATGGAAGAGCTTACCTTAGACCCTGACAAGTCCAGATCTGGAGACAAATGATTCTAGCAGCCAGTCACTATTTATAGGCCTCTCACATGTGTGGTCTATAACAGTAGAGATGAGTATTGCATGACTTGTGGCCTGGATTATCTAAGGGATTGGGCTACTTTTAGCTTGCAATCAAACTCCACAATACCACAGTAGTCATGAATCAAATGTCATGTCATGCTAGCAAATAGCATGTGTATTGTGCAATAGTCACAGGTGTATCAGAAGATTCTATGCAATGTTAGCATTGGTGACCAGTATTTCATGTCGAACTTTCGCCAGGTTTTACACAATGGAATTTCCGCCACCGTATGCGGCGCGAAAAAACAGCGACGTACGCTCACGCACGGAACGCAGCTGCCGCTGATGTCCGCCAAACAGGATACACAAACAGTATATAAAGGTGTATTAGAAGGTGACAATGTTGTTGCTAACATGTCTGGATCACAACCAGAGGTGGACCCAGAGCTGCAGCACCTTTTTGACCATCTGGACTCCAGCACCACCTATGTGCCACTGCACATGCAGGCAGTGGGTAATGAGGAGGCTGCTGGCCCTTCTACAGCAGGGCAACCTGCACCTGACCATTCTACATCAGGGCAACCTGCACCTGGCCCTTCTGCAGCAGGCCAACCTGCAGCTGGCTCATATGCACCATCAGCAGAATTGTTTGGAACACAACCGGGGACTTCACAAGGTAGTACCATGGCCAGCACTTCAAGTGCAGCGACACGTGACAGGGGGCGTGGCCATGGACGTGGCAAGGGGAGAGCCAGGGCAACAGAGGAACCACCAAAAAAAAATAAGGCATATGAAGCACAGGAGCTTGCCATCCTGGTTCCCCGAGCACGTGATTGGATTGAGTGTCCATCGGAGAAGCTGACACACACACGCAGATGGAAGATTTGGGAACAGATAACGGCAGAGATTAATGAAGTAGCGCCACAAGTTCGTGAGACGGACCATGTGAAGAAGAGGCAAGTTGTTTTGTGATACATGTGCCCAGTAATAGCCAAGTAATGATTGAATTGATGCTTAGATGGATTTTGCAAATGGCCCGTGAGGTTGTTACGATACACAGACATTATTGCCATGTTATTTCGTTGAGAGTTAGAGTAGGGTGATTGTGAATGTGTATTGTAACGGTTGATATCATAGTTGCATGTAATATTATCTTTTGGACATTAATCACATGTCGTAATATGTAGCACAGAGCAATGGCTGCAACAGCTAACATCTGGAGTGACATGTATTAATATGTCAACTTACATTGCAGGTGGCAGGACTTCAAAACCAACCTGAAGAGGAAGATGACCAAGCGGTGGGAACACAGCCAGACATCTGGGGCCGGGCCCATGCCATCAGGGCTAGAGCTCACCCCCCTGGAGTTGATGGCCGAGAGCTGTATATCAGTTGAGGAGATCAGGGGGGTGAGCACGATGGATAGCGAGGCCCCAGCTGAAGTGTTTGCGTCTTTTATTGAAGGTAAATATTGGTCATGCCATAAACTTGTGCAAGTAATTATCTTAGAATGTGTCCTAATTTTGTTTATCTTTTTCCACAGACACCCCACCGCTTGGTGACGACTCTGCTCAGGAGGTGGAGGAGTCCGTGCCACCTGGCCCCAGGGGTAGGCCTGTGCAGCAGCAGCCATCGGCCCAAGCCGATTTGGCCGCCTTGGCCAACATGCTTGGGGACATCAACCAGCAGGGAGAGTTGGCATCAGAACGGATGCATAGGACCGAGGAGATCCTGGCGAGCTTGGTCAGCACCCAGCAGGCCATCGCTGCGAGCATGCAGGCCATGGCTGAGTCACATCAGGCCATGGCTGCAAGTGCTCAGGTGCTGGCCGAGCAAGCCACCCGCCAAAATGATCTCCTCCTCCACCATAATGAGCTTATGGTGGAGCTGGTTACCAGCAACAGGGTCCTAATGTCATCCGTTTCTGGTGCATTACCACCGGCAACACTCCCTGCTGGCAGGAGGGGTAGACCAGCCAACCCCTCAACATCATCTGCTCCACCTGCCCCAGCATCTGCCCGTGCCAGAAGAGCTGCTGCACAGGCCAAGGAGCCTACCAAGGCCAAACGTGGTCGCAAATGAACTTGTGGCTGCATTAATCTCCACCGTTATGTGGTCCCAAATCTTCCATTGTGCTGTGTGTGTCAGCTTCTTGTGTCCAATCACGTGCTGAGGGTAACCAGATGAGCCCTTGCTTCATATGTCCTTTTTGGTGCCCCTGTTGCCCTCTTTTGCCTGCCATTACTGTCAGCTGTACTTGAAGTGATGGCCATGGTACTATCTTGTGAAGTCCCCGGTTGTGTTCCAAATGATTCTGCTGATGGTGCATATGAGCCAGCTGCAGGTTGGCCTGCTGCAGAAGGGCCAGGTGTAGGTTGCCCTGCTGTAGAATGGTCAGGTGCAGGTTGGCCTGCTGTAGAAGGGCCAGCAGCCTCCTCATTTCCCACTGGCTGCATGTGCAGTGGCACATAGGAGGTGCTGGAGTCCATCTGTGTGCAATTATATTTGTTTTGTATTATTATTTATTTTGGGACATTCCTGCCATGTTGTTTATTTTTGGGATTTTGTATTTTTTGGTCATTGCATCACAGTGGCATTGACTGTGACATGTATAGAAATAAATTTGTTTACTTTACCAAAAATGTGTGGTTTCATGAGTACATGTCGAATACACATGTGTATTGATAGTATTAATATTCAGTCATGTCCATTGTTAGCAGTTTTTAAGTGTCTGACAAGTACAGCATATGTGGGGGATTAGTAAGGTTTCCTTGAAGCAGCAATGGTTTCAATTAAAGCACTGACAAGCGGCCTATTAGTGAGTAATGAGTAAAGGAGTAGATTCTATTGGGTTCAGGTGTTAATGCTTGTAGTCATTAGGCGGTACGTTCGCCTACCGCATGAACGAGTGGTGTCCGCAAAGCAATAGTACACTTGTGGACACCGCACATTTCTGCCCTTTTTGATCGCGTGCATTCGGAGTGGTATCCGAATGTACGCCCCCCAACATAAGTGTACTCCCCCGTGTCCGCCCATGTTTCCGCCCCGTTTTGCCCACTTTGAAAATACGCCCATGTGTCATTCCGCATGACGCCCATAATACGCCCATATTTCCCGACTGATTGCGGGGAACAGTTTTGGACGGGATTTGGCCGAACAGGTACGGAGTCAAGGCGTGGCACATGCGCGTTGCGTTCTCCACGCATGCGCAGACGCCGTAAAGACGCGATCCGAAAGTATGCGGTAAAGTACGCGTCAATCAGAATAAGGGCCCTTATGAGGAGAGTAGAGATCAGGTTGGAAGATATTTTGAGATAAGAGAAGATATGTATGTTGGTGTAGTTAAGTTTATGGCTTTGTGTGTAAGTAAAATTATTTTGTATTGAATATGGTATAATACAGGTCAGCAAGTGACTGACAGAGTAGCTTTACAGACGATGAACATCTGGCTAGGTATATTAGCTTCGCAGCTGCATTCATGATGGACTGTAGTGGTTAGAGTCTGTATTGAGGAAGACCAATAAGGAGACTATTATTATTATTATTGTTGTTTATTTATATGACGCCACAAAGGTTCTGCAGCGCCTAACAATACACAAATGAGCAAAAACAGATAACGAATTATAGTACAAGACAATTTAAGACAATTAAATATGGATAGTTGCATCAGGGGACAGGACAATGAAGCAATCATCAGGGTGGCAGAGGTTTATATACACTAAGTAAGGCACATGAGGAGAGAGGGCCCTGCTCGTGAGAGCTTACATTCTAAAAGGGAGTGTTAGACAGACAGGGGTGACACAGAAGGGGAAGAAGTGAGCATAAACAGTTATGGAACTGTTTTCTCCCTACTTAAAAATCTTCCTACTTTAAAATCTTTTTTTTTTTTTACACAGACCAGCCAGCAGGGGGCCGGAGCCGAGCCGCTCATTAGATATTCATATATTCACTGCACCCGATCATTACATATTCATGATCGGGTGTAGTGAATATACCCGGTCCCCTGCTGGCACCCCCGGGGGGGCAGCCTGTGCTGCCTGGCACCCGGGGAGCCCACCTCCCCCCCCACAAACGTTCTGGGGCAGGCAGGTAAACTTCAGAATTGGTCAAGAGCATGGCAACTACAGTTTAATGCTAAAAAAATGCAAAATTATGCACTTGGGACTCAAAAACCCAAAAGCTCAATATAGTATCAAGGGTACTATAATGGAAACTGCTGTGGAGGAAAGGGATCTAGGAATCACTATTTCAAGTGACTTAAAGGCAGGAAAGCAATGTAGCAAGGCAACGAGGAAGGCTAGTCAGATGCTTGGTTGCACAGGGAGAGGAATAAGTAGCAGAAAAAAAGAAGTAATAATGTCACTTTATAGGTCATTGGTACGGCCTCATCTGGAATACTGTGTCCAGTTCTGGAGACCATGGGTGACATTCTATGGGTTGTGATAAATAGACTTTTGCGAAACGGCCGAAATCGCATTTTTTTCCATTTTCGCATATTTAATGAGCTCCGAAAATGTGAAAAAAATGCGATTTTTGCCAACAAGTTGGACACACTGGAAATGCGATGGCTGCTTTTCGCAGCACATCGCATCCAGATGTTTTCACATGGAAAAGTATACAAATCGCATATTTAATGGTATGCGATTTGTATAAAGTGTGTCTATAATTCGCCCAAAAATCAGACCAGGTTCTGATGGGCGAATTAGCCAGAACCCTGCACAGATCGCAATGTTCTGTGCAGGGTTCTGGTGTTAAAAAAAAAACAAAACAGTTAAAATAAAAAAAAAAACGAGCGCGGGGTCCCCCGCCAGAGCATAACCAGCCCCGGGCTCATATATTAGCAGCCAGGCATTAGTCAACACCTGAGAGCTTGGCTTAAAGATGCCCTGGGAACAAAGTTCTGGACTCATGATGCTGTTTGGTTATAGGCTGGATGGAAGCGTGTTTAGTGTCATTGTCCCAAAACCAGGAGGGTCCCCTGTTCTTGTGTAAATCGCTGAAGAACTCTAACATCATGAAAGGATACAATTTTCATTGTTATTTGGTACTTCAAAACACCAGTATGATGCAGTGTGCACCAGTCTTCTTTTTACCTCCCAATGTGTAAATTCTACCCTCCTGGTACAAAGCATTAACTGGGAACCTTTCTGTATGTACACCCTACATATAAGTGCATCCCAGCTGTGTTCCACACCTCCTCCTTACATGCCCTGGCAGAATATCAGGTGGGGGAGGGGGGAGTAGCTGGAAAGGTCACATTAATAATAGAGGCTGGAGGGCGCCTACGGATATGTATTTTTTATGAAACCTTCATTCCCATCAATCTATTTTGCATACTAAATCAACATCTCTGAATGATATATTTAATATGTTACCTCTGTACTTTCTTATCTAAATCAGAATTTCTCTGTATAAGATTTTCTTGCTATATAGCAACTCTTCTTTTCTAAAATAAATAAAATTTGATACATTTTTCATGCAAGCAATTTGCCCTTTTTGAAATGGGATTTTGTTCCAAAAAAACATTTTGGGCCGGAATCTTTTGGCCGCCCTGCATCTCCTGCCACAATCTTTATCCGCAGCACGGATGGTGTAATGCTCAGCATTACTGCCTCACAGCACTGAGGTCATGGGTTTGATTCCCACCGTGTCCCTAACTGTGTGGAGTTTGTATATTCTTAGCTTGCTTGCGCGGTTTTCCTCCGGGTACTCCGGTTTCCTCCCACAATCCAAAGTATACAGGTAGGTTAGTTGGCTCCAAACAAAATGAACCCTAGAATTTCTGTGTGTACAGGTGGTAGGGAATATAGATTGTAAGCTCCACTGGTGCAGGGACTGATGAGAATGTTCAAATGTTCTCTGTAAAGTGCTGCGAAATATATGTGCGCTATACAGTATAAGACACTGTTAATAAATAAATATACTAAATCTGCCACAAAGTCCATCAGAATGTATAAGGACTGAGACGCACCATCAAAACATGCACAAGCCCTATGGGGGTTATTCTGGTTCATTCGCTCGGATGGGAATTAGCGAGTGAACCAGATTCCACCTTGCATATGGTGGTACGCCGGTCCACCTTTTGAAGGTGCGTATGTTCACACTGGCTGCAAATTAATGTTTTCCATAAACATCCATTCGCATGCCACTGGGTCCCTCCCACATCTTTCGATGGTTGCAGCAAGATGTGGAAGGTGCACGCATATGTAAGGTTGCTCAACGCTCAGGGGTAGTGGACAGGCAGCTGACATCACCAGATGCCCCCCACAAGTCCATCATGGCCGCATTAGCATGAGAAAGCTGTAACACCCATGAAACGCTGGTTGTTCCCATATGCTAATAGGCCAGCCAGGTGCCCCACCCTCCACCTGCAAAGATGGGTGCATGCACCCAACGACCAGTCTTCTTGCCATGGGTGCAAGCACCCAGTGCATGCAGAAATGCGCATTCGCAAAGTGCAAACACCTGAATAAGGTCCTATGTTAGGGGCAGTTTCTTTGAGTTGCTATGCTGTACAAATTTGTATTATTATTAATAATATAAATTATTATATTTTCTGTACTTCATTATTTGATATTTTTGCATGCATGCAAGAATACCCGTTGTATGTGTAGTTATCTTATTTTGCTAGTTTTGCCCGGGCCCCAGTAAGCGGGTATGGCCTCAGGTATGGATTTTTACACTGGGGCACAGGAGAAACCTCCAGTGGGCCCCACTGCCTGTGGCACCACCTATATTTGGATCTAAAACCCTGTACACACTCAGCTGACTTCCTGATTGACGTGCTTAAACTTGATCGCTCAGCTCACATTGCGGGACACCTGCGTTCCAGCGATGCTGTGTGCTGAGCGAGGCTTTGTATATGTTTTTATAGGCAAAGCCCCATGATCTAGCAGGAAAGCCAGTGCAAGGAAGAAAATGGGGGAGGTATGGCTATGCGCTGTCAACACACCAAGCATAAATTGTGTGGACACTTTTTAAAAACTTAAAAAAAAAACCTTTCTAGATAGGTCTATTTAAGTTGAGGGATCTCAGATAAGAGCAGCATTCAAAATTTCATTCAATACTCAACCACACAGTGTGTAATATTAAAAAGAGAAAAAGAATGCTGCGCTAAAGCTGAAGTCTCTCTATAGACCTTGAATATACTACAGGTTGAGTATCCCGTATCCGAGTATCCGTTATCCGAATTATTCCGAAAACCATACATTCCAGAAAGTGAATAAAAAATATTTTTTTTGCTAAAAACTCACTGGGGACATTTGTAACAGCATCACTGGGGACATGATATGTAACTGGCACTATATATGTGCAAGGCAATGATTGCTTGGCATTCAAATTCAATATCTGAGATAGTACACAAATTTTGTTTCATGTTTTGAAACCTTGTTTTTTGAACAAATAAAATATATTTGTGTGTATTTTATGTGGTAATAAAATATATGTGTGTGTATTTTATGTGTTTATACAGCATACATGCAAGATACTTCAAAATACATAATTGAAATATTAAAATATTCCGAAATACGGAATAATCCGTTATCCAAAATTCTCCTGGTCCCGAGCATTTTGGATACGGGATACTCAACCTGTATTGCCAGTAGGAGTCACTAGTTCCCAGTTGTAGTCATTGTGTGATGATCTTACTGTTTTATCAATCCAGGCATTTAGCACAAAAAGATACAATGTATGATAAAAAAATTATAGATTTAATACTTACTCATAAGAATGAATAAAACAGACATACAACAAATTATACAAAATGTACCAAACAAATTATACAGAACTAATATAAAATACACTCCTGTTCCTATGGGTACTCTGTTTTTTTCCAGGGCCATCTTAACAGCAGTGTGGGCCCCTGGGCAAAGCAATGCTCTGGGACCCTTACCCATTCTCTTCTTCTAGGGGTGGGGGGTGCTATCAGCAGCAGCTTTGATGTTCCATGGGTGGCGGGGGGTGGTCTATCTTCCATTCAACATGTAGGACCTGGAGCAGTAACTTCTGCTAATTACTCCTTTACTGCACAGGTGGTGGGAGGGAGAACACTAACGTGTGGAAGGGGGCACTGAGCTGAATGAAGGGTCCCTTGTAAATTACTTCCAGGGTGTTTTATACGCAGGGGAGGTTTGGATAATGGAGTGGGCTTAATATTCGTCATTTTCCGGTGGAAGGGCAGCTTGTTTGACTGCAGATATCACCATTATCTGGAAATAGATTTCTTAGCCTTCAATAGTATAATAACCTAGAGTCCCACCTTTCAGGAGGTGCTGGGAACTTGGGGATCAGAGATCAGGAGCCAGAGCAATCCATTGACAAAAATATAAAACTGTACACCGGACGTTTGGAGCTGGAGCAGGGACTGGTTGCTGGAAGGCTGATATCCCTGGTTCTGGGCATGATAGAGACAATCCGCTAGTGTCGACAGAAAGGGGGGAGTGCCAGCTTTTTGAATGTACTCATAAAAACTCTATAAGTCAGAGAAAACCTGAGAAATATGACTGGGAATTGCAATTAACAGGTCGGATGTGGACTGCTGCGTTGAAGTTGGATATCTCCAGTTCCCCAGGGCTTATTTTCAAAATTCTGGTATCCCTGGAAAAAGGGGATCCTCGGCTATCAGGATATGGCCCTTATACACCTGGGGCCCCTGGACAAGTGCACATTAAGCCCATACAAAAAGAGGGCCCTGTTTTTTTCCCCACAATCTAAAAATATTCTGGTAGATTAATTGGTTTCCCAAAACATTGACCCTCTCATGAATTTGTGTGCACATGAACAGGGTCTAGTAAAGGATTCCAGCCCCCTAGGCTATTATGGAATTGCCCCCTCCATACATTCATTATTAAGCTTTTATCTACATGTTCATTGCCAGGGGTTATATGCTCTTTACCAGGGTTTTATTTTTTGTTGCTAGGGGTTACATGTGTTCATTGGCTGAGGTTACATTTTCGTTGCCAGGGGGTTTCTTGTTTGTTGTCAGGGGGCTACATGCTCGGAATTCCGCACTTCCAGGTAGTGCTGGGCATGCTACCTTCCCCTGAAAGACTAAGAGTTCTAGGACCTCTAGTGTCTAAAAGGTGGAAGCCATTTTTGGGAGGCTGTTTTTGCCAATTCCATGCCGTTCGCACATGAATCTTCAGAGACCCAAATCCCCCTTACCTTGCTGTGCCCCCCACCCCAGCACTCCAGGCTGCCGCCTGATCAGCATATTGGTTGAGCATGAAAAGGAAAGAATATCAGGGCTGGCTGAACATAAAAATGTTTCAACAGTTTCTTTAAAAATAAAAATGTACTAATTCACAATAAAATTATTATATTAATGAAATCAATCAAATGGATCAATTGTTAAAAGCCACTGGATATCAAGTTGTTAACCAGTTATATAGTAGATTTCCATTAAATGAATGCAGCTGTGATTTTACCAGTTTTTGAGGGCTTAAACCTGGGTGGGTCATTTGTTGCTTAGGAACAAGTAGCAATTGTCCCAAGGTGAATTGGCACATAGGTCTTTCCTCAGATGGCGCTCTAGTTGTTCAGGATGGATGGTATAGGCAAAAAGGAGCAATCTCACTAGAGATGGGCCGTTAGCGAACGCACCGGATCTTTTGAACTGATCCCATTCAAGAACGAATGAGCCGCCGAGCCCAAAAAGGTGATCCGTTTCAGTTTACAATGCATTTTCCTGATCTCAGTGCTGCCACCTGTGGCAGTTGAGATGTACTACCTCTGTAGACTGAGTACAGTGCTGTGACTACAAGTGATAGAAAGATTAGCTGCTGCTGCCAGGGATGGCCATCGGTGCAGACGCCATCGATGGTTGCCATCGATGGCGATTCTGCACCCAGCCATCGATCAGTGTTTTTACTCGGTCATGTATTTTCCCCCTTTTTTTTAAAGCGAGCCACCTAGAAGATACGTATCTTTCCACCGAGAGATCAGCCGGATCCCGGCTCAGCTTAATAATCCGTTTTGCCCATCTCTAAAGCTCACAAATAATGTTCTGGTGAGTTTGCAGGCAAGATCTTACCAATGGTACACAAGCATGCTCAACGCTTTCCCTGGTATAACCCAGCTTCTTCAGGAGTAAGTGGTAGGACTGACTTTTATCTGTGAGCAAGCAAAAAATATAATTTGATGGTTGGCACGCATCTGGATGTATGTGTCAGTGGAGTTTTCCCATTTTATTTAAAAGCGGCAATCAATTACATGGCAAAATCACCCTGGTTTTGCAATGTAAATGATTGCCGCTTTAAATATATGGGAAAACTCTTCCAAAATTTTTCACTTTCTGATTCTTGCACCATATTACATTTGGCCAAGGAATAAATTGGATCTAATCACTTTCCAGACTCCTGTCTAGGATAAGGCTGCCTAATAAGATGATATCCTTTTCAATAAGTGGTGTTTAGTGGATGTATATAATATGAATTTGATATAATATGAACTGGAACACTGTAATGTGGCAGCATTTAACCTAGAAGGGTTGGCAAAATATAACCATGGGGCACTACTGTGTGGCATAATATGAACTGGGGGCACAGTGTGGTATAATATGAACAATGACACTATTGTTGGGCTTAAATTGAACTAAACATTGTCTATCAGCCCCCAGGTTCCATGCAAGGCGGAAATGCTGGAAAACTCTGGGAAGAGCGTGAAGTTACAGATGAAGAATTCTTAGGATATCTTTGGAGCTTATCTTATCTTTTGAAAAGGCTAATGTTTTGCTGTTGTAAACTCACATCTTTCTCACAGTTCGTACAGTGCTCTCACATTTCTATAATTTTTACTACATTAATCATTTTTAGCACTAGTCTCATACACAGTAGTGCCATCATTTGACAATACTTTTCTCACACAGTGCTTTCATTTATTGTACTTTACTTATACTGTGCTGTAGCTTCTTGTGCTTGTGTTACATTTTCTTGTGGTTTTTTTAGTGTAATAATTACTTTACAGTATACTACGGTGCCACAGCTTCTTTTAATTTTCGTATACAGTACAATTATATAGTATTTTATACAGTGTTACATTTTATCATTCATTACTCATAGTATTACTTATATTAAATAGTGCTGATTTTCTACTATTTACTGTACTTTTTATTATACTGAGCTACATTTTTTTATTGTACTACTCATACAATGTTACATTTATTTATGACAAGCTGCAGAATCTATCATTTCTATATAACTGTACTAACAAAGCACTTTTCCCATGGGATTGTCAATTTTACCCATGGGACTACAAGCACTTTATCGCTACAAGCAATTTAAAAATGCCTGGATGAACAAAATACATACTGCCTGGGTAAACATACAATATATGTAAGAGCCTGCCTTTTAAATTCAGTAAGTGGAGGGACAGTACACTAGAAGTGCCAAAGTAACAAGTCCACTTTATGCACTACTAGCCAGACACTTTATTATCTGCAGTTAAAAAAAAAAATAAGGGTGAAATTTAATAGGTTGAGAGATTCAGAAAGTGAGAGATTTGGTGAGAAATCTCCAGGTTTTTTTTAAAGCGGCAATCCTTTACACTTCAAAGTCAAATTGGTTTTGCAGTGTAAATGATTGCCGCTTTAAAAAAAATTGGAGATTTCTTACCAAATCTCTCAGTTTCAGAATCTCTCATCCTGTTAAATTTCCTCCTTGGTGTTATTTTGGGTGAAATTTAATAGGATGAGAGATTCAGAAAGTGAAAGATTTGGTAAAAAATCTCCATAAAAAAAAAAAAAAGCGGCAATCATTTACATGTCAAAATCAAACTGGTTTTGCAGTGTAAATGAGTGCGAGTAAGTCGCTCATGTGGGTACGAAAAGCCAAAACACAGGGCTATAATATAATTGGCTGCACAATGCCTCCTGCTATATACTGTTATGTTTTTTATACGACTTTACGTATATTTTATACAAATTTTTTGTGACAAATGCACTAATCTTTGATTGGTTGCTATGGACAACATCCCATCTTCAATAGAACGCCCATATTAGTGAATAAACCACTTAGGTGCGAAGTACCTAAGATACACAAGCAGAGAATCTGGCTAGCCATGGATGGTTTGCACATGTGTACAGCGTACCTTGGTAATCGGTTGGACGTCTCAGATGACTGAACCGGCCTGAATCAGCCCCATAGGTAGCTACTAGTCTTTTCTACATAGCTTCAAATAGCATCAGATTAATTGTATGGTACAAGTGTATGCAGTAAGATTAATTGCCTGCAACAATACTTGCCTACCTGATCCGCTCCATGAGGGAGAAAATGCTCTGTTCCTGGACTTCCCTGGTAATGTAGGATTGCCATCACCTGTGGTGAAACACCTTTCTTATCAACTACCTAGCTCCACACAGGTGATGGCAATCATACATTACCAGGGAAGTCCAGGAACAGAGCATTTTCTCCCGCATGGAGAGGGTCAGATAGGCAAGTATGAATAAATATATCTTATGTGAAAAAAGCACTTAAGTACAAAATCTGACACACAGGACTCCCAGGAAGCTTCCGGAGAGTTTATGGGAAATATAATGCAATTTCAAGCCTCAGATAAATAGCCCTAGTGTATGGCCACCTTTAGTTGTGCCAATTGCCTTGCCGTATATGATGCAAAAAAACATTAGGGGAATGAGGACACATCTGTTGCACTGTTGCATGAATGCAGTCATAGTTATGTTATATATACCTAGAAGTACCCTCTGTCCTTCTCTTTGTCAATTATACATGCCGTGTCTGTTGTAATCCAATCTAAAATACGCGGTTCAATATTTATGTCCTCTGACCTAAGTATTTGGGAAGAAAACACCCATTGTCATAGTAAACTGGCAGACGTCTGCAGAGCACAGGACTGTGTGGGGTAATGCAGGAACAGCATCTGTTTTTTGGCTGATAAGCAAATTTGCTGTTGGGAGTTATTCCAGGCCAGCTGTAATCAGACAATTTTTTATGAGGATTTAAACATTTCACTTGGGTTTTATTTATGAAATTCAAATATACAAGGTGGCTAGGCTTGTGGGAGAGTCAGGTGGCAGTGAGCAACGGAGATAAAGTTAATGGTTTTAGGCAGCACTTTTTGTACTGGGAATCTTCATCTCCTCATGTTGTAGATTGCCTTCTCTGCAGGGATGTATCACTGCCATTTCACACTTTGTTACATGCAATGGTTACAAAAAAAATATAACAAAATTTTGGATATTAATAAGAAACAATTGCTCTACCAGCTAAAAAGAATCTTGTGTGCTACCTAAAGAAAACTCTAGACTTGATTTTTATGGAAATTTTCCTATTTCCAGCAATTTCAGGGAAGTTTATTTTTATTTTGCATACACTAAAGTCATTTCATTTTGGCCCTGAGAATTAGTGAGACAGATTTTGTTGGCATAATTATATCATGCAGTAATTATTTCCAATTCCTGTATATTGCTCATTCAAAACCTCCCACACAATATTACTATGAATAAAGAATTTAAATATAATAAGCAGCATATCAAGGTCTCAAAAGACCCACTTCGCCAAACCAAGCCAACTCTCACCCTAACCCACTGTTACATGCTCACTGTCTACCCCTTCTGTGTCAGCCCTGTCTCTCAGCCCCTCCCCCTGAGAATGTAAGCTCTTACAAGGAAAGCCCTCTACCCTTATTTGCCCTTCCTTCTTTACCAAAACCATCTCCATACTTCCTTTGATTGCATCTATTCCCTTGGTTTTACATTTATTTATTTAATTAACAGTTTCTTATATAGCGCAAACAGATTCCGCAGCGCTTTACAGAGAACATTTGAACATTCACTTCAGTCCCTGCCCCAGTGGAGCTTACAATCTATATTCCCTACCACATGTACATGCACACACAGACATTCTAGGGTTAATTTTGTTGGGCGCCAATTAGCCTACCAGCATATTTTTGGGATGTGGGAGGAAACCGGAGTACCCATAGGAAACCCACACAAGTGCGGGGAGAATATACAAACTCCGCACAGTTAGAGCTATGGTAGGAATCGAACCCATGACCTCAGCACTGTGAGGCAGTAATGCTAACCATTACACCATCTGACATCACCCTAATACTTCAGTATCGGCTGCTGATCTGTTTATATACCCTGTACTTGTGCTATATTGTCTTGAACTGTAAGGTATGAACTCTGTGGAGATAATTTACGCCTGTATTTGGCATATTCATAGGCAGTCTTATGCAAATACGACTGCCTACGCGTATTTGTGGCATTTACTATGCCAAAAATATGCAAATTCGGATTCATGGCACATTCGTATTCATGAATACGAATGTATACGCCATCAAATGAACACGAGTAGGAATCACCATTCATTCAAGTGGTGATTCTTAATTTACTAAGCAGCCTTATGTAAAATACTTCTGGAAAATACACCAAATTTTCCAGGTGTGTTTGACTTTAGCCTGCACGGATCAGTCAGATCTGTGCAGGCTTCAGTGTAAAAAAATAGTTTAAATAAATAAATAATAATAAAATAAAAAAAATGGCCTGGTTTGTAAAAATTATGGGGCAAACCGAGTAGGGGATCTCCTGATTTTTTTGAAACCAGCACAAGGCTCAAAGGCCGGTCCTGGTTCCCAAAATACGGGGGACAAAATTAGTAGGGGTCCCCTGTGTTTTGGGAATCAGCACCAAGCCCAACCAGCCAGCAGGTTAATGCCACAGACGGGGGGAGACTTTTTATACAACCCCCCTGGCCAAAGGATTTGCCCCCTAACCAGTCAGCTTGGGCAGGGATCCTGGGGAAGTGGGGACATCCCAATGAAGGGGTCCCCCCTCCAGAATTATGTCCCCAGTATCTGCATGCAGGGACATTAAAGGGCCTGCTGGAACTTGTGGTTCCACAACAGTACAAATAGTTAAATAAACACACACTGACAACATTAAAATAAAACTTTATTACATACATATCCCAAACATACTGATACTTACCTACCTTGACACATAGGTAGGTGTCCATCCGTCCACTGGTCCTGAAGAGAATTCATATGGGTACCTTTGGAAGGAACCCATACTCACCAGGGTCCTCCAGCATACTGTAGATCACATCGTCTTCATTCCATGTAGGCATCCGGGGTACTTGGCAAAATAACAAACCAGCTTGTCGCGATCCCAAAACAAACTGAGGAGAAGCTGCAGAGAGTTTTACTTTCTGCGGCTCCTCCCCTGAATAGCGCTATTGGCCTCTAGGACAGACATTCTGCAGCTTCTACTCAGTTCGTTCTGGGATCGCGACAAACTGGTTTATCATTTTGCCAAGTACCCTGGATGCCTGCAGGCATCGGTGAGATTCCTACTTGCTAGGATCATTATTCCACAACAATCTCACAATCAGCCATCACCATATCACTTAATACAAAATGCTTATTTTTTTATTATAATAAATACTATTTTTCCAGCTTCAATGGCAAGGCTTAACTTATAAGGCAAACACAATCAAACCAAGTTGAAATAAATCCATTTCTTTTTTTTATGCAATCAATTTTTATTGAGTGTAAAGCAGGGTTACAGAAGATCAATGTAAAATCAAATAATGCACGTACAATAAGAAAAGACCATAGTAGGATGGTTATCTAAAGTGCAACAAATCTTTGAATGTAACATCAGGTTGTAGTTATGCGTAACCCTGAGATCTAGGACATAATACTCATACCACACATATTAGTAAATTATGGAGCATAGAAAGAACCATAAGAGTGGCATCGCATAAGGTTAATAGAAGAAAAAAGGGGGAGGGAGGAAGATAAAGAAAAGAGAGGGGGTGGTGGGGAGGGAGTGGGGGAGGATTTGTTTAGGAGTCACTGCGTGTTGGAAAGGGCCCTATCGGACGAGACATGTATAGAGTAATCAGGTGATTCTTTAAAAGTAAGCCAATTTAGCCAGGTAGCAGTAAAGGTCTGGGTGGAGTGTTTTAGAAAGGATGTAAGATCCTCCATGGACATATAAAGGTCTATTCTGCTAAACCAATGGGAAAGAGGAGGGGGTGTGGGGGCCCTCCAATGGCAGGGTATGACAGCTCTCGCTGCATTCATCAGGTGTCTGAGTAATGATTTTTTAAAGCACGAGATGGGTATATCCATCAAATTAAATAACCAGAACTCAGGGTTGAAGGGGAGTGAAGAGCTAGTAATCTTCTCGGAGATAGCATGAATCTGGCGCCAGTAGCCCTGGAGGACTGGGCAGGACCACCAGATGTGCAAGGGGGTGCCTGGGGATTGATTGCATCTCCAACAGCGATTAGGTAATGCTGTATTCATTTGTAATGTGGAAGGGCATCTGTACCAGCGAGACAATACCTTATACTGAGTTTCCAGCGTCTGAACTGAGGAGGAGGATGCAAATATAAATTTAAATATTTGGTTCCACTGGTCTTCCGACAGTTCACGGCCCAGTTCCTCCTGCCAGGCCAGTGTATAAGTAGGCTTTGAGTTTGAGAAATTACTCAGGCAAATTTGGTAGAGTTTAGAAATCAGGTGTTTTGGACAGTCCTGAGAAAGGAGTAGAGATTCAAAAGGAGTCGGATCCCAACTCTGCCTCCGCGGGGGGAGGGAAGAAATATAGTGTCTGACCTGGAGGTAGAACCAAAAGGAACTTGCCGGGAGACCAATGTCATCCCGTAAAACCATAAAGGGACGTAGGCCAGACCCGTCCACCAGTCGACCCAGGTAGGACACATCCGCTGAGATAAGACCTGGGAGGTTCCTTAGATTGAATTCCGGAGGGAATTCAGGGTTGTTGATCAAAGGTGTGAGGAGTGTGGTGCCTGGGTCGAAATAGGGGAGATGCCTGAATCTAGCCCAGCACTTGAGTGTTGGAGACAGGGTGGGGTGTCGTATTGAGGGGATCTTCCGGAGCCATGGTATGACCCGGGGAGATACGCCTACTGAGTGGCCTTCGACAGAAGGCCATAGCTTATATTGGACAGGTCTGGACATCTCCACAATTCTGGTAATGTGAACAGAATGATAATAACTGAGAAAATGGGGAAGTTGCAGACCCCCCCCTCTCGCGGCTCTGAACAAGAATTTTTTGGGATATTCTCGGTCTACGGTTCCCCCAAATAAATTTACCCACTAAGCTTTGTAATTCTTTAAAAAAACGAAAGGGGTATCGTGATAGGAAGGGCTTGAAGCATGTAGAGTATCTTAGGGAGGATATTCATCTTAATCGTGTTGACTCTGCCCAACCAGGAAAGTCGAAGTGAAGACCATTTTGTAAAATCCGCTTTTAAGTTAGTCAACAGTGGTGCAAAATTTAGTTGAAAAAGGTTTGAGTTGTCTCTCGATAGTAAGACCCCTAAATATTTAATATGCGATGGGTGCCAGTGAAAAGGGAAGGCCTTTTTAAGTCCCTCTACTAAGTTGTCTGGGGCAGACACATTTAAGGCAACAGATTTTGTGAAGTTAATCTTAAAATTGGATAAGTGTGCGAACCTCCCAAATTCCAACATCAAAGACGGTAAAGACGTGCCAGGGCTAGATATGGATGCCAGAAGATCATCCACATATAAAGCTAGTTTATGCTCAGTTCTGCCTACTTTAACACCCTTGATGTTCTCATTCATGCGGATCGCACGAGCCAAGGCCTCCATGCATAACACGAATATTAGGGGTGACAAGGGACAGCCCTGTCTCGTGCCATTCCGAATGCAAAAAGGATCTGAGAGGGCGCCATTGACACGGATTCGGGCTGATGGAGTACTGTATAAAGCTAGGATACGATGAAGGCAATTAGAACCCAGCCCAATGTGTTCAAGAAGGGCCTCCATAAAGGTCCAATTTATTCTATCAAAGGCCTTCTCTGCATCAGTGGACAGGAGGACCACGTGGGCTTCCCCGAGTTTAGTAAAGTGGATCAGGTCAATTATTCTTGTGGTATTATCTTTGGCTTCTCTACCGGTACCAAAGCCCACCTGGTCCCCATGAACCAGCTCAGGGAGAAGGGGTCCTAGTCTCATGGCGAGCAGCTTAGCAAAAAGTTTTAGGTCTACATTTAAGAATGAGATAGGTCTGTAACTTGAACACTGGGCCGGGTCCTTTCCCTCTAATAAATCCATTTCTGATATCATCTAAACTGATTGTGTGTGTACACTCAGGGTAACATATGCCTTGGGATGCCCACAAAATGCTGGCCGTTCTCCTGATATCGCATCCTGTCTTCCCCGTGTCACGACCACCATTGCAGCTACCCATGCTCCCTGTGCTGTTTCAGCCCTGCAGACCTCTGACGCTGTGCCCTCTGCCCTGGCGCTCACCTCTGCTGCTGATGCCAACGCCGACCTGCTACATTGTGTCGCTTTGTCACCCAGGCACCATGCCCATTTGCCGGGTGTCAGTTCTGGTGTGCAGTGTCTTGGCGTGTTGGCTCCAGGTAGCGTGAGGCACGATCCGCCAGGATGGTGTCCGCGTCATTCTAGGCCCCAGGCTGGGAAGCACCGGCCGCAGCGCCTCCGCGTAGTATTCTCTGCCGTCTGGTTTCTGTCGCCACAATGGGCGGTGGCCATCTTATTGGTATCCACAACCTATGCTGCGCGGCTCCAGCCGTGATATCATTCTTGCGGCCAATCCCCATTCAGCTCAGCACTTAAATACTGACTAGCCGGGCCAGACCGTCAGTCAGTATAATGTTGTCCACCAGATAGCATCTCTGTGCATCACTGGCAATTCCTGCAGTACCCGCAGCAGGCTGACTCCTCTAAACTCCTGGGTGAAGTCTTTTGTTATCCTTCCTAACTGCATTGACACCCAGTGCAGATATCTACATAGAGTGTGTAGCAAAATCACACATTGGTAAAAAGGGTACATGTGCTTATGGGCAAGGGATGTGGCCTCACAGGTAGGGGTGTGGCCTTGTTGCCCAAACCCCTGTATCACTCCGGGGGTCCCAAAGATGTAGGCTTCCTGTGGAAACTAGTGTGAGTGCAGTGCTGGCTTCTTACACATTGACAGGAGTTGGGTGCTGCACATAATTGTACAGTCACTGAAGATGCGACACCCATCTACGATTGACACCTGTGGGCCCGCACACCCCTTTTGATGCAAATGTTATAGGCTTATTTATTATTTAATATTGGGGCCATGCAAAGGGCAATGCCTGCCCCGCATGCAAAGTCCACTGCCACAATGCTATCACAATGTAACTGCATAAAGGGCCGTAACTAGGGGGGCTAGGGGGTCACACGCCCTGGGTACTGGATAGGGGGCGAGGCACTGCTGCTGTCTTCTACCATTACCGTGCTCTTCTGAATCATTAACTACCATGACCCGCATGTATACAGTTAAAATAAAGGTCCCGGATCCTTGACAACTGGAGTTGACGGAAAAGGGTGGATATGATGTCAGTGGAAGAGCACAGAGTACTGGCGGAAGACAGCATCCAGGAACCACCTTTAATAGAGAACCTGGAGAGGGGAATCTATATGCATGATCCCAAAAATGCCTGTGCCAGGCGAAACTAGTTGCTCCCGCATTCATTGATCCCGCTCAGCCCACTGTACACCACCCCAGTGCATACTGTGGTGTCAGCGGTGAGTCTGCCGACAGACCCCCTTTTTGCACCCGACGACCCCACGGGCTGGTGAGGAACTTAAGGTCCTTTATGACCTGTATTTACTGTTTATTCTATGGATAATCAACATTGGAGTACTGTATTGGGACAAAAAAACTGAAAAATACACTGTCATTGGAGCTTAAAGCAGTTACAAAAAAAAATTACAACAACTTGCAATTTAAAGTTAGTTTTTGCCATGCAGTACACTACCGTCCTACATAGATCCTTGTTGCTGTGGTTCAGCAACAATTTACATTTAATTCTTCTTCTAGAAAAGTCCAGAGACTGTTCCCCAGCTAGTTATTTCACTGTTACAGTGACAGGCGTGTATATAAGTGGTAAAGTGGGTCTTGATCTATCGTTTGGAAATTCAAGATGAATTAATACTTGTTGTTGGATGTATAAGACTGTGGTTTGCATGCCACCCATATATATCCTAAGAAACAGGTATGAGCAAAAACAATTGAAGTGTTTAAGATTCATATATTGTAAAAAGGGTTAAAAAGAGAAGGAAGTCTCTTTTTATCATCCAAAGCAGTGACATGGAGTAAGATCGTCAGCATCTTCCAAAAATAGAGCAGATGGTTTCCATGGATACAAGCTTCTCTTTCATCCGTCCCCCAATTAAGTTGCGCACCTCTTCTTGGTACTATTGTGTGTACCTTTTTTTACACTGCTAAGTTTCTATCCTTTGTCCTCCTTCATCATAAATAGTAGTAGAAGTAGTATGTTTATTTATAAGGAGCCACAAAGTGTCCGCAGCGCCGTACATAGCAAACAAAAAACAAATTACAAGGTAAATGATGTGCTACCTGTAGATCTGTACTGGTCTCCCATCTAATAAATAACAAGGGGTGAAATGTAATAGGATGAGAGATTCAGAAAGTGGGAGATTTGGTAAGAAATCTCTAGTTTTTTTTTAAAGACAATCATTTACACAAAATCAAACTGGTTTTGCAGTGTAAATGATTGCTGCTTTAAAAAAACTGAAGATTTCTTACCAATTATCTCATTTTCTGAATCTCTCATCCTATTAAATTTCCCCCAATGTTTTGCTAAGTAAAAAAATTAAAACGTTTTAAATATAACATTGGGAAATACAATAGACAATAATTGGGTTTGACTTTTCGGTGGAAAATATATTTTCTCAGTGACCACATATTCGGTATACTTGCTCATAAAGGTAAATATTTATGTAGCCAAACCTAAGGAAGTGTACAAAAAAGAAAATATGTTGAAATGGTCAAGAGGTTCAGTTGTTCAGACCAAACATGAGAATGGTGAAGAAATGTGATTTAAGTGACTTTGCATGGAAACGGCCAGCGGTTTCATGGGATTACTCCTGAAACACTGGGCGTTCCCATGGCCGCTACTCAAAATTGATTTAAAAAGCCTCCCAGCACCAGGTTTCTAATGTCTATTTAGCTACTGCCAACATACTGTAGACTAGCTAATAGATTGTATCTGGTTCATGTCACTGTTTAGAAAACCTGTAAAGTGTTATTAATTAGGAGATAGGGTACATTTATGGGCAAATATATTGAGATTAATTAGCCAGTCAATCATTGCTGTTTGCAGACAATGGCAATTGCAAACAGATTTACAAGGAGCGCTGCAGTATTTAGTGTGAGCCATAGACAACAAGGGGGCCGATGTATTAAGCCTTAACAAGAGATAAATGCAAGGGGGAAAAGGAGAGATAAACATCCAGCCAATCAGCTCCTTACTGACTTTTTTCAAACACAAGCTGTAACATGGCAGTTAGCAGGTGATTGGCTGGACGTTTATCTCTCCTTATCACCTTTGGATTTATCTCTTGTTAAAGCTTAATACATCTGCCCATTATCCTATATTTTGCTCACAGAATTATGTTTGTTCGTCGGGAGGCTTGCCACCTAGCAACAAATGGTGGGTTAGGCTGGCAAGCCTCCCGACTGTGCAGGAAAAGGTAAAGTGAAAAGATTTTTCACTTACCTTTCCCCTGATCTGGGGAGCGGGTCCGGGCACCGGGCGTGTGCACGCGCCGGGCACTCACGCGCACGCTGGTCACGTGCACGAGCGCGCTCTCCTGAGCCCGGGATCCCGCCCCCAGCTTTAGTTTTTTCTTCAGCGCTGACAGAGATGGAGGACTCAGTGTCTGTCTCTGCAACAAACACTTTGTCAGTCCCCATCCGTCAGCAAGTGGCCCAAAATGTCTAAAAAGAGGAGGCAACAGGTGTCTGAGGACAGTTCCTCCTCAGAAGACATTGTTATTAAGAGAAAAAAGTGCACAGCCCCTGTCAGCTCTGAGGAGAGCAGGGACAGCTCTCAGCCTGAGAGGGAGCCACCTGGTGGTCAGCAACAGTCTCCCTCAGTGTTTCCTCAGAAAAAGGTGAGGAAACACAGCATGAAAAAGAAACATACAGACAATGTTTCTCACAGAGACGCCCATACGGGAGAATACGTCTCTTTCCCGGGTATCCGTAGCCGGAATAGCAATTGCTAACCCAGTCCCATAAGGGTTCCAGCAAGCAGCATGCGCTGCCTAAACCTCACGATTATAGTGAGACAGAAACCCCTCAGGTAGACTGGGAGTCAGAGGAGATTACTAGAACATCCGCATCCTCTAAAAGGGGCGAGTACAGCGACCTGCAGATGGCCAGGGTACAATTGGCAGGCAAAACGCCACCCAATAAATTATACGCCTCTCATTGGGCACTTAATGAACGCTCAGAGGTTTACAATTTTGCCCAGTTAGCATTCAGAACTGCTCTGGTGAAAGAGGATGAAATGGTTTTAAGAAACCATACTGGCATACCCAATATACCAGCCCTATTTGCTCCCGAAATTGACCCGGCACTCAGCTCACTAATAGGAGAGAGAACCCAAAGTGACGCTAACGATAAGCTTCTAAGAAAAATACAGCTGAAAGTGTCAGACGCAGCTGGTCCCCTCCTTTTTGTCCTGGATAAAGCAGAAAAAGAGGGAGAATGCGGGGGTTCTCTAGATTCCCTAATAGCATCTAAGAACGCCCTCCTTAAGGCCATTAGCAGAGCCACTTTAATGATTGGCCAAACCTTTGATTATATAACAAATACCCGCAGAGTACGCTGGCTCACAAAGGCGGGTTTAACTAACCTCGCACCTAAGCCCGTGGAGGTACCCAACCTGGTAGATGGAGACCTGTTCGGTCCAGACTTCATTAATGATGTTAAGATACGATACAAGGCCCGCAGATGCTTCTCAGATCTAAAAGACCCCCAATCCTCCAGAAGACCCTTTTCCCAAGAGGGTCGAGCTGCGTCAGCCAGTGGTTCGGCCTGAGACTACAGTGGCGCCACCAGAGGATCAAGAGGAGGCTCCTACAGGACAAGACCCACGAGAGGTGGAACGTCCTACAACAGGAACCCCTCAAGTAGAGATGCAGTTTATTGTAAGTCCCGTACACATAACCCCCCACCTTGGCCTCTCTCAAGCTATAACAGTTTGGAAAACAATCTCCATAGACAAGTGGATTATAAAAATTATAGAGAAAGGGCTATCCCTAAATCTTATCCATTTTCCGCGCCAAGCATTTCCCTGTACAAGAAATTGCAGCCCGCTGCTAGACGAAGTGTTGTCCATAGCACTAGCGCAGGGCAAGATAGAATTAGCAGACAAAACCAAAAAAGGTTGGATCAGCCACCTTTTCCCTATAAGGAAAACAGATGGCACTTACAGACCCGTTCTGAATGTCAAAAACCTAAATCACTTCATAAAAATGACTATTGTATCAAGGTAGACTTCAAGGAGGCCTTCCATTCAATACGGGTCTGCAAAAACCACAGAAGATTCCTAAGATTCTTCTGGAAGGACACACTATACCAATGGACGGTGATGGTCTTCGGGCTGTCGAACGCACCGTATACATTTACTCGCCTGATGAAGGCGGTAGTGTCTCACCTTCGTCAGAAGGGGATCCATTGCCTAATATATCTGGACGATCTACTTGTAGTTCACCCAGTCAGAGAGACTCTCCTCTCGCAACGGAATCTGACTACAACCCTTCTCCTAGATTTGGGTTTCACCATAAACTACCCCAAATCGATTCTGGTCCCGTGCCAGTCAATAATATTCCTGGGATTCCTGATAGACTCCACCTCCTTCTCGATTGCAGTCCCACCAGAGAAATGGACGGAAGTACAATCAGTCATTTCTCGTACTCTCCATCGCCAGCTGTCGATGAGAGACTAAGCCAAACTCATAGGGAAAATGAGAGCTCGGGGTCCCGGATTTCTGCAAGTTCCTCTCCTATGCAGATTTCCCCAGTTCCTCCTAGGGAACCTACTCAGGAAAGGTTTTTCCTGGAGAGAGAAAATCCAATTAACCCCTCCAGTTCAAACAGAAATAGAGAACTGGACAATTCTTCCCTTACCAACGCCCAGACCTCTATTAGACCCAATACCAAACATAATAATTTCCTCAGATGCTTCCCTGATGGGTTGGGGGGCATGCACACAGAACAAAGCAATAAGAGGCGTTTGATCCACCCAGGAAACCAGGTTCCACATAAATCTATTAGAGCTGAGGGCGGCCAAACTAGCACTACACTCCCTCATTCCTCCCCACACTCAGGGGATCTCTATACAGATCTGCTTAGAAAACAGGACGGCAGTTTCCTACCTGAACAGGATTGGAGGCACCAAATCTCTCCATCTCTGTCTTGAAGCAGTAGAGATTTGGAATTGGGCAGTCCAGAGGAACATTCTCCTCACAGCCGTTTATATACCGGGGGAATTAAACAAATTGGCAGACTCTTTATCCTGGGACCATCTCTCTTTAGACAGAGTGTCCCTCAGACCACAGGTTTTCCAGAACATTATCAAAATGTTCGGAATTCCGGGGATAGACCTTTTTGCGACCCCATCCAATGCACAAGTTCCTACCTTTGTCTCCAGGGTATGGACGAAGGGAGCATCACACATGGATGCCATGTCCTTCCCATGGACAGACCTTTCCCTTCCATATGCATTTCCCCCTCCAGCCTTTCTGCTAAAAGTCCTCCACAAGATCAGGATAGACAAAGTACCCCACATAATCCTGGTCTACCCAGTGTGCCCTCCAGGATCTGGTTCCCTTTAGTCAATCAGTTGCGCAAGGGGCCCAAGATCCCTCTAGGCCTCTCCAGAGACTGTTTCCAAGGGACCCCAGACCTCCTCCAGAAACTGCCACAATCCATGTGGATAGAGATATTACTCGGCTATTAGCAAACGCCAACCTATCGTCGGCATCAGTGACACTAATCAATGCCTCTCTGAGACCCAGAACAAGGGCCAGATACCGAGCTATCATTAACGAATACAGTACATGGATAGCTACTTGGTCTCAAGCCCTCTCTTCCAATACCCTCAATTTAGCTTTAGACTTCTTAGCAGCTAAGTTTGAGGCTGGCCTGGCATCTACTACCATACGCTCTTACGGCTCGGCCTTAGCATTATTGGTTCCCGGTCTTACAGAGAATAAGCTCTACCTACGTCTACTGAAGGGAGCTTTCCTCTCCAGACCATGTTGTCCCCGCTACTCTAGCACATGGGACACCGAACCATTTCTACAATTCCTGGCCTCCATAGACTCTACAACAGATATGGGCATGTTATCCAGGAAGCTAGCATCTCTACTAGCCTTAGCCTTTGCTGCAAGAGGTGCTGAACTCAGCCTCATACACATATCAGACCCATGGCTGACACAAACCCCATTAGGCTTTCATATAATCCTAAAGGGTCACACGAAAACCAGCTCTCTAAGCAACCCGCTGGTAGAGTTCGACATACTGAAAGACCATTCAGATGTTGACCTGTGTCTAGTTACATGCTTGACACATTACCTCCAAATGACAGCCTCAATTCGGGGTGACCATTCCCAGTTATTTATTACATGCCGTAAACCCTTCCGCCCCGCTAGAGCATCTACTATCCGTGGATGGATAGTAGCTGCAATGAACCTGGCGGGAATAGACACATCAACCTTCAAATGTCATTCAATTAAGGGCGCAGCTGTTACTTCCGCTGCAGCCAAGGGCTTACCACTACAATCGATAATGCAAGCTGCCCATTGGTCATCCAGCCGTACTTTTGTAAAACACTACTGGAGACCCACCGATCCTCAAAGGATCGAGTTTATTAGAGAAACCACCAGGTATGTGGTAGTCTACCCACCAGCTGTTGCTAGGTGGCAAGCCTCCCGACGAACAAACAGTAGTTTGCAGGAATCTATGACCTGCAAACTTTTTTGTTCTAGGGAATAGGATTGCCACCTAGCAACAGCTCCCACCCAACCCACCCTAGACCTTGCTAGGTCTGTTGGTTACTCTAACTCAATTCTATAATCCTGTATTTCTTTTCTGCCCTTTCAGGCGCACCAAAAGGCCAGAAGAAGCCACAGGCACAACCAGCTAAGGAGAACAAGTAGATCCATCTGGCTCATTCGCCCGCCGTTTCAAGTTGACCACTTGGTCCTTCTTATTGGACTCTATCGTCTATAGACAGTATTGCTGACCCTAGTTAGTCCTTACCAGTTCTTGTTTTCACTTACGTGATTATGTTCAGTAAAATCCTTTGTTGCACCTATTTTCTCCTTGCCATTATTCCTTAATAGTTTGACTAACGTGCTCCATTCAAATTGTTCTATTTGGGATTGCCATCAGCGACCTTCCGAAAAAACTAAAGCTGGGGGCGGGATCCTGGGCTCAGGAGAGCGCGTGCCTGCACGTGACCAGCGTGCGTGCGCACGCGCCCGGACCCGCTCCCCAGATCAGGGGAAAGGTAAGTGAAAAATCTTTTCACTTTACCTTTTCCTGCGCAGTCGGGAGGCTTGCCAGCCTAACCCACCAGCTGTTGCTAGGTGGCAATCCTATTCCCTAGAACAGTGGTGGCCAACCCGAGGCTCTTGAGCCTCATGCGGCTCTCCCCCTTGTAAAGTGCGGCTCCTGCTCCCACTGCTGCCCACCACCCACCGTCCATCCCAGTCCCCACTGCTCCCCGTTCCCTGAATCCCTTCTCCTTCTGAGGGGAGGAGAGCGCGCATTGCGCATCTCTCCTACCCTTTACTGTGCATCCTTGTGACTGGGCCATGGCCAGCAGCCAATCAGGAGCCATTAGCGAGCTTTGATTGGTGGACGGACCAGTCACAGGGAAGTGAGGGGGGAAGGAGACGTGCGCTGTGCTGTGCTTGTGTGCTCCCCTCCCCTCGGTGACATGACATGAGTCGGACGCCAGACTGTCCTCTCCCTGCCTGGCAGCAGCTGCAACAACGGTGAGTGCTGCTGCTGGGAAAATTGCACTGTGGGGGCATAGCAGTTTGTGGCACTGTGGGGGCATAGCAGCTTTCTGGCACCATGGGGGCATATGTATATATGGCACTGCACTATTGGAGGCATATTTGTATCACACCCACCCAAGGGGTCAAAATAGACTACACCCCTTTTTTTGGCGCATGCACCTTCGGCGCACGCATGATGTCGGCTCTTTAGCTTGACTACCGATATTTTTCGGCTCTTTACCTCTGACCGGTTGGCCACCCCTGCCCTACAACAAAGAAAGTTTGCAGGTCATAGATTCCTGCAAACTACTGTAGCGATATGTTTAACTGCTATATGAAGTAAAGATGTGCACTGGACACTTTTCAGGTTTTGGTTTTGGATCTGGATCTCCTTTCACGTATTGGATCTGGATTGTTTGGGCGGCACAAACATGTGGCACATCTAGGAGCGGCACTGCAGTGGCAGACATTATCAGCTTTAAAAATGATGCCAAAAAAGCTCCAAAATGCACATAATGCAAAGAAAAGAGGTGCAAGATGAAATTATCCTTGGGCCTTATATTGTATAAACAGGACATGCAATCTTTAATAAACCAATGGTTTCAGTGACCAGGACTGCCACACTTGTGGCTGAAATGATTGGCTTGTTTGGGCCCCTTACAAAACAAGCCACCAATGATCTCTCTCTACACAAATTGTATCTACATAGGCAAGATTCCTCACCCCCATTAAGGTGTTGAATTATACGGCACATGTGTCCTGTATCAGATTTGAATGAAAATTACAAAAAGCTATTTTTTTAATTTGTAATGCAAGGCCTGTTAAGTGTGCTGTATTAGTCCAGGGGAGCTGTATCAGTCCAGGAGTGAGCCAAGTGTGCCGTATAAATCATGGGGTGTTGCTAAGTCTGCCGTATTATTCCAGGGATGCCCCCATGTGTCCTATATCAGTCCCGGGGTGCCTGCATGTGTGCCGTATAATTCCATGGGTGCCCCCATGTGTCCTGTACCAGTCATGGGATGTCTGCATGTGTACCATATCAGGCACCACTTGTGTGGCATACCTGACCCATGTGACCAAAGGTGTGCACAGGCACTTCCTGGACTTAATTGCTGCTGCGGCTTGCAGCCAATCACAGGCAAGCAGGGGGGATATAGCTGAGGCCTCTGGCCCATTACCCCTGCCTTGAACAACTTGTCTGATCTCTGTGTGTATCCAGTCCTCAGTGTTCCAAGGCTCCAGGATCCTGTCCAGAGACCATGTGGTTACCCTGTGCAATCTGCTGCAGTCATCTGCTGCTGATATTAAAGCTCCCTGGCTCTCCTAACCTGCCAGGTTACCTTCCTCGCTGTCTACCATCACCAGGTCCCAAGGGAAGAGGATAGAGCACTCCAGCATCTTCTAGCAGAGTTTGCTAGTGCCCTTAAAGGGCCATACCACCTTTTGACTCCCAAGTCAACAGAGGCGTCAACTCTCAGTTTCCTGTTAACTCCCGTGTCGGCTCCCAGGCCATCAACAGCCGTGTTGGTTTCCATGCCGTCAACTCCCGCGTTGACTCCCAGGTCGGCAACAAGCTCCTGTCAACTCCCAGGTCGTCAACACTCCCTCTGGCTCTCAGGCCGTCTACACTACCGTGTCGGCTTCCAGGCCATCAACACTCCGTGTTGCCACTGCTATCACTCAAGCCACTGCTATCACTCTGGCCTCCGAGGTCAGCGCAGACCAAGTATCAAGTACCAGGCTCCAAGTTCCTCAGTTTTTTCTTTCTGTTAACATTTAATGTGTCTAGAATTATAAAGAATGGTAAAACATAATGGTGATTCTTTGCAGCTTGAATCACATTGGTTGTATTTGTATCTTAGTGCAGCGGTGTAATTGGCTCTGTGTTATTTTCCTCCTGCACTGTGCTGTGCACACATTGCTAGAACTAGCACTCAGGGAAAATTCCCATGTAGCAGCAAAGGGGGAGGCATGGAGGCTCCAGTCCGTTCCCATGGAAACTAAGTGATGCGCCAGCAGAGAGGTGCAGAAGGGACATCCACCCTCCCCAAAGATCTTCAAGGACACATGCCAATTACAGCATCTGTGGCAACCTCCCCCTTCAGCACATCTGCATCTAGATTAGCTCAGTCCTTTTAGTCCTGCAAGCTTGTATGGCATATTTATCTCATGCATATTTCTAGCTATCCAAGCTTGGCACCTTTACTCTACAGGGAGGCACAAGCTACAGCTACAGTACACTGTGTGTGTGTGTGTATCTTTCCTTATTTCCCATATCCAGATGCTGCCTACTCTATGGTAGGCCCCACCCTACCATTGCTACACAGTGATGTGTTTATAGTGATACCAAGCGCTGTATAAAGCTAATATTGGCTGCTGTCTATCCAGATAACGTTCTAAATCAATATTTTCAAACAAAGGTTATTAATGTGATATACAGTGATAACTAGCACTGCTGTCTTGTCCTCATGACCACAATACATTATGCATAAATCCATCTAGTTGCAGAACTCTTGTTTGCATATTAATGCTGACACACGCCAAAGCTTATTTTTCTGTAGATTCTGAAACAGAAAACAAATGAGTTACGGTCTGAAATGTAAAAGCAAGTTGCTGGTACTACTCTGCTTAGATTGTCTGGGCAGCATACAAGGGCCCTTATTCTGGTTCACTTGCAAAGGCAAATGGACAAAACCATGTGCACTGCAGGGGGGCAAATGCACAGAAACAAAATAAATCACCCAAATGTAACTCTCTCTGCACATGTTACATCTGCCCCACCTGCAGTGCACATGGATTTGTCCATTTGAGAAGAAATTTGCCTTTGCGAGTGAACCAGAATAAGGGCCAAGGTGTATTCTGTGCAACGTAGGTATTCCTGTGCAGTTGATGCCTCCAAAGGTTTTGTTACTTAAAACCTCTTAAAGTTGTATTTATCAAAAAGTGTTTCCCTTCCCATCTCCTTTATTTTAAAAGAAAAATGCCAAAACCAATTAGGAAAAGCAGAAGAGAAAAAGGAAGAAAAAAAAAATCAAGGTTGCCTACCCTCCCAGAATGGCTGGGAGGCTCCCAAAAATTGGGTCCCCCTCCTGGCACCCCAGAAACGTGGGGAAACCTCCCTCATTCCACCGGATCCCACACCAGTCCCCCGTCATATGCTTTTATATACCTCAATTCATGGCTTTTTGGGGAGAGGAAGGGGCCCACAATTTGAGGTATTTGCTGTACTGGGGGCGGGGCTTGAAGATGTTGAGAACAGAACCCACTACACAAAGTGCTGCTGATAGTCTCCACTCCAGGCTTCTCCCGGAGAGGATACTCTAAAAGTAGGTAATCCTCGCGGATATATAAAATTAGGACCAGATGCATCGAAAGGCTATTGTGGTCCGATTTTGTGAAATTTCAATTTTTTATGCAAAAATCTATCATTTTACAAAGTTGGTTAATGTTATAGCATTCAAGTTCATTAAAAGTCAGATGCTTTCAGCTCCGAACACAACCTGTTGGTAAATGTTTTGCCCATGTTAAACATACAACTTGGCCAATGTAATGGGAGCGAGGTTTGAAAGTTGGACACAAAGCAGCTCTAAAAACAGCTCTATAAAGTCAGACATATTTTGAGCTGAGCTCTATTCGTCAATGTTTAAATTCACTTTAAATTCACTTACAAGTACAAACTTTTAGCACATTGTAATTGTAACAAACATTGTATAAATAATTTCTAACCCTATAAATGAAAAAAATATACTTATTTCCGTAAAATTATCTCATGTAATTTTTTCATGTTTTCGATGTTAAAAGGAAATATGTGGAGCTGAGCCACAAGTGTAATATGCACTGAGTGCCAGCAAGAACATTTTATGGACCAGCACTTATAATTTGGACACTATCTGGACTGTTGAATATATCCACTGAACACTCTTTATTGCGGTATGCTTCTAAATTGATCCAGGTATTGCTACCATCTGTTTGGACAACCCCTATGAGCATTTCTGCAAAAGAAGGATTACATGCTCTTTGACATCAGGGGACTCCTATGACCACCTGGTATACGATTGCTGCTAAGTATCTGTCTTTAAGAAGGTCCTAGGAGCAGATATTAGCCAGTCCCACCCATCTTATGTCCATATTCTCCACAGTATGTCCGCTTTTGGGCAAAACTGACCATTTCGGAATTGCGAGCGAAGCCAGCGATGCGAGGGGATGCGGTGCACTTGAAATTAAATAGAGATAGTATCAATGAATATCCATGGCCATGTTTTATTCAATTAATTCTATAATAATAATAATAATAATAATAATAATAATAACATTAATAGTTCTGTAACCACTAGGCTGATATGGTCACATGGTATGTGACCACAGGCAGACAAGCTCTGCTCCTCTCCTGTCATATTTATAGCCCAGGGCCGAACTAGGGTCATAAATATACTACTAGCAAAAGTAAATAGACTGCTGGGACTCTCATTACAATCTATAATCCAATAGTAACATTTTTATTTACAGAAATGTTCTAGTGTAGTACGGTATATTCCTATTTAGCAGAACCATAACATATGCTTACAATAGAAGTCTATTCACTTTTACCATCAGTGTGACAGAATAGCAATAATCTCAAGAAAAGAATAAATCAGATAATGATATTTTCAATGAGATAGGCTAGAATAAATCCCAAGAAACAGGAACATAAATTGAATAAAGATTGCAGACTTGGGAGCAGGGTCCTCTTATTGTATCTCTGTGTTTCTGTTATTACCCAGTCTTGTCCTATTAATGTTCTCTTCTCAACAAACAGAATATGCCGTCGCTACATAAATAACTCTTAATAAATAAATGAAATCATGCAAAGTACAGAAGAAAACTGTGACGATGACTTTGCATATGTTTAACATATTCCATACAGAGATTTTAGATTATTTATATTACAGAAAATAGATAAAATGGAGTATTCGATCAAAATAAATAAATTAGGATTTTAAGAAAGAATTGTTTAATTGGGGCACTATTTTTTTTTTAAGATGGTACATAGCAAGACAAAACAAGGCACATTGCCAGTTCTAGACGATGCGGGGAAGCATTGAGTGGCAGTGTTCATTTTGTTCATTTCCTTCACAATGAGTTTCAGGGTGGTCCCCAATCGGTAGTAATGTTGTCACTACTAGCGTTGGGAAAGATTGCGTTGGCAGAGTGCCTGTTCTGCTGGTGACAGTAAGATGTCAAATCCCGACTGCAATAATACAAAGTGATTTGTTGTTAAAATGCCAAAAGAGAAGCAGCCAACAGTGTGTGGAGCAGCAGGAAGAGACATTATCCCACAGAGTAATTACTAGCAGCAACCTCAATGCCACCAGTCCTCAATTCCACTCAATAGTATCCAATTGCTAATACAGTTATGGAGAACAACTGATAACCCATTCAGTACAAAACAGCCCTGAAAGGTCTTCCAGAGTGCAATATGTGCACCTGCAGGGTTTTAATGCACACGAAAATCCACAGCATTTTATGCAGAATCTATGAGCTACCAAAAGTGTATACCATGCAGAAATAAATGCAAAATTATTGAATAGCTCCATGAGTTAAAACCAGAGTTAGGGCCAGATGTATCAAGCTTCAAAAGTGATAAAATAGAGAGTGATAAACAGCCAGCCAATCAGACCGTGTTTGAAAAATGTCAGACAGGAGCTGATTGGCTGGCTGTTTATCACTCTCCATTTTATCACTTTTGAAGCTTGATACATCTGGCCCTTAATCCTGTTGCGGTGAACTCAGTGCCTAATGGTATATGCCCTTAAAAGTTAAATTAGTCCATTAAAAACACACACACACACATATACACACACATTTATTTACCATAGATAATATTAAGGTTTTTCAGACCTTAAAAGGAGACTAGAAAAATACCAAACATCCCATTGGCAGGATGGGAATTTGGTTGAAAGCAGTGGTACCCAGTTACGTATATAGGAGTCTATTTTTTTTATTAATCAGTGATAACCTGGGGCAACGCTGCCATTCGGCAACTTTAAGCAGCTGCCTAAGGGCGCCGGAACCTGAGGGGTGCCAGCCAAGGTGACCTACCTCCAAAATGAGAAATGTTCCTAAAGAGACTTTATTTTTTCACAAGACACAGCCACTGCTATGCCAGACCCAACTGTGACCCACAGCACAAACCCTTCAGCACACAAGCTGATTAGCTGAAACAGCTGCTCAAGTCGGCCAGCCTTCTATACTGGGTGGTGCTGTCTCTTCCTGCTGTTGGTCTATGTGTGCAGGTGGCTTAGGGCTTTACATATGTGGGGATCTGCTGTTGCCACTGCTGCTTGAGCAGGCTTGCTCACTGTGCTCACTGTGCCTTTTCCTGCTGCTGGTCTCTGTGTGTGGGCAGCTCAGATTCAACATTTCCTGGGCCATATTCAGGCTCTTTGCTGGATATTTTGGAACCAAGACAAGAAATCAAAAGTGTCCTGACCTGCTAAGAAATTACTCATGGACCTGGTACCTGCTGGAAAACGACTCATGGGCAGAGCACCGAGCATATGCTTGCCTGGATGAATAGCAGAGATTCCGGAGCTAGTGTCAGAGATTTTGGGGTGTAACACTGACTGACAGCTGACAGACTTGGACGAGATTAGAGTTATAGACACACTGAGGTGAAAGTGATGTATATACTGTGGCTATATGATTATTATTCACTTTAAATTTTTGTCACAAGGGGGACTTAGGGTTAGTGTGCAGGGGGAGTTACGGTTAGGCTGTAGGGAAGGAGTTAGGGGTTAGGCACTAAAAATGGTGTGTTAGGTTTAGTGTCATCCCAATTCCTGCCACAAATGCTGGAAGCCATTTCCAGGTGCCGTCCAAGAACTTGAGCTTGTGATGCTCCTCTGCATCACGACAATGGCCCTGCCCACAAATCCAGAAATGAGGTGGATTTTCTGGTCCACGAACACATTCAGGAGCTTAGTCATCCACCTTGCAGTCCAGACCTGGCCTCTGGGGCTTCTTCTTGTTTTTCACCGCACAAGCACAGCACACGATGCATGTGATTTGTTTTGAATCACCGGATGCTGTAGTGGAGACCTTCATCCAGCATGTAGAAGACAAAACTGCTTCGACTTGCATTAGGTTGGAATGTTCAAAGGTCGACACAAGCAAACGGTCGACATGAAAAGGTCAACATGAAAAAAGGTCGACATGAGTTTTTCATGTTTTTTTTTTAACTGACTTTTTCATACTTGACCATCCCAGTGGGCATAGAGGGAGAATATAATAGTGTGCCAAGCACAGCGAGGCACTGTGCCTGAAGCATGGTGAGAGCAGCAACCCATTTCAGGAGATGCGGTATGCTAATATGGTGTCTGTGTCGAACTATGTCAAAATAGACACAAAAAAATGTGAAACATACATGTCGACCTTTTTCCATGTCAACTTTTTGCCTGTAGACCTAGACACTGTTGACCTAACGATCTACACCCCTGATTAAGTACGTATGTACTTAGCTTTGTAGGGCGATTAAGTGGACGGAAATAAAGTACCGGCAATCGGCTCCTAACTGCAATGTTACATGATGGGTTTGAAAAATGATAGTTAGCATTTTCTCTGTCCATCTTATCTGTCTGTAAAGTATAAAGAGAAAACTGTGAATATTGCTGGAAACTTGTTCTACCCTTTGGTTTAACATACCTTTCTCTAGACACTAATAATAATAATAATACTAATAGTGTGTACACATGGTGCGATATGGCTTCCGATGTTGCCGATACAGTGAACATCGGAAGCCATATCGCATGCAGATCGCATGTTGATTGTATGCTTTTTTAGGGCTTGTGAGCCCGATGCGCTGCCGATGCAGGCTCCCCTGTGAGTGAAAGTCGGCGGTCAAACAGAGAGGGCAGCCAAGACTATATAGTGCAGATCTGCACTATATAGTTAAAAAGGTGCCACTGCATGCATGCCGTGCGATGCGAGTCCCAATACGATCTGATCGGATCGGGACTCGCATAGCACGGCATATGTACCGTGTGTACACACCTTAATACTATTTATATAGCACTTTTCTCCAGAGGGACTATTTTACACAAACATGAACATTCTACATACTGTAGTTCAGGTTTGCAGAAAATACAGAAACCATAAACATTAGTCAGAGGTTTTATATTATTGAATATAATACACTTACACTTAGGGATATATTTACTAAACGGCAGATTTTCAAATCTGTCGCTTATAAGCATTTGTACCAGTATAATATATAAACCAGCCATACTATTAAGTGCAAAACCAATGTTGCCCCGAGTGTACTGTACTTAAATTAATGGAATATTTATTTTGAGCTAATGTAGTTTGCAATACAACTCTTGCACCACCAGGGGATGCTACAAGAACAACTGTGAAAAGTGCTCATTTGGAAAGTGTTGCTGTCTTCTGAATCAGAAATCATTAGCTGGCACATTTATGTTGCACACTTGGTCCCTTATTCTGGTTCACTCGCAAAGGCATAGTCCTTCTAAAATGGACAAATCCATGTGCACTGCAGGGGGGCTGATGTAATATGTGCAGAGAGATTTAGATTTTGGTGAGGTATTCTTTTTCTGTGCAGGGAAAATACTGACTGCATTATTTTAAACTGCAATATAGATCTCACTTTTAAGTAAAACCCCACCCAAATCTAATTCTCTCTGCACAAGTTACCTCTACTCCACCTACAGTGCACATGGTTTTGTACATTTGGGAGTGAACCAGAATAAGGACCTTGCTGTGCATCATAAAGAACTTTTTATTTGAATTAGTGCACATTAATGTTCAGCACGATCATGGTGAACGCCTCCTTCTTACACTCAGGATGAGTCTTTGCAAGAACCTCAATATGGAGAGGTGCAGAACACCTTTTAGTGAAATGAAATTCCAGTTTTTTGAATGCAGCTTTTATTATGGATCACATAGATCATGAGTGTGGTGCGTTGCTGTTGTAATTATTACATATGTCAATTAGTGAATTTATGGGCAACATTAACCTGAATTTGAAATTTAAAAAAAAAATCCCCAAAATGTCCCCACATGTCCTAGACTTGCTCCATAATTCCACTATATGCAACTCACACCTCCCTGTTTGTCCAAAAAACTCATGGCCCTCCCTCAACACACGGCCCTCCCTCCGAGTGGTCTGGCCACGCCTGCATTGTCCAGACCACTCCCATTAAGACACTGCTTCTCACCAACGCAATGCAGCAATCTCCTGCAAGTGCATCAAACTGTGATCTCCTGCGATTGCAGTTTCAGGTGCATGCATGTGCAGAAGTGTGGACATTACCAAATAGCAACTTTCGCACTTCTGCAGGCCACACTGAATCAGGCTCATAACACAAAATCAGTGTCCTTGCAGATTTCCTTGCATTGTATCTGCATATACCTCCCCTGGTTTATCTGTCAGATAGGACAGATGGTGAGATTGGGCTGCAGGGAGAGATTCCGGTTGGTGTGTGCAACAGGAGAGGAGAGGCAGCCAGGGCTGCCACTAGAAATTTTCGGACCCTGGACTGATTTCCAGTTCGGTGAGGCGGCGGGAACCCAGGGGGAGCCCCGTTGTAAGGCGACGCCCGCGCATCTCGTGTGCGCGCGTCCCCTTATGGCGGCTAGCGGGGGATGGCGGATGGTGAATCTTCCGCCATCCCCTGCAAGAGTGAGACCCGCTCTATCTGTAGGAGCTGATTGGGTGGCTGTTTATCACTCTCCATTTTATCACTTTTGAAGCTTAGTGCATCTGGCCCTAGGTCTTTTGGATGCAGGCTTAATACCTGTGTCACATGTAAAGTAAACTGACTATCCACATACAATGGATGAAACCATTTTGTGTGTAAAAATATTTTTTATCCAATCAAAGAACATCAAAGGGACTTTGGGAGTGTGGGCAGGTCTGTGTGATGTCATGACATCACATAGTAGTCATGCAATGGTCCTCTGGGAATGTTTTGGACATCTTTATGGGGCCTCTTGGGACCTGCTGGGCCCTAGGCAGGCATCTACTGTAGGTTGACTTGTGGAGAATCCTCCTCTGCTCCACATCATATGAAACATGGCGGCAGCCAGGGGTTAAAGTGAGGCGGAACGGGGCGGAACTGCGTTCCGTCAGTTCCATTTTGGAGGCGGAACGGTTCCGCCTCCATCCGCTCACCTTGCCCCCTCTGCTTCTCCCTGCCTGCATTGCTAAACAAGACAGCCGGGTGCTGGAAAACCCGGCTGTCTCAGAGCACGTCGTCCATCCGTCCGCGGGCGGCTATTTGAAATGACGTGCCAGCTTGCGACTGCCTGATTGGCAGCCGGGCTGCGCGTCATTTCAAATAGCTGCAACGCACACGGAGGGATGGACGACGTGCTCTGAGACAGACGGGTTTTCCAGCACTCTACCCGGCTGTCAGGGGTGGGCTGGCTACAGGAACATGGCCGCCGGCGCTACCCGCTCAGGAGGCCAGGACGCTCTCCCTGCTATGCTCCTTAAACTGCTGCTGCCGCGCTTGTCATATTGTATGACAGCGCAGGCGGCAGCTTGCAGAGCGGCTCCCTCTCTCCGACGCGGCCGTTGAAATCCGCGCTCTTTATCTACCCCCGGGCCGGCCCCCACCATCCGGTGAGCAGTAGCCTCTCTCCCTCCCTGCAGTGTCCCAGGCCCGGCTCCCAGGTACCTGGTATGTACCTTATTTATACATTATATTGCCTTTATTTGAGTGCCGCCACCTCCTATTCATTATATATATATATATATATATATATATATATATATATATATATATATATATATATATAATGCAGCGGGCACTTTAAGCACTGTTTTCAGCCTGTTTGTCCTGGTTATTCAGGGGGAGCAGCCTGTGGTGTCCTGGTTATGCAGGGGGAGCAGCCTGTGGTGTCCTGGTTGTTATGCAGGGGGAGCAGCCTGTGGTGGCCTGGTTGTTATGCAGGGGGAGCAGCCTGTGGTGTCCTGGTTGTTATGCAGGGGGAGCAGCCTGTGGTGGCCTGGTTGTTATGCAGGGGGAGCAGCCTGTGGTGGCCTGGTTGTTATGCAGGGGGAGCAGCCTGTGGTGGCTTGGTTGTTATGCAGGGGGAGCAGCCTGTGGTGGCCTGGTTGATATGCAGGGGGAGCAGCCTGTGGTGTCCTGGTTGTTATGCAGGGGGAGCAGCCTGTGGTGTCCTGGTTGTTATGCAGGGGGAGCAGCCTGTGGTGTCCTGGTTGTTATGCAGGGGGAGCAGCCTGTGGTGTCCTGGTTGTTATGCAGGGGGAGCAGCCTGTGGTGTCCTGGTTATCCCAGCCTTCATACCCCCAAAATTCGTCTGAATGTGGGTCGCAATCGCGGCTCCGCTCTCTTACTGAATTATTCTCCACCCATTTGCTGCATTATTTAATTTTTTCGGGGGCGGGGGTTCGATATCCAGGAATCGCTGATGCGCTGTTACTTATGGGCCAGTGCTCTGAACTTGCCCCCTAGGCTAAAAGTTGCCAGCCAGCCCCTGCCGGCTGTCTTGTTTACCTTGTGTTGCTGGCAGGGGTGTCGAGGATTGGCAGGTATGCATGGGCTGACCTTTCTGCAGAGCAGTCACCTGGACCATGACGCCTAGTAATGCACAGCCGGCTCAAAGCTCCACTCCCAGTGTCCGGTCACTGCAGACCACATCAGCAGAGAAAGAGCACTTTCTGGGACTGCAGAAGTAGCTGCCCGGGCTGAGATCCTTACTTGCCAACAGCTGAGCGGAGAGCAGTGCGGAGCTTCTGTGGGAGCTAGGGAAGCAGCGGCATCTGTTCTAGAATGACCATGAGCAGTGTAACCTGCACTGGTGGATGTCCAGCAGCTGCAGCAGGGAAACAAGCTATGTGCAGACCTCCTACCTGAAGAGGATGAAGGTGAGGGGCCCTGTGCCAGCCATTATATTATTGGTTTTATGATTGTGTCACTTTTTCACATGTGCCAATGTTGTGTACTGTGTCCTCATTCTGCAAATTATGTCATATTGGGGTGTGATGTAGGGTACATAACTTGTGGCATAATGTAGGGAACGGAACCTTTCACATTGTTTGGCCTGTTAGATTCTTTTGCACTTTGGGGCATAATTTGCATTAAGGGTGGCGTTATGTGGCCCGCATTATTGTTTCCATGTCTATGTGAGATAGGTCATACATTTTGAGCTCGCAGGGGGGCGCCGAATACCCTAGCACCCGCCCTGGTTGTGACATATGGGGGGGGGGGGGGGGAGATGGCGGGGAAGAGAGTTCCACCACCTCACCAGGACCACTTTAAGCACTGGCGGCAGCTTTCAGTAGGCTAATACAGCATTACCTGACAGACTGTTGACAGGCAGAAGAAGCACTGAACCTTTCAGATCAGTGAATAATTCTCACTGTTCTGTATTTTGTCAGCAGAGCGTTCATTCACTGATCTCAAGCAGACTTGCCTCTTCTCCTGCTATCTGATTTATTGTCATTGTGTTCTCTGGGATCTGACTGCATGCCAGTGACAGACACAGTGGACTAGCAACCACCACAGTAAACCGGTGCCATCCCTGCTTGGTTGCTGTTATAGCTTCAACTATAAAAAAAATTATATATTTTCATAGTTATCTTGTTCATTGCAAATATTGAAGGAAATGATAAAATTCTGGCTTGGCAGATGCATACCTCCCAACTGTCCGAATTTTTGTGTGGCCCGGTTTTTTGGGACTGTCCTGCTGTCCCACTTGTGGAGGGCAGTTGGCAATCCCCTTTCATTCGATGATCGTTTGATTAGGTCAGGCTCCTTTTGCGGACACCAGTGTGGCAGAGCGTTATGATTGACAATGACACACGCTGAGGATGCAGATGGAATGCGAAAGTAGTGCACGTTATCTCTGTACTAGGCCATGGGCAAAAATAAAGTACCAGCCAACTGTGCATGAAAAATGATTGGTTAGTACTTTTATCTCCAACCACTTTATCTCTCTCCAAGCTTTAGTAAATAAGGGGCAGATGTATTAAGCCTGGTGAAGAGATAAACTGGAGATAAAGTGGAAGGAGTTAACGCACCAGCCAATCAGATCCCAACTGTCACAGCTGATTGGCTGGTGCGTTAACTCTTCCAAGTTATCTCCACTTTATCTCCAGTTTATCTCTTCTCCAGGCTTAATACATCTGCCCCTATACCCCCTAATATTCACTCCATGACCAGCACATACACATCCATGACAACATTCTTGATTTTACCCTACAGCATTTTGTTGACCATAAACAACTTTAATCCAGTAAAATAGCCCCAGCACATATTATTACAAAACTAATATATACACAACATACATGACATTGCTGCTCCCAAACACCAGCACCATGTCATTCATACTGTGGCATTTAGTGGTCTGTGCGCGTGATTGCTGCTGGCAGCACTGGATCTGCACTTGAGCAGTGCTGCGGCAAAGCATGTGCAGATCCTATAAATTGGAGATGTATGTAAACATACATCATTTACACTGCAAAATCACACTGCAGTGGCTCTTTAAGAAAACTGGAGATTTCTTACCAAATCTCTAATTTTCTAAATCTCTCACCCTATTATATTTCACCCATTTTAAGTTTAATTAGTCCAAATCGTAGATAGGGACTTGTTGTGCACTGAGAAACATAATCTAGGGAGGTGAGCATGATAACAGCTAAACATGTGATGTTTTTATCTTGTAGGCAAAACATATTAACAACGTAATCATAGGTAAAATTGGCTTCATGCGAGACAGGAGAAATATAGGTTCATCTTGTAACTGTGCTCATTAACCACCATCCCTCTGCATCACTTTGTCTTGTTCCCCTGTGGAACCCTGCAGCAAAGCACTATTAGCATAATTACTCACATTCATTAAGTATGGCTGCATTAGATATGCCAATCAGGAACGAGGTACGTGTCCAGGATCATCAGGCCTTCATACGACTAGTCGCAGTGTTGCTTTGTAGAGAGGAAATAGCATCTTGCAGGCTGAGTGTCAAGAGCGGGAGATCTCAGAGCAAACATGCAGGATGCAGCCTCTGCAGGGATTAAGGAAGATGGTAAACAGCATATAGTGTTAGGGGGCATCATAAAATGTTCAGGAAACAAAAGCAAACATCATGTAATGCAGTCAAAAACTAGTAAAGTAAGTAGGAATATGTTACTTGATACTCATATGACCAGGATCCCAGGCTGATGGGAGTTTAGTTTAGGTTTGGCTGCAAGTGGCTAGGGTGATGAGGTCTAAAGGCCACCATACACTACATGCGTTTGGTGGGTTGGTTAACTCTGCTTGAAACTTACCACACTAAATAGAACTGGGACTGATGGGGGCCTAGCCCTCCAGAGTTTTAGATTATATTACCTAGCTGCACAGTTAACGCCGCCTCCTCTAGCATCCTGAAAAACTGTCTGCTGTATGGTGGCAGCCATTTTGGGAGGGTCAGTTTTCATTAGCACTGCAGCAGGAGCCAGGAGGAGATGGAGAGCTTTGACTGCACAAGTAATCGGTGAGTCCCAGCCACAGACACGGCAGGCGGCATTGGCGTAACCATAGCCCCGCAGACCGGTGCCCACACTTACTCAGCGCCTCCCCACCACAGTGGGGTCTGTGGGGCTATTGTTACTGCCGGCTTGACTCCACTTCAGTTGCTGCTTACTGGTGGCCTGTCCTATAGATGGTCCCCTCTTATTAAATAGGTCCTACTTGTTTGAAACTGACTGAGAAACTATTGGGAAGTCGGGGATGGGATCCAGAAATCCCTCTGCATGGCTCTTATAAACTCCTGGATCTGGTAGTGTTACAGGTCGGGGAGACATTGGGTAGACTGGGTGTAACAATGCTAGGCCATCTTTATAACAATGAGGGACTTAAATCATTCCAACAATCAAAAATGAGATTTTCAGATTCCCAACACGTATCTTTATAGATATTTCTTGCTCTGTCATGTCCTCACTAAGCAATTTGGGGGAGCCACCCTGGTCATTCTCTCACCAAGGGTCAGCGCTGTAAACTGGGTCCAAGGGGGTATTCTGGTTCATTCGCTCAGATGCAAATTTGCATCCTTGCGAGTGAACCATATGCCGCCTTGTGAATGATGGTACGCCAGCCCACTATTCGCAAGGCACGTACGTTTGCACTGTCTGCGAATGGATGCTTTACATAAACATCCATTTGCAGCCCGCAGGGTATCACCCACATCATTAGTGACATCCGGTGATGTCAGCTGGCTGCCCCCACGCAACCGAGTCATTGGCTGGGCATTCTCATGGGAACGCCCATAAAACGCATATGCTAATGGTCAGCACCGCCACCCCATGCCCCCCTCCATCTTCTGTTCTGAACAGTTTGTTTGCCGTGGCCGCACACGACCAGTGTATGCACACGTGCACAAATGCGCAAAGTCAAAATAGCGGCCCATGCCAATGCACAGGGCCATGCGAACGGACCAGAATAAGGTCCCAAGTCACCTTGTTTGCATAATCTACTCCACTCTGCTTGTGGCTTTCCATAATATGGCCTTGCCTACCTTGCACCTGTGGGTGTCTGATCTGGGGGATATTTCAGAGGAGGATTGGCAGAGGCATTGGGGAATATTTGTTATGCCACCAATTCAATCAGATTTCAACAAATTCAACTCTTCTTGGTACACAGAATTTATATAACCCCTCTCTATAGAGGCTCTATAGATTTGTGGGAAGGGCTGATTCAAGCTGTCCCAAGTGCATCTCTGGAGACGGAACATTCATACGGCGATATCTAGAGATGTACTTACCCCTACAGCTGGCATATTGCCAATTATGGATGAGGAATTACTAAACAATAGTACTCGGAAATATGTTTGCAATCTCTGTGCTATTGCTAAGGTATGCGTTGCCAGGACCTGGATGGCCGCTAACGGCCCAATGCTTACTACTTGGAAATCCTTGGTTAACAATACCATTGCCCATGAAAAATACATCTATATGGCTAGAAATGCACAACCTAAATTTGATAACGTCTGGGTTAGATGGCTAGACTCTCCGCATGCCACTCAACTTTGAACTCTTGTCTTACTATCCTCCCACTTGGTGTTGTTATTACCTTCTACATCTGGATGCTGAGTTTGATGATTAGTGGATCACAATGACAAAATTTGCTGTGTCCTACTACATGTACTGTATAAGCACTTAATTTCGCGAGCAATAATTTTCGCGATAATGGAGAAATCGGCGATTTCGCAAGCTGAAAATTTCGCAAATAACTACTGTACCTGCTGTAAATAGAACCCCCCCGTATTAAATGAGAAGCTGGGGGGGATATTTTGCGCGGCTTTAATTTTCGCGATTACGAAAGGCTCACGAAAATCGTGAAAATTAAAGCCATGCGAAAATAAGTGATTTTACAGTACCTATACTGTAACTTCTCATTGATTTTATTCTGTGTCTATGGACCACGGGTTTATCTTATATTGTATACAAATGGCACTGTACCGGTTGCAATTTGACAACGTTTTATTTGTCATTGTTTTTGCAATTTTTTTGCAATTTTCAAAAACCAATAAAAAGATATTGAATTGAAAAAAAACTATATGTATAGCAATATTTCTGATTAAATATACAGTAATTTATAGTAATGAAACTGTTAAACTCTAAACTATTCTGGTTTCATAAATTTGTCCTCCCCCGCAACTTTTTCTTAGCACACAACCCTCTGCTCTGCAGCTGCCTGTAAAACTGACAGGGTCTGCATGAAACGTCTGCCCTATTGTTTGCTGTGGCTGGCATGGTGCCCAGTCCACACATCACAGGTCCCCTGGCATGCTGCAGTCTGACATTTCTTGATATTCAACCATTGTTCTCAATCCCATAGCACAGACGCCAGGGATGAAATGCAGGGAGACTCATCACAAAAGATTTCATTGGGCTATGCATGCAGATAGACGACGCAGAGTAACAATGCAATGGATTGAGAAGGTGCTTATTCAGAATAAGGAAGTATAGTAATGATCTGCAAGGCTTGGCAGAGAAGGTGCCACAACAATGGGAAGTATACCGGTTGGAAATGAGGCATATTAGAATACAGTCAACATAAATCAGACGTCAGGGATTTACAAGAACAAAAGCAGAAGAAAAAGTATATGTAGCCAAGTTTTCAAGTTATGTTTGTCATGTATTAATAATCACACATCAATGCAGTTGTTACTCAGTTGTGCTATTCACAATAATTCATCCAATACAATCAGAGTGCCTAGTGGCACAAGAGACCTGGACATTGCCTAACACCTTCAGTTTACATTGTTCTGCTCTCCCGTAATAATTATACTACATCTCTACCATGCATAATCCTTATATTATGTAGAGGAACCTGTTGAGATATGTTTGGAGTTCTGTCTGCATTTCACAATTATGGAAGTTGACAACAAATGTCTACAATGTAAATGTAAATAAAATATTCACCTGAAGAATCGCATATACCAATATTCACCATAAATCCGTCCGGTATACCTATTCTGAACTATTGTGATTCTATGGCTTTTGCAGGCTTAAGTCCTTCTGTTCCAATCAAACATCAAGGTATGTAAGGACAGACTGTAACTTTACAGAAAGAGCAGTGCATTTACAGAATGGATTCTGAACCCTAAGTGGTACGGATGTTGAATGACATTTCTTAATAAATGCAATTTTGAAAATGAATGAAGGATTGAAGGAAGAATAGCTGGCATAAGATCAGAGGCACTGTAGCAGGTACTGAAGGGTGTGTTGGCAAAATTGTTCTCATCTCCTGTCACATTGTATGTTTCTCAACAGCTTTAGACTAATCAGGAGCATCTCCCCTCCTCCCAACACCCCCTGAAAATGCTTTTAGTTGTCAGAATAAATTAAAGAAGGAATACAGAAAGAGGAAACAAAAAAGACCACATGCTTAATTAAAAAAAAAATCCCTGCTTACCAGTACTAATTAATTAGCGTGAAATTGCTTCCCTCCGATATGACAGCGGCAGAAGGAAATCTCGCTGTATAATTCGTCTGCTACCAAAATTGTCTCATCTGATATTTGTGTCGGTATCGTCGTCCTTTTGTAAGCTTTAATATCATTTTAGATTATTTTTTTTTGTTATCGCCCTCCTTTGGTAGCCGGGTAAAAATTCTGGGGGTCCAGAGACAAATGAGAGGATTGGCAGCTGCAGTGTTCTGCTTCCGGTGCGAAGAGAAATGATGAACGTACAAGGAGTTTGAAGAGCGAGGTAGTTGCATGGGAAATCGGGTTTCATTAGGAAAGGGAGGGGGGGGGGACACATAGAATATTAAGTGGGGGACAGAAAAGTCCAGCCTAGAATATAAAAATACAATAATATAAGATGATTTGTGAACATTGCAGATTGCCTGAAATCTGTTTCATTCTAAAAAGCGGTTCACTGTCACTGCAGCAATCATTGTAGAGGAAAAAAAGATATTTATACAGATTGAGTATCCCTTATCCAGATATCTGTTATCCAAATTATTCATACTGTAGTTCCCAAAATGTACTTTGTTTTTGCTTAAAACCTACTGGGGACATCTGTAACTGGCACTACTGGGGACATAATAGGTAACTGGCTCTACTGGGGACATGATATGTAAGTGGCACTACTGGGGACATGATATGTAACTGGCACTACTGAGAACATGGGGGCAGATGTATTAAGCCTTAATGAGATAAATGCAAGGGTGATAAAGAGAGATAAATGTCCAGCCAATCACCTCCTAACTGCCATGTTACAGGCTGTGTTTGAAAAAAGTCAGTAAGGAGCTGATTGGCTGGACGTTTATCTCTCTTTATCACCCTTGCATTTATCAAGTACATGATTGCTTGGCATTCAAATGCAGTGTCTGAGATTGTACGCAAACTTTAATTCATGTTTTAAAACCTTCTTTCATGTGCAAATAAAATATACTTGTGTGCGTTTCATGCGCTTGATGTGTTTATACAACATAAATGCAATATACCTCAAGATACATAATTGAAATCTAAAAATATTCCGAAATACGGAATAATCCGTTATCCAAAATGCTTCTGGTCCCAAACATTTTGAATAAGGGATACTCAACCTGTATATAAATTGAATGTACAATTTTTTATTGTGTTCTAGATACACACATGATATTAATTTATATACTTTAGCCTGCCAAAAGATTACTTTGTTTGAGTATTGATCATGCAGGAAAGACAAATGAATAGGATGTTGCCTCTAGTACCTGGTTATTAAAATGTAATATGCATAGTTGCCAAGGCTGGAAATGCATTGAGCGTGGCGCAGGAATATGGGTGGTGTGAGGGGTGTGGTCTCTGTGAGACTTATCCACTCTTCGAGACATCAGGTAAAGACAGTAAAGATTCAAGACCTCCAGGACATTCCTGAGTAGACAAGTACGTGTTACAGTGTGAACACAGATTGTGTGGATATCTGAACTGAAGAATAAACTTGTAGAAATTAGATAAATTGTATTGCGTCAAATAAAGGGGGAGTTTTCAAATCACTAATTTACTAAAAGTGGTAATGATAAGAGAGATTGCTGAGATCACAGTACATAATCTTCGGAGTGATGTTTTCCAGAAAACATTGAATTTAACATTCAGAACAACAGATGGAGGGGGGTTGGGGATCACCAAACCTGGGTTTTGCATAGGCCCAAAAGACCACGTTTTATATGTGGATATGTACAGTATGACTGGACACCCTTTTGGATCAGGCAGGGTACAAATGGTTTTCCTCAACTTTTGAGAAGTTACAGAACCCGTCACCAGTGCTCTGTAGAGTAAATGATAATAAATACACACTTCCCTGTATATCTCAGGGGAGGTGTTTGGAATCGTAGTAATGCAGTCAAAAGTTATGCTGGGTAAGACACTGAGAAGGACATCTACATGCTGACCCGGGTTTGACCCGTCGATGACTTGGATTTTTGCGGCAATGTAAAAGGAGTATAACAGTCTGGGACTCTAAGGGTAGGAGAAGACTTAAGGAGAGAGAAGAGGTAGCCACCACACTGCTTGCACATTCCATGCCCCTAACTGCAGTGCAGCCTGGAGTTGGCAGGCAGGGTGAGATTTGGAGGATTATCAGAAGAGTTTTCCTGTAAGGTATCAACATCCAGTGACATTGAACATGATGACACTTCTTTCTCGACAAGTCCTCTCTTCCTACCCTTAGAGTTCCATAATGTTTTTTACATAAGATATTTTATGGAACCAGTAATGGGTTAAGAACCTACAGCTATTTTCCAGCATTGAGGCTTGTCTGGACCATGAAACACTGCTAATGGAATACGGAGGACTGGGAGAAAGTCAAATGGTCCAATCAGTAGCGTTGGGTGCAGCCAGAGCACCTGGATCAAGCTCATGTCACACCCCCCCCCCCCTTTTATATATAGACAAACACACATTAGTGGAGGCCACCCTCACAAATAAATATATAAAACACACTCCTTCTCAACCCCCCAGAGAAGAGGTTGGTGGTGCGCTTAACTCATTGCATGCTCTCCCTGGCTGGCACGCTACACGTGATGGCACCGCACAGGACATAGCAAGGGGGCGTTTGCGGTGCGCCCTGTAAACCTTTGGCGCCGGAAGCTATGGGTTACGAGTTGCATGGTTTAAATGGTAACGCATACAGTATAATTATTTTCCTATCCACTGGTTTATTTAATTATTGTTTTTTAATAGTAGCGAGCCACCGAGCCCGAAGCGTGGCGAGCGCAGCTAGCCCCACAAAGGGACACAGAATACGCATCAAGTAATATGGGTCCGCTCGCCACAATTTATAAAATCAACTCCACGCCAACGTGGATAGTGGGGGTATGAACAGGTCGGGAGGACGCGTAACGCGTCCCCTCGTGGGGAACGCTATGCTTGCCAAGCTTTGGGCTGACGTGGATAGTGGGGGTGTTTCAGGAACTCATTCACACCTGTCATGTCAGGCAGGTTAAAAATTGTCAATGGTTTCCACACAATGTAATAAGCGCTGACACAACGCTGACTGACTACTCTAACTGCGTCATGCTGACTGACTAAGCTGACTACGTAAGCTCCGGCTAGCCATGAACGTACTGAATACGCTGGCTGCGGAAACATGACGCTGATACTGACAGGGACACTGACTACGCTAACTACGCTGGCTGCGGGAACACGACACTGATACTGACAGGGACGCTGACTACGCTGGCCACGGGAACACTATGCTGATTCTGACAGGGACACTATGCTGACTACGTAACTGGCGCCCTGATAATACACAAGTACCCTAACTTACCACCATATATACCCCCTTTAATTACAACATCATCTACCATGTTGAGCTCCCTAAGACTGGAAGTTTGGGGGAGTGCGCATACCACCATAGTGGTAGCCTTCCACCTGTGTCATAGTGCAAGCACCCAGCAAGACCAGTGGTGTGCATTCCACCAGGATGTTGCTGCGCTCCACCAACTCCCCCTGACACCTCTGTCCCCACCGCATCTCTCCATCCCCCTTGCCCATCTGTCCCCCCATCGTATCTCTCCATCACCGCTGCACCTCTCCCTCCCCCCCTTGTACCCAGTCACCCCCATCAGCCTTGCACTTAAAAACATTAAAAAATCTCAACAAAACTCTCCTAACATGCAGGCGTGCAGAATACAGCAGCCGCCTGGGCCGCAGCGGCATGTCAGAAGACAGCAGGCAGCTGAGCCACAGCAGAAGGCAGTGTGGCAGACAGAAGTCGGAGGGTTACTGACCCTCCAGAACCCCACCGACACAGCATGGAGAGCCATATATGATATATCCTGTCACACACCCACATGTTATATAGCTCTCTATCAGTGGTGCAAGTAGAAATGTTCTGCGTGACATGTGACATGAGGGGGCGTGACCACACCACACTAGAGGAGTGGCCACCATAGACAGCCCGTTTTCTTTGCACTGTGGAGGTAGAGAAGGGAGCCCTCTGTAGTGCAGCTAATGCCTTTACCAACATTGGTTCCTATCACCCCAAGTTTATCCCCCCCAAAACGAGTGTGGATCAGTTGGTCGCCAGCAAGTTGTTAGACAGTCATTAGGTCGACATGCATGTAGGTTGACATGTTTCTAGGTCAACATGCAAGAAGATTGACATGTGTCTAGGTCCGCAGGGTCATAAGATCAACAGGGTCATTAGGTCGACATAGGTTAGGTCAACAGTCAAAAGGTCAACATGGGGTTTTTCACAATTTTTTGACCCGAATGTCGATACAGTCGACATGGACACAGGTTAAAGTGCACCGCGTCCCCTCGCATGGCTCGCTGTGCCATGCTTCGGTGGATGGTAGGGCATGAAATACCTCCTGATGGCACATTTCGACTAAAAATACAGTGAAAAACCCAATGGCGACCTTTTGAATGTCGATCTAACCCATGTCGACCAAATGACCCAGTCGACATAATGACCCTGTTGACCTAACCCATGTCGACCTAGACTCATGTCGACCTTCTTGCATGTCAACCTAGACACATGTTGACCTAATGGTGACTAACAACTTGCTGGTGACCCAATGACCCCATCCCCCCAAAACTAATCCTGTACTCAATGCTCACCCCTCCCTACCTCATTGTTCCTCACAATCAGCCATTGCCCCCTACTCCAGTGGCTGGGCTCTGTGTCTTGGAGAGACCCCCCACATCTGCTGTCTGATCCCACAATAGCCGGTCTTCTGCTCCAAGCAGCTATCACATGTGCTGCTGCTCCATCGGAGACACTCCATGGTGCAGCCCGTGGGTGTCAGTGTCACCGATGGATCAGCAGCACACATACAGTTTGACTCACCATTCAGCATGCAGCAGCATCCCGCACACGCACCTCCACTGAGTGGGAAGCAGTGAAGGAAGCGGATGAGTCCGGAAGTTCAGACTGCATATGTCCACGCAGTCTGCACTTGATTTGTGTCCTGCTGCTGTTCAGCCAATAATGAAGGAGTATGCACCCGGGTGGGCGCGAATTACAATCTATACACCAGCTCTTTTTAACTTTAAAACAAAAAGTCAGCGACTCGAGGGACACATGGTACTGCGTACCTGCAACATATTTCTTACAGGTTACAGTGCGGCATTACTTGCCGCACTGCTCACCATGCTGTGCCAGCGGCAGCTCCCTGCACAGCAGGGCAGGTGGTTGTCTCTCCTAGGGGTGGCAGGCTGCAGTGCTAGTCCACAGTGGACTATCGCTGCATCCTGCCACCCCTAGGAGTCCGCAGCCTGACACTCATAAGAGTCCGCATCCCACTTTGCCGAATACTGTGCAGTCAGGCAGAGTTAAAAACGGAGGCTCAAAATTGGGGGGAGAAATAAGCAGATTAAAATGGTGCAAAAATTCTCTGAATGATATGAATAGCAGGGTATTACGGGCGTGATAATTGAGCCCACCAACACAACATTAACAAAGGAAAAAAACAAACAAATGAATATCTGGAGCACCACATTTATGGGTTCAATTAAACTCTCAAAATGACCAGAAAAAAGAGAACTTTTGTGAAACTTGACATTCTATTCTTGTTCTTCGAAATGAAGGCTATTCAATGCAAAAAAATGACAAGAGCACAAACAGAGCTTATTGTTTGAGAAATAGATGCCTCACAGGTCCTCAACTGACAGCTTCATTGAATGGTACCCGCAAAACATCAAAAAAAGAGGCAACACTGGGATGGTGGCCTTCTAGCCAGAGTGGAAAGAAAAAGCTATATCTGACACGCCAATAAAAGGAAAAGATTAATATAGGCAGAAGAAGACAGACAATGGACAGAGGAAGATGAGAAAAAAGTGTTATGGGCTGCCTAGGTGGCCACCTCTTCACTGTAGACGTTGACACTGGTTTGACCCTAAAATGCTCACCGACCGGTTTGCCGACTGTAGTGATGCCAGCTTTGGTATACTGAATGCCGGTATCCTGATAGCATCCTGACAGCATCCTGACAGACATTACTTATGCTGGGACTTAAAGGTCCTAAGTATTTATCATTATTTTCATTAATGCACTGATGTGATGCAACTAAGAACTGTTTGGTATCAGCTCCAGCATTTGCTTATTTTGACCAGACTTTGACCTGCAAAGCTGTTAAGATCTCTTCTGTCTCTGCTGTTCTTTAGGAGGACGCAGCTTCTAACTACAGAAGCTGAAATGTTTTTTTTATTTTATGCATGCTTTAGCTCCACCTAGGGGAATATTTTCAGTTGTTTGGAATTGTTATGGAATATTTTGGTGTGAATAATAATAATAATAATAATACATCAATTAATTAATGCAAGACAACCTAATTGGTAGGAATTACTATATTTACAATAAAAGTATTGTCCAACTTGTTTGGACTGCATTTTTTTTTTTTTTTTTACTTTGTTTATTGGTAGATGACAGTACAACAAAGAAGTATTTCCGGAATACAAACGTATAAAAGCATACATTAAAAATGTAAAGAACCATTTGTAATGAAGCTTAAGATGTGATCCTTTTTAACAATTTTATAAGGAGAGAAAAAAGACAAACAGAGGTCTGAGTAGTGAGAGGGAAGAAGTGAGGAAAGATGGAAGAGGAAAAAAGGGGTAAAGAAAGGGTACTTGTTTCCTAGCACGGCCACACCGATTTGCATCGGGGTGATCGTGTCGGAAAAATTGCGTCGGTCGCATCGCATGCGACCAAATCGCATGCGATGGGACCGACGCGATCGACCCGATTTTTACATTGAATCAAATGTGAATAGGGTCCCTGGGACCCTATTTTACATTGGATTCAATGTAAAGTATTCCCCAGACCCCCAATTTTACTCCCCTCAACGACACCCCACGATTGACGCCAACCCGAAGCGTGGCGAGCGTCGGCGGTGCGCGTCCTCCGACCTTTTCATACCCCTACTAACCACGTCGGCGTGGAGTTGAGAATATAAAGTGTGGCGAGCGCAGCGAGCCACCGAGCCCGAAGCGTGGCGAGCGCAGCGAGCCCCGCGAGGTGACGCGTATAACTTCCCAGGTATACGCGTACCCTCGCTGCGCTCGCCACACTTTATATTCTCAACTCCACGCCGACGTGGATAGTAGGGGTATGAAAAGGTCAGAGGCCGCACACCGCCGCCGCTCGCCCCGCTTTGGGTTGGCGTCAATCGTGGGGTGACGCTCACAATGGGGTTGCGTAACCCATGACGGGGCCATATACAATGTGAAATGGGTCATATTGGCCCATTTCACACTGTTTCCTATGTGAGATGGACTTAATCAACTCCATCTCATCTTGTGCCATTATAATGGCACAAGAACGACGTGATGCTCCCGATTTCAATGTTAAAAATATTTTAACATTGAACCTATGGCTAAATCGCGGGCATCGCGTCGGTCACGTCGGGGGCCATGTTAATGCACGCGACCGACGCAATGCCCCCGATTTTGCCTTGGCCGTGCTAGGAAACAAGTACCAAAGAAAGAGAAGGTGTGTCCTCGGCAAATACTGGAATAAGAATAAAAACATAATCTGTTCCCATAGCATGGCTCAAAATCAAACAGTGAAGGGAGAGGTGATTTGTTGAAGGGAGACCATACGGAATTACATTTTTTTTAGTTTTTAAGGATGCTTGTCATATATTCCACGCAATACACGTGCCACATGCAGGGTATAATGAAGAGCATGGAGGGAGCAGCTATTTTTTTCCAGTCCATCACAATTTGGCAAGTAGTCGCAGAAACTACATGTTGCATCAATTTGTTTTGTTGTTTGGCTAGTGTTGGTACATCTAATGGGAGGAGACAATATTTGGGGTCATTTGGAATGGGCATCATTTATAGATTTTGTATGTAGTTGATGAATTCTTTCAATAAATCAGCTATCTTAGTGCATGTCCACCAGATCTGCATGAATGTGCCCATAGTGTCGCATCCTCTCGAGATCTGTCCGATGCGCCAGGATGTATTTTGCTGAGTCTAGAGGGAACATAATACCATATATACGCGATTTCACCCGATTTCTAATTGTACAGGCACCCAGAAGCCTTATTACCATGTTAAATGCCCCCCCAGACCCGATTTTTAATTGTATACCCACCCTCATGGGTCATAAGTATGTGAAATGCCCCCCATTGTTAACGCCACCCCACTATGAACGCCAACCCGAAGCGCGGCGAGCGTAGCGAGCCCGCGAGGTGCGGCGGTACGCGTCCTCTGACCTTTTTATACCCCACTATTCACGTTCGTGTGGAGTTGATTTTATAAAGTGTGACGAGCGTGGCGAGCGGACGCGTATACCTGTGAAGTAATGCACGGCCGCTCGCCATGCTTCGGGCTCGGTGGGTCGCTGTGATCGTCACACTTTATAAAATCAACTCCACGCCGACGTGGATAGTGGGGGTATGAAAAGGTCAGAGGACGCGTACCTCCACCCCTCGAGGGCTCGGTGCGCTCGCCACGCTTCGGGTTGGCGTTGATAGTGGGGGGTCGTTAACAATGTGGGGCATTTAACATATTTATTACCCATCAGGGTCGGTATACAATCAAAAATCGGGTCTGAGGGTGCCATTTAACATGGGACTCAATGGGAAATCACGTTGCGTTGCATCGCATGCCATTGTAATAGCATGCGATGTGACGCGATTTTAAAATTGTATACTCAGCCCGGGAAAAGGCTGAAATTGGGGTCATCGCATTCCATTGCATACCTTAATTAGTGGTATGCGATGGGCGCCGAGATAATACACAAGTACCCAAAAATATAGCTAGAGGTGGCATTGTCCCATATCTCTGTCCAATATTCCTCAGTTAAAGAATTGCTTAGGTGAGATTCCCATGCCCTTTCCGAAGAAGTATGTTGGGGTATAGATTTATCATCGAGCAGGGTATAAATGAGGGAAATCAGTTCCTGAATGAAAGACCGTCTAAGGCACAATGCCTCAAAAGTAGATAAGGGCCTGTTGGTAATAATATGCTTTACTGTAGAGTGAAAGTGTCTGAGTTGAAGCAACTGACCCTTATCAGCTTGGATCTGAGAGAATTGTGGGAAACTCTCATCTTTGGTGATATCGTTCAGAAGCTAAATATCTCTGGTCTTTAACTGGAAAAATGAAGTTTTGTGCATGCCCGGAGGAAAAGCATGATTGTGTATGATAGGTATGATAGGGGATTGGCTGGGTCCCAGTGCTGCCTCTGATTAAAAACCCTCCCATGACTTGGCTGCTGCTGCTGTTCTCCATGGACCTGAGAAGCATGTAATGAGCACACCAATCAGAGCTCAGCACAAACGTCTCAGCCTCTGCCCTCTGGTGCAAAGTGTCATGGGACTTATTCAACTCCCAGTAATGCACTGCACACTTGGCTCCTCATGCTCAGCACCGTTAATCATTGTCACATTGGCAGATAGGTGAAGCTGCAGCACTACCCCACTCTCATGCACAAAACCTTTAGCTAAAAAAAAAATATATATATATATATTTTTAAAATACATGCCAACCACAGGGGGCCCCTAGCTAGAGGAGGGCCCAGGGGTACTGACCTCTTGTGCCCCATTATAATCCGGCCCAGCATGCAACTGTCCCAAATGAAGTTCTAATGGAAGCCTGCAAGATCTTTTACACCTCATATTACACAGTGAGAATGCAGGCACCCTGCGTATGCGCAAAAATATGCATAGGCTTGCGCACAGCGTAGGATAAAATGTATGTTGTATGTCATTAGGATGATTTGAATGATGTGTACAGGTAAGAAGAGTCAAAATGATTTTCTTTTTCTTTGACACTGCAAAGATTATATTAAGCCTCATTTTTGGTTACCCTCATCTACAATTTAGTTCTTCCTACTTGAGGCCATTTATATATATATATATATATATATATATATATATATATATATATATATATATATATATATATATATATATATATATATATGGAAAAAGGAGCGCAAAAAAGAGCCAAATGTTATGATTTTACTAAAAAATCTGTATCAAAGCTCATACATCACAATGAACATAGCCAGCATGAGAAAATAGTCACCGACAGTTTATGCACGCTACGGGTACGGGATCTGGGGACTCCAGGTAACTCCGACCAAGATGTGCAGCGGCGTTCTCTTTATGAGAAACACGTGTGGTACGGGATCTGGGGACTCCAGGAACTTCCGACCAGGTTGGATAAGCGGTGACAACGTACTCGACACACCACGCTGAGGGCACGGGACCTGGGGACTCCAGTCACTCCGACCCAGATGGACCAGCGGCGGCGTTCTCAGCATGGCGATGCAACAGACAAGCAGGAATCAGCACAGGAGTTCTGATACGTCAGGAGGACACGTCCCAACGCGTTTCGTCGTGGGACTTCGTCAGGGCTGCATTAAGTTTTATATCCACCACACAAAACAAGCAAGTAACCCAACAATCACAGTATATATTAGCTAAACAGTGAATATAAATGTCTATCATGCACCATAAAGAATGAAAGTGAAATTATTGTTGTGCTTTTATAACGCCTGACATAAACCTAGAAAATAATTTAGACAAGAAGCTAAATCAATGCCCTACAGACCTTTACCATGGGTGAAAATCGCTCGGTGTGTAAGTACAGAGCGATTTTCAGCCTAACTATTTTCCCCATCATCGTCGTGCACCTTAAAGAATGGTGCCCTGAGAGCACTCTGCCATCTGGCACCCAGCTCTGGGAATTGCATAATAGCGAATCATTTTGTAGAAACAAACAAGAGAGAATGAGGAAAGCATAAGGAGGACATGGCAACCAAGACCTTTTTATGATCATATATTATTTAACAGCAAAATAAATGCTACTTTTTGTACTGACACCAGGGGACATTTTACCATACTAATGAAAAGATTAATCAATCTTGAAAAAATACAGTGTGAAAGTGTTTTACGGTGTACCTTCGCACTGTGATGCTGTTCTGGATGCTTATTCAGTATTTCTTGAAAATGCATCCTGACAATTCACTTAATACAGCAAAGGCGGAACTACCAATGGTGTAGCAGGAGCATATCACCAGAGCCAGATTAAGGTCTAAATGGGCCTGGAGCTGAACATTATCAAGGGCCTATTATGCGCAATAATAGGGGTTGAGGCCAGCACCTAATATTGGGGGCGGCCGGGATTCCAGCGTCGGTATTTCGACCGCCGACATATCATACCGGACCTCATATACCCCTTATACAAATCATACAACAAAATATTAACCCCTTTATACTGTACTTGCCTCTTACACATTATGCCACATGGAATGAGCAAAAATTCACACCGACTAAGCCAAAATTGACACTATGGCACACGGATTGAGTCAAAATTCACGTTATGCCACACATATTAATGCACAATTCCCATTTTGCCACATTGATTGAGCCAAAATACACATTATACCAAACAGATCGAGCAATAATGCACAATATGCTCCATAAAAGGGCATTGCGCGCCAAAGGCTTGCATTAAAAATTGACACCATAATGCCCATTGCATGTTAAGCCACACAGCATAATGTCCATTACGTATTAAGCCAAACACCATAATGCCTATTAAAATTATGCTACATAAGTGCTGCTTACCTATGTGCTCATTGCCAGGGGTTCCATGCTCATTGCCATGTGGGATTGCATGCTCATTGGCAAGGGGGAATACATGCTTGCGGTAACTGGGTGACAGCCGCCGCTGGGCAGAAGTGACAGCCATACAGAGAGCAGGGGGGCTGCCCGGCTGTTTTCAGAGCAATGCAGGTCCCGGCTATTAAAAATAATACCCCTTTCACACCAGAAAATGCAGGGATTTACCCGGGCTGGCCCCTATTACACCAGCCTAGTTCCTGCATTTTCTGGTGTGAGGAGAGAACCCCCCCCCCCCCTTAAACAACTTGCTATATCTTCGGAACCATCTGACCCATGTGGGCTTCGAATGATTTTAAAATGCTTTTGGTCCAGTGAAACTGGTCCGTTTAGAAATCTGTCCTCAAACATGAACAGCCATGAAATTACATTTCAGAAATGAAAAATCTGTTTAACCCACAATATCTCTGGAACCAATGAACCCATATGGAGCAACCTGGTATCAGATTGAAGGTTCAGCAATTTGGGTTATGGTGTGTACACATGGCAGATCCTGCCGTGAGATGCAAGTCCCAACGTGATCAGATCGCATCGGGACTTGCATCTCACGGCATGCTAGAGGGGCACAATGTACACTATATAGTGCAGATCTGCACTATATAGTCTTGCCTGCCCTCTCTATCTGGTTGCCGATATGTGCTCACACGGGAGCGATTTGCATGCGATATGGCTTCCGATGTTCCCTATATCGGGAACATCGGAAGCCAAATCTTACCGTCTGTACACACTATAAGACTGAGATCAATCTTGAGCTTCTGTTGGAACCAGGTGGGGGTCGGAAAATGGGGGAAAATGTTCCAGTTTTGCCTGATGGTATCTCCAGTTCCCAGGGGCTAGCAATGCGGGGCCAGGCTTGTTGGAAAGCCCTGACTCTCAGCTACAAAATGGGCCCATTTGGAGAGTGGGCCTGGAGCTGTAGCTCCATCAGGCCCATTGTTAATCCGGCCCTGCATATCACCCTCTTCCTGTTACCCTCTTTCTCTCTGTGACACCCAATGCCGTCTTGCATATTGAGAACTTGGTTGAGGTGGAGGAGGGGGGCCCAAATTCTAGTTTTGCACAAGTTCTACCACTGAGATACAGGTTTGTTGGACATGGTATACATTGCTGTCACTTGCTCCCATTAAATTATAGACAGCATTTATGAGAATTTGAATGAACCATCATTAATGGCACCAAATCCTGCTGTTTTCTGCCACGCTGATACCTATTCCAGCATCCGCACAGACCCCCTGATGGCTGCCCTGGTTCCTTTAGAGAAGTGGTTAGAGCATATGAACTGTAAACACAGCTTCTGATATTACACATAATACAGATCTGACAAGAGGAAATGGCAAGTGGGCTAAGCTTTATTTGTGATGCCTGCCCCCTTTTGTCTCCCCCCCCCCCCCTCCTCCCTGCTCTCACCATATGGCTTTGGTATGCCGACCCAACAGTCAGGACTCAAATGGTCAGTATACTGATATTGGTATGCCGATCGCCGGTACTCTGATGGGGGGGGGGCACAATGAAGCCCATTGTGGGCTTGATGGCTCGCCGCACTCAGCACAGGTTCTATTCTCCCTCTATGGGGGTTGTGGACCCCCATGAGGGAGAATATCTCCTGTCAGTAGGGATCCCGACTGTCAGGCATTGACACCCGTCTATATCTGGTGTGTAGAAATTTAAATATCACTAGAGATAACGCCTATCTAGGCATTCTTCTCTTTAATATATAATTTATAGAGAGGTATTAAAGAATCAACTTAAAATAGACAGAACACAAAAGAAATAACAGAATTCTAGAATCGCCCGTTATTCCTATAACAGCTAAATTGTTAACATGTATCTAATAGTGTCTTTTACTACTCATATGTATTCCAGGCAATGAATATCAAATCACAGTGAAAAGCAGACAGTACATAATAGATACAGTACATGCAGAGTCTAGTCTGCCTGATACAGGTCTGTGTAAACCATGACATGTCCCTCCTTTCATTCATTTCAATTCATATATAACATTTTCAGTGCTTTATTGGAAAAGTGCATGATATATCATCTATTGCATTCATTTTAAGGATGATGTATCATTTAAAAAAAATTGTCATGTTTTATACATGAAAAATAGTCTTTTGTAATGTGTGTGTGCATGTTTGTGTGTCTGTGTGTGTGAGATGGGGTTTTTACCATCTGCAACATTTTTAGGCCGTCGTAATGGATGTTATAGATGTCTAAATTGCCTGACCTGCCGCAGCTTAACTGTCAGTGATAGTTTTTGTCATCCTTTTAGTGGCAAAAGGTACACTATTCACCACAGAGTTACGTGTACCACCCAGTACATTGTGTACCTTATCTCATGCCCATGTCCCACCATCCGCACACGGATGGCGGGACATCGTGCTGCTATTCGAGCTGCACTATTGTCAGGTACTAGTGACCAGCCTGTGGCAAGATATTTTGCCCAGGCGGGTCACGACATGGCTAATTTAAGGTATATCATCATTGACCATGTACCTCCACTGTTACGTGGAGGCAACAGGTCATTAGCTCTTTTACAGTGTGAATCGCGCTGGATATACAGATTGAACACTTTGGTCCTGAATGGACTTAATGACCACTTGGGATTACATGCATTCCTATGATGTAATTTGGTTTATATTGTTTGAATTCTTGTGTTGCTTCTTTGTGTATTTGTATATATATTGTTTATAACTTGTACATTGTAAATGTATTGCTTTCATAGATACAAAGGTGTGTCCATTATGTATATTGATTGTCTATGCATTAATTATCCCTTCTGCCTACTACTTTGTTTTTAAATAATTCTGTGTTCAGGTTTTGGGACGGCTAAACCAGAGGACAGGTGATGTCACAGTCTGTTGACAGTATCCAGGATATGACGCTGGTGTTGTTGTCGCGTCGCCTGGGTAACGGGTCCGGATGTGACGCACAGAACGTCTGGAAAGTGCTGCTTCCTGTGGGTTGGACCGGAGTTTACGTGGGTGGGTGAGTGGGGATATAAGGTGAAACATTGTCTGTGATTTTTATGCCTGATGATGATTAAATATAGAAATGTTGCATTTAATTGAAGCTTTTTTTTTTTTTTTTTTTTTTAAAATAACCCCTTAACAGATAACAGGAATGTCACACCCCACCTTAAATTGAACACCAGACGCACTCTTCCCCCACCATTTATCACACGCACTTAAAATGTCACTCCAACGCCCACCAGTCCCAATAGCACAGGCACACAGAGGCATTCACATTACTCCATATGTACTCTGATTGGACTGTACATATGCGTTTTGTGTGCATCTGTTATCGGCACCTTTGCACATATTGATCTCACATTCCATTTCCAGAACCGGACGTAATGACCACCATAACACACTGCACCGCTAGACACATGGGTGCTTGCGCACACTGACATCCTCACCAACCCATGTATGTTCCAATACATACATGTGTGCGGCTGCGGGTTGATGTGTGCCCTGGCACCTAGTTAGCACTAGTAGCACCGTACCTTTTAACCAATATCCATCCCCATACATCACACAATCACCAACACCAATTGAATTATCACCTAATCACGTCGTCACATCATTTCACGTTAACCCTTGTCCCCCTGGTAAATACAACCCATCTGCCCGGCTTTATACCTGCGCTACTGACAGCGCTATATGGTGTGTATACCAACCTATTAACAACACTTATAACTCCACTGGGCTTCGCCCTGCATGATCGATTACCCGAATACAGCATCTATACAGACCATATGTGATTAATTGTACTCTCTTAGATCGCGCACAGCTCCGGCTAACCCGGAAGCTGTGCGTTCCAAATGTGCGTTCCAGCGGCCGGCTCTCTGCCGCCGTACTTCCGATTTTACCGGAAGTTGTATAGCGCTACACAGACTCGTGTCTGTGGCGCTCTCCAGCACTTAACCCCATTCAGGTATAAATAGCCGGGCAGGAGGGCAGTTGGATCAGCCTGCTGACCCTAGCCTGCACCAGGCTGATACCCACGCCGTTGACTGAATGCGAATGCAATAGAAAACGTAACTATGTCATTTTTTCCAGTATAAATGTATGTGTTTTTTCTTTCAGCATATGCATGCATTGACTGACTGTAACTTTTGTATGCTATAGGCTCCTTGATAAAGGTCCATGTTGGGACCGAAACGTCGGAGCATACTTACTATTGAGTATATTACCTCATTGCACCTATTGGATTAAAATCTTCTTTTATATAAATCACAAGGCTGATTTGTGATTTTGGAGAGTGCTCTGCTTCCACACTGAGTGTGGATCCTGGACTAACTGTATATATATATATATATATATATATATATATATATATATGCGCTGTTTACTCAGCACTACTTCACTAGCGTTTCTGAACAACTGTTGCGGTGCCCTCCAAACGACCAAACATCCAACTGATTCCATGCAGTTAGAAATATAAGGTTTCAGTTTACTTAAACGTCATCAGATACATACAAACATAATAATGAACTCACCATTTATAACCAAGTGTTGCTCCCCATATAATGCTCTCTCCTGCAATGTACCAGAGCTCCGTCCTCAGTCTGTCTGACCTTCCGGTCCAGGTCCTGAGGGCAGTCTAAAATTGTAAAGTGCAACGGAATCTGCTGCGCTATATAAGAAACTGTAAATAAATATAGGTCGTGTATGGAGAGAAAAAGCTAATTACAATTTAAATTGCCGTTTTCAAGGTCTGCCGTTTGTAGTAACATTTTGGTGGTATGTAAAACGGCAGCATATAATGCATTTTCAAGAGCAATGGAAGTGTATGAAGAGCAATGGAAGTGTATGTGAATCTACCTAAAAACCAATCCAAAATACATTGTAAAAATACGGATAAAGCAAAAACCTTTATATCAGGAACACCTACTCCTCCTTCTGTTAGTGCTATCCTGGGTTTTTTACTATTTCAGAGAAATAGTGAAAATGTTCTGTGTAGAGTAGATGGGTGAAATGTAATAGGGTGAGAGAATCAGAAAGTGAGAGCTTTGGTGAGAAATCTCCAGGGATTTTGCACTGATTGCCGCTTAAAAAAAAAAAAAAAAAATTCTTAACAAATCGCTCACTTTCTGATTCTCTCACCCTATTAAATTTCACCCCATATTTCAGATTTGAATAATGTTATAAGATGCATTTGTATTACATATAACATTTTTGGAAAAATTATGTTCTTTAACCCCTTCCCGACATTTGACGTATATATACGTCATGGCCGGGATGTACTTCCCGACACATGACGTATATATACGTCATGACTTTAAACTGTCCCCACGTCTATAGACGCGGGGACAGAGGGACGATGTCTGCTGTCCCTGACAGCAGACATGTCCCTGCATGCCCAGGGGGGGCTGCGATGCCGCCCCCCCGTCGGCGATCGCTGTGATTGGCTGTTCAGTGTGAACAGCCATTCACAGCGTTTTCCTGTGTTACCGGCGAATCAGACGCTCGGTAACACAGGTGTCAATCACCGCCGGGCGTCAGGGGGCATGAGGGGGCATGAGGGGGTCATCGGTGACGACGACACCTCACCCCACCTGCCCCCAAGGCTGTAATTGGTCCGTGGGACCCACCGTGCTTCGGGGGTCTTGCTAATGCCACATAGCACCCACCATTCATTCCACCAGAATCTGAGCTGCAAAATCCAAAAATCACTCCTTCCCTTCTGAGTCCTGCCATGCACCCAACTGGTATTTTTTGGTCACATATGAGGCATTGCCATACTCGGGAGAAATTGGGGCACAGATTTTGGGGTGCTTTTTCTCCTTCATACCTTCTGAAAATGAAAAATTTTGAGCCAGAACTGCATTTTTGTGTAAAAAAATGTAATTTTTCATTTTCACTGCCCAGTTGTATCAAAATTGGTGAAACCCCTGGGGGTTTGAAATGTACACTATACCCCTAGATGAATTCCCTGAGGGGTGTAGTTTGCAAAATGGGGTCACTTGTGGGGGGGTTCCACTGTATTGGTGCTTTGGGGGTCTTGCTAATGCGACATAGCACCCACCAACATTCCACCAGAATCTGTGCTGCAAAATCCAAATATCACTCCTTCCCTTCTGAGTCCTGCCACTTTTTGGTCACACATGAGGCATTGCCGTACTCGGGAGAAATTGGGGCACAGATTTTGGGGTGCTTTGTCTCCATTATTCCTTGTGAAAATGAAAATTTTGAGCCAGAACTGCATTTTTGTGTAAAAAATGTAATTTTTCATTTGCACAGCCCAGTTGTATCAAAATTGGTGAAACCCCTGGGGGCTTGAAATGTACACTATACCCCTAGATGAATTCCCTGAGGGATGTAGTTTGCAAAATGGGGTCACTTGTGGGGGGGTTCCACTGTATTGGTGCTTGGGGGGTCTTGCTAATGCGACATAGCACCCACCAACATTCCATCATAATCTGAGCTGCAAAATCCAAAAATCACTCCTTCCCTTCTGAGTCCTGCCATGCACCCAAATGGTATTTTTTGGTCACATGTGAGGCATTGCCGTACTCGGGAGAAATTGGGGCACAGATTTTGGGGTGCTTTTTCTCCTTCATACCTTCTGAAAATGAAAAATTTTGAGCCAGAACTGCATTTTTGTGTAAAAAAATGTAATTTTTCATTTTCACTGCCCAGTTGTATCAAAATTGGTGAAACCCCTGGGGGTTTGAAATGTACACTATACCCCTAGATGAATTCCCTGAGGGGTGTAGTTTGCAAAATGGGGTCACTTGTGGGGGGTTCCACTGTATTGGTGCTTGGGGGGTCTTGCTAATGCGACATAGCACCCACCAACATTCCACCAGAATCTGAGCTGCAAAATCCAAAAATCACTCCTTCCCTTCTGAGTCCTGCCATGCACCCAAATGGTATTTTTTGGTCACATGTGAGGCATTGCCGTACTCGGGAGAAATTGGGGCACAGATTTTGGGGTGCTTTGTCTCCTTCATTCCTTGTGAAAATGAAAAATTTTGAGCCAGAACTGCATTTTTGTGTAAAAAATGTAATTTTTCATTTGCACAGCCCAGTTGTATCAAAATTGGTGAAACCCCTGGGGGTTTGAAATGTACACTATACCCCTAGATGAATTCCCTGAGGGGTGTAGTTTGCAAAATGGGGTCACTTGTGGGGGGGTTCCACTGTATTGGTGCTTGGAGGGTCTTGCTAATGCGACATAGCACCCACCAACATTCCACCAGAATCTGAGCTGCAAAATCCAAAAATCACTCCTTCCCTTCTGAGTCCTGCCATGCACCCAAATGGTATTTTTTGGTCACGTGAGGCATTGCCGTACTCGGGAGAAATTGGGGCACAGTTTTTGGGGTGCTTTTTCTCCTTCATACCTTCTGAAAATGAAAAATTTTGAGCCAGAACTGCATTTTTGTGTAAAAAAATGTAATTTTTCATTTTCACTGCCCAGTTGTATCAAAATTGGTGAAACCCCTGGGGGTTTGAAATGTACACTATACCCCTAGATGAATTCACTGAGGGGTGTAGTTTGCAAAATGGGGTCACTTGTGGGGGGGTTCCACTGTATTGGTGCTTGGGGGGTCTTGCTAATGCGACATAGCACCCACCAACATTCCACCAGAATCTGAGCTGCAAAATCCAAAAATCACTCCTTCCCTTCTGAGTCCTGCCATGCACCCAAATGGTATTTTTTGGTCACATGTGAGGCATTGCCGTACTCGGGAGAAATTGGGGCACAGATTTTGGGGTGCTTTGTCTCCTTCATTCCTTGTGAAAATGAAAAATTGAGCCAGAACTGCATTTTTGTGTAAAAAATGTAATTTTTCATTTGCACAGCCCAGTTGTATCAAAATTGGTGAAACCCCTGGGGGTTTGAAATGTACACTATACCCCTAGATGAATTCCCTGAGGGGTGTAGTTTGCAAAATGGGGTCACTTGTGGGGGGGTTCCACTGTATTGTTGCTTGGAGGGTCTTGCTAATGCGACATAGCACCCACCAACATTCCACCAGAATCTGAGCTGCAAAATCCAAAAATCACTCCTTCCCTTCTGAGTCCTGCCATGCACCCAAATGGTATTTTTTGGTCACATGTGAGGCATTGCCGTACTCGGGAGAAATTGGGGCACAGATTTTGGGGTGCTTTTTCTCCTTCATACCTTCTGAAAATGAAAAATTTTGAGCCAGAACTGCATTTTTGTGTAAAAAATTAAATTTTTCATTTTCACTGCCCAGTTGTACCACAATTGGTGAAACCCCTGGGGGTTTGAAATGTACACCATATGCCTAGATGAATTCCCTGAGGGGTGTAGTTTGCAAAATGGGGTCACTTGTGGGGGGGTTCCTAACTTTTAGCATCTTATGATGCCTAGAATCCTACATGGTGCCTAAAAAATAATCTCATAAAAAGGAGGCTCCAAAATCAAGTAGGTGCTCCTTCTATTATGAAGCCTGTGGTTTGGTCAAAGTGCACACTAGGGCCACATATAGGATATTTATGAAAACAAAAGAATTGGGGGAATCAATTTTTAGTCACATTTCTCTAGTAAAATCTACTGTGTTCCTTAGAAAAATGTATTAAAATTGCAAATCTGCAAAAAAAATGAAATTTTGAAATTTCACCTACACTTTGTTTTAATTCCTGTGAAACACCTAAAGGGTTAACGAACTTCCAAAATGCTGTTTTGAATACTGTGAGGGGTGCAGTTTTTGAAATGGCATCATTTATGGGGGTGTCTCACATACAAGTCCCTCAAAGTCACATCAGAACTGAACTGGTCCCTAAAAAAATCAGTGTTTGAAATTTTCTTGAAAATTTGAGAATTTGCTATTCATATTGTAAGCCTCCTAGTGTCCAAAAAAATTAAAAGGAAGTTGAAATAATGATGGAAACATAAAGTAGACATATGGTCTATGTTAGTTATTAACTATTTTGAGTGGTATGATTATTTGTCTCACAAGCAGAAAATTTAACATTTTGCAAATTGCTAAATTTTCATTTTTTTTACGACATTTGGGTATTTTTCACAAAAAAAACACAGACTGTATCGACCCAAATTTACAACTAATTTGAAGTACAATGTGTCACGAGAAAACAATCTCAAAATCACTGGGATAAGTAAAAGCAAAAAAAAGTTATCCCCACTTAAGTGATACATGTCAGATTTGAAAAAAAGGGCTCTGTCAGGAAGGCAAAAACTGGCTGTGTCAGGAAGGGGTTAAAACTGCTATTTTACCTAGTGGTGTTAGTAGAAAAGAGAAGCATAATTAGTAAGCAGTAATATGGTATCCCGCAAAAGACACATATTGCATAATAAGGTGTAATATTTTAGAGTCTAAGGTGGATGGGTCATTGGCAAAAGGTGCACGCTCTTCTCTACCCACCTCCTACCCACAAAAGATCGGGGATACCCATAAGGCTAGTGCTAGTGGTTCTAAAAGTATAGTGGACATCCCTGTCTGGTGCCTTATTGACTAGGGAAGGGATGGGAAATATATCCATTACATGAAAGGCTATCAATAATTCCGACAGACAGAATCTTGTAATACTCTCCTCCAAGACCGTTTGGTCTCGTAGAGTTAGCAGGTTTTTTTTTTTAAATGACTTAGAATTTCCATATTAGTTATTGGGCAGTAAAGACCGGGGATGACGGCCTCCACACAGGAATTGTTGGTTTATAAAGAATTTCTACGCTCTGTGTAAAGCCACCCGTGGGCATACTAGCAGTTACCACAGACTCAGGGTCCTATCTCTCAAGGAAGGCACTGGATGCTCAGGCGAAACTTTGATACACAGGACAGGTCCCAGCCAAGCAGAGCATCTCTTACCGGCATCACTGAGCTACGTGAGACGAGCACACCTCCGCCACCGGAAGCATGGACTGCAACTTACGGTTTCGGAGAAGCAGCGTGCAAACGGAGGAGAATGATGGGGACGGAGAAGACGCCGCCAATTAAGAACACCCTGAGGAGAGGTAAGGTTAGGGACAGTTAGGGCATTCACACCCTCCTGAATACCGCTGACTACCAATCCCAATGGCGACCTCCGCAATTACATCAAAGTGCAAGCCACGCTAACACCCCATTGGAAAATAACTCCACCTACTCCAAAAGGAGTTCGAAACATCAAAAGGCTAAATCTTTACCTGTTATTTGACTGTTTTATTTTATCTTCAATTTTTATTTTATTTTTTCTGGCATGCACATAGACATATTATACAAGCGCTCAATCATTCTATAACATTGTATAACCCCTCCCCTTTTTAAGCAGCTATTTTGAGCTCAGTGGTATCCTTTCTTTCCAAACAGTAAAGAAAGAGGCCAAATTAGAAGTTGACTGTGGTAGTGATATTTGTGACAAAAACATTAATTGAGCCTGTGGATCAGGTGGTGAGTGAGTGTATATAGAAGCGTAAAAATCATTAAGAACTGAGGTTAGTTGAGAACTGAATGTAGTATAAGTTCCATCAGCATTTCAAAGATATTTGATAGAATTAGCAGCTCTAGGGTCTCGTTATCAGTTGGATAATATTCATCCATTGTAAATACCAAATTTATAAAGAAACAAAATCTCTGGAAAGTACAGTATATCTGGCCAAAATGCCTACATAATTAGTATTTTTTCGCCAATATAGTTATTTAGTTGCTGGAGTGGGAGATGAAAGGCATCACTAAGAGATATATGGGTAGCTTTAAATGTCTGTAGAAAGTCCTTATTTTTTTGGGTAACATATGATATCATATTCTCTCTCAGCATCATTTTTAAAGTGTGCCAAAACATAAAAGTATTCTCCTGTTCCTGTATCAGATTATCATGTCTGTATGCTTGCCTTGATGAGCCGACTCTACTATGAAATTTGAGAGACGTAGGATGGATGGGGAATCTCCAATTTCTAAAGGGTCCTTTATCTATGGTAGTGGCTAAAGTTACCCAGACTAGAGCATTGTCTGATAAATGTATAAGTTCAATAGTACTGTCAAACACTTGCAAGTAAAGAGAGAAAGCCATTAGCACATAGTCTAGTCTAGATAAAGTGCCATGAGCTGCAGACAAGCACGAATATTCTATGGGATGTTGGGTTCTCCAAACATCAGTCAGATATAATTTTATACAATATATAATTTTGGAGAATGTGCAATAGTTTTAGCAAGGGTATTCCGGTCCATTACCATGGATGCCACCATATTGTAGTCCACATATAAATCAATTTAGAGTCAGCCCATGGATATAACTTGTACATAAGACATTTATAAAACAATTCATCATACCTATTTGCCCATCTATGGTACAAAGGACATATGGGACATAATAGATTTTATCTTCAGCGAGAAATGGGCCTCAATATCAGTAGTAGATGATATTCTATTAATCAACAAAGACTGCTTAGCCAATACTGGGACTTAGATATTTATAATTGTAGGGAGGCGAGCACTCACCACCCAAGTGTGTTGAGTTTTGCAATTGCAGATGGAACTCAGTGTGTCTCCTTGCGAAATATTAAATCTACTGTATATGCATCTTGTTTAAAAATATACAATTGTTCTTACACTTATAGGAAAATTAAATCCAACATTCCAAGTATCAATCTTTAAATATGACATCATTCATCCAAAAGAAAAGAGAGTGGCAATGAAGTAATGTAGTATACATTGATTAGGTATAAGATCACCTGTGGTCAAACATGATGAGGATGGTGGAGAAAAGGGGATGTAAAGTGCATCTAGAAAGTGGTGAATAAGAGAGGATAGAATAAGAAGGCTAAACTGAAAATATTCAGACATACTCCCCAACATTTAGGAAACTAGGTTTTCCGTTTGGTATCGATTTTGACACATCAGCTCTAACAGTATCAGAAAGCAGACCGATACAGAACGCTCTGCAGCTCTGGCAGCTGTATAGGCTGAAACAATAAAAGTCCAGCTAGCTGAGGTCCAAACAGTAGCAAAAGGACACAGTCAGGAAACAGAAACACATACAGTATGCAGTATGATATTGAGGTGCCGTAGCAGATGAGACAATAGCAGACAATAATTCTTTGAACTAGGCAGCTGCGTCATCCTGACATTTAAAATCCCGACAAGGTCAAAATACCGACATATAGAATGTAGACAGGTGAAACAGTCAACATGACTTTTGGTCGACATGGGTTTTTTGACCCGAATGTCAACACAGTCGACATGGACACAGTTGGAAGTCAACCGTAGCCCCTCGCATCGCTCGCAATGCTTCGGGCACGGTGCCTCATTGCGCTCAGCACACTATTTTATTCTCCCACCATGTCCTAGTGGATGGTAGGGCATGAAATACCGCCTGTCGGCACATGTCGGTTCAAAAAACAGTGAAAAAACTCCTGTCGACCGAAAGTCATGTTGACTTTTTCACCTGTCTACATTCTATATGTCGGTATTTTGCCCTCGTCGGGATTTTAAATGTCCGGATTTTGACCTTGTCGGGATTTTGAATGTCGGGATTTTGACTGCATCCCTCCGAGAGACGTGTTCTTCATTTATGCATTGTTTCCAACACTATGTACCTTTCTTTGATGCTTTGTTATCACATATTTCTTGATACACTACATTTTTTATTTCTTATTGGACTCAGCTGTATGTACTTTGTGCAAATAATTCAGAGTATTCTAATAAAAATCTAAAATATATATATTTTGAAATCAAAAATAAATTCTGAAATACGAAATAATGTGTTATCCAAAATGCTTCTGGTTCTGAGCATTTTGAATAAGGGATACTCAACTTGTATTCATAAAGCCACCATTGGAATCTGTTAAACCACTGGCAATTCAGTGGAATTACACTCATTGCTGCAATCCTATTAAATAAAGCAATTTAGAGGTCAAAACTGCCAATGATATGCTGAGAGTAACAGCTGCTGGACCACCTAGCCACTGGAAAGTTCCTTCAAAAATGTGATGTTCTAATATTAGTCAAATGACATACATACATCTCCTCCACCACAAATTTATTTAGCATTGTCTATTTAAAAAAAAAACATTTACTTTCCAGAATGAGGAATGATTAAATGCTTATTCCATTGAACTGTACAGTAGAAGTTAATTGTTGAGAGCTCATGCGAGGCAAGTACTAAATTTAAATAATAATGTCAAATATTAAGGCGCACATTAAGCTATAGCTACATCACAAGTAAAGCATCGCTGATGAAGCTTAGCCCTAGGGTTGGTGTCATATGAATGTTTTACAATGCCTTGTTTATCCAAACAGAACAAAAGGGCATTCATTCTAAGCACCCTGTCACCAGCTTCAGAAAGAGTGTTTGAGAAGAGAAACACAACTGTGTACAGTATGTGTCTGCTGTGGAGAGGTCACTATAGGGGCTTGGCATGCATACACAGGAACTGTTACTGCAGTCTAGCTACATGGTGAGTAGGGTGGCCAATCCCGGGATCGGGATCGGCGGGATCCCGGGATTTGGCCCCCAAAACGCCGGGATTTCAATCCCGGGATTGGAATTTCCAATCCCGGGATTTCGGGATTAAACTGCGCATGCGCAGTTTAATGCCGGGCAGCGTCTGAGCACTCAGACGCTGCCCGGCTTCTCCGAATCCCCGAGTGCGCAGCGTGACGAGGTCACGCTGCGAGGTCACGCTGCGCAGGGCACAGCCGCACGTCCACGGCTGCCCGCCCGCCCAGCGCTCCCGGCCACCTGCCCGCCCACCCACCCACCCAGCGCTGACGGCCGGCAGCACTCACGGCCGGCCACCTGCCCGCTCACCCACCCAGCGCTCACGGGGACCCAGCGGCAGCGGTCCCTGCCACCCACCTAGCAGTCCCTGCCACACACCAGCCCTCCCACCAAGCGCACCGTGCCACCCACCCTCCCGCCCACCCAGCGGTCCCTGCCACCCAGCGGTCCCGGCCACCCACCCGCCCAGCGCTTGGGCGGCCAGGGTGTTTTTTTATTTTTAGGGAAGCCAATCCCGGGATCCCGGGAATCCCGGGATTGAGCATTTTTCAATCCCGAATCCCGGGATTGAAAAAATGCCCCGGGATTGGCATCCCTAATGGTGAGTCAGGCATTTAATTAGGCAAACAAATGAAGGAAAATGATAAAAGTGCTGTCCATGGTCTTGATTAGGAAGCAGTTGATTAATAGTGGATAGAAAATCTTGTGGATCGGAAGCCAGCTGCAAATCCATACGCAACTCACTCACCATTGAATGATTTTTCCAGTGTGTTCATAACCCTAATCCTTCCACAACTCTGCAATAGAAATAGGCTGATCGAGGCCAGAGCTGACAACACACACCCTCCCTTAAAACACCTGCATTTCTACAGAAACCAGGCACTTAACACCCACAAATGGCAGTTTCTTGTCAATCGACTTGCAAAAGGCTTACAAGTAAATGAATCACGGGATTTTGTTGCCGTTTGGCCTTGCACATTCGCGCTGCGATCTGCACACATGCAGTTGTTCAAAAATTGAGGGTTAAGAATAATTACCTTAACCCTGCTAGCATTCTGACTACCGGAATCCCAAACACCTTTCATCTGTAGGTACCCCTGGTCTATCATCAGTAGACCAGGGGTACCTATTATCATCACAATGCAGGATTGGTGCAGGCATTTTGGATAACAACTTCCATGGGTTGTGTATTCCACTCTAACAAGGTACCAGGTGAGGCACCCATCTGGGGCGCACTACCCAAGGTGGAATAGGTCACTGGTTCTCAACCTCAGTCCTCAAGCACCCCCAACAGTGCATGTTTTCCATGTCTCATACATAATCACAAGTGAAATAAGTAGTCTCTAACTGTGGATCTTTAAAAGTGTGTGAGTAATGATGGCACCTGTGCACCTGCTGGGTGACCTAAAAAAACATGCACTGTTGGGGGTACTTGGGGACAGAGGTTGAGAAGCACTGGGTTATTCCTAGAAGAAGCTACACATAATGGGTGATTCCAGTGTAGAATAGGTTCCCAATAAGACAGACAAATCAATGTACTGTATATTTCACCTCATCCACAAGTGTACCAGGTGAGGCAGCCATGTTGAGTGCACTACAAAAGTTACATGGTGGCAGATAAGTGTAGTCAAGTGATATACCCTGCATGGAAACATCTACATGAAGCACATCCAGCCCACAGAAGAACCATCTGAAGCAACCATCTTGGGTACACTGCAAAGGTCACTGCTGGCAGGGTATGCAATTCGTAGAGGTACACATTGCAGGAATAGCACATGGTGGGGTGGGGGGTGAAAATAATAATAAAAAAGGGACATTAATCAGTCCCCTGCAAAGGTGTTTTCATAAAGGGGGAAAATATTGGAATCATTATTTTCAGAGAGTCATATATATGTCCTGGTCTCATGGGAGCATTACAGGTGGTTGAGAGAAAGTGAGGAGCACATTCAAGTACGCAGGAAGTGTTGTTACCAAATCCATGCTCACCATGAGGGTTGGGCCTGGTCCAAGTCTTCTCGTGGCAGTTGAGGGCACATATTGTTTCTGAGTTTAGCGGGTTGTAATGCAGTCCATCTGTAGTAATGTTAATCTGTTGTTTGCCTTCTAGTTTCCTTCAATAAAACACCGGTATAACGCTACTATTAATTTAAAGCTGACCCTATAAAACTAGACCATTCAGATACTAGATTCCTAGCGTTCTAAAAGATTAGCGTCCAAACCTATATGGATTAAATCAGATTAAAAGCCACATGTGTTCATACTGTTTAACTATCCCACCATCAAACAGTGCTAATCCAATCTACTAAATGTAATGTCAGTAACATTATCCCAATATTTCTACGTTCTTCACATAGCACAGATATAAAGCCACAATAACAGCTTTTTACAGTTTTACAGCAACAGTCTGCAGTAGTATTCTAAATAATTTACCTATTACAGAACATGTCCGTAACATCTTTAAGTGGAACATCAAAGTTCCCATTATGGAAGGGAACAGTCTGCGTGATTTACCTTGGCACTTATTTGTACAAAGGTCCCTCATATTATTTAGCAAACCAAGGACCTGCTTTAAAGGTTAGAGCAGGGGTGGCCAAACCGGTCCTCGAGATCTACCAATGGTCCACGATTTCCAGGTTACCTAGCTGGTGCACAGCTGTAGTCATTACTAACTGTCACATTTTAAAACATGAAAAACAAAAAGAGAAAGAAACTCGGGTGGGATGCACTCTTATTTCCCCAATATCAAAGTTGCTCAATGGAGATGCTTAAAGATTACAATAAAGAAAAATAAATTTGTATTGTGTTTTTTTATATATTTGCTGAGTGTTTATATTAACAATTATTTAAATTTAATCTGTCCTGGCGATTTGTTGCCTGTTCACAGGAATTTACGCTAATGGATATGCGTAGATATATATGCACATATATACCCTTTCATATATCTTTTATTTGTAGAGGCTGACCATCATAAATCCTTAATGCCTTTAACCAGGAGGCATTGACAATGTAATCTCAATTAATTCTGAGATGAGGATTGTAATCAATGGTCAGCATAACACAAAATTTCAGAAAGGACAAAAAATATATGTATAAAAACTTTTCTATATGTACATACGCATATCAAAAATATGTGGCATTGGTTTACATATGTATAATTTTACTAATTTGAATTTTTAATTTTAATTACTCCCTTGGCAGTCATTTGTAGTGCAATTATTAACACATTGGCTTTGTGGCTCTAGAAATAGCAGCAGAACAACTATGTGGCAGACCTGCTGTCACACATTGTAACAAATTTGGTGTTTTATACATGAAACAAATTAACTTATCAATTACCCTAGTTATGAACCAAAAGTTTTAAAACATGCTGCATTCATTCCTACTATAGATCCACAGGTTGCTTGGAAAACATGCACCATTGGTAGCTCTTGAGGACAGATTTGGCAACCCCTGGGTTAGAGTATAAAAGAGAATGTCATGTCTAAGTATTTTTTTAAACTCACATACTTCACTTGGTTAGGCTGCATAGCATGTACTTAACCAGCTGGCACGCAATGAAATACAATGCAAACATTGCTGCCTCCTAATGGATAGCTCAGGAAATGCACCCCACAGTTGTGTAAATGGTGTTACAGAAAAAGGTATCCATTTGTATGATAGAGATGGGCAGCAACATTATCCCCTAGGACAACCCATAAGGGCCCAAATCTACAATAGGCCATATAGAGATATTCTGGAAATATATGAAGGGACAGCACTAGACAACAGGCACTAACGGCTATGTAACTCCACATCCATGCCCGTCCTGCCAAAGTTTTACTATTAGGGAATGCTGGGATGTAAGTAAATGTATACTTTCACAGTAGTTTACTATAGTTTATTGGTGCTATATGGTGATAATGAGAAGTTATAAATTCATATTATGAACTTATTAAGCGGTTTCAGATTGATCAACTAACCCTACAAGTGCTGTGCAAAATGTGCTTTATGATTTAGATTGTATATTACCTTGACCCAACCTTTTTTCTTACACAGCATTAAGTGCCAACTTTGCAGTGAAAGATCCTCAAAATATATTGGCTAAAAATGGCAACATCCACTGTTCTTTTAGTTAAATAAACACAAATACAGCCAAGTCAATTAGTTGAAGTTTAGTTTAATATTGCACCCAAAAACAGTTGCTGTGAGCAATGCTGACATTTTTAGTGGATATTTTGAAGAGCTCACAGCAACATTGGCACTCATAGGGTTAATAGACTTTGCTGTCTATTTAACTTGGAGAGATAAAATGGGCAGAGGTAAAGTAACAACCAATCTCCTGTCTACCATGTTACAGGCTGAGTTTGAAATATGGTAATTTATCTGGTATCCGGACTCTTGATAGATTTACTCTAGGTCGACAGTTATGTCAACCACTATTGGTCGCACAGGTCAAAAGCTTGGCATGCTTTTCTTTTACAAAATTTTGAGCCGACAGGCAGTATTCATACCCTACCATCCACTACGGCATGGATGGAGAATAGAATAGTGTGCCGAGTATAGCGAGGAACCAAACCATACGAGGAGACGTGGTACACTTAGGTCGACATGGACACCCTTGACCATATGACTGTAGACCTAGCCATTGCAGATCTAAAATACCATAACCCTAATATATCTAGTCATTACGCTCTCCAAGGCTTATTAAATAGACCCCTAATTAGACAAATTCATTAGCCCAAAGGTTCTCAAAGTCGGTCCTTAGGACCCCACACAGTGTATTTTTTGCAGGTCTCCTCAAAGATTTAAGTGAAATAAAGAAAACATCCGGTACTTGTGTATTATAGTGGCGCCCATCGCATCGCATACCATAAGGCATGCGATGCGATATTGTACAATGTCATACAATTTTAAAATTGTACGGCATAAAATGCGATGAAAAATTGTATAAGCACCCTAATGGGTGCTTACAATGTGAAATGCACCCCCCCACTATAAACGTGAACCCGAAGCGTGGCGAGCACAGCGAGCCCACGAGGGGTGGCGGTACGCGTCCTCCGACCTCTTCATACCCCCACTATCCACATAGGCGTGGAGTTGAGAATAGAAAGTGTGGCGAGCGGACGCGGATACCTTCACAGGTATCGGCATCCCCTCGCGGGCTTCAAAAGGTATCCGCTGCGCTCGCCACACTTTCTATTCTCAACTCCACGCCGAGGTGGATAGTGGGGGGTATGAAAAGGTCGGAGGACGCTGCACCACTGCGCTCGGGTTCACGTTTATAGTAGTGGGGGGTGGCGTGGGGGTGCATTTAACATTGTAAGCACCCATTTGGGTGCTTAAAAGCACCCTTTAGGGTGCTTATACAATGTTTCATCGCATAGGGGGCAAAAATCGCATCGCATGCCATTGGGTGCATGGCATGCGATAAAAACATCGTGCGATGCACATCGGGGGCGCCGCTATAATACACAAGTACCAAACATCCTAAAAATAAAACATTTAATTTCGATTCGATTTTGCTTCTTTAAGAAAAAAAACAAAAAAAATCAAAGAGCGTACACAGCTAAAGAGCTAAGTAATCTGCTGAAACGATTAAACCCAACCACTTTTATCTGTAGCTAATATATCCTATTTATGGAGTCAGGAATTTTCTCAACTCTTCCTATCCTGGTCTAGATCAGTTTCTTACTTTTTTTTTTTTTAAATGACCGGCATAATTGAGAACTTCCCCACATATTTTGAATGTCTTTCTGTTGACTGGTCACACAACCTCATTCCATAGTCCCTGTATGTGCATCATTAATGTACTTTAATGTTTGATTTGGATTACTGACACTAAAAAGTAGTGGGGCAAGATATTTGTTTGCTGATTCTAGTGGGGAAGGCATGGATATACTTAAAACCTGGACTGTTCAGGTGCATTAAAGACAACGTTTGGGAACCTCAACATCAGTGTTTCCCAAACTCAGTCCTCAAGAACCTCACAGTGCATGCTATGCAGCATACTTGCCTACCTGACCCTCTCCATACGGGAGAAAATGCTCTGCTCCTGGACGTCCCTGGTAATGTATGATTGCCATCACCTGTGGTGAAACACCTCCCCCCACAAGTGATGGCAATCATGCATTACCAGGGAAGTCCAGGAACAGAGCATTTTCTCCCTCATGGAGAGGGTCAGGTAGGCAAGTATGTTTTGCAGGTCTCCTAGTGTCAGCCAGTACTGAATACACCTCTGTACACCAAGATCCACAGGTTGCACATTTTTGGAAACATTGCATTATACTTATCACTGCCCAAATTTCTGGATAAAGATTATATAAAGGAAACCTTAGCAGTTTGCCAAGAGCAGGTGTTTTTTCCATCCTGTATCCGTCTGGAACCAAGGAGTCCCAGCAATAAAATAATATGCTATCTGACTTAAAGGGGAGCAGGAGCACAGACTTAAGTTACAGGCTGGGTTTAAACAGGAACAGTTAGGATCTGATTGGCCAGTGATAAAGTATCAGGCACTTTATCATTTCTCCTCCCTTATCGCTGCTTCATACCCCATAATGAGAGTTCGCTCGCAAGGACTAAAATGAGTAGTATTGCTCATGTCATCACCCAGTGTATACAGGGCTTACTCCTATCTGTCTGTAGCCACATAAATAGTCCTTAGAAAATAGGTTGGGGCTTAATTTAAAGGTTTAGTGGAGAGAGACAAAAAAAATGCTGCATTTGTAACATTTATTTTAGGAAATACATTTTAAAAACACATCTTTATTTATTTATATATATATAAAAAAAAACTAATTTGTCATGATGCATATAAATCAAATAAAAGGCCACTTTAAGAAATCTGGTATTTTGTTTTGTTTAGCCATAAACAGAAAAAAAAAAAATCACAAATAAGCAGTACACAAAAAAAAAAAAAACACATTTGTTTTCCTCTCAACAAAGGACAGTACAATAAACATCTGACAGGGTGGCATCTTTTCAAGTGCATTGAGCATCCTGCCGCTTCATACCTTAATCCCTAGTATGTGAAATATATATATATAGATCTTTTAAGTTGATATAGTTATGTTTTTTTTTTGCTAAAATATAGCAACTCAAGAAGTTTTTTTTATGACTTTTCATAATTTTTTATGGAACACAGCTTAGCAAATGGTAGGATTTTCAGAAAGGGGAAAACCAGAGATTAATATAGGTCAATTCACAAAATGACAAGGTGACAAGTATACTTGAATGGGAAAAGTTAAATACACGACAAACAGTTTATTTTCTCTCAAATGGAAGGGAGCACATTAGTTTCCCATTCTGAATTAAATATCCATGTTTTTCTGCTTTCAGTAATAATGATATTGTGGAAAAGACCAGAGTAGGAAGAAGACTATAATGTAATTATATAATAAAATTAAATTAAATGAAAAAGAAAAGGGAAAGAAGTAGGAGTGAAATAAGAAGGGTAAACAGGTTTTTTTTTAGAGTAAGAAAGGAAAGAAAAAGTCAAGTATGGTATGTTTGTGTCAGGGACAAATAACCCACAAAGGCGAGAAGGGCAAATAATTAAAAAAAGGCACCTGAAATGTAAAAATACCTGACCGATTAAAACTGAACCACAGAATCTCAAAAGCAAGGACTTCACCCCTTTAATCAAAAACTTTCTTCTTTCCAACTTCATGCACATCCTTCTTATATATTTTCAAAGACAATAAATACTGTATCTAACCTGTAATATGGCAAGTGATGCACATTTACATTCACATCCTTGTAGTTTAACCTTCAGTACATAGCATTTGGCAAATTATAAAGTGGTAGCCCATTCCTTGCTCTCTGTCTAGGGTTCCTATATTCTGTTATCAGGGAAAACAATAAGGAAATGATGTACGAATAGCAGAACTACTAGCATTTCTGTGGTATTTATTTGACTATACTAGCTATATTTCATGTTCTTCGATATGGTAACAATTAAATAAAATGAGGCTACTGTAAAGAGCCACATGAAGAGGAATGGGCTGCAGAATTCATATTCCCATAAAATGAAAGTGACTGATGCAGAAGTTAGTGGGTTTATGTTTTCCTAAATTCCCACTTCCTTTAACTGCTTCACCACTTTCTCCTTTTATGGCACATCCTTGCTGATCAGACACCAGGCAGAATCAGACTCGGAAAATGAATGGGTTAGCCTTCCTCATCCTTTTCCCCGATTTTCCTCTCGCACGATAAACCGGGACCAGAAGACACAAACAAACAAAACAAAACAAAAAAAAGACAGGAGGACCACAAGAGGGTGCTTGGTCTCAGAATTAAATCTCATTGGACGAGTAGTCTTTTTCCCCTGTGCCATTCGAGAACACATTTCCTTCCTGAAGCCTTTTGACACGGTATGCCTCAAAGTGAATACTGCTGGTTATGTCTTTGATATTCTGCATGTGCGTCCTGCATGGAAGGAGATGGCACAACATTGGAATACAATTGGCAAGACGATGAACAGAAGTATAGATCATTATTTATTTTGATGAAAGGTGATAAACCTCACCAACGTGGGTGTAAATCAGTTCTATATTCGTCAGAATGGTTAGAATTCAGAAATAGTCTTTAGTATTTTCTAAAATGGTCCCTGAAGCAGTATCTTTTATAATGGATATAATTATATAAAGCAGTGCATAAGCCTTTTAAATAAATGTATTGATAATGAAGGTGTGAGGGGCTCATTTATGAAGTATTTATACACATTACGGGACAGATGTATCAAGCTTTAAAAAGTGATAAAGTGGAGAGTGATAAGCAACCAGCCTACCTGTCATTTTTCAAAGCCAGCCTGCAACATGGCAGCTGGGAGCAGACCGGCTGGCTGTTTATCACTCCCAATTTTTGAAGCTTGATACACGGGGGATGTGTTTAACAGAATTCTTCTATATGCCTGGAAAATTTATATTTCCATATATTATGAAAACTGCATAGGAAATAACATCTACAACAAGAATCCATTATGCAGATTTTTAGTAACCATTTAAAAGTGGATTTTCTGTAAGCATACCAATAGGGGGTGCTTGGTCTCCGCCCCCCCCCCCCCCAAAAAAAAAATTAATCTTTCGCAACCAATTTCGGTATGCAGAAACAGACTGACACCGTAAGGTTACACAAGGATATGCTATTTTTATGTTATATGTATACATGAGCAATAGTACTGTAGCACAAGCCATTACAGCAACTCCTAAGGGAAGGTTTATTTTGATTTTGTTATGGCCTTTCTTTGACATTTGATTGCATCCAGCTTGCAGCCAACCATTTTATTCTTAAGAATGGATTTATAGATTTGCAACTTAATTTGTAAAGCTGAAAAGCTTCAGTGATTAGCACAAATGAGGACTTTACTTGAGGAATAAACTTAAAAGCTTGGGATTGAATTTTAAGATAGTTGAATGGATAAGAGCGCGGTTGCAGGACAGAAAACAGAGCATTCTAGTAAATGGAGTACAGTCAGAGGAGGGAAAGGTTACAAGTGGGGTACCCCAGGGATCTGTACTTGGACCAGTGCTTTTTAAGATCTTTATTGGTGATATTGCAAATGGAATTGAGGGTAAAATGTGCCTCTTTGCAGATGACACAAAAGGTATGCAACAGGGTAGACACCAGGAGGGGTAAAACAAATGATTGATGATCTAGGTAGATTAGAGGAATGGTCAAGAGCATGGAAACTACAGTTTAATGCCAAAAAATGCTAAATCATGCACTTTGGTCTCAAAAATCCAAAGACTAAATATAGTATAAATGGCACTATAATGGGAACTGCAGAGGAAGGGAGGGATCTAGGTGTCACTATTTCAGGGGACTTAAAGGCAGGTAGGCAATGTAACAAAGCAATGAAGAAGGCAAATCAGATGCTTGGTTGCATAGGGAGAGGTATCAGCAGTACAAAGAAAGAAGTAATAATGCCTCTGTATAGGTCTTTGGTACGACCTCATCTTGAGTATTGTGTGCAGTTCTGGAGGCCATATCTCCAGAAGGATATGAATACATTAGACACTGTACAAAGAAGGGCAACTAAAATGGTGCATGGCCTACATCACAAAACATACCAGGAAAGACTAAAAGATCTTAATATGTATACTTTAGAGCAGAAAAAGGAATGGGGGGACATGATAGAAACTTTCAAATATATCAAGGGCTTTAACAAGGTACAGGTGGGAAACATTCTTCACAGGAAAAGGAGCAGCAGAACAAGAGGACATGCACTGAAACTAGAGGGAGAAAGATTCAGGGGAAATTTGAGGAAGAATTACTTCACAGAAAGAGTAGTAGATAAGTGGAATAGCCTCCCATCAGAGGTGGTAGAGGCAAATACAGTAGTACAATTTAAACATGCTTGGGGTAGGCATATTGATATCCTACAAAAAAAATAAGGATCAAATATGGTTTGAGGTAACATGTTTAAAAAAGGGGCAGACTAGATGGGCCAAGTGGTTCTTATCTGCCATCAAATTCTATGTTTCTATGAGGAACTCTGAGCATGTTTGCTAGTGGCACTAACCTTATCAGAAGATCTCGCAGGCAGGCAAATTCACAATGACCTATGTTTTCCACTGCAAGGACAGGAAAGAAAATGTTACTTAATGTGCGGTCTAACAAATGAATTCAAACACTGCCCACAATTACACAGAATACATTGATATAGAAAAAACAAGTACCACTACCCAGCGCTACCTCCAGCTGCAGCCTTAGTAGGAGTCACCCACGGTTTCCCTCAACGCGTGCTAACTAGTGGATCCAGACACAAGTGTTTTTGGTGACTCTGTAAAATCCAAATAACTTCAATCACAATGTCACACTGACATATACATAACATAAAACACGCATAGGACAGAAACAAATCTTTTTATATGCATGGCTTGATCTTACCCAGATAGGGATTTGGAGCCTGTGGGGATGGAATAAAGGCAAGTTGCAGTCCAGAAGTGCACCCTGCCAGGCTCCAAAGGCTGGCCCAGAGTAGAGATTCCCTGCATCCAGATGACTGGTCACTAGCTGCCAGACACGTTTCGAGCCTCTAATGGCTTTTCAAAGGCTATGTGACTTTGCTTCCACAGAACTTGTAAATACATTGTTTATATCACTTCTGTGGAATCATCCCTATAGGCTCCAAATCCCTATCTGGGTAAGATGACCCCATGTATTTATATTAGAGGATTTTTTCTGTTCTGTACATGTCCAGTGACGTTTTGATTGTGATTAAAGTTATGTGGATTCTACAAAACACCTGTGTGTAGTCAACAAAACACCTGTTTCTGGAACTCCCCAAGTATATGAAAGTTTGCCTCGTCTTACAATGATTTTCCAAATTGTTCACCAAGCCTTCAAAAGTTAAAAAAAATAAAAAAAATATATTTCTCTTAGTAACCACAAGATGGCAGGAAACGCCAAGTATGAACAGGAAACAAAAGCATATAAATAGATGCCCAGATAGTCACCACAAAAGAGGTTTCTGAACATACTGTCTGATTATTATTTTTTTCTGCACCAGTTTGACTTTTACAGATCTTTATTAGAGTATTGGCCTTTATAGTTAGTGCTGTACACGCTGCTTGTCTGAAGCCAAAAGACAACGTGAGGATGTGGAGGGGAAAGAGGGGGCGGTGGGAGGAGAGGGGTGCGCAAGTAACCTCGATATGAAGTACAGACGTGGCAGGAGATGCTAGCCACAACGCATGTGCTAGCAGTGTGGCTTTGCCAAATGCAAAGGTCTTAAAAGGTGACAATGTTACCATAAATGTGGAGCAACACTGAAATTCTACATAGATTTATTTAATAATGAAAAACTCTGTTCCTTAATGCTCTACTTCTGTTAACCAATAACTGTATGTATCTAATCTTTGGCTGAATTCTCCTTCATGATCACACTGTATTCTACACAGTGAATTGCCTGTAGCTACTCCAGGAACTGATCAAGTCTATGTGTGGCACCTTTTTCTTTTACATGGTTGTTGTTTTTTGGGAGAACTGCCCATTATACAGTACATGAATATAACAAATAATAAAAATAATAAATATAAATATATATATATATATATATATATATATATATATATATATATATATATATATATATATATATATATATATATATATATATATACACACATACATACATACACACACACACACACACACACACACACACACACACCCCCCAAGTGCAAGGTAAAGTTCACACTTGTTACTATACAAACAAGCACACGCAATTCAGCAAATCATAAGCATACCTGGGCTAAAGGTAAAGAACAGATCATTTAAAATAAAGAACACACTAAAGCAGGCTTTTCTAAATTGTACCATGAGGTAATCACACCCCAGCAAAGGCTCTCCCATCACAGGTGAAGGTATAGGACTTCTGTATGGCATCCAGAGCTCAATATTTCCCTGTCTTTTCCTCCCCTTTCTTCATACTGGTTGCAGCTAATCTATGATTATATAGTGCTCGTGTGAAATGCATATGTTTTTTTTTTTTTTTTTTTATAATCACTGCCTTTAATGCACTTCTGTATGGGTTATGCTTATTTACAATAATGTTCTACTTAACATTCCTAGAAGTGTAGTGGATAGTTCTACATACATAGGTAGAGTAGCTGAAACTGCCCAATTACATTGCCATTAATTGGGGCAATTATCTGTTTTGCCTATTATTGGGTTGGAAATTATTAATAAGACAACTTAAAAGGAAGCAGTTCTGTATTTTGACAAATGGACTGTCAAAAGGTCGATCGGATCAGAGTTGGGTGATTGAGGAACTGCTGGGTAGATGTATGGTCCACATAAGGCAGGTACAAGTCTTTTCTATAGGTTTCAAAAGTCTAAGCTTACTTTATACAGTACAGAATATCCGATACTCTTCTGGCAACAGTACTGACTATTACCTCTTTCACACAGAAAGACAAATTAAGGGTGAAGCAGTTCTACCCGGTAATTTGCCGTTCAGCACTGGTCCTTTGTCTGTGTAAAAGTGTCAATCCGAGTCATAAATCCCAGTCTCTGACCCTATTTTCCTTGCATCGAGGACCCCGTATTTATGACCTGGGTTGACCCTTCCACACAAAAGAAATACCCACTTTGTTCAGCAAATAACCTGGATTTTTAACCCTGTAATTAGCCGTTTAGTGTGAAAGGGGGCCAGGCTGCTCCCAGCAAAATGACCCGGCACTATAAATGCCAGGTAATTGCCGGGTTGTAGATCTGAAAGGGGTAGAAGACATTTATTAGACCCTACTGTAGTCATCTCCTCACCTTCAATGGTACCCCACTTGGTTTTCCGGCCTAGTATCCGTCTGCCGTTGATTTGGTATTCTTGGTCACTGCCTACTACAGCAAATGGAATCATTTCCTAGTTAAGAATAGAAAGGTTGAAAGATGGCAAAAATACAAATATTTACATTCGTAAAAAGAAGTTTAATATTCCTATTCATAGTAATAAAGGTACAACAAACCACAGTTGTGAAGAGGCTTGAGAATTCAGTTATAAAATAATTGATCACTACAACATTAAGGGGTAGAACGTGACATTGTTGAAACACAACACAAAATTTTGGGGAGGGTCTAGTGAAGTCACTTAATCATCTCTGTTTTCGGCTCTGCTCTCAGTAGTGAGAATAGGGCTTTTTCAAAGTATAAGGGGGATATTTAATCCCCCGCCGCCTTTCCCAATGAGGAAAATGGCGGCAGGGCCCTATTCGAAGCTGTGTTCCCCGACAGCATTGAACAGGGGATCTCAGCAGAACAAGCCCAACTTCACAAGCAGTCGGGCTCGTTCTGCCAAGAACGGCTGGGAATTGATGAGTTCCCAGACGCAGCTTGCCAATTCCCAGCTGCTTCTCAAAGCCACGCCCCCTTATCGCCATTGAATCCCACCTGCGAAATGAGCATCCAGCGGGCAGAGAACGGGACAGGGTCACAGCAGTCGTGACCAGACATTGAATATCCCCTTACATGTCTGATTTGTGCTTCATTTCACAAGTGTGAAGAACCCTTGCACACACAGAGAAGACCATATGAGATCAGAGTGTGGGCCTTGGGAACGTTTTGCACCCTGTAGTGCTTCCATTTTAGCAATGCTAGGAAGGACTGTGGCAATAAGGCGGCGAGAGATAGAAAATAAATTTTATTATGAGCTAGTCGCCACTTACTCTAATCTTCTCATTCACTAGCCTGTCTTCTGCATCCTCATCAAACTCCTTCTGTGGATAAATATCTATACCATTGTTCTGGAGATCAGCACGGATCTGTGTGGTAAAAACAAAGATGAGATGGAATTGCTTGGCTAATATACGAAAAATATCCTGTGTTTACTTATATAAGAGAATTTGACATATAGCAGAATGCAGAAATCTGCACACAGGAAGCCGCAAGAGTGAGTTAAAGCTTGTGTTATCACAAAAATCAAACACATACAGGAAACTATTAACAGTATGGGGAGTTTCTCACAGCACTTTCCTGCATAGCAGAGGCAGAAAGAAGTTTAAGGCTACAGTCAGACAAATACAATTAGGGGTTTGCACACAAATGTTTATATAGGTTTCCCCTGTATTCTGATTTTAACAGGTCAATGTGGGAGAAGAGAACTCATACATCAACACTGTCTATGGATAAATAGTTCAGAGCTCATAGGGGCTTTACAAAAACAGATGACAAATCAAGGCCAGTGGAAGCAGACAATGCCGCCGTGATGATTGCCTTTGCAATAATGATAATCTGTGAATACAGGTCTTTCCTCTGTGAGGAAATAGATACCAAACTAATAATTGTACCTTATACAGTAGATATCACAACTATAGTCCCTTGATAAATAGTTTTATTGGAAGAGATGCAGTGACAAACTGCTTGCTTTTACCCATTAAAACAATTTGTGTTCAGTTGTGACTCCTAGGTCACAAGCTAATCCAGTAACAGAGCAGCGACTATTTAACAATGCAAAGTTTTTCAGTTCAATCTTCCAGCTTTACAGTGTGCGGCTTATTGTAGGTACCCCTCTCGCTACTGTTCACAAAAGGCACCACACGTTCATGGATGGGAACTTACCCTCTGCTTGAAATAATCCCTCTCTTCTAGGGTTAAAGTGTCTGCTTTGGCAATGACTGGTACAATATTCACCACCTTACTCAGGCGTCTCATGAACTCGATGTCCAAGGGCCGGAGTCTGTGTGACAAAAAAATAAGATAAGCCAGATTAATAAAATCTAAAATAAAATATATAGGAAGACAGTTAATTAGGGAAATATCTGCAGCTCTGTAAAGCTACATTTTTAATTGACCCTTGGGGCTTGATTCACCTGGCAGTGAGAGAGACAATTTTACAGTATTGGGATGCCAAAGCTTGAAGCTTTTATTGCTTTAGAGCGAAGAAAAAAAAAGTAATGTTGGAATTTTTTTTCCAGGAAGCGATGGGAATACAAAAAACAAAACAAAAGGAGATCTATATATTTTTTTAACGAACGAGGAAGTAGAAGAGATTTGTTCTGTTGGGGTCCTGAAGGACACATTTGTGTGGCCGAAATAGTGACCCATATCTTTGTGTTTATGCCTGTGAATAACAGAATGATCTGCTACGGGCAGTTTGAAGAAAATCACTGGTAAGTGTGCACTCTTACCTTCTAGGTTTCTATGTATGGTCTAATATAGCACACTCGATGGGCAGAAGTCACAAAAACCCCTTTCACATTGCAAATACCGTGATGCATCAGGGATTTGGACACAGGTCCTTCCCGGGAGCGACCCAGCATTTGCAAGGTGAAGCTCCCCTCAGCAACCTGGCAATAAACCAGGTCGCTGACATCACACGGGTGGGATGGAGCGCCATCTGGGACCAGGGGAAGAGGCAGCACTCGAAGCTGATGCTGCCTCCTCCCTATTGGGTAAACAGACCCGGGTCGCTAAACCTGGATTATCCGTTTACACTGCCCAGCAACACAGGTCAGACACTAGTAAAACCCTTCTTTTAACCTTGGTCGAAATGCCAGTTGCTGGACACGGGTTTTTCCTTTTGCAACTTTCACACCACACGGGTCTCTGGCCAAGGTTATTTGTGCGGTGTGAAAGTGGTATAAGTGAGCGCGACCATTCTGGAATGAGATCTTGTTTTTGGAATTGTGTCTTCTTTTAGCCAACCTCTGTTTTAGTTTTATACGTTGATACGGAGCAAATATATAGTTGCCATGACAGAACCTGTGGCATAACATGCTGTTAGATACATTTTACCCAGAACGCCATCATTTTTTTCCATCCATTACAAATTATCTTTAGTTTGTACCAAGGGGAAATTTATCAAATCCTCAAGAAAAAATAAAGTGAATTGACAGACTTCACTATAGTTATAGGGATTGTGTTATGCACCATTTTGGTGTAGCTTTTGTAAATATTCGTTTGGTCACAATCAGTTTTGCAGAATCCAATTTTACGCTTTCTTGTGCAATCCTTATTTTCTCTGTACTTCTCTATGAACCATTGTGGGATAGGAAGGAACACGTTTAATTAATGCACCTGTTTTTTAATCACCACCTTAGGGTTTGGCATAGAAAAGTCATGTGCAGTTAACAAATGTAACAACAATTTTCTAATTACTAGGGTTATTTATAGATTTGCTTTGTTACACCTTGGTAAGGCGTGTGAAGTCTACGAAATGGATTATAACAGAAATTTGCCGAACGTGATGTAGTGCAGTTGCATTTTCCATTTATGTTGTTTTTGGACCAGTAGCAGCTGTTGCAGACCAGGTACTTCTATAAAAAGAGACTGATGATTGCTAGATGAATACATTGTGGATGATTAAATACAATCTATTAGCTCCACCTGTGGATCTTTTCAAATGTGCCTGAATAATGAGTGCACCTGCCGGGGGACCTGGAAAACGTGCACTGTTTGGGGTACTTGAGGACCAGAGTTGGGAACCACTGTACTAGAGAGATCTATCTGAAGCGAGGGACTATTGAAAGGGGGGGCACATTTTCACCGCCACTGAGCAGTAGATGTGGACATCCAATTGGCCAGGAAATGGATTGGCACTCCGTGGAATCCAATCTCAAGCAGCCTGCTGTTGCTTGGGGCGGGTTTAGTCTTACAGGTCTGTAAATGCTTTACTCTTTCTGGCACTACATGGCCACCACTATGACACCATTACACCGTAGTTTTAAAGAACTGCAATATTTCACAAAGTGTACAATATTTTATATGCATTTTGACATACTTTTATCTGAATTCTAGATTAATGTGGCCCAGCGGAAGGGATACAGGCCAGAGCACTAATATGTACATGGCAATCCCTGGCCACCAGATTTCATATGTAAAGAGGTTCTCAAGCCTCACCTTTGGAGAGTCGAATACATCTTTCCATTCACAAAGCTAAAAACAATGTATTAATGGTAATCTGTGAATATAGGTTGTATAACGGCAAGGCTGTTACATAATCTAGACATAATGCCTATCAAGCCATAAACAAATATTACTGCAACAACATTTTTAACAGGAAAAACTGGTTAAATAGAGTTTCTGTAAGCATCGTAATTTAGACATGTAATTATCACGTAGATAAATGCTATATGTGTACCTCAACGTAGGAGTAAAGGAACAGTTTGAAAAGCTTGCTGGCATTCAATATTGTTAAGAAATATTAATTTATCTTAAAAAGGATCTCACAAAAAGTCAAATGTTAAATTAACACAATCACATAGCAAGACCAAATATAGCAAGTGATCTTACTCAATCGGAACATCTGTTGCCCACAACAAGATCAGTCTGGTCACAAGCCAATCAAAACTGACTAAACTTGCCAATCGCTTCTACTGAATGTACAGTAGACCAAGCCCAAACACTTGAATCTCACAGAATTTGTCACCCACGTATGTAACGCAACAATAAAGTGACCATATACAAATAATATACATAGACAAGAGTTGTGTTACAAAGTATTGTCCAAGAAGCTCTCCCCATCCATTTAGTAGGTCACCAGCATAATATGTAAATCCTGTATTTTCTGGTACCATTCCTTTCATTTTATCAAAGAGATTATTATTAGAAATCCATAGTATATGACTGCATTGGATACACAGAGCCAATGTATTTTTTTGAAAATGAGAAACATTTTACAATGGTTTGTTTCCCCATAGTAAGATCTGCATTTGTGAATTAGAAATGAGCAGAAGTCAGTTTAAAGGGAGGTGGTTAAAAAGGTGTGTACACATACGAAATGCAGGATAACTTCCATTGTTATAGACATTTTCGTTCACATCATCTATGTGCACTGTGTCGCAGGTCATTAGTGACCCCCATGCCGTCTGTACGTGGAGCTCAATCATGACAATATCGTCAATGACGGCTATACTCCTGGATGTGGCCACTGAAGATACCTTTAAAAATATATATTTTGTGAAAAATATATTGCTCGTCATTCTGAGATTATTTTTTTTTGTCTGTCTAATGTGTAAGCCTCTTTAGGGTTATTTTCAAAAATGGTACAAAAAGTTGAATAAAACAAGAAAATTGATAATTCAGTACAAAAAAAAAAAGATACTGAATTTAAAAAATAATGTAGATATAGAAACACACAGCCCTTATGCAATAGCCTGAACTTTACAAAAACTGAAAGAGTTTGCACTGATTTTCTCTAGTAGATTTAAATCAATATAAAATATGCAAAACAAAAAGTTGGTATTTGCCTCCTAAATTACTTTAAATTGACTGGCTATACTGCTGACAAAATGTAAGCCTACCATAAGGCCATAGGTTCCATCTCTTTTATAATGGAGACAAGCATTCGTTTAACTCTGCAAAAGAAGCTACTACAGCAGAGGTTCCCAATCTTTTTTGATTCACGGCACCCTACAGTATCAGAATTTTTTTCACGGCACCCCTAGGCCCCCAAATAAATAATTAGATTGAGTTTATATGTGATTCTTAGGGTCACTTATGTCGTAAAGGGCAGGATTTGCTTCTGTTTGTCCACATTTTATGATTGGCAGCCACCAGCACCGGTTTTGCTCATAAATAATTAACCATTAATAATTTGTATTGGTCCTGGACCACCAACCCAGGGCACCCCTGCATGTGTCCCGAGGCACCCCAGGGAGCCACGGCACACAGTTTGGGAACCACTGTACTACAGAATATATTAAAAGAAAATGTTCTACAACAATCTAAAGAAAAAATAAAACAAGTTGCCCTTGGTGATGAAATGATTATTTGTGTAGTAAAGTTTAGGTCATTTCTGCCTAAGCCATCCAAACAATGCACGTATTTGACACACAATTATGGGAAACTACCCTCTTAACTGGTAGTGCTTCAAACCACTTAAATCATAAAACAAAAACAATCTAGGAGCTTCTCATGTAGGAGGTAGTACTATGCAGATTTTATTTAAATGGATACATCACTAGCAACTGGTGACCGCTTCAACAATCAGAGCAAAGTCGAACATCTGGCCACACAGCAATCATACAATCCTATGTTTTGTACAAAACTGCTAAACAAATTACACGAGTGGCTGACAATTGGCATATGGCATGCATAATGATCATTACAGGACTGCAAATATTTGTCACTTACGAGTGCCCTGTGGCTGGGATAAAGTATATACAGCAGTGGACTCTACTGTCAGGAATTCGCTTCTTGCGGTTGATGTTTAATTCCTCCTGTAGATACTTCTCATATTGATCATTAATGAATTTCATGATAGGCAGCCAGCTAAAGAGGTAATTGAATAATAAGGAATGTTATTATATATTAAAGCATAGATCAATCAAAAAATAATGGATAATATACATGAAATAACTTGTGTTTAGTGCAATGGTGTGCCAGTTTAACGAGGGCCTTAATGCTTTCTAATGCTGTGTACACACGGGGGAGATAGGTGCTATAATCGCTGGGAATATGGTCGCAGGCGACCATATTGCCAGTGATTGGGAGTGTGCCCCGGCGATAAATCGCCGGGTGCGCGCTCCCGTTTTCTGCCCCATTGTAATCGCTGGTCGCAGGAGCTTGCTCCTGCGACCAGCTAATTACCTCTGCGGCACCCCCAGCAGAGGTTCGTTTTCAACAGCGACCATCTCTGGTCGCTTGTTGAAAAAGAGACACTGAGCAATATATTGCTCAGCAATATATTGCAAGCAATATATTGCTAGCAATATATCTCCCCCCGTGTGTACGCACCTTTAAGAACAAATGGCTTTATTTATGAGTCAGCGACTTTACACTGACTGAGTCTCGTTTGAAGTTTCTACCTTCCAAGTCTCAGAAAAGCCACCACTTCATAAAAAAAAAAAAAAAGGCTAACCTACAAAACAAATCCCTACATAGGAATGCAAAAGGATGCAGTGTCCTGTTAGGGAGGCCACCCTTGCAGGTATTTTGTTGGAGGAAATCTAGAGAGGCTATCATTTTTTTAAATATGTTCCTCCATACAAAGTGACTTGAGCTCTGCAGTTGGACAGAACAGGAAACACAGTACTGCTGTGCTTTTAACATATTTTGCACCTATCAGTTGCACTTTTACAGGTACAAGCAATTTTGGGTTCACACAAACATATCGCATGTAAGTCCCAATGTCATGGACGGTGTTACCGGTTAGCATTGCTGCCTCACAATTTCCAAAATGGCCCTGACTGTTTGGAGTTTATATATTCTCTCTATACTAGTGTGGTTTTCCTCTCACATTCCAAAAATATACTGGAAGGTTAATTTGCTCCCAACAAAAACCATAGTGTGTATGTGTACATGTGGTTGGTAATACAGGTTGCAAGCTCCGTTAGAGCAGGAACTGAGGTGAATGGCCAAATATTCTCTTTAAAGTGCTGTAAAATGTGCAAACTTTAGTAAACAGCAAAAGTAAACCTAGGAAATTATATTTATTAGGTGGATGAACCTATAAGTACAATTGGTTTGGGCCTTAGGGTAACTCATTACTGTTTATGCCATTACATTTTCCAGACTATAAGCAAAACCACAAAATGTGGGCTCACATTGATTTTACAGCACCTTAAAAACGGTGCTTAAAGTGATTTACTACTACACTCTTTTTTGTGATTTGTAAATGATGCTACATGTCAGAGCTTGCCGTGTAGTTTATTAAGTTCATACAGCAACATCACACTAGTCCAGATTATGGCACTTTTACCTGCATCTGATTCTATTAAAATAGACATGGGAGGGGCTTAATTTGTCCGATGGAAGTGGGAGGTAATGCATTGCTCTAGAACAGAGCTACGGTGACATGTCATGTGAACACAGAAAATATTTTCTTTACTTTCATGGCTCATAGCAGGAAAAAAAATTTTTTTGCAGAGCATTGGTGTTGTGTAACAGTACAGGTTGAGTATGCCTTATCCGAATATCCGTTCTCAGAATTATTCTGAAAACCACACTTTCCAGAAAGTGAAAAAAATATATATATATTTTTTTTGCTAAAAACTTACAGTAGTGGGGACATGATATGTAACTGGCACAAATATGTGCAAGAAAACGTTGCTTGGCATTCAAATGCAGTGCTGACATTGTACACAAACTTTGTTTCAGGTTTTGAAACATTTTTTGAACAAATAATATACATTTGCGTGCATTTCATGTGATGATGTGTTTATACAGATACAAGATACTTCAAAATACATCATTGAAATATTAAAACATTCTGAAATATGGATAATTGAATAACTTAAATTCAGATGGCTTTTAAGAATATTTTCTCTCAGATCCAAAATACCACAATTATACTTTCTGAAAGTGCAACCTTCTGGCTCAATAGACACAATTATGTATCAACCTCCTTGCAGCAATGAAGATAAACTTGTTAAAAAAATAAATGTAAAGTAAAATGTTCTGGGCTGCCAAAATCTATTGCAATATAGTCCGAGTTAATATACATGGGTAAGGGGGAGGGGCAGAGTAAAAACTAATAGGGTGTACACACGGTTCGATTTGGTCTTTTTCTATTGTAATCGAAAGTAAATCTAGATTGGATAGAAAAATAGACTGCAAGCAAGGACTACATAGTACAGATCTGTACTATATATTCTAATTTTCATGTGTACATGGTGCTATGCGATTTGATTGGGATTAAATAGAAAGTACATCAGACTGTGTGCACACTACTTTACTGTTAAGTCTGATACATTCTGTGGAGTTATCAAGCTGATAACTGGCTGATTGGGCCAATAATTGGAGAGTGTACTGTATATGTAGAATTCGCATAAAATGCTTCAAATGTTCCTGCAACAGTCAAATCGGGAGACTTGGGATCTGATGTGCTGCACATGCCTCCTGACCCCATGGAAAATATCTGAAGAAACTACACCCGGAGTTACAAATAGCACAGTGTGTACAGGTGCACACAGATCGCATAATACTTCTGTTGGATCGATAACATTTATGGTATACCGTCTACATAACTTTACAGTCTTTTTTCCACTCCCTTGAGATTGGTAGGATAGCTACATTCCGTATAACATAAAATTGAGAGAAGTCACAGGATGGAGATCATGTGGTAAGAAAGCATCCATCTGCATGGGTCTTAAACCAACTAACATTCCGTTCAGATCTCAAAATAGCTGCCAGCTCATCCCCTCCAACTCTGCACAAGATCTGCATCCCTTATCCACCCTCATTACCGATTGCAATTCAGGTTACAGGACTTTCTTTGGGTTGTGCCCACTCTGTGGAATGCCCTCCCATGCACAAGAAGATGATCCTATGGCCTCCAAGCATTCCCTGAAAACTCCCATCTTCAGTCAAGTTTTTTTAAATACAGAAACAGCCACATTACTGCCATAAACTATTCTACACAATTACCACCCCTTCTCTTTAAAGAGCCCTAACATAACTTTACATATGTTCTCCTTCCACACTCACACAACCAACAGACTTTAGGCCAACACTGCTGTGCAAATCAAACCAAATAGTGGACAAGAATGGATGGATGAATTAATGTGCAATATGTAGCAGATATACCATACCTTTTACACCCGTTATTAACCCACCTTATCTTATTACCCTTTCTGTTCACAACATTAAATAGAAAAGGCATACAGTTTACAACATGAATAATAAATGACCAAACTATAATACCAGTTTTCGTTATTTATATGGTCTCCAAAGCCAGGAGTGTCAATAACCGTCAGCTTCATCCGCACTCCTTTTTCTTCAATTTCTGAAGGAAACAAGGCAAGAGGATCATAAACACGTATAACAAAATATTAAAAAAAAGTGTGATGACTGCTATTATTAATAAACTGGATTTTAAAAGAGAATTTCCAGAGCGAATGCTTATCTTTGGCTTAAAATGAGGGGTAGCCAACTCCAGTCCTCGAGAGCTACCAACAGTTAACATTTTTCATGTCTCCTTAATTAGCTCCACCTGTGGATCTTTTAAAATGTGTCCGTCTATAATGACTGCATCTGTGTACCTGAAAGGTGAGCTGGAAAATGTGAACTGTTGGCTACCCCTGGTTTAAATCAATGACAAAAGAAAAAAGCTAACAGTTTGCCTGGTACTACATTAGTTGTTCTATACCACAAACCCTGAATTCACACCACCTGCCCATTTCTTACCATGAGCGACACTTTTAATCTCTATAGTTTTGGGAATCCGCTCTTCAGATGAGGGCTGCACCGATTTCCTGCTGACCTTGGATTTGAATAGTGTATTTATTAACGTAGATTTTCCAAGACCACTCTGACCTGAGAGAATGACAGATTTGGCTTTTAAGTATCTTTTTATATTCACATATAACATCATGCCTACTATTTTTATTTCTAAAATTCTCTACAAAGAAAGAAATTGCTCAGCAAAATTTACATATTATATTATAAATTACTATTATGCATTTTGGCCATGATCCTAAGACCATCATATGAAGTTTTCTTTTTTAATGGTTTCAGAAACTTAACATATAGGAGGATGGACTGCACCATTAGCAGAATTACTCAACCAGTCACTAACTATAGGAGTAATTCCAGACGACTAGAAAAGAGAATATTGTACCACTGCACAAAAATGGAAGCAAGGAAGACGGAAGCAACTACCGACTAGAGAGCCTTACACCAGTAGTAGGGAAATTGATGTAGGGAAACACTCTTAAAAGAAAGTTGTAAATCATTTTAAATACAGCAATTTACAAGATCACAAACAGCATGGATTTACTCAGGGGGATCATGTCAAGCAAACCTTCTTGACTTTTTTTGACTGGGTAACTAAAGTAATAGATAAGGGACATAGATATGTCTCATCTAGATTTTAGTAAGACTTGACACTGTCCCACATCGTATAGCCTCTCAGAGGTGGTAGACAATAGAGCAACTTAAACAAGCATGAGATATAGACAGATATATATCCTTACAAATAAATAAAAATTAAACAGGGTTTGAGGAAAGAATATGGTTAAAAAAGGGGCAGACTAGATGGGCCAAATGGTTATTATCTGCAGTTACAGGTTTCTATGTAACAAAGAAAAGTAACTTTTTTCGCTTTATAACTGGCTTAAATGGACCTTGAGTGAGCTTCCTCCGGGTCAGTACAGTGAATGTAAAAAGTGAATTGATGGCTATATTCTCAGCTTGGAGAGAATATCACAAAAGGAATCAACAGTGTGGTTGTATGCCAAAGAGCAGATATTGTGCCATTACCAAAAGATACTGTAAATCAGATTTGGTACCAAAATCAATTTTGTTTCTTTGTATTCACTGAACTAGCTGCAGAGTTCAGCCACTGAGTCTCATACGTCCTGCAAAAAGAATAAGTATTAGAAGAAGTTTTCAGTTACCCACCAACTACCATGATGTTCAATTCGAAACCTTGCTTCATGGCTTTTTTTCTCATTTGTTCCAAAATGGCATCTATCCCCACATATCCAAAGTCTGTGGCTGGCTTTTCTCCAACACCACGGGTAGGAAGGGCTTGCTTAACCCCTACGTCCCTGATCACGTCTGTCATGTTGGCGGTGTATTGGTGAGTGTCCTCGACAACTGCAATATTAAGAACAGGAAACAGAACGTTATTGTTACAGCTGTACACATATGATGGCCAAATAATATTCTAAACAATTGTACAGCAACTTGAAATCAAGCACAGCCCTATATTAGCAGCATATTAATCTGCACGCCTGTCCAAACAGACACACCTACCAGTAAGAGGTAAATGAAGGTCAATAGAAGCAGAGAATACAGAGGTTCGTAGTAACAGAAACTTTGAACAAAAATATTCAAATCCAGGAGGTATGTAATCGGGGTTTATAGCAGAACTTACTCGCACCCATAAGTAAATTGATTTGAGCTCATAGTGTATTTACCAAGTAAATTCAACTTAATCTTATTTGCTTGGCGATCTACAAAATAAAATTCTATTAAAGTACTTAAAAGCAAAATGTTACAAATCGGAGCTGTGTAGCACTGGTAAATCAGTCCATCTCTATTGGTGCATGATCAAGAAGTCCATGCCCTATCACTGCCAACCAATCACAAGTGGCTTGTATGAAATAATTTGTGATTTGGATAAGCAACCATGAACAATTAGTTTAGTTTATTTTAGATTTCCACTTTTAAAAATAAAATATTGCCTTGGTTTTCAAATATGGGGGTGAATTCAAGTAAAATGGAGGGGATGCAACGCCTATTATAAATTGCCTGCATTGTACCCTAAACTTAGTTGTGGTAAACTGCATCTCCCAAATTAAGCACAAAACGAAAGGACTAAACCGGGTCAGTTAGCCGAACAACTGCCGTGGATTGTTGAGATTATGGCCGGATCTCGAAAATCTGCGGCCGTTTTTGCAGACACGCCCCCTTTTCATTGACTGGCAGGTGGGACATCGAATCCCGCCTGGCAATAAACAGACGAGCAGACCAAAAATGGGCCAGAATCCCAACTGTCGGGACCCGGGATTGAATAAACACCCCACCCAAAATTTACTAACCTTTCGCTTACATCCTGCCACACATCAAGCAGCCATTTAATCGCATATGTAGCAACATATGCTATCAGTAACCCTGAAGTCCAGTGACCAGCCCTGGTCAAAAGGAAAGCTTCCCCTTGTGAAAAGCGATGGTCTTCCAGGTTTATGACCTCAGAGTCAACATGTGCATATGCAAAGGGACACTGGCAGTGCTGGGAGGGATCTAATTAGATACCTAAGAAAGGAGGCTAAAAAAAAAAAAGCCCACAGACTTCTTAACTGTGCATGGACTAGTTTATTTTCATTACTTCCATTTTCAGGGTTTTTAGGCGGACAGGGGCAGATCCAGCAAAAAAGAGGTAGAAGCAGGGGGGGGGGGGGGTATCCTGTGCACGCCGTATGGCCCAGAGGCCGAGAATAGGTAGAATAGAAGGGGATAAAAACCGACACAGTAGAAAATGGTGTAGATGCTGCTATAGAGTACACAGGCATGTAAAATTCTATATCTCTATCACACATACATACCATACCTACATAAGACACAGTGGTCGAAATGAAAAATTTGAAGTGGGTATGGAAAAGTAAAGGCTCCCTCTGGAAAAAGGGAATGTGGCCACTTAAAATGTGACGTGTCCGATTGCAGCGTACAACACCACATATACCCCTTATACACTTTATGCAACACAACTGTAGACTCCCTTATACATTATGTCACATGAAACAAGAGAAATTCTACATTATGCCACACGGATTGAGTCTAAATATAAATTATGCCACACATATTGAGCCAAAATTCACTTGGCATACTGTTAATTTTGGTGGCACGGTGACGTATGGCCAGTGAACCTACCTAGGGTCCAGCAGGGTTTTACAGGTGTTCCAGCAGTGGCAGAGCTCCCGCGGCCATGGGGATAAGAGACGTGCGCACCCCACTTGGGTTCCGGGCGAGGCTCTAACAGCCACTCAGCGGGACCCCAGTGGCAGTGGGGATGACAGCTGGGCACACCACACGTGGGTGCCTGGCAGGGGTCTGGGGGCAGAGCTAAGGGCCAGGGGAGCTTTGAGGGGACCAGCGGTAGCAGCACAGAGCAGTGTTTCACTTTGACCACTGTAATGTATGTATGTATGTATGTATGTATCTGCTGCAGTCATGTAAAAAAAAAAAAATACTGTACAACAAGGCAAGCATGGGGAGAAGCGGGGGTATGCGGGACCAGGAAGAGGAGAGGGAAGAGCATTCTACTAGCTTCTTCATTGCGGCGGGCAGTGGTACACTGCCCTCTACTCTGAGTCTTCCGGCAGCAGCATACAGTAATGTACCACTGCAGCACTACTAGCTGCTTCTATGCAGAGGTACACTGCACCGGCTCCATGTTAAAAAAAAAAAAAAAAAGTGTCAATGACAGGGAGGGCATGTACCCTATGCCCCCCCCCCCCCCCCCGGATCCACCACTGTTGCGCCGATTCCATTCGCAGCCCCTCCATTGCTGTTAACAGTTGCCTCCCCGATAGTTTTTTTATGGGGGATGCAATACTGCCAGATTTAGCAATATATTTGCCCCGCAACTACCGCCAGCTGAAATGACTGTAGCCCCTTGTAGCCTATGGGCCACAGCAATGGCAATGACATGTCAGAATCAGGAGAGTGGGATGCGGGACACTGGAAATGGAGCAGCTCAGGCGCAGCAGGAGGTAAGGCTGGGGTGGAGCATTTGGGGCAGGGAGTTTCAGTGCTGCTGTCCAGCGTACGGTGTATTGATGGCGGGCACTGCTTTAACATTACACAGTGGGCAGCGCTGCAGCAGGTGGTGCGGCCAGGCACAAGGTAGGCAGCCTGGGTCTGGACCGCTGCTCCTCTGCTCCTTCATATACGATCCCATTTTCTTACTGCACTCCCTACATTATACCATCTGGCTAACCGAGGTCCCAGAGTAGATGTATCAGATCAGTGCTTCCAAGTGGAAGACAGTAGGGTACTTGTTTCCTAGAACGGCGCCCACGATTTTGATCTTAGGCATCGCAAGGAAAATAATCACGTGGGTCGCATCGCATGCGGCCCAAAAAATCGAATAGAAAGTGTGGCGAGCGGAGCGAACCACCGAGCCCGAAGCGTGGCGAGCGTAGCGCGCCCCGCGAGGGGACGCGGAACACGCTCCCGAAGCGCGGCGAGCCCCGCGAGGGGACACGGATTACTTAACATGTATTCTGCGTGCGCTCGCCACGCTTCGGGCTCGTATTCCGCATCCGCTCGTCACGCTTCGGGCTCGGTGGCTCGCCACACTTTCTATTCTCAACTCCACGCCGACTTGGATAGTGGGGGTATGAAAAGGTCGGAGGACACGTACCACCGCCGCTCGCCACGCTTCGGGTTGACGTTGATCGTGGGGTGGCGTTAACAATTGGGGGGGGCCATTTCACACTTCAGGGTGGCTATTTGGGGTCTCTGGGCCATTTAACATTGTTCCCTATGTAAAATTGGGTCAATTGGGCCATTTAACATTGTTCCCTATGTAAAATCGGTAATTGCGTCGGTCGCATCGCATGCGATTTTTTGGCCGCATGCGATCGACGCGATTTACATTTTACCATGCATTTCTATGTAAAATCGCGGCCATCGCATCGCATGCCATTATAATGGCATGTGATGTACATGCGATGCCCGCCGTTCTAGGAAACAAGTACCGACAGTAGTAGACAAATGAAAACGTAAATAAGGGAAAGGAAAAAAAACTGCTAAGTACCGGTTGTAAAGTTTTGTAACTATTATTAAATACAGTTTTGGAATATATAACCAAGTTTCCAAGCTTTTTAGGAGTAGTGGATTAGAAACAAAACAATTTTGGTAAAATAATTTCTCATTGCCATCTATAGATTATAAGCTTGCGAGTAGGGTTCTCCCTACCTCTTTGGCATCTATTATTAACAAGTTTGTTTTATCCCTATTGTTTCCAACTGTAAAGTGTAACGGAATATGGATGAAAAGTATTTGTATGACATTCATGCACTGACGGGGCAAACCCTATAATCACAGACAATATGGAAATTAAACCCTTTCATAGCAGCAATAGTAGAGGGCACAAGGTAGGATGGGCAAATACTGGTCTTTGTGACAAGTAAAATTGTGACCAGAGCAGCACTTCCCAAACCTCACTCAGGCCTCCAGCAATAAAACTCATCTTATAAACTGGAGTACAGTCTTATAAATCACAAGGGAATTCCCGGATTTCATTAACATGTGTACAGGAATCTCCAATGGCTTGCATTGCCCTGGCACGTCTCATGCATCTTTGTATGCACAAGTCTGATCATTTTTTTTTGTACACACAATTATAGATCCTGATGGCAGAAGGCAGCCAGAGACCACCTGCTACAGTACTTTAGACTTCTTGTTTTTATCAACTAGAAGCAATCAACAGATTTCTGTTGTATTGCATAATCTCTTATGTTTGTCCCATGTGTCCTCATGCTTTCACTATGGGCATTGATCTGCAGCAGGGCGATAATTTGCACTGTGCAAGTGTGCTGCCATACAGAGGGGCAGATGTATTAAGCCTGGTGAAAGGATAAAGTGGAAATAAAGTATATGGTAATAATGCACCAGCCAATCAGATATGTTTAAAAAAAAATTCGGTACTTGTTTCCTAGCACGGCCACACCGATATCAATCTTGAGAGTCTTGAGCATCGCGTCGCATCGGTGGTTTTTTGGTAAGGTAACGATGGTCCCGACCGATAAGATACCCCCGATATAGTTATGTACTCACGATGTATTTTGAGTCTAAATATAAATTATGCCACACATATTGAGCCAAAATTCACTTGGCATACTGTTAATTTTGGTGGCACGGTGACGTAGGGCCAGTGAACCTACCTAGGGTCCAGCAGGGTTTTACAGGTGTTCCAGCAGTGGCAGAGCTCCCGCGGCCATGGGGATAAGAGACGTGCGCACCCCACTTGGGTTCCGGGCGAGGCTCTAACAGCCACTCAGCGGGACCCCAGTGGCAGTGGGGATGACAGCTGGGCACACCACACGTGGGTGCCTGGCAGGGGTCTGGGGGCAGAGCTAAGGGCCAGGGGAGCTTTGAGGGGACCAGCGGTAGCAGCACAGAGCAGTGTTTCACTTTGACCACTGTAATGTATGTATGTATGTATGTATGTATCTGCTGCAGTCATGTAAAAAAAAAAAAATACTGTACAACAAGGCAAGCATGGGGAGAAGCGGGGGTATGCGGGACCAGGAAGAGGAGAGGGAAGAGCATTCTACTAGCTTCTTCATTGCGGCGGGCAGTGGTACACTGCCCTCTACTCTGAGTCTTCTGAGTCATCGTTACCTTTTTGGTAAGGTAACGATGGTCCCGACCGATAAGATACCCCCGATATAGTTATGTACTCACGATGTATTTTTTTCGCGTCGGTATTCATATCGGCATCTTGTTGATTGAGTCGGGACCATTTAAATTGTGTACCCCCGACCGACGCGATACTACCGATTTACTTATTTTCTCACGATCTTTGTATTAAATCGCGTCGGTCGCGTCGCATGTTTAAGGAAAACACCCCGATGCTCACGATGCACACGATTTTCTTCTGTCCCATTGGCCCAACGATTTTCCCGCTGTTTAGGCCCTTTTTAATAGGCCCAATTAATCTATATAGTCCATCCCCCTATAAAATCTACCTAGTAACATATGTTTTCATGTGTTGGAATGTGTGTTTCTATGTCAATATCAAATCTTCCCTCTGTAATCTGCTCAGTTACAGCATCAATGTCAATATTTACTGTGATAGTCCGGCCCCTTACTGACAGCCCCTTCTGTTATTCTTTCCCCTACTGCCTTTGTGGGTTTGTCTCGGTAGGAGTGAGACGTGTATTCAGTTGCTAGTGATTTCTTGGACGATTGATCCTTTGCTGGTGATATCTCCCTGATTGATCTTGTGCTTCGAATACTATTTGCTGTTGATCCTGAGCCTTGTGCTGCGGATTGCTGTTCATCGAGTGGATTATTGCTGATCCTGATTATTCTGCGATTGACTTCTGATTGATTTCTGCTGATCCTGACCCTGAGCCGTGCTGATCTTTAGTCCTGAGCTGTGGATTGGTCTGCTGTGGAGTGCTCTGTGGGTGATTTCAAGACCTCTGAGATGGCTGAGGTGAATATGTTCTCACTGCCTACAAGTGAGGAGGAGGCAGTGGCGTTTCTGCAGCGCCATCATCTGCTGCCATCAGAGGCTACGTGCGACAATGGTCATCCGATGCGGCTGAATTTGAAGGAGACCATGTGGCGCTGTAACGTGAGGGACTGCCGTTTGAAGAGGAGTCTGAGAGCAGGACTGTTCTTTCCTGGCTGTCGTTTGCCTTTCTCTACGCTGGTCCGCTTCATATTTTCCTGGGTGCAGGAATTTACCAGCATTGACTACTGCGAGAAGAATTTGTCCCTCTCTAAGAAGACGGCTGTCCTGTACAATAAGTACATGAGGGAGGCCTGCCTGCTGGACCTCATTGCGCAGCCGCAGCGCCGGATTGGAGGTCCCGGCATGATCGTCGAGGTGGATGAGACCCTCTTCGTCAAAAGGCAGGCGAATGTTGGCCGTGTTTTGCCTCAGCAATGGGTCTTTGGTGGCATATGCAGAGAAACTGGCCAGTGTTTCGCCACCAAGGTTGCCACTCGGGATGCCAACACCCTCATGGAAGCTATCCTGCAGTTTGTGGAGCCGGGCTCTCATGTGTATACTGATTGCTGGAGAGCCTACAGTACGGCACAGCTGAATGCTGCAGGATATGAACATGCCCAGGTGAATCACCGTTATAACTTTGTAGACCCTACAACAGGGGTTCATACCCAGAATGTTGAACGGATGTGGGGGGCATGTAAGTGGCGGAATAAACGCCACAGGGGCACCGCCAGGCATATGCTCCAGAGCTATCTGGAGGAATTCATGTGGCGGAAGAGCCTGGGACAAGAGAACCCTTTTGCCCGCATACTAATTGCCCTGACTTTATTGCCCAAGGACTCTTGAGATTTACCCCCATTTCTGTGTCCCCCATTAATGCTGATGTCATATGTTTTGTTTGCCATTGAAGTTTTTCTATTTTCAATTCAAAAGTAAATTTTCAAAAATGCTTTTAAAACACTTGTGTTTCTTGTCTCAGATGAATGATTTGTGATGGATGAATGCTATGGAGTCACACCACCACTATCCAAATAATTTTTGGAGCGCGGTGAGTGTAGTGGAGTACTAAGTCAAAATCGTGGTAAGCGCAGCAAACCCCAAGAAGCCTGTGTGGGTTATTAACATTATAATTTTCATAGGCTTCTGGGGCTTGGGGCCCTCACCATGGTTTGGACACAGAGAACCACTTTTTTTAAGCATACTAAGCATGCTCAACTTTAAGTTGACATGTTTAGTCGACATGTCAACATGATACACATGTTGACATGTTTAAAAGCATATCGCGTCGGCCGCAATGTACTGTGAGCTTAACAGCTCAATGCTGCCGACCGACGTGAAATGTACTTGATTAAGCACTATATAGTGCTTAATCAAGATCTTAACATGTACGTCGCGTCGGGGCCGTTTTACAACGGCTACGACCGACGCGACCGATGAGTATAAGCACTATACAGTGCTTAATACTGTTCTTAACATGTCCGTCGCGTCGGGAGCATTTTACAATGGCTCCGACCGACGCGACCGATCAGTATAAGCACTATACAGTGCTTAATACTGTTCTTAACATGTCCGTCGCGTCGGGAGCATTTCACAATGGCTCCGACCGACGCGACCGATCAATTTTGAAGTAACTCCCTGTATTACGCGCTACACCGTCAATATACAAAGAAATATCGCGTCGGTCGGTCTTATGCATTGTCGTGAGCGTAACATCACCGCCCGACCGACGCGATTTTTCTGCCTGCCGGAAAAAACGCGCCAAAAGCACTCTGGGGAAGGACATCAGCAGCCATTTTGATGCTAATCAGTGAGAGCACTACGCAGCAGCTGTGTCTGTCTCCCTGCCCCTGCACAAAACAGTAAGTAGATTTACAGACTTACTGAGCATAGGTGGGCCTTTGGGTTTGTGAACAATATATACAGGGTTAGGAGGGTGGGGGTGGGGGGGGGGGGGGGATTTGGAGGGGTAGGGGTGCTTACTGTGGTTATACATGTGTCCTTCATATATCATTTGTTTGAGGATTAGGGGTTTATCATTGGCTGTATAGAGTGGATAATGCTTATGTTCAAGGGGTAGTGCTTATCTAAATAGCTATAAAGTGTTTATGTGCAGTAGTTTATGAAGTGTATGACTTTAGTGTCAAGGAAATAATGATAATATGGATAACACAGGTTTATGTGCAGAGAATATGTGCCTGGAAATGATGTACTGTGTGTTATAATACATACAAAATAGTCTGTTGTTTCTGATAGTAATGCATGGTGACATAGACTGTAGTGATTTCTTGGTACATATTTGTTAAATAGAGCAGTTTGAGGTGTGTTGTGCTTGTTATTGAAATGGTGCAGCAGGCAGTATGCTGTGTCTACTTTATAGTAATTTGCATGTAAAGTGGTTGGTAATTGAAGTGTGAAATGGCCCCCACAATTGTTAACACCAGCCCCACTATCCACGTGAACCCGAAGCGTTGCGAGCGCAGCGAGCCCCGCGAGGGGCGGCGGTACGCGTCCTCCGACCTTTTCATGCCCTACTATCCACGTCGGCGTGGAGTTGAGAATATAATAGTGTGGCGAGCGCAGCGAGCCACCGAGCCCGAAGCGTGGCGAGCGCAGCGAGCCCCGCGAGGGGACGCGGATACCTTCACAGGTAAGCGCGTCCTCTCGCGGGCTTCACAGGTGTCCGTGGTGATGTGGACACCTGTGAAGCCCGCCAGGGGACGCGCTTACCTGTGAAGGTATCCGCGTCCCCTCGCGGGGCTCGCTGCGCTCGCCACGCTTCGGGCTCGGTGGCTCGCTGCGCTCGCCACACTATTATATTCTCAACTCCACGCCGACGTGGATAGTAGGGCATGAAAAGGTCGGAGGACGCGTACCGCCGCCCCTCGCGGAGCTCGCTGCGCTCGCCACGCTTCGGGTTCACGTGGATAGTGGGGGTGGATTTGTATGTCATTCCATTTTGATTATTGATGTTTTTTTTTTCTGTTTTGTGTAATTGCAGTTGCGGTTATTGGTGAATTTACACTATAATACTTTGGAAGACAATTTCCTTTTTTGAAAAGAATAATGTAAGTTGTGCTTAAATTGTGCTTCTAATTAATTTGTTAATGTACCCAAAATGCCTTTTTTTTCACAGTGTACCAGCCCCACTATCCACGTGAACCCGAAGCGTGGCGAGCGCAGCGAGCCCCGCGAGGGGCGGCGGTACGCGTCCTCCGACCTTTTCATGCCCTACTATCCACGTCGGCGTGGAGTTGAGAATATAATAGTGTGGCGAGCGCAGCGAGCCACCGAGCCCGAAGCGTGGCGAGCGCAGCGAGCCCCGCGAGGGGACGCGGATACCTTCACAGGTAAGCGCGTCCTCTCGCGGGCTTCACAGGTGTCCGTGGTGATGTGGACACCTGTGAAGCCCGCCAGGGGACGCGCTTACCTGTGAAGGTATCCGCGTCCCCTCGCGGGGCTCGCTGCGCTCGCCACGCTTCGGGCTCGGTGGCTCGCTGCGCTCGCCACACTATTATATTCTCAACTCCACGCCGACGTGGATAGTAGGGCATGAAAAGGTCGGAGGACGCGTACCGCCGCCCCTCGCGGGGCTCGCTGCGCTCGCCACGCTTCGGGTTCACGTGGATAGTGGGGGTGGATTTGTATGTCATTCCATTTTGATTATTGATGTTTTTTTTTTCTGTTTTGTGTAATTGCAGTTGCGGTTATTGGTGAATTTACACTATAATACTTTGGAAGACAATTTCCTTTTTTGAAAAGAATAATGTAAGTTGTGCTTAAATTGTGCTTCTAATTAATTTGTTAATGTACCCAAAATGCCTTTTTTTTCACAGTGTACCAGCCCCACTATCCACGTGAACCCGAAGCGTGGCGAGCGCAGCGAGCCCCGCGAGGGGCGGCGGTACGCGTCCTCCGACCTTTTCATGCCCTACTATCCACGTCGGCGTGGAGTTGAGAATATAATAGTGTGGCGAGCGCAGCGAGCCACCGAGCCCGAAGCGTGGCGAGCGCAGCGAGCCCCGCGAGGGGACGCGGATACCTTCACAGGTAAGCGCGTCCTCTCGCGGGCTTCACAGGTGTCCGTGGTGATGTGGACACCTGTGAAGCCCGCCAGGGGACGCGCTTACCTGTGAAGGTATCCGCGTCCCCTCGCGGGGCTCGCTGCGCTCGCCACGCTTCGGGCTCGGTGGCTCGCTGCGCTCGCCACACTATTATATTCTCAACTCCACGCCGACGTGGATAGTAGGGCATGAAAAGGTCGGAGGACGCGTACCGCCGCCCCTCGCGGGGCTCGCTGCGCTCGCCACACTTCGGGTTCACGTGGATAGTGGGGGTGGATTTGTATGTCATTCCATTTTGATTATTGATGTTTTTTTTTTCTGTTTTGTGTAATTGCAGTTGCGGTTATTGGTGAATTTACACTATAATACTTTGGAAGACAATTTCCTTTTTTGAAAAGAATAATGTAAGTTGTGCTTAAATTGTGCTTCTAATTAATTTGTTAATGTACCCAAAATGCCTTTTTTTTCACAGTGTACCAGCCCCACTATCCACGTGAACCCGAAGCGTGGCGAGCGCAGCGAGCCCCGCGAGGGGCGGCGGTACGCGTCCTCCGACCTTTTCATGCCCTACTATCCACGTCGGCGTGGAGTTGAGAATATAATAGTGTGGCGAGCGCAGCGAGCCACCGAGCCCGAAGCGTGGCGAGCGCAGCGAGCCCCGCGAGGGGACGCGGATACCTTCACAGGTAAGCGCGTCCTCTCGCGGGCTTCACAGGTGTCCGTGGTGATGTGTACACCTATGAAGCCCGCGAAGAGACGCGCTTACCTGTGAAGGTATCCGCGTCCCTTCGCGGGGCTCGCTGCGCTTGCAACGCTTTGGGTGCGTGTGTATAGTGGAGGGACACAAATATATAATTACTTCTGTTGTCAAATGTGGTGTAAATTGCATTTATTATATCATATGCTATCAATATCTCAGATAAAAATTTTTTTTTTTTTGTGGATTGTATTTCAGTTTGATTGTGTTTTTTTGGCCGTTTAAGGGAATTAGTTTAAAACTGTTTTTTTTTTACACCTGCTACTGACTGAGGTAAATATTAGTTTTTTTTTGTAGTGTGTTAATGAATAACAGTGCAGTGCGTTCATTTTAATAGTGTAAACCTAATTGTTTTTTTTTTTTTTACAGAATGGCCCGTCAGGTTGATAGAAACATCATGAAGAAGTTGATCGATCTCTACAAAGAGAATAGATGTCTGTGGCGACAAGATCACATGGATTTTCACAACCAGGCAAAGAGGAATGAGGCCTTTGGGAAGATCTCGGCCTACGCTTTGAGACGTGTCCCTAATGCAGACGTCACATGGGTCCGAAAGAAGTTCACTAATATGCGGACAGTGCTGGTGAAGGAGCACAATCGGGTCCAGCAGTCGCGGTCTTCAGGAACTGACCCTGCAGATGTGTACCAGCCAAAGTTGTGGTACTACGACCGTATGCTCTTTATTGTGGAGGAGCAAGGAAGGAGGGAAGCAGAGGGAACTGCTACGGATGAAGACTCTTCATCCACTGCACAGGAGAGTGCTGACGTAGTAGTTCCCTCTGAGTCGTCGCAGCAGGGTGAGTCGTTGTCGGAGGTGGCGCCTCCTGCGGTGGCGAGCACCTCATCAGCTCCCCCCAGGAGGCGTAGAAGGAGACGTGCGACAAGACCTGCTGCTACCGGCCAGGAATATTGCTGCCCATACAAGGAGGAAGCAGTAATCAATCCCCCAGATGACTGCAAAATGTTCACGAATCATGTGTGCGCAGAAATGCGAAAGTGGAAGGGATCAACGCAACACCACTTTAAGCGTGTGCTGTATGGCCTGATGTTGCAGGCAGCAGAGGATGATATCTGTGCTGACTGCAACGGAACGTCATGCCGCAATGCGCACAGACAGCCACCACGCCCACACCCACATCACCCCCCCATGTTCAGTGCTCCGGTTGCTCCTCCGCCTGCCCCTTACTATGCGCCGGGACCCCCTATGCCACCTCCCACTGATCCCTCGACTTTGCCTGGTGCTGTGTACTCCGCATTGCGGAATGTGCAGCCCTCCACCCCAGGCGAAGAGCGTTATTCAAATTATTAATTCGGCTAATTTGACTTTTAATTTATAATTTGGCAGCAATGTTCTTGTTTCTCTTCCTTTCTGAGTACTCTACAATAATGAGTTTTTAGTCATGTACTACAATTTTGGTTGGTGAACGTTGCAGTGCGGTCTTCCTGAATTTTGCGATGGCTGTACTAGTTTTGCTCCTTCACTAACCACTGTTCTGCATATTTGTAACTTCTTTCGGATTCATGTGATTGTTTGCATTAGTGGGCACTGTTTTGTAGTGTGCCGTGATCTTCCCACGCCTCATTTCAATTTGCCTGGTTGTGATAGCCAGGCATCTATTCTCTTTGTACTGATCGATCAACTTCTTCTGATTTTGTATTTTGTGTGTCGACATTCCTATTGTTTAAAAATAAAAAAAAAATGAACAAAAAGAAAAATGTCAAAAAATATTTTCAAAATGACATTTAAATTGTTAAAAAAAAAAAAATAAAAAAAAAAAAAAAAAAAAAAAAAAAAGAAAAGACAAAAAACATAATATTTGTATTTATTGATTGTTTTCTATGTAATGTAATAAAATATGTTTCATTAAAAAAAAATAAAGGAAAAAAATAATAAATTTTTAAATACGTTTAAAAAAAAGAAAGGTAAAAAAAAAACTTTTCAATAAAAGTGTTGAAATATATTATCATGTGTCGTGTTATTTATTATTTCGGGTGTAAATGTGTGTTTAAATTTGCGTCGCTCGCATCAGGGCCATTGAATAATGACATTCAGTGCTCCCGATGGGAACGATAGTTCAGGTGTAGTTTGAAATAGTGTGTAAATTGTAAATGGGTGTTTGCAATAAAAAACATTTAATCGCTCGCGTCAGGGGTATTGAATACAGACATTCAGTGCTCCCGATGGGAGCGATAGTTCAGGTTTAGTTACGCTCGCGTCAGGGGTATTGAATACAGACATTCAGTACTCGCGATAGTTCAGGTTTAGTTATAAATTGGGTGTAAACTGTAATTGTGGGTGTAAATGTGGGGTTCAATTGGAAGCAGCCATGTAAAACCATAAAATGGCTGCTTTTGATAAAAAAAATGTCGTCGCTCATGTCAGGGGCATTGAATAGTGACATTCAGTGCTCCCGATGGGACCGAAAGTTGAGGTGGAGTTAAAAATAGGGTGCAACTTGTAAATGTGGGTGTAAATGTGGGGTTGTATTGGAAGCAGCCATGTAAAACCATAAAATGGCTGCTTTTGATAAAAAAAATGTCGTCGCTCATGTCAGGGGCATTGAATAGTGACATTCAGTGCTCCCGATGGGACCGATAGTTGAGGTGGAGTTAAAAATAGGGTGCAACTTGTAAATGTGGGTGTAAATGTGGGGTTGTATTGGAAGCAGCCATGTACAACCATAAAATGGCTGCTTTTGATAAAAAAAATCGCGTCGGTCGCGTCGGGGGCATTGAATACTGACATTTAGTGCTCCCGATGGGACCGATATATGTTAAAACCCCCGATATCGTTGAATTCTTCAATTATCGCGTCGGTCGCGTCGGGGACAATAAATCCTGTCATTTAGTGCTCCCGATGGGACCGATATCTGGTAATCCACCCGATTTCAGGAAAATCTTCAATTATCGCGTCGGTCGTGTCGCGGTAATTGAAGCATGGTACACGATACACAGGATTAGCAAAAATCAAGAGAATCGCGTCCGTCGGGGGTGATCGCGGCCCTTAAAGTGCACTAAATAAGAGCCGCGACCGATCCCGATTGTGGCCGTGCTAGGAAACAAGTACCGAAAATATTTATCGAACCGGACGACCGTTTTTTCAGTGCTGGACAAGCCCAACCACAGCCAAAACAGATACATTTCTGCACACCACCGAGTTAACGATAATGAAATAGATTGGTCAGATCTCTATAGTGTAGATTTTGCCTACAATAATCTAAAATACGAAGGATGAATTCTCTGGACAAATATTCATACCTAAACTGCCACTACATGCCTCTGAGGATATATAACTAAGATAATATGGTTTCTTTCTGAACACATTTCAGAACACCTAACTGTTAACAAAGAGAAGGTGAAAGTAACAGCCTGCAACCATCTGAGAAACTTTGAGGAGTCTGGCCGATGTTTTAAAGTGGCAATTCTTTAACAAGGCAAAGTCAATCAGGCAGACTTGCAGGAATGCCACAGGCAAATAGTTCTCCCTGAGGGGTTACATTAACTAAAAGTTGGTTTCTCAAAACCACCAATGATTAGTAACTTAGGCCCTTATTCTGGTTCACTCGCAAAGGCAAATTCCTTCTCAAATGGACAAAACCATGTGCACTGCAGGTGGGGCAGATGTAACATGTGCAGAGAGAATTAGATCTGGGTGGGGTTTCACTTCAAAGTGAGATCTATATTACAGTTTAAAAATAAAGCAGCCAGTATTTTCCCTGCACAGAAACAAAATAACTCACTTAAATCTAACTATCTCTCTCTCTGCACAAGTTACATCTGCCGCACATGCAGTGCACATGGATTTGTCCATTTGAGAAGGAATTTGCCTTTGAGAGTGAAACAGAATAAGGGCCTTAGTCCGATAGTTCAAAGCTGGCAAAAGTATTAATTATAGATCAGGTTCGATTAGTATTGGTTTTTATTGTACAGCTATTGGTCATTGATGGCTTTGACAAACAGTTTGTTAGTAAATCTACCCTAGCTCTGACACCTTACAGGTGGTGAGCAATGAACCTTAATTTTTTTTTACATGCTTAATTACCCATGGCACTAAATCAAGTTTGCCGACTTTAAGATTCTCCTGCCTGGAGAGGAGAGATTCAGCAGCCACTCAGGGGGCGGGGCTTACGAGTGACATCACTAAGTCCCATCCCATGCTGTTAAAGCAGATAATTCACGGATCTCCGTGGAGGGGGCGGGGCTAAAATGACGCGATTGTGCTGTTTTAGCTCCGCCCCCTCTGAGACCCGAGGATTGCGGCATTTTAATGCCGCTATCCGGGGGTCAGCGGGGGTCCCCCCTGAATCCGGGAGGGTTGCCCACTCTTCCGGGAGGGTCGGCAACCCTGCACTAAATGGAAATTTAACATATAGACCAGTACTAAGAGTTAGTACATTCCCATTTCTCTAGTTTTCACTGTAATATAAAACAAATGGAGTTCAGTGAATAACTTTAAAAATTGTATAAAAAAGGTAAACAGCAAAACAGTAGATAAAATAATGCTAATCATGTATACCTAAGGGATATAAAAGCACCTTTTTTTCCAGGGAAAAAAAAAAGGAATGACTAAAGCCCCGTACACACGGGGGAGATATATTGCTAGCAATACATTGCTGAGCAATATATTGCTCAGTTTCTCCTTTCCATCAGCGACCAGAGACCAGCGATTACAATGGGGCTGAAAACGGGAGCGCGCACCCGGCGATTTATCGCCGGGGCACACTTCCATCACTGGCAATATGGTTGCCTGCGACCATATTCCCAGCGATTATAGCCCCTATCGCCCCCGTGTATACACAGCTCTAGAACTTACTGCTGGTCTGCAGCAGTGAAAGAGTGGTAGAATCTATATTAACTTTGTGGAGAAGTCCAGATGTAAAGTCAAGGTGAGGGCAGAAGTGCTTTGATGCCCTTACAGCAGTTTGTTTTTTTTCTTTAACCTAGGTTTCTTATAGGTTATTTTATTTATGTTGCATTGTACCCTTATGGGCTCACTCTGTTTGCTACAGGTTGCTTTTTCCCCAGCAGAATATGATGCTGACCCAGTGCATAATGGGAAAGTTCACTTTGGTGAAGTGCTACCGTGAAAGCTTAGCATGGGCCATGAATCACCATCTGTGGACTACTGAGGATCAAATTAAACCTATAGATACATATAGTTTTTAAAATATTCGGTTATCACAAAGGATTTTTGTCTCAGAGTAGAATAGGCAAAAATGACTGTTCTCTGTGTGTGGGGTTTGTTACAGAATATTATTTGCTATTACAATTACATTTTGGGATTTAACAACTGAGAAAGCAGCAGCATTTAGCACATAAACCATTGCAACACCAAATGGTCAAATCAGTGAGCCATGAGGGGAGAGTTGCAGTTATAACATTGTGTAGATATTGCCACTGGTGCCCCAACGCATCCCCTTGTAGCCTGTACCGGCTCTACTCATTTTGTATGCAGCCTGTGTGTCTTAAAAACAAAAAAAAAGCCACAAAAATCACAGGTACACAGACATATGCCATACTTATGTGTGGCTAACTGAATTGACCCCAATTGTAAAATATGGAGTATGACGGTCTGGAGATGAATGCACCGAAGATGACACTAAGGCGATTTTGGCAGTTTTTCTAAGAGATCTGACCAGAATGTATGAATGTGTGTGTGACGTTGATGCAATGGTCCTGCACGTTGCTATAGTGGGACTAATTTATACTGCATGCATTGTCGTATAAACCCAGTCATCGCCTTTGTTCTCTCTATTGAGAATACAGGCAGTGACAGATTGCTCAGCACACTACACCATTAGCCCGTGTATAGGCCACTTCACACTGCTGCAGCCTCCTGTCCGCTCCGGAAAAGGACGCAGTTTCAATTTCCCGAAAGACTCCAATTCTGGGAGACGGGCAGCGATGACCGGGCCTGTGGGCAGGCACAGCGGTTGAACGGCCTGCATAGCGTAAACTCTGAACACCAAGCTGTGCAGAGCCGCAGACCAGGCATCGTGAACAGCCGGGCAGCGTCTGAGCGAGTGTTCAGATGCTGCCCCACATTAGACTGCGCATGCGCAGTCTAATCTCGAAATCTTGGGATTGGAAACTCCAATCCCAGGATTGAAATCCTAGTGTTTTGGGGGCATAATGCCAATATGCCACTGAAGTGACTTGCAGGGAAAGCGGTTATCATGACCACTGACCTGGCGAGTTGAGTTTCATACACAACAGGGGCATTTTCATGTAAAATAAAAATAACCTTTGTGATACAGGGGGTTATTCTAGTTCACTCTTTCTGACAAAATCCTTCTTAGATGGACAAAACCATGTGCACTGCAGGGGGGCAGATGTAAAATGTGCAGACAGAATTCGATTTGGGTGTTATTTTGTTTCTGTGCAGGAAAAATACTGACTGCTTTATTTATACACTGCAATATAGATCTCACTTTGAAGTAAAACCCCACCTAAATCTAATTATCTATGCACAGGTTACATCTGCCCCCCTGCAGTGCACATGATTTTGTCCATCTAAGAAGGATTTTGTCAGAAAGAGTGGACCAAAATAACCCCCACAGTGCCACATGTATAAATACATAAGCCCCTTAAAAGTAATTTACCTGGTTTGCAATGAAGTGAGCAGAAGGGTGAAAAACAAAGCAACACACATACATCACATCGAAAAGCGCGACCTGGGTTTAACCCCTCTTATAACCGGGTTCGAATTGCTGGTGCTTTCACACCACACCTCAACCCGAGACCATATGTCATTAACCTGGGTCTGAGGTATGATGTGAAAGGAGTGTTACAGGAAGTTCTGCAACAGTGTTCTTTGGTTATAGCTGCAAAATATGACTAGTTAAAATAAGACCAAAATTGTACAATTCTCAGACTGACTTTTTGTAGTGCTGTTTGTTAGGTTTTAATTTCAAAGTACAGCAAAACACTAAACTGTTCATTTCAATAAAAAAAAAAAGGTACTTGTGCATTATAGCGGCGCCCCCGATGTGCATCGCGCGATGTTTTCATCGCATGCGATGCAACGCGATTTTTGCCCCCTATGCGATGAAAGATCGTATAAGCACCATAAAGGGTGCTTTTAAGCACCCTAATGGGTGCTTACAATGTGAAATGCACCCCGACGCCGCCCCCCCCCCCCCTATAAACGTCAACCCGAAGCGTGGCGAGCGCAGAATCCTCCGACCGTTTCATACCCCCACTATCCACGTCGGCGTGGAGTTGAGAATAGAAAGTGTGGCGAGCACAGCGAGCCCGAAGCGCGGCGAGTGGGGGTATGAAAAGGTCGGAGGACGCATACCGCCACGCTTCGGGTTCACTTTTATAGTGGGGGGGGGGGGAGGTGGCGTGGGGGTGCATTTCACATTGTAAGCACCCATTAGGGTGCTTATACAATGTTTAATCGCATTGCATCGTATCGTATGGCATTGTATGCCATGTACAATGTAATACAATTTTAAAATTGTATGACATTGTACAGTGCTGCGCGATATCGCGTCGCATCGCATGCCTTATGGTATGCGATGCGATGGGCGCCGCCAAAATACACAAGTACCAAAAAGAAAAAAAGCTTTACAGTTGTGAAAAGGGGACATTAATATTTCATATTGACTGTAAACTAGCAAAGTATTTTCCCTAATCTCTATTGATATTTTTGTTCTCAGTTGTAAGGGAAACATATGTTGTTAAGCCATAAATACTGGTTAATATTAAACAAATAAGAATCATGGTTACAAACAGCGGTCCTAAGTATTGGCCAACATGAAAACACATTTAATTTAGGTTGTACCTATAAAGAATTGGACAGCATGACCTGGAAGAGGTTATCGAATAGGCGACCTAGTATATCTTGAGAAGGATGTGTGCCTCTTTGGCAGATTAGAGAGATTAAACAGTAGAGAATGAGAGTGGTGGGGAGAAGGGGAGGGGGGTAAGGAGGGTGATGTCTGTGTCTTCTCTCACTGAACAGGAAACCAAGGCAGCTCTTCAGCAGTGAGGAAGAAATAGACTCAACATTATTCTAACATTCTGCTGAATCTTGTATAACATTTACATAGCTCAATGTGTGCTGCAATACCAGCAATTAAGGCCACTTGAACTTCTTCGATAGCGTCTTGCAGAGATGCTTTCTATGCACTGTAGTAAATGTCCCTTGGAGGTGAGAGAAGATTGTAATATGGCTAAATGCACGATAATCAAACAGGATATTCAGAAATATAACCATGAAGAATGGAAAAAAAATCTGCTGTTCCAATATATTACTCACCAACAAGAACAGTAATTTAATATTCAAATATATATATTTTTTCTTTATGTATAAAAAATTGCAACATCCCTCAGGAAACAAAGTGGCAAGATCCTGTTTTAGTGTTCCAACCTCCAATTGCCTTTTACCAATAACCAACACTATGGGTGCATTAAGGGTCATAAGAAGACAAATGACACATTACTAACATTAGCTTTTTACATAGGTCACAAATAAACCTATATGCAATACTAAAATAATTACTTATCCATCAAAACAATACAATGCTGGATTTGTGGCCTTCTCCTGACTCACAACACAGAGTACCGGGTTTGGTGGAGGCAACCATCTTTGCAGTGTGGCTATTTATTAAATCAATTTGCACTCTACACGGTGTGACAATTCTGCATTGAAGCCTGACACCAGAGAGAATGAGCTTTTGTCCTGCTACTCATGACAGTGAGGGGTTTCTTCCCCAGGAGTGTATAACCCCCATGCTGTTAGATGCCTCTGACATGACATGGTGAGGATAGATGGTGCAGGTGCAAAGTTTCCCTACGCTGACTACTGCAAATATGTGTTTTGCAACCCAAAACCAGTTACGGATGACAGACATATGGCCATTGCTCCATCTGTCCCTGGGCAGATACAGGCAGGTTTAGACGAAAGTTTCAGCAAAAACAGATTCCAAGAAAAAAAAAAAAAAAGGGTTGAATAAAAAAAGTGCACATGTACCAGTCATTGCTCAAGACGCATCTATAGTACAGTATCAATACAACACAGACCTCAGCAAGACTGCTGCAATAGGCCTTACATTTGCAATGCATATACTGCAGTTGCTGGTCGTCTCCTGAAGGAGTAACTGCATAATGTGTTTCGTGTGTCACCAGGTTAGGGAGGATTCATTACAGATTGCCTGCAATGGTGTTGGAAGTAACCTAACGGCAGTGTATGGGTTAATATAGAGCAATGCATGTAATACAGGAACAGGTCACCTTTCCTAATGCAACACACGACGCGAGCTACGGTAAAGGAAATCATCCCCAGCCACAGGGGAGTCAGATCATCATCATCCCCCAACTTGCATAGCCCGGGGTTTATAGGCAGCTCTCCCCACCCCCCCTTACCATGCTGCATATGGTGTGATCACTGCATTGTACCGCTGCTGTGGGCACTGCGGTGCAGCCACCCTGCCCCCCTCCCCCTGTACACGGGGCCGTCCATGCCAAGCACCTACCTACCTACGCAGCACAGGCTTCCCGGGCTGCAGACCACGCTTCCCCGTAGCAGCAGGCACCGAATACGAATACAGTATACTGGGAGAATATATGATCTAAGCTGGGCGCCTGTGAGACACACCGCCACGCCCCCTGTCACATGGCATACGGAGGCGGGGCACCAGCGGGCTAAGGGTTAAAGAAACGCTACAGTGGCCTCCAGAGTCCAGACAAATGCTGGGACGGGACTCGGGATGGGAACCCTCAGCAGCAGCAGCAGCAGCAGCAGCAGCAGGAGGAGGAGGAGGAGAAGAGCAGTGTCTTGACAACGAAAGTTGAATAGACTAAAACGCGGGTGTGAATAGAAAGGTCTACACAGTGTCTATGTCGACACCAAAATACCGACAATGGCAAAAGTTCAATACATGTAAAATGTCAACATTTAAACAATCGACACATGAAAAGGTCGACGTGAGGTTTTTAATTTTTCAGTGGATGTTAAAGTATGAAAATGTGTAAAAAAAGGGAAAAAACTTGAAAAACTCATGTCAACCTTTTGTAAGTCGACCTATTTTACATGTCAACATTTTTCCAATGTCGACCTTTATCCATGGTCAACCTTTTGGGGTTGACCTAGACATTGTAGACCTATCACCAGATACCCCTTTATATACAACAGGTTTGTGACGCGTGAGCAATAATTTCCCAAGGAAACCACGCTGTGCAAAAGACATAGGGGCCGATTCAGCTCCTCACTACGCAGTGCTGCGAATTCGCAGCCCTGTCGATTATCGAAGGGCTGCACATGTGCACACTCCACAGTGCCTGCGGTCTGGCCACAGCCAGCAATAGCATGTGATCACAAGCCATACGCTGGTTGATTAACTGGTGCCAGGCATTTGTGGGTGGCACCCCAGCGGTTGTTTGGGGGAGTGCTGCTGAAAAACGCAGGCTGATCCCAGCTGTTGGGAGGGAGACGCTGATGTCAGTAGCTGCCCCGATCTCTCCATGGCTATTGCAGCACCGCTTTCGTCTAGACTTATGCGACACTGCACGCGGGGTGGGGGAAATCCATTAGCTATTGAGTGATTCCCTTTTTATACGACTGCGATGCCATTTGCAGCCATGCGCAGGCGGCCGGATTTGACTCTGGCCATGAGGGCCTTTTTGATCACTGCACTACAAAAGTTGCAGCCCTGTGATCAGGTCTGAATCAGCCCTATAGGACAGTGGGCACATATTCCTTTTTATACTGCCACAATTAACCCATTCATTGAGGCTAGATTTCAGCAACACATTGTACAATTATCCGCCTATATATTGAAATTTTTTATTTTTTACAATACTGTCCCGGCTATGTACTAAAATTAGCTTGCAGGGATAACAATTTTTGGGACATCAGAGTAGTCTTTAACATTTTCAAAAAACTCCACTCTGGGTGAAATTTAATAGGATGAGAGATTCCGAAAGTGAGAGATTTGGTAAAAAATCTCCAGGTTTTTTTTAATGTGGCAATCATTTACACTGCAAAACCAGTTTGATTTTGCCGTGTAAATGATCGCCGCTTTAAAAAAAAAACTGGAGGACTTGGAATTGTGAAAAGTGTTAAATCTACTATTTAATTTGGCTTAATAAAAAAATCTATTCTGAAAAAAAAAAAATGGAGATTTTTTTACCAAATCTCTCACTTTCTGAATCTCTCATCCTAATACATTTCCCCCTTTATGGGCCCATTACCGAAGCTGTGGGACAGAGATTGCGAGATCCCTCTAGTACGAGATTACCTCCAAAGGTATAGTGTTAACCCTTTATGCCACAGTAGGCTAACGCCATCTTAAGTAACAGGGCCGAACTCCAAAAAGCTATGCTTTTAGAGTGGATTTTGATAACCAGGTCAACCATGAATGGTCGACAGTGAAAAAGTTGACACATGAAAAAGGTCAACATGGTCGACATGGACAAAAGGTTGGTACAAGCAATAGGGCGACATGGGCATGGTTGGAAAATGGTCAACATGAGATTTTTGCTGGATATTTTGCTGCCTATGTCAACAACACTGATAGAGGTCAAACTTATTAACAGCAAAGGGAAAAGCACCCTGTCGGGGTACTGGCAGTCTGGATTCCAATGTCGGACTTATGACCGTCGGAATCTCGACTGTTGGAAGGCTATACCACACCTGTGGAAAGATGGGTGGGTGGGGGGAATGACTGGGGAATGTGCTGGGGCATTTTAAGAGAGGAGGCACATGTCCAGCCTCCTCCGGCCAGGTCCCCTCGATGTGATGCTGACAGATATTGATACATTGGGCAGCATCGCATCTGGTCCCTGGGCTGGGATGGCAGTAGCCCTTTACAGGCTGTGGGCTACGCACCAGGTAGGCGAGGGCAGCGCTTACCATACATGTGCATGTACCCAGCGAAGCGCATCGCAGGGACGGGCTCCTTTTGGAGCCCTGTCCCTGCTTGTGCAGGGAGATACATCCCCACAATAGGTTCACATATTAAAATGCGATTCTGGGAGGTGATATTCAGTTTTCAGAGTCAAGTACAAATGTGAGAGACTTATCCAATACCCCAGGGATGCAGGGACAGTGGTTAATGTTATCACTGTCTTGCGAGTTACATTTAGTACATATAGCTGGTTCAATCATGTGAAACAAAAATAATATACTTTTGTATACAAACAATCCACCAAATCCAATCTGGTTATAAGTTTTCAATCCACTTTTGATAGTGTATCACTAATACCCCTTTCACACTGCAGCTCTAAAATGGTATATTGCCAATTTTTTAGCCTTTTAAAATGGTTAGAGCTGCAGTTTGAAAGCACCAGTATTAAATTACCGGTTCAAGAAAACGGTAATTCAAAAAGGGTAAAAAGAAGGATCCTACACGGTTCAAACCCATTGTTTGTGCAGTGTGAACGGGTCTGAACCGGTATATTGGATCCCACACTGGTGTCCCCCCCTTGCCAGCGCTCCCCCCCCTGTCCCCTGGTACCAAGCAGCACATCCCCACCCCCCTCCCCTGATAGTAAGCAGCACATCCCCTGCCCCCCCCCCCCCATCCCTGGTAGTAAGCAGCGCATCCCCCCGCCCCCCCATCCCCTGGTAGTAAGCAGCGCATCTCCCATCCCCCCTCCCCTGGTAGTAAGTAGTGCACCCCCTGCCCCCCTCCCCTGGTAGTAAGCCGCGCATCCCCCGCTACTAGTTCCCATCCGCCGCAGGGACCCCACCGCCAACTTCCCATTCGCCTAATGGACCCCGCCGCACACTGCCCATTCACCTATCGGACCCCTGCACGCTGCCAGCCAAGTACCAGGGGAGGGGGCGGGGGATGCGCTGCTTACTACCAGGAGCGAGGACGGGGTTGCGCTGCTTACTACCATGGGAGGGGGGATGCACTGCCTAGTACCAGGGAATGGGTGGTATACTGGTGAATTATCGTTTTTGTACCTTTCACAACGGGTTCAATGTGAAAGGTACAAAAACGATAATTAACCAGTAATATACCGTTTACAACATGCAGTGTAAAAGGGGTAAAACTTGCTCTGACCCGGTTAAAGAAACGTTTAAAAAACCGGGTCAAAGCAGGTTTTGCAGTGTGAAAGCAGTATACCACTAATGTTCATTTAAATGTTTCAAATTAAATGATCATATTGTTACAAATGTGGGCAGGTTAAATAAATATCTTGCATCCCACTAATACCCCTTTCACATCGCAACTAATTACCGGATACAAGCCGGTTTCTTGCTGGCTCAACCCAGTAATTAGTGCAATGTGAAAGGGGTTACCGGGTCCCTTAAAACGGGTAGTAACATGCCAATAAGAACCGGTAAAAAGAGCAGAGTTCTTACCGGTCCGTTGCTGTGAAGTGTGAAGGGGTTAAACGGGTCGTGCGACCCATTTCCCGTTCACACTATAGAGGAGGCAGCTCTTGGAACAGCGACAGCTCTAAGCGCTGCCTTCTCCCCCGCCCCCCCACCCCCCTGATGACGTGCCGACTCCACCGCGGCCCCAGATGACATCAGTGAACTGGCAATAATGTCGGTTCGCTTAGGAGATGTGAACACCCCAAAATGCTGTTTCAAAGTCCCGGTGTGACCCTGCATTTTGCGATGTGAAAGCAGTACCAGAAGCAAATTACCAGGTTAAAGCTTTTCAACCCGGGAATTTGCGGGTAATGTGAATTGGGGTCAGATTGCACACGGCAAAATGACCCGGTACTCAAAAATGCCGGATAATTGCCGGGTTGGCGGTGTGAAATGGGTATAATATAGGCAACCCATTGTAATATGAGTGTTATACAAGGTATTATGCAATTTCATCAAAGTTCCATGATGTAAAGGTTATTTTATTTCTCACCAAAGGCAAACGCATCCATAGATACAAATATTAGTAATATTTCCAAAAAGATAGTGCTGGAATGTGATATAAGCTAAAAAATAAAAACAAGGCTCAAAATTTGGCCCATTAGGGTCCAAATTTGTCCCCGTCCCCTATGTTCGGAGTTTGTGCATGCACATTTGCAGATATGGGAGCGAATGGCTTTGGCAGGTTTCACACTCACTGGGCTGTTCGCTTGAAGAGGAGAGGGAAGGGGGCAGGCAGTGGGTGGCAGCAGGGGAGCACCCAGCATTTTATGGGCGTCCCCATGAAAATTCTGGGACGTTCCCCTGTAGACACAGGCGTCGCAATGTCTGCTTGGGGCGTGCAGCTGATGTCACATGATGTCACCGCCCGCCTGTATTCGGCAATCTGCAAGCATAATAAAAGCCAATCTAGACTGACTTAGAGAACGGTAGAAAAATCATTCGATGGTGAGTGACCATCTTGACTGTCGACCAACAGGCTGGTGACCCAATGACCGTTTCCCGCACCCACATGCCAAGGGATGTGTTAGTGTACACAATTCCTTCACATTCTAAGATGGGGAGGCCTTCTTTCTTCTAGTTGACTGCCATCGTTTACCTGTTCTCTAGGCTGCAAACAGGACTGAATCAGGCCCTTGGACTGAATTGTAATTTATTAGCACTTCCATAGTAATGGAAATATGAGAACCAACAAGGATTGAAGGCATATATACGGCTAACCCTCTCCGTGTCCTGGTACATGTTTCGGAGATGGGTTCCTTCATCAGACAATTGAAGAAGTGTTCTCCACTATGCCTATATAACACTTGTTTACACCTCCCTATACAATGCTGTGTTCTTGTTGTGGCAGTGAATCAGCAGCAGTCTTTATTATGGTATTGTGACAATGAGATACAGTATTGTTCTCCTCTTCTCCTGCATTGGTGTACTTTTTTGCATTTGCTTTGTCTTTGTTATTTTAATATATACGTTAATACTTTATAAATGAAGCAAATAAGACAAAAACGAACTTATCCAGTACTCATAGTATTTGATTACTACATTTTTTTATAATGTCAAGCTGTATTGTGTTTGGGGTAAGAATCTTAAAAGCAGTGCTCTGTTATGTTTTAACTGGGGTGGGCTGAATATTTTAGTGACTTTTAATCTATTGGGATGCATAAAAATCATAAGCAAAAATGATGTCATAGTGAGCGAGGACAGACAGTAGTGGGATTTCCGTGTAAGTAAGAACAATCTCTCATGGAAATGTTCAGTCACGCTTAGGTTGATCCTTCGGCCGAGTGTGAGCTCTGAGTACCAGGATTAATACTTAGTTTGTTGCACATGTAAATCCCTAGATTGGACAAGAATCAGGGACAGACACATATATTGTTTTTGGTGTCATTGAAGTGGATAAGTCTGTAGTCATCTTCCAACTAAATCTGTAAATGGAATGCATTCGGCAGTCAGGACACCAACTCCGAAATCCCGACACTGCTGAGAAGATGGGAACCAGAACTTAACATTGCTTATTGATGCCAACGCTGAAATCTCAACTGTCTGCTTTCCGAAAGTAAGTATGCCAGGGCTGGTTGGTTCTGGCATAATGGGTTGACAGTGACTAGGTCGACACCTAAGAATGGTTGAATACCCTAGGTCGACCGTGACAGAAGGTTGGCACAAGCTTAAGGTCAGCATTCAAAAGGTCAACAAGTTTTTCATGTATTTTTGGGTATCTATGTTGATATGAATGTACCAAGTCCCCGTGCATGGCTCGCTACGCTGCCATGCTTCCAGCACAGTGCCTCGACACTATTATATAATCTAACTAACTATGCCCACTTGAATAGTAAGGGGTTTGTTTACTAAGATGTGAGTTCTATTGAAGATGGCCCATAGCAACCAATCAGAATCTACTTATTTATACTTATTTATTTAGCACCTTCTAGAAGACAATAGAATCAGATTGTTTGCCCATAGCAACATACCATCTTAGTAAATAAACCCCTAAGGGTGTGTATGTGTTTGTGGGGTGGTGGTGGTGGTGGTGGTGGTGGGGGGGGGTTGTGTTAGGCTGCAGGAGTGGGACGGTTGGTTTTAGGCTGCAGGTAGTGAGGGATGGGGGAATGCTTACCTAGCAGGTGTCAGGATTCTGCTGTCGTTTATCTGACCACGACATCCCATGGGTCAGAATCCTAATACCACCCCCTGTATCTGAAATTGGGCCAGTTCTTTTTGCTTTTCTGTCATGTAGGCTGTAAAGGATAGATGACTGGGCAGTCATCTATCTGATTGTAGGAAAAGACAGCGTCTATTCATGGGTGACGGGGAGGGGGGGGGGGGGGCGACTCCCAACTCCCCCCCACCTCGGGACACTGATGGCCCCGGAAATGGGAAAATGGGACGTTCCCTTGAAAAGCAGGACAGTTGGGAGGTGTGATAATATTAATATCCCACATAGCACAATTGTTTGGTATAATACTGTAGCTGAAAGACTGGTTAAACAGGCAGCACCTAGTGTGTTTGTTGCTGCATTCTTTTCATTCAAGTCCAAAACTGGACAGCATAAGTTTTGTAGGTACTTGTGTACTATCACTGCGCTCATCGCATCGAAGACAATATCGCATACGATGGTATGCGATGCGATATCGCGCGATGTTCCATAAAATTGTATGGCATTGTATATGACATACAATGCCATACAATGCGATGGGATGCGATTATAACTTGTATAAGCACCATAATGGGTGCTTACAATGTTAAATGCACTCCCTCCCCAACCCCCAAGTATAAACGTGAACCCGAAGCGTGGCGAGCGCAGCGAGCCCGCAAGGTGTGGCGGTACACGTCCTACGACCTTTTCATACCCCCACTATCCACGTCGGCGTGGAGTTGATTTTATATAGTGTGGCGAGCCCTAAGTGTGGCGAGCGGCCGCGCAGAATTTCACAGGTATACGTGTGCGCTCGCCACGCTTCGGGCTCGGTAGCTTGCTGCGCTCGCCACACTATATAAACTCCACGCCGACGTGGATTGTGGGGGTATGAAAAGGTCGTAGGACGCGTACCGCCGCCCCTCGCGGGCTCGCTGCGCTCGCCACGCTTCGGGTTCACGTTTATACTTGGGGGGTGGCATGGGGGTGCATTTAACATTGTAAGCACCCATTAGGGTGCTTATACAATTTAATATTGTATATGGGTCAAAATCGCATCGCATGCCATCGGGTGTATGGCATGCGATGCGATCAAAAATCGGGCGACTAATTATCGTGGGCGCCGTGCTAGTACACAAGTACCGATTTGTATTTGTTTTTAACTGTTAATTAGATCCCATATCTTTGAAATTAGCACAAATGTGCTTAGGTTGAAGTACAGTAAAAAAGCATGTTATAGAATTATAAATTACACTTTTCAATGGATGCTTTTTTTTATTTGCAAATGTCTTATTCCCCTTTATTCTAGATACTTTGTACCAAAAGTGTGAATGTTATTTTCACTAACATAATGCCATCAGTACAAAGCTCAAAAGCATTAACTCAACAGAAAAACTGTGGTCAACTGATAATTTGAAGGGCCAGATTGGTTCATATGTATGCTATATGCCAGGCATTCCCAACCACGGTCCTCAAGGCACACCAACAGTGCAGGTTTTAGTGATATCCAAGCTTCAGCACAGATGGTTTAATCAGGATCTCTCAGATACTAATTAAGTCACCTGTGCCCAAGCCTGGATATCTACAAAACCTGCACTGTTGGTGTGCCTTGAGGACCGTGGTTGGGAATGCCTGCTATATGCTCTAGTGCTCAGTACTTTTTACGTTCTGTGTGCTTTGTGGGTTTTATTTTGGTGTCATGTTCCTATTTATATAGGGTGACCAACTCATCCCTTTAATCCGGGGACACATATTAACATATCTCTCAACATGACCCTCTCTAGGAGGGACACATTGCTCTGCTTCTGGACTTTCCTCTTAATTTATGATTACCATCACCTGTGTTGAAGCACCTTTCTTATCATTTAACCTGTTCAACATAGGCGATGGCAATGATACATTATGAGGGATGTCCAGAAACAGAGCATTGTGTCCCTCCTGGAGAGGGTCATGTTGGGAGGTATGTATTAATTACACAGGTTTTGTGGCTGGCTTTCACCTGGTTTTAAACTGCCACACCTCAAGACTCCATTTCACCTGGTTTTAAACTAGGGTTACCACCTAGTCCCTTTAATTCCGGACACATATTAATTACACAGGTTCTGTGGCTGGCTGACTTCCGGACTCCACTTCACCTGATTTTAAACCCTAACTACATTGCAATCATGGCTAATGAATATACCCATGGTACATTTGTGATATAAATATAGGGTGACCAACTCATCCCTTTAATCCGGGACACATATTAATTACACAGGTTCTGTGGCAGTTTAAAATAGGGTTACCACCTAGTCCCTTTAATTCCGGACACATGTTAATTACACAGGTTCTGTGACAGTTTAAAATCAGGTGAAGTGGAGTCTTGAAGTCAGCAAGCCACAGAACCTGTATAATTAATATGTGTCCGGAATTAAAGGGACTAGGTGGTAACCCTAAATGTAGTGTAGTCATTTTGCGGTAGGTGACATACAGTATCTGATCTCATTAGCTAAGCCTGCTGACAATCTTTCCTGTAGGTCACAATTTCAGCTGATGAATGTTACACATGCTGCAGCTGCATTTGGATCATGGATGCACGGCTGCAATCTGATCAATGAATGGCTGACCTCTTGCAGAACAGAAAACTACAATAGAGTCTATGGGACAGGAGACCTAGTAATCTGTATGAAAAGTTTGATACGAATACGCCCTATCTCAGATTTTCCACATCCCTTTATTTACTTAGGGTGCCATTCAATTGTTTTTTTTTTCCTGTGGCAAGGGGTTTTGCTCGGGTATTTGCCCCCTATTTTATTATGTGCTGCCCGTTTTTAAACATACATATAAGAAGATGTCCATAATGCTTTGTGCTGTGGATGCTTTGTGCTCTTGGCCACTCAAGTGAATGGTCAAGTTTATCAGACAGAGCTGACTTCTCAATGTGTACATATCTTTATTAATGTGGTGCAGCTTTTATTTCGTCATCATTGAGGAATACAGGAATATCAAAATACATGTTTATAGTTTTTGCAATGAATTTGTTATTTTTAATTACATTTGCTTTGGTCTTCAGTTTACCATCTTTTTGATGTTTGACCAATGACTTCTTAATAGACAGGTGTGATCTAGTCCAATACTGTGCAAATGTTATAGGCAGGTGTGGAAAAAATGTTTTCAAGAACGGAATTATTAATAGTTTATTTTTATTAATGAAAAAAAAAAAAACGCAAAGTGAATGAACAGAAGAGAAATATAAATCAAATCAATATTTGGTGTGATTACCCAGGGGCTTGTTCCCAACATCTTTCTTCAAATCTGCATTTTTACTATGCAACATTTTTTCCACAACTGTCCAAATCCTTTGCACAGTACTGTACTCATTATGACAAGCACTTCAGCAGAGCGGTGGTAGAGCAATGTTAACTCCAGCAGAACAGTTTGTTCCCACATGTGCTGATTGTATGTTTCAGTCTTTTAATCTGCTGACAATTATTAGCAAAACTCTGTTTGTGCATGTGAGGTTGCCAAAAAACGAATAAAAAAGGTATACAATATATTCTGGTTCATACGCGATGCGAATTTAGCACCAATGTGTGTGATTAAAAGCCCGCCATTCGCATTGCCGCATAAATGCTTGCATAAACATCCATTCGCAGTCTACGGGGTGACACCCACATCATTCGATGGTTGGCGACCATGATGTGGAGTGCACACGCAAAACGAAGACACTCTTAGGGTTGCGTGTGCCGTGTCACGGCCATATTAGCATGGGAATACCCACAAAAGCAGGGCGTTTCCATGGGCATGACTTCAAGCCGCCTCCCCACACTAGTGAACACTCTGTTCGCTGTGGCCGCTTACACTCGGCGCATGCACATGCACAGAAATGCTCATGTGCCTGCGCAGATGAAAAACATTGTGCTCCAGTGCAAATTTGCATGTGAGTGTAGGAACCAGAATTACCCCTATGTGTGTGTGTAAGTAGATTTGATATATCTATATACATCTCTCTCTCTCTCTCTCTCTCTCTATATATATATAATGTAGATTTTATATATAGATATATCTGTTTATATAGATATATCTATATAAATATCTCTATAGATATATAGATATACCTCTCTCTCTCTCTATATATATATATATATATATATATATTTATATATTATCTATCTATCTATCTATCTATCTATCTATCTATTGATGCTGCATATGTATTCTGTATATGACATCAGTACACGGATGCTTATGAAAGTGAAATATCTAGGATTGGTGGCTGTGATTTTCCCTAACATTTGATCTTCCTGTCCCAAAGGGGGTCCCATTGCAAGGCTGAGTGTTACATGATACTGGTCATTGCTCCCTTGCAGAGATCTCAGGAGGCTGTTCTGTATTACAACAAGCAGATGGACGCCAGATGTGGCTTTATGTGAAGCAGTTTTTTGGTTCCCAGAACAAGGGTCCCCTAACCCTACCCTGCAGCAAGAACCCTTACCGCTTTCCACAGCGGTGTTTTCATTTCACTACAGGCGTTAGCTTATACAATACAGATTGCTGTCTGTCACCACAGCAGAAGCCTGCACACAGGCATAAAAAAAGCACTGTCATATAAACTACTTAACGGTGCCTTTTATATTGTCAATACTGTGAAATCTGTTAATGAAATGGATAGTGCTTTCCCTTAAACTCCCAGGCAAATGATATAGAGCATACACACAAAAAGATATTGCTAATGTTCAGTGACGTCATCCTGTCCCTGCTCTGAACATGCAGCCATTGATGATATAGTCAAAATAGAAGATCTAGTTAATGACTATCATTAACAATTAAAAACAGTATCACTAAGAATGGTCAAAATAAGCTTGGGTACTTATGTAATATCTGGGCTCCCGTTTTTCTTATGAGAACGCATCCCCTCGCGGGGCATGCTGTGCTCGCCACGCTTCGGGCACGGTGGCTCGCTGCGCTCGCCACACTATATAAAATCAACTCCATGCGTAGTTGGATAGTAGGGGTATGAAAAAATGGGGTGCATTTAACATGGGAGCCCAGATAATACATAAGTACCTAAGCTTGTCAGTGTTTACCCTCTACATGGGGAATTGAATTGCTTGGGAAGTGTGTGGATTGTCGTAGTGTCTTGCACTGTTTAAAAATTTGCACAATCAGCATGAAAGTGCTCAATACTGATGGAGTAGCAAATGCTCTTGTGCAAGATCTCGCTACTGTAATGTACAGTGGGTGCTGCACAGTTTGGCTGAAAATAGAATTCCTCTAAATATCTTCGAGATGGTAAATGGAAGGCACTACATGTGTGATGGCGGCTGTCAACCACACATTCTTATTCTTATAGTTCACCCAAAGACTCCATGCATCCAAGCTACTCGTCACTTTGCTACAATGGTTAACTTCCTTAAACACAGTGGAGCACACTCAGAGTTGCCCATTAATGAGTAAACACAAAATTTGGGTACATATGCCATATAGAGTTGTGCATACAGTGTAAACTTTATACTGTAAAGGCATACTGTATTATTCCAGTCATCAGCATGAATTTTATTATTACGTTTTGTTCTCTTATTAACATAAATACACCCTTCCCACAGGAAAAAAAGATCAAAAGGAGAGTATGTCTGGCGTAATCTTTACATTTTGCATCTTATTTTCATTACAGACACTGGAAAAAAAAAACCAGTGTTCTAGCAACTCTATTCTGCAACTCTAAAGAGCAGGGCCCTCTTTCCTTCTCTTACTCAAATCCATCATTAATGGCACAGAATCCTGTGGTTTTCTGCCACATTGATACTTATTTCAGTGTCATCTGCTGATGCAGCTATGGTTATGTACCCTGTACATGTCCTCTATTGTATTCAACTGTAAGTCAGTGTTTTGCTAATTTGTTTATGAACTCTGTAATTGGGCACTGAGGATCCCTTGTGGCTCCATATAAATAAAGAAGAAAAACAACAAGAATTAAATGTGTAACAAGTCACAGATGAATCACAATGGAACTATGGGCTTAATGCAGACCTGATCGCTATGTGTGAATTATCGATACACTGCGCATGCGTCTGGACTGCAATGCGTGTGCCCAATGCTAGCCAGCAATAAAATCCTGCTACTTCGCAATCCATTGATTGACAGGAAGTAGGCGTCTGGGGGTGTTTACCGGCCATTTAGTGGGAGTGCTAAGAAAAACGTAGGCGTGCAAGAAAAGAACGCAAGGTGTGCCTAGGAAAACGCGTTTTAGGGGAGGGCGTGGGGCTTCAGCTCCGATATGCCTGTATTCATTGCAGCCGCTGAGTAAGTCCAAGGATATGCAGCACTTGTGATGAGTGGTGACCAGTGGAAAAATCAATCCATGTTGAGTGTCTTAATTTGCTAGTCATACAAATCTATTCGCACAGCAAGCACATTAATCCGGGATTTCACTCTAGTGGCCTAGATGCCTAGGACCTGTGGCGCCATGAGGAGCTATTTGCTGTAAAAGGACATTGTCAAGGCCACCTCCGCTCCCAGCGCTGTTCCCGCTCCATGTTGTCCCGGCGTCCTGGGTCTGGGCGGTATGCAGCAGAATCCTTCATGATGGTGCTCGCCTCTCCTCCAGGCTTGGGCGGGGAGTCCCGGCTCTGATGTCACTGCTCTGTCTCTCCATCTGCTGGCCGCATTGTGTCTCCTGCAAAGGGGCGGCCATTTTGTTGGAGTCTGTAATTCTATCCTTCTGCCCAAATCATGATGTCACGGCAGGGGATCCAATCATTGCAATGCTCAGCACATATATTCCTGCAGGCTGGGTCTGCAGGTCAGTCAGTGCAATGTTGTCCATTAGGTAGCAGCTCTCAGCTCTATTAAAGGCAATTACTGCAGTGGTCCATTCTGCTGCAGCCTGACTTCCCCTGGTGTCTTGCTACAGGCACCATCTCTATTGACTTTGCTGGTCATCTACTGCTCCAGTATAGTATTGCTCATGGACTACCGTCACTAGGATTCGAGGCTGACATTAGGCATTCACCCCAAAGGTGGGTATCCGGTGTCTCCGTACTCACAGTGGTCATCACCTGTGGCACATTCGTCTCATGGTATGGGGCATAAGCCTGTTCTTCTAATTAAACCAATGATTTTGCTCTGATTGGTCAGTGCGGTGTAAAAGCAACTGCTTAATTATTAGCAGCTAAACCTAATATGACTAGTTACACTGAGCATGCATAAACTACTGTATCTGGGTCAGACAGCGCATGTGGCCTCATATTCACCCAACCAACCGTCTCTCCAGCACTGCCCTAATCCTGCATGTGACAGTTTAACATAAAAGTTGCTGTTACATGGCTGCTGACAGGGCGGTGCTATGGGGACAACTGTCCCGGGAATAGCCACTCTGTCAGAGGGGGTAGGGCACAGCCCAGGCCACTCTATCCTCGCAGCACCCCCCTGCCTCTTCAGTACATAGCCGCCTGGCCATAACCTCTAGTCGGCAGCCGCCATCCTTCCTCACAGTGGAGAGCTGCTCTTTGTACAGCATCAGAGTGGCCTGAGTGCGCTGCTGGACAGGTGCCCCCACAGGAAACCCGCAGAAATGCGACAGTGCCAGCCGGACCCCGAAGGACGAGGAGCTGTCACCGCCTTTGTCACAACAAGGGAGGGAATGAGACGCGGAGTGGTGCAGCCTGCCAGTGCCTGGGATCCATTATCTGGATCAGTGTTTTGCCACACCAGCCTGCCCGTGGTAAATCAGATAATTATATTATAACACATTATTATACTTATTATTATCGTTTATTTAAATGGCGCCACAAGGGATCCGTAGCGCCTAACGATACATAAATGAGCAAAAAACAAATAACGAATGACCGTACAAGACAATTTAGGACAAGTACATGGTAAATAAGGATAGTTACATCAGGGGACAGGACACTAAAGCAATTATATGGGTGGCAGATTATATATATATATATATAGAGAGAGAGAGAGAGAAAAGGACGCACTCTCCAGGTTTTATATAAATGCAGATAAAATCAACTGTGTATTTGGAAGATCAAAAAGTAACAAAGCATATTGATGTACTCAACGTAATATTAGCGTTTCAGTCCGTATAGGACCTTTATCAGGAGTTTCACAACCTATGCATCAATCAATCGTGGACCACACAGCAGGTGCCTACAGTGGTCCACGCTGTGCCTTACCATTGGATTGATGCATACGTTGTGAAACTCCTGATGAAGGTCCTATACGGACTGAAACGCTAATATTACGTTGAGTACATCAATATGCTTTGTTACTTTTTGATTTTCCAAATACACAGCTGATTTTATCTGCATTTATATAAAACCTGGAGAGTGCATCCTTTTTTCTCTATATACATGAACTCGTCACTTAGTTCTGGATGACACCCTGGGAGTTGCCTTCTTGTTGGATGGAGTGCGATCTTGTATTGTACAATTATATATATATATATATATATATATATATTCTAAGAAAAGTACATGAGGAGAGAGGGCCCTGCTCATGAGAGCTTAACACATCAGGGAGGGTGAAGAAAGGAGGGGGGCGAGAGAGGAGGGAGGGGGCCCTGATGATATTGTCACTTCCGGGCCCCAAAATTTATAACGGCAGCCCTGTGCTGTTATATTATAATTAGATATTAATGCAACTTAACCAAAACATATTCTTACTGCATATTATATACATATTCTTACTGCACTTATCAATTCACCACGTTCAGAATGGAAAATTAATAGATGATCAGAGATTTTATGATGGCAGGAAACCACAGTACACAAAGAAGTACATTCAGCTTCATCACCAAGAAAAGAAGGTGTATAAAATGTAAAGGGCATGTGTTAATGTCACATTTAAAAAAAAAAAACAACCTATATTACTTTATTAAACAGTTCTATAAAGTCCACAATGGTAAAATAAATGAACAACTATCCATCATTTGTAAAGTAAGGTCTACACATGGGGAGATAACTACCATAGGTGCAAGGGGTGCAGCTGCTATGGGGCCCAGAGCTGAAGGGGGCCCATCTTTACTTTCTAAGTGATATGTTTATCACCATCAGTTGCTAAATAGGGGGGCCTTAGAAACTTTTACTATGAGGCGTACGAATATCTACTTACGCCCCTGCTGCTAAGCACTCTGAGCGATGCTAGATCCCTCAGCACACAGCGCTGTATGTGCTGAGCGATCTGCCAGGGACAGTGTTCTCCCTGAGAACACTGGCCCTGACACTGGCGATTATAGATTTATTTAGCATAGTGGACATTAATCACTTGGCGATAGTAACGCGTGGGGACGCACATCGCTATGACCCCCTACACACGGAACGCTGTAGGGGCTAATTAATATAGAAATAAAGGTGCTCTAGTGTTGGTCACAGAGGCAGAACTCTGGGAGGCAATGGAGACATCTGCCGCCGGGCTCCTGCTCCCAAGGGGGCACCTCTCCTCCCCCTGGAAGATTAATTCAGTTATTTAAAAGCCAACGATATTGGTTCTGTGGCTGCAGTCTGAAATATATGTGTTCTCTATCTATATATATTTTTGAACAGACATATATATTTTATATAAGGTTATTTAGGGTTGTGTGTGTGTGTGTGTGGGGGGGGGGACGACCAATATATATCTTGCCTCCAGGCACCTGGAACGAACTTACGCCACTGGTGGGTCACATACAAAGTATATGGGGGACCTATGGCTTTAGCAATTTCTAGGGACAGTTGTAGGAACAGCTAAAAAAATGTATTTCAACATTATTTGCATAATTTAGATAAATATCTACTTTTCACTTTTATTTAATTGTTTAAAATATGTTATTTTATGCAAATTAGAGCAATTGTGGGTAGGAATTGTAGCAAGAGTGCAAAATGTAAAAAGAAAAGTCCTATGAGAAAATTTTTCCAGGGACAAATATTAGTTTGTGCTGGATGCACAGATCAAAGCCTGGAAGTGTCGGGTGAATAGGGTCAGAACAGACTGTTCATTGTAATACAGCGGCTGGTACCAGTCTGACAACAGAACAGGGTGGACTTGAATAACAACAGCCCCCACTAGAGGTAGTAAAGGGAAGTCTATTATCCACATATACAGTATGTCCAGCTGTGTTTTAGGAATGAGAGTAATGTCTATGGGTGAGTGGATGAAGGTGGGAGGAGAGTGCAAGTATGAGGTTTCACTGCATTCCGCAAAATCCTAGTAAATTCTTTGCCCAAAATATTTGATGCCAGTTTAACCAGAAGGAGCTGACAGGAAAGCTGATTATTCTCTTATTCAGAGTGACAGACAGCAGTGCTGTACATACATTGTTTGAAAAAACAGGCACCCCTGGTGAATTTTCATGTCTCATTAAGACTCAAGTAATATGTACAACCTAGTTTCGGAATATGCTGCGCTATATAAAGAAACTGTACATAAACTGTAAATAATAAGGCTAAAAATGCGCCCCGAAAATGTTCTGAGATTTGTCCGTTTTCTATATTTACCAAACTCCAGGATGCCATACATTCTGTAGCTTGGACCTGGTGGAAAATGCCATTTTTATATGATGTTACCCAGTAGAAGCCTATGGGCTTCATTTTGAACTTGGCCCTCACAGCACCCTCGGTGGCTAGCAGGTAACGGCGCATGCGCAGGTGGTTTTTCTGGTTCTAAACCCAAAAAATCCTTCTAAAAAAGATAACTCTTCTCAAGTGAGCTGTACTTCGTGATTTTAATGGCATTTCTAAGTAGACACTGGCACAAGTAATGCTGCTATGTACTTGATGTAACTCCATTAACCGCATTCAGCTACATCCTGTTTGCCGCTGGGTCATCCCATTGGCCGTGCAGCTCAGTAGATGGGACGATCACTTTGTCAGCACATGGTAGCGTGCGGTAGTGCCTACACACTACCCAGTGTGCACAATATTTCAGAGATCACTCAACATAGTGCCTAGTGTGTAATCAGCTGAATTCAAGAGTTTATAAAACCTTATTTTTTAACATATAGAAATAAGTCAGTGATTGGTTTATGCAAATATTTGGCTACCCTTTCAAGTGACTAACATGGCCTAAGATTAATAGTCACAAACATTATTACCTTAAGTGACACTATTGCATGGGATGTGCCCGGCCCCAGATGGTCTCTCTCTGACATAGTTACATTCCTTTCCCAGGGTAATTCAGCATTTGAAAAGAAAATATCTGTTGTGCATGTGTGCAAATCTGATTTCCTCCAGCTAGTGCACTCCCAGGTTATGATTTGGGGGTATGTAACTGTAACATCATATTCTGGAGTGAGAGCGCAGATTTACAAAAGTGAAATGAAGTGCACAATATACTAATCTCTGCTCTCTGCAGTTGAAGAGATCAGCTGGGGAACTGATTACTTTTGTGACCTGCCCTGCATGGAGTATGGATCATAGGGTTAATAGTAATTACTGTAAGTAGAACCAATCAAAAGGTCATTATATCTACAGTATCTAGGTCGACAGTCAAAAGGTCGACAACTATTTAGTTCAATAGTCAAAAGGTTGATATGGTCAAAAGGTCGACATGGAAAATGCCTACATGAAAAAGGTAGACCTGAGGTTTTCCCTAATTTTTAAAGAAAATAAAGACTTATTCATACTTTACCATCCACATGGGCATAGAGTTAGAATATAACAGTGTGCTAAGTGCAGTGAGGCACCATGCCCAAAACATGGCGAGCCATGGGAGGGGACGCCGTACACTTACACGGTGTCTATGTTGACCTATTTCGACATAGACACAAAAAAACATGAAAAACTCATGTCAACCTTTTCCAGGTCAACCTTTTGAATGTCAATTTTATGATTATGCTGGCAGCAGCAGTGCAGCAAAAAACACCAGAAAAATGTCCGCTGCTACCTTTTAACCGGATTCACAGTAGGGTCTGAGTGCTCCTGACAGAGAGGAAGAGCCCAGCCGGAGGAGACTGCACATGGGCCTCCTCCTCTCTGAAGAAGCTCCTGATTACCACTAAAGGAGTGGTGGTCCATTACCATGGATATTCATTGGGGGTGGAGGAAATGCTTCAATGGCTATATATGGGCACTAGAGGGTGTGGGTGAAATACCACTGGGGTATCTATTAGAGGTGGTTCCCATACAGCAGGCATTCCCAACCACGGTCCTCAAGCCACACCAACAGTGCAGGTTTTAGTTATATCCAGGCTTGAGCACAGGTGATTAAATTAGTACCTGAGTGATTCTGATTAAAACATCTGTGCTGAAGCCTGGATATCAGTAAAACCTGCACTGTTGGTGTGCCTTGAGGACTGTGGTTGGGAATGCCTGCCCTACAGTGACGGCAAGCGGGAAGTTGCGGCTTTTCTTGCAAAGCCATGCCTCGTTTTTGCTGAGGTCACACCCTTATGGGTGTTCCGATTTGGGTGCCCCTCTGGGAAAGTTTTGACATCTTTATGGGGCTTCTTAGGACCTGCTGGGCCCTCATTGGGTACCTAGGTTGCTTTGTGAAAAAATATACGCCAGCTGACTCCGTGTGAACATTAATGGGAATAGATCCCCTGTGGGCTAATTACCATGTGGAGAAAGGGTATTTAATTAAATAGCCATTTCCCAGGTTTTTTTTTTAAATCATAGATTACTGCATGGAAAATCTCCAACATGGATTCACATGTGGCACTGCAATAAGCCGCAGCAAATTGAATATGCCCATGTGAATTCTGTATGAATGCTGTCATTCATTATAAGGCTCATGTTATTTTGGGAGAAATTGTTGTTCTTATTGTCAACCCAAGAATGAACATTTCTGTGCTTGTAGAGCTGGGTTATAGCCTCCAGCTCCACTAGGCTATCATATGCCTCTGCTTTACTGAAGTAATTTCAATTCAGTGGGATAGACCCAACATGCTAGTCTGGATTGGCACATTATATTCAGCAACACCACAAGTTTTTTCCTTGCACCCTATAGTGATGTTAAGGTTATCGTAGTTGGCTGGTTAGGGGCCTGATCAGAGGTGACTACTACCTGGGCATAGCTACTGGCCGCGCTGCTGGGTCTCCCCTGCTGTGTCCCCGCCTCTGTCCAAGATCCCGGCACCTGTACAATGCAGATGACAAACACTGGGCCTGGTGCATGTACAGTCTTGGTGATGGTACTGTGCTTGAGCATTCTCCTGGCTTCTATGGGCTGCATAGGAGGGGACGCAGTACACTTGTACAGTGTCCATTTCAACTATGTCGACATTCATGACAAAAAAAGTAGAAAACTCATGTCGAACCTTTTGACTGTCAACCTTCCCATTGTCGACCTAATGCTTGTGTTGACCTTCCGACTCTGTCAACCTTGGCCATGTCAACCAATTTCAGTTGTCGACCTAAGCCATATCGACCTTCAGTGGTTGATCTAATGTATTTTGACATTAATTGAGTCGACCCTATGACCCATACCTGGCCATATTGACCCACATGTTCAGCAGATGGGAGGGGTCGCTAACAGTTATGCACTGGATTGGGCTGTATTTGGCACCCTCAGCTGGGCAGTGGGCAGTGAAAGCACGCCAGCAGGACTGTGGATTACGCAGAAGTGGACAAAAGTGTCAATTCCCCTTTGTCAGTTGCCGAAAAAGTAGGCTAGTGCATGTGCGTGTTTATGGTGATGACAAGCAGCAAATCATTAGTGCGGATAGGGAGCTAACACACTGCATGGAACATACAACTCTGCATATAGGTAATTACACGCATGTACTGTATTGCTGTGCACATCATGTGGGAGCACATTCCTCTGCATTAGATCACGGGTTGTGGGACTGGGTAAAGTCTTTCCCACTTATGTTTTTGTGAACTATTTATGGAGGAACCATTACTCATCACACAAGCTCACCTTGGTGAACTCTGTCGGATAAATGGGACTCTAATTGTGGTGCCCTAAAACACTTTTGGCAGAAAGCGGCCATCTGAAACGTAAGTGTAGAGTAAGTATAGAGTTACTTTTCATACTGAAGGATGGAAAAATCATTCGATGGCGACCGCCCATCGAATGATTTTTCCTCCTTGTGGCCTGATGCGAGCAGATGTGTGTGCACATCAGCTGGCATGATAGCGTGAGGATTTGCTTGGCAGGGGGGACATGCGTTTGGCCGGGCGGCATTGACCAGCTCGCTAGGCAGTGGATATACGTAACCTAGCGAGCAGGTCTGAATCAGGCTCTTAGTGTATTCGTACTTATCTACTCGTGAGCAGGATGAGGAGATTATGCATGGAGTTGTGGTGCTGTATGGAGGGGGCGGGGCTAAAGAACACAAGTAGGAGTCAAAACAAATTACTCCTACTTGATGACCTACGAATCATGTTAACGCTCTGCCCCTCAAAGTGAAAGCATCGCAGTGGCAGGAGTAGCCCTAAATGAGCGTCAATCCTGCATTTTACAAGGTATTTTCAAGACCACCCCCCAATAGAGTAGGTAAAACTTCCAATTTTCTTTTTATATGTTAAAACATCTTTCTCATCAATGAATCACTTCAACACAGGTGATTGTAATCATAAATGATCGGGAATCCAGGAGCAGAGCATGTTGTACCTGATCGTAGGGGTAATGCTGAAAGGTCTACATTTATACACACACTGTACATAGATACATCACTCTTCTAGTATAATGTCCATCAGCCATATTTCCTCTTGTACACATAACAAAATAACATCATCTGATGGTCATCCGATGTGGATTCATATGACTCTGGTATACAGACTAGTACAGAAGACCAATTGTGACACAGATTAAATGCTGCATTAGGATATCCCAGCAGTTCTCTAGGCATAGCTGCTGGGGTCACTTGTGAAACAGATTTAGGTGTCTACATGAAGATGTGATGTGGGTGACAGATGGTACTTTACACACTTTAGACTTCTTGTATACACTGTACGTTAGACTTCATTTATACTACACAGCCTTATATTTAAAGCCACACGTACCATAAGGCATACATGGGCCTGAACATAGTAGTAATAGTAAAGGGGGCAACAAAATGACAATATACTCACTAATCTGTCCTGCACCTACAGGGAACACTACATACTACATACATACAGTGAACACTACATATGTTGTATATGTTGTATAAAAAGACAATAAAAAGGCCATTAGGAAATATTGTGACATATGCTATGTGTGTGAAGAACATATGGGTGAGATTTATCAAAGATTGAAGAGAGATATAAAGTACCAGCAAGTCAGTTCCTTCCATTTTAAAATACTGTCTATGAAATGACCACACCTATCAGCATTCAGACCCAGGATTCTTGTAAAAGGGGCATGGCTTCAGTAAAGGGGCATGCCTTCAAGGGAATGCCTCCCTCGCTAGCCACACCTCCCGTTTTCATCGCGGTGGGGGCATGTCCCCAGTCCCTCTGCCTCCCGTGAATAGACGCAGTGCACACAACAGCTATTCACCGATGCCCTGCTAAGCAATGTAGCCAGTAATGGGGAGCCTCCCAACTGCCCCACTTCCCTCCACCGGACACTGCTGCCCATGGGTGGGACAGCGGGACACTGCTGCCTGCGCTCTCAAAAAATGGGACTGTACCACAAAAATCAGGAGGTATGAAATAACATACATTTTTCTCCAGAATCTCTAAATAATTACAATTATTAACTGACTATTTACAATCATATACTGAAATAAATCAATCTCTCTCTCTCAGGAGTTAAATGCTTATACAGTTGTATCCTTTATTCCTTTCTTTTTAGCTGAACATTATAATTATTTCCACATGTTAACTAAGTATGCTACATCATCAGGCTATGTGATATGTGATGAGCTGCACTGGAAAACATGTATACATAACAAATTGATAAATGGGGGGTGTTTTAAAGCCTTTTTTAAGCTGGAAGCACAATAGACAATAGGGGTTATTTAGACCTGGCCGGTTCTCTGCTAATTTGCAGAGCCTGTGATCAGATAGCCACCGCCCCGCCAGAGTGAGATCCTGTCCTGTGCAAGGCAAGGCTGTGACAAATCATTTTTCCAGACTAACCTACTTGGCCTGTGCTGTAGAAAAAGACTGATCGAGGCTGGAGCTGACATCACACGATTTCCCTGAAAATGCCTGGACGCACCTGCGTTTTCACTGAAACTCAGAAAAGAACCATCAACTTTTGTACGACCATCGGTTAAAAAAGATGCAGAATTTATCGCTGGATGGCCTTGTCCATTCTGTTCGCCAGGTGCACGCACCCAACACAGCAGGCGGGGATGGAGAGAGGCGCCGGGCAGCCCCATTAGCATATGGGAACGCCCAGCGCTTAATGGGCTGTAGCCATGAGAACGCTGGGCGTTCTCATGCTAATGAGGCCGTGACGCGCGCGTGTGTATGTGTGTGGGGCGGGTGTTAGCTGCCCGCCCATTTCCTAGCCAGCATGCACACATAAGTAAGGTTGCTCAGAGCTACCTTACATATGAGTGCACCTTTCACATCTTTCGATGGTCACCAACCATCGAAAGATGTGGAAGGTTCCCCCTACCCTACGAATGGATGTTACTGTGTATTCTAATTTGGTACAAATCACACAGCATCACTGAATTGTGCTCTGCTTTGGTTACGTGTTCCCACAATGAAAATAGAGAAAATAATGGGATCAGTTTTAGCAACACCTCTTGTTGACATAAAAATATAGGAAACATTAAACAGACACTGATTTTAACACTACTAATTTATAGACTGTTCATTGAAAACAAATCACATTGCATCAAATGATTCTCAAAGTTTATTCTTGACACTCGCTGCAATACATTTCTCTGCCACAAGGTGGCACCTTGACAGAATCGCACTATGTATATAATTGAAAATGGTAATTGAAAAGTAATATGTAGCGCATGCGCAATGTATTCTTAGATCACAATGCTATGCTTGTGTTCTGAATTGAAGTAAGTCACACAAAAAAGAGATGTAAGTTAATAGCAAAGCAAACGATTGACTGTTACAGCCACTCAAATCCCACAAATAATGCACTATGCGCCACAACCTCCCCCCCCCCTCCAAAAAAAACCAGCATGCCTCCATCCCCAAATCCTCAACTAAATCAAGAGCTTTTGCTGACCAGGGTTCTGTTACATAAGGGAGACCATGGACAAGGGTCCTTTGCCATAGGCTGCTGGTGTTGGTCACTGGCTGCGATCCAATTGAGGCTCTCCAACTGGTAACCAAAAGGATGAAGTGGCAGTTGCATTTTGAATTTAGCACTGCCTGTGAGCCAATCAAAAGTACTTGTGATGTCTGACTTTAGAAACTGTTGAGCGGAGCAGTCAGTTCAATGGTCAAAGAATGGAGAGCTCCACTGGCCACAGAAGAGGCTGGAAGATGCCCCCCATTGGCTTTATGAAGCAAACAATAGGCAGTGACATTGGCCAGCCCTGCCAGCGCTACACTGTCTCTTCTTTTCTTTATCCAGAATAACAAAGCTGAGGACCAAAGAGTGATGCTTGTTGGGGGAGAAAAATAGCTACTAACCCTGCTCCCCACTCAATGTTCCCTCTAATTTTACGAAGGCTTTGTGCAGAAAAAGATATTGGCTGTGCAACTTTGGAAGGAAATGTACATTTTTGTGCGTCACATAACGTATACAGGCCTAGGTTTCGAGTTCTGTTGAGTTAATAAAGCAATTTGAATGTTTACAGACTTCACACACCACACATATAGACTATAGCAGTGATTTTCAACCTTATTAAACTCGTGGCACACTAAAACAAGATTTTAACCTTTGTGCGCTCAGTTGTAATGTCTGTGCGCGGGCTCGGCGAGTTGTGTGCGCGCGCACACGCGCACAGCTTAGAGGGAACACTGTCCCCACTGCAGTCTCCCTCATCATACTGGTAGGCAGCCTTGGCCATCGGTAACAACTTCCTCTGGAAACCACCAGATGTTGGACATTCGGCCCATAGGGTTGGACAGGCCTCTATCCTGTATGGCAGTTAGGCCGACTACAGGTCTGTGCCCTAAATTAGAGTGACTCTAGGCAATAAGCCCAGGTCCCTTATTGTACTAAAAGGAAGGCCAGAGCCCACCTAGTATAAGTGGTCCTGGACATTAGGCGCATGTCATTTTACATGGCAAAATTTTTAGTAGCTAACGTACCTAAACCCAACTGGCATTAATTAGGTAGGCCTGATTACCTGTTAAGTGATCAATTAGCCTGGGCGTTAAATAAATAAGTGCACCTTGTGGACCTGGGCAGCAGGACCAGTTCATTTAAATAAGTGACTCCAGAAAACAGGAACCAGTTTGTTGTTGATAAGCATAATGTTGTTTAGTGTTGTGACAAATTAGGATTAGGTGCTTCTGTGTTGTCTATTTACAGGGATCTATGGAAGGAATAAAAAGCATAGCAACAGTGAGAACCCTCTGTGTTCGCCTGTCTCTTTCCCTTCTGTCCTACTGGGTGAACCACTGGACGGAGTATTTGATTGGCCGGTAACTAGAAGTTGATATTTGTATAATGCCTTCAGCTATTTTATTTTTCCATATTTCTTTGGCTTGTACATCTCCCATTTTTTATCTTCTATTTCATTTTTTTTTTCATTTCTATTAAATAATGTAATAAGAGATGAAAACAAACACTTTTTTAAACTATGTATTACACATCGCATTATGCTCTGCCTCATCCTCTGAATACTGCCCATCCCTGTTCTCCAGAGGAAAACAGTGCACTTTTTATAATAGAACATGGATAAAGTAAAAGGGCTTGAGGACCGGTCAGAAAATTGTGGGAGGCTGAGAGAAGGCACATTGGAAACATAGATACATTGTGATGATGCTCAGGATAGACCTCTGACACTTGTGAAGTCATTTTTCAAGTTCCTGTGTCAGCCGCTCTCTCAGCAGAGGAAGTGAGTTCAGCCAGAGTTTGTGCAAACACTTCCCCTTACACTTCTGCCTGTAAGGCCAAAGCCACCACCGTAGTGTCTCCATGGAAACGTTGACTGCTCTGGATAGCACGAGAGAAGCTGGAAAGGAGGAGTTTTTCTTTATTATTGCCATGCAAAGTGTAGGGAAGGAAGCATTGAAGAAACTTTGTTAGTGGAGGTAGTGTTAACTCAAAAACGTAGCAGGCATATGAGCCGACTTTGTTATGCGGCAGCCCCCAATCATGTTTTTCTCATGTGGGTGGTAGCATCAGCCCTGCTTATCATTTTAAAAAGCTGACACGTGCATGAGGGCATAGCAAGTTAAGTGAATAGTCTTCTGACAGAAGTGCCTGAGATCAAGATAACTCTTGAAACTATGTGATACTGGCAACACTTTTTGTTGTACTCATTTATCAAAAAGAGAAAATAGTACCATCAAAAGAGAGGGTCCAGAGGGGCAATACCTACAGGGAAAAGATAAAAACCTATAGTACTTCTTCAGAAGGTATTTACCATTGCCAGATGTCTTTGTCATAAAGCTATACTCATTTACCAGTATTCAGGTGATGTCGGTCAAACTTGGACATTATTTAAAGGGGCAATAACTTAGGAGGCAAAACCATGCATTGCAACGAACTGGAGCGGCTTTATATTTGGCCCAAAGTATCAACCAACCAGCTTCTGTCATTTTTCAAACACAGGGACAGATTTATTAAGCTGATCAAGTGGCTCATACTTTATCACCAGCCAATCAGCTCCAAACTGTCGTTTTTCAAACCCAGTCTGTAACTTGACAGATAGGAGCTGATTGTACAATCCACTTTATGAATTCACCAAGCTTAATAAATCTGCCCCTCAGTCTGTAACATGGCAGTTAGGGGCTAATTGACTGGTACTTTTTCTCTCACCACTTTATCTGTCTCCAATCAATCAATTGGGTAGAATACCGTCCAAAGATATAGTTTAGGTCAATATGCAATCTGAGTCTGTGCTAGAGGCAGACCAATTATAGCAATGTACAATCTGGGACAGGTTGGTGGTTAGACAAACTTAATATGCACTCAAAGTCCAGGCTCACAACAGACGGGGACCCAAACACAGGCTAAAGTCAGAATGAGAGCAGGGAAATCCAGTAACAATCCAAGTCCGCAACAGCGATCAATTTACAACAAACGCAGGTTTAGTTACTTAGAACACAGGATCTATAACTGGCACAGAAGTGAGCCTATCAAACCCAAACCTCCAATCAATGCATGGCATTTATGGAGAGCAAACTGTAGCAGCCTGGGAGAAGAGAAAATACATTCTATCATTTCCGTAACCATCTAGGACACTGAAAGAACCATGGTTTGGCTATTGCTTAGCAATGGTCACAAATGTGGTGACAGCTGCTGCTTCTAATACCGGGGACAGAAAATAAGGTCTCATAACCCGATTCAGACACAAAACACTTGGGCCAAATGTAATAAGGTGTGAGAATCAGAAAGAGATAGATTTGGGGAGTTTTTCCATTTTGTTAAAGTGGCAATCAATTACATGGCAAAATCAACCTGGTTTTTCCAGTGTAAATAATTGCCGCTTTAACAAAAAGGGAAAACTCCCCAAATCTCTCACTTTCTGATTCTCACAACCTATTACATTTGCCCTTCAGTGGGAAATATAAATTCAGTACTTTCAGAATGTCTTTAGTCACCCATTCCTTAGATCCCCAATACTTTTAATCCATTATCTCAAGACATCACCCTTTAAGAAATAAATGTTACATAAAAATAACACCCCAAAAATTTAATTCAACATAGTACATATCACATTACTCAGTCTAACCAATCATAACCATGATATACCAACAGTATAATGTAAAATAGTTCAAACTCACAGTACAAGAGGAAAATAAAACAGTGAAATATTTAGACAACTAAGTTAGGTACAGTTAAACACAATAGCATACAGTAACGCAGAGCACTGGGAAGGGCGGATAGAAAAGATGTTGCTTGTGAGGGGGAATGCACCAGAGACGGGGTTATTAGAGAGATAGAACAAAAGGATGGATGATCCTGCTCATGACAGCTTACAGTGCAGGGGAGTGGGGAGGAAGTAAGCTGCACTAGAGAAGTCTTGGGAGTGGCAGAAGTAAAAGATCATCATGCTGACACAAGAGGAAGAGTGAACAGGGAGCGTACATTGGAAGCATGGCAAAGTGAAGAGTGAATTCCTTATAAATGGCTGATGAACTTTAAAAGAATTTAACAATAAGATAAATACAGTACAGCAGAGTGTCCTATGTATCTCTCAGAGAGCATATGCATCTATATTAGAGTTGATGGCAAATGTCCTGGTAAATATGAGAACTACTGTTTTTGAAAGAGTAATAAGTCAGTTAGCATTACATTCTGGGTCTTTTATTTTAACCCCCCCCCCCCCATTATTTTTTTTTAAGCCTGACTCATACCTACCTTGTTGAAGGAAAACAAAAGGACTCGATTTTCCTTAGCTGTTGACAGAAACGGGGATTTGTTGACTCTTTTACCTATTGTGCTGTTTCCTCTGCATTATGCACTGGCAACCAATCAGAATTCGGTTTACAGTAGGAACCCATAAAGATTTCAGTCAGTGGGAGATTCATTACAGAAAGTTGGCAGTGACTGGCCGGGTGCTACCCCCTCTGGGAGTTGTACATGTTGATATCGAATTAACAAACTTATTTGGAATACTTCCCTCAAATCATGAGAAGGTACTTGGAATTGTTATACTTTAATCTGCAACATTCATGTATCTGAAGTATATTACAAATAAAAGGGGATCCATAGCTCTTCACCTTACCGTACAATACTATTCCCCACATAGCCTTCACAATTTGAGCCTGTTTCTGAGTTGGATACATCTCACGGATTTGAATATACTGCACATGTGCAGTGGAAAGATATAGGTAACTGTGCATGTGCTGAATCAGGCATACTGTATGCACATGGAAGGAGACTGATACCGTGTGGATGGATTGGTCAGACCGCTATTTTCAGACATCAGGGGCAAATGAAGGATACTCAGGAGGGGGTTTCCGTTCACACAGACACACACACACACACACACACACAATCACTTTAATACTGAAATACTGTTGATTTATTGACTGGAACCACCACTCATTACAGTGTTATAATATTCCAACTTCTCAACTCAGAATATCCCCTACCACAATTGGTGTCACCCCTTTTCCACTTGTATCACCCTCACCCACTTATAGCATATGAATGAAATACAAACGGACTTCAAAAATGCAATAGTGGTGGTAGGCATGGACATTGTCTTGTCCCACCTGACTTTTGAAGGCTGCCTGCACTGTTATGTTCATAATTCAGCCCTAGCAAGCGACCCGCCGAGACGGAGCAGTCTGGCACGTCGGGACTTTGAATAAGTGCGGCTCCATCAAGTATTGTTTATGAAAAGCTTTTATGTACTTCATTGTTCCTGTACTTTGTTACATTTATTCTATCTGTTAAGTGCCTTGAGTCTTATTGAAGAAAGATCGCTATATAAATAATTTTTTTGTTTTGTTTTTACTATTATTATTATATTGTGTGACTCAGAATAAAGCCCTAGATAGAAATGTATATGTAAACGGTAAATGTGAATACAAGTATATATTTGTTACTACATAAATCACTACATTGAACTATTCTGTAATGCATTAGTTGTGCAATACACGTTTAGAAAGTCAAGTGATTTCATATATTTAGTGACAGCCACAAGCCATCAGTAGTGTTCTAGACATAGGCTGATTCATTGCCTTTTAGTTACTACTGCTTACAATACCAGGAAAAACATTTGCATCACAGCTGCTAAAGAAATACTTGGGAAATAGTTGTTAATCACTGTTCAAACACATAGGGATCATAGGTAAGTGGAAAATGCATCTGCAACCGTTTTTCTGAACCGTGTGTCTATGGGAAACTTCCTGTAAAGCGAAAACAAAGGCAAGGGAGATGTTTTATTCCAACCTTTCTCTTGGATCTTGCATTCACTAGAGGAACAGGCAGTTATTAACCCCTTCACGACATTTGACGTATATATACGTCATGGCCGGGAAGTACTTCCCGACCGTTGACGTATATATACGTCATGGCTTCAAACTGTCACTGATCGCCCCCACCGTTCGGCGATCGCTGTGATTGGCTGTTCAAATGTGAACAGCCAATCACAGCTATTTCTGTGTTACCGGCGGCTAAGCCGCTCGGTAACACAGGGATCGGCGGTGATCGGTGCTGGCACCGATCACCACCGATCCGCAGCTCTCCCTCCCACCCGCCCGGCAGCCGCTCTCCCTCCCTCCCACCCGCCCGGCAGCTGCGCTCCCTCCGGCAGCCGCTCCCCCTACCTCGCTCCCTGTCACTGTCATCAGGAAGCAGCCGCAGCGCTCCCCCCCAGCTCCAACCCCCCCCGCATGTAAAAAACTTAAAAATGTATAAAAAAATGTATAAAATGAAATCATATATATATATATACACATATATATATATATATATATATATGTATATGTATATGTGTATATATATGTATATGTATATATATATATATATGTATATATATATATATATGTATATATGTATATATATGTATATATATATATATATGTATATATATATATGTATATATATATGTATATATGTATATGTATGTATGTATATATATATGTATATATATATATACACACATATATATATATATGTATATATATATATATATGTATATATATACACATATATATATATATATATGTATATATGTATATATATATATATATATATATATATATATATAGACAGATAGATATTCCAGACATATGACGTATATATACGTCATGGTCGGGAGGTACTTCCCGACCGTTGACGTATATATACGTCATGGCTTTGAACTGTCACCGCGTCTATAGACGCGGTGACAGTTTGGAGATGTCTGCTGTCCCTGACAGCAGACATCCCCCCTCGCCGCCGATCGCTGCGATTGGCTGTTCAAATGTGAACAGCCAATTGCAGCGTTTTCTGTGTTACCGGCGGCTAAGCCGCTCGGTAACACAGTGATCGGTGGTGATCGGTGCTGTTAAGTACAGCACCGATCACCACCGATCGCCAGCCCCCCCCCTCCCACCCGGCAGCCCCCCCTCCCTCCCACCCGGTAGCCGAAGCGCCAGCACCCCTCCCACCCCCCACCAGTCGCAGCGCCAGCCCCCCTCCCCCACCATTCATTCCACCACCAAATATCACTCCTTCCCTTCTGAGTCCTGCCATGCACCCAACTGGTATTTTTTGGTCACATATGAGGCATTGCCGTACTCGGGAGAAATTGGGGCACAGATTTTGGGGTGCTTTGTCTCCTTCATTCCTTGTGAAAATGAAAACTTTTGAGCCAGATCTGCATTTTTGTGTAAAAAAATTTAATTTTTAGTTTTCACAAGGAATGAAGGAGACAAAGCACCCCAAAATCTGTGCCCCAATTTCTCCCGAGTACGGCAATGCCTCATATGTGACCAAAAAATACCAGTTGGGTGCATGGCAGGACTCAGAAGGGAAGGAGTGATTTTTGGTGGTGGAATGAATGGTGGGTGCTATGTCGCATTAGCAAGACCCCTGAAGCACCCATACAGTGGAACCCCCCCACAAGTGACCCCATTTTGCAAACTACACCCTTTAGGGAATTCATCAAGGGGTATAGTGTACATTTCAAACCCCCAGGGGTTTCACCAATTTTGATACAACTGAGCTGTGAAAATGAAAAATTAAATTTTTACATTTTCACAGCCCAGTTGTATCAAAATTGGTGAAACCCCTGGGGGTTTGAAATGTACACTATACCCCTAGATGAATTCCCTGAGGGGTGTAGTTTGCAAAATGGGGTCACTTGTGGGGGGGTTCCACTGTATTGGTAATGCAACATAGCACCCACCATTCATTCCACCAAAATCTGTGCTCCAAAATCCAAAAATCACTCCTTCCCTTCTGAGTCCTGCCATGCGCCCAACTGGTATTTTTTGGTCACATGTGAGGCATTGCCGTACTCGGGAGAAATTGGGGCACAGACTTTGGGGTGCTTTGTCTCCTTCATTCCTTGTGAAAATGAAAAATTTTGAGCCAGAACTGCATTTTTGTGTAAAAAAATGTAATTTTTCATTTTCACTGCCCAGTTGTATCAAAATTGGTGAAACCCCTGGGGGTTTGAAATGTACACTATACCCCTAGATGAATTCCCTGAGGGGTGTACTTTGCAAAATGGGGTGACTTGTGGGGGGGTTCCACTGTATTGGTGCAACATAGCACCCACCATTCATTCCACCAAAATCTGTGCTGCAAAATCCAAAAAACACTCCTTCCCTTCTGAGTCCTGCCATGCACCCAACTGGTATTTTTTGGTCACATGTGAGGCATTGCCGTACTCGGGAGAAATTGGGGCACAGATTTTGGGGTGCTTTGTCTCCTTCATTCCTTGTGAAAATGAAATATTTTGAGCCAGAACTGCATGTTTGTGTAAAAAAATGTAATTTTCCATTTTCACATCCCAGTTGTACCAAAATTGGTGAAACCCCTGGGGGTTTGAAATGTACACTATACCCCTAGATGAATTCCCTGAGGGGTGTAGTTTGCAAAATTGGGTCACTTGTGGGGGGGTTCCACTGTATTGGTGCTTTGGGAGTCTTGCTAATGCAACATAGCACCCACCATTCATTCCACCAAAATCTGTGCTGCAAAATCCAAAAATCACTCCTTCCCTTCTGAGTCCTGCCATGCGCCCAACTGGTATTTTTTGGTCACATGTGAGGCATTGCCGTACTCGGGAGAAATTGGGGCACAGACTTTGGGGTGCTTTGTCTCCTTCATTCCTTGTGAAAATGAAAAATTTTGAGCCAGAACTGCATTTTTGTGTAAAAAAATTTAATTTTTCATTTTCACTGCCCAGTTGTATTAAAATTGGTGAAACCCCTGGGGGTTTGAAATGTACACTATACCCCTAGATGAATTCCCTGAGGGGTGTACTTTGCAAAATGGGGTGACTTGTGGGGGGGTTCCACTGTATTGGTGCAACATAGCACCCACCATTCATTCCTCCAAAATCTGTGCTGCAAAATCCAAAAAACACTCCTTCCCTTCTGAGTCCTGCCATGCACCCAACTGGTATTTTTTGGTCACATGTGAGGCATTGCCGTACTCGGGAGAAATTGGGGCACAGATTTTGGGGTGCTTTGTCTCCTTCATTCCTTGTGAAAATGAAAAATTTTGAGCCAGAACTGCATGTTTGTGTAAAAAAATGTAAGTTTCCATTTTCACATCCCAGTTGTACCAAAATTGGTGAAACCCCTGGGGGTTTGAAATGTACACTATACCCCTAGATGAATTCCCTGAGGGGTGTAGATTGCAAAATGGGGTGACTTGTGGGGGAGGTTCCTAACTTTTAGCACTTATGGTGCCTAGAAACCTACATGGTGCCTAAAAAAAAATCTCATAAAAAGGAGGCTCCAAAATCAAGTAGGTGCTCCTTCTATTATGAAGCCTGTGGTTTGGTCAACGTGCACACTAGGGCCACATATAGGATATTTTTGAAAACAAAGGAATTGGGGGAATCAATTTTTAGTCACATTTCTCTAGTAAAATCTACTGTATTCGTTAGAAAAATGTATTAAAATTGAAACTCTGCAAAAAAAAAGAAATTTTGAAATTTCACCTACACTTTGTTTTAATTCCTGTGAAACACCTAAAGGGTTAACAAACTTCCAAAATGCTGTTTTGAATACTGTGAGGGGTGCAGTTTTTGAAATGGCATCATTTATGGGGGTGTCTCACATACAAGTCCCTCAAAGTCACATCAGAACTGAACTGGTCCCTAAAAAAATCAGTGTTTGAAATTTTCTTGAAAATTTGAGAATTTGCTATTCATATTGTAAGCCTCCTAGTGTCCAAAAAAATTAAAAGGAAGTTGAAATAATGATGGAAACATAAAGTAGACATATGGTCTATGTTAGTTATTAACTATTTTGAGTGGTATGATTATTTGTCTCACAAGCAGAAAATTTAACATTTTGCATATTGCTAAATTTTCCATTTTTTCACGATATTTTGGTATTTTTCACAAAAAAACACAGACTGTATCGACCCAAATTTACCACTAACTTGAAGTACAATGTGTCACGAGAAAACAATCTCAAAATCACTAGGATAAGTAAAAGCAAAAAAAAGTTATCCCCACTTAAGTGAGACATGTCAGATTTGAAAAAAAGGGCTCTGTCATGAAGGCACAAACTGGCTCTGTCATGAAGGGGTTAAAAAGAGAATACATAATGATCAAGGTATATGTTATAACACCTCGCGTTATAAACAAATATTCTGACCTACAGTAAAGGTCACTGTCATCTTCAGGAATTTTGCGGTATCTATTATTAAATAACAAATTTGATTCCCTGAAATAAATGAAAACAAAATTGAACAATCTGGTAAAAGTGCTGTAATCCTACTAGTATAAAACATGCAGGGCCGGTGTAAGGCTTCTCAGCACCCCAGGCAAAACTTCAACCTACTGCCGCCCCCCCTCCCCACCCCCCCACCCCTACACTGCCACCAATAACAATTTTCCAACCACTTAATACATACTTGCCTAACATTCTGGAATGACAGGGAGCCTTCCAAAATTCAGTGGTCCTCCCAGCCACCCAGGCAGGTGGACAAGACCCTTGCTTTCTCTGGGGGACCCCAGAACCCTCTCCTTTGCCACCCACAACAGAGTACAGGAAGGGGGCAGCCAAATAGGGAAGTATGCCTCAAGAGAAAGTATGGAGGTGAGGTCGTTAAGTACAACAAGGATCCTCACAGACATCCTTGATATTTTGATAGGCAGAATTGGTGGCGCCCCCCTAGAACCTGGCGCCCTAGGCAGCTGCCTAAAGCTGCCTAGTGGTAGAGCCGGCCCTGAAAACATGAAGAAGAATATTTTTGGAAGTTTAATTAAGAGTACACTGTTAACACAGACATGGTATGCATGGGAAATTTGCCATTTATGGTGTCTTGTCTGCTGTTTAATTTATCTGCTTTAACACTTCTCTGACTCTTCTGTGTCCTTTTATTTATACCCCTTTTCCACTAGCCTACTTATCCCGGGTTTTTGCATGGGAGCGCGTAAAACACGGGATTTTAGGCAGGAGGAAAAGCTCCCTATAGAAATAACCCTGGTCATGAGACCCGGCATTTCTACCCAGGTAGCGACCAGGGTTGAACACGGGTTCAACCTGGGTCACTGTGTAGTGTAAATGGGTAACCGGGGTCGATGCGACCCAGGTCCCGTTCACTACAGTGCAAAAGCCGGTGCTGGGAGATGCTTTTATCTCCCAGCGCCTTCATGACCCCACCTCCCAGTGACGTCACCCGCCCGGCATTATGCTGGGTGGGGACTCTAGTGTGAATGGGTTTGCAAGCCAGGTCGCACCCAGGTTGTTGCCGAGTACAAAATCCTGAATGCGACCCAGCGTGCAGATGGAAAAGGGGTATTAGTGTTGCGTTTAATACCCCTATGGAAATTTACACATATGGGGAAATTTACTCAGTGGGAGTTCTAATTCACAAGGGAAGATACTATTATCTTCTAGAAGGTGCTACATAAATAAGAAAGATTCTGATTGGTTGCCCATAGCAACATGTGAACTAGAACTCCCATCTTAGTAAATTTCCCCGATAGTATAAAAGTCCTACTCCTTCAACACAACAGTGCATTGGATTTGAAAGGAAGGAAGGTGGGAGAGAGGTTTGGGGAAAAGAGTACAGCTTCAAAGTCCTGCTGTGTGGGGTATAGAGGAGGCGTGCAGCTGACCACCACAGCTGGCTCTCTGCACATCGCATGTGGTTTGTGTAACATCTGGATGGGAGAAGATTAGTAGATGGACTCACAAAATGACGGAATATTTATATTTAGCATTAGGAATATCACCAAGACAAACAGCCCATAGCAAAGGCTGCAATGTGGGAATTATCACTGGTGCAAGGACATAAGAGTAATCTCAGAGAAGTAGCAGTGTAAAGCCCCGTACACAAATATGATCGCGGCAGCTTCCCGGCGACCGGCGGCTTCACCCAGAGTGTGTACGGAGCATAAGAGTTTGATAAATAGGTGAAGTTTTTACAACACCCCTAGTGGTGCATTTTAGTAGATTTCACTGATGAAAACAACTTTGTCATCTGCAAATTAGTGAACATTAAGAAAAACAAGCTGTTAACGTGTAATGCTGTTTGACTGAGTGTTGTGACTACTTAGCAACAAAGATACATTTTAAAATAGTGCTGTAATATATGGATTGTTTGGTGCAAGAGCATTCACATTTACAGTGGCATTCGGAGCTTGATTCTGGTTCCATTGGTCCCTCGCATGGGGGACCGGTGATAAGCCTCTGCGCATATTCTCATATGCGCATGTGCAGGTCTTCTGTGCGGGCGCCTTCTCTGAACTGCACAGTCGGCGTGGCGCTCACATGAGGGGGCAGTGGCCTCTGGCATTGGGTGGCGGTTTCAGTGGCCGGATGGGGGTGGCAATGATGGGGCAAGGAAAAACCAAGTGTTTCACGGGCATCCCAATGAAAATGCTCGGTGTTTTCATGCAAACGCAGGTGAAACTGTCGTCGTCCTGCTGCCTGCAAATATAAGTCAGTCTCCACTCCCGGGGGCAGGTGAAACCATTCAATGAACACTGACAAACAAATGATTTCTACTGCTGCGGACACATGTGCGGAGAAGTGTGTCTTCATAACACATCCCCTCACATAATTGCGATGGAAAAAGGCGGCAGGGGTGTGGAATTCGGTGGGGCGGTGTCACAACTGTTCAGTAAGCTGCAAGCTAACCCATGTCGACCTAACGCATGTGTCGACCTAGACACCTGTTGACCATGTCCCATGTTGACCTAGACCCTTGTTGACCTTCCAGTATGCCGATCTAACGGTTTTGATCTAATGACTTTCGACCATCTTATGGTTGACCAAATGATGCCAACCCGCCTATTCACAGTATGGTAAAGCTCATGAGTTAACTTAAACATAATTTCCGAATGGTTTATACACCTGGACAATTTAAAAATATTAATGACGATAGCATTACAGTCGTCATCGGTCAACAAGATGTTAAGTTCCGATTCCCACCTGACCTGAATTTGGATCATTGTGTGGTGGGAGGAGGGTAGAGTACCATTGGGATATACCACTTTTATGACCTAGGACATAACATTTATATAACATATATGGGTGGGAGAAACTGAGGGGCAGAGGACTGATTCATTATCCAATGTCTAATGCGTATCCATGTAACATCTTTCACTCAAGTAACACTCATGACACGTAGGGGGGCTGCTTTCGCTTATCTACCACTATTTAATACTTTACTTGCTACAGTATCTCTCACTAGTGTGCTGCCTTGGAATAGTTTGGTTTGGCTGGTCAAGAGGTGTCCCATGCCCTAGACTTGAACTATTAGAATATTAGGGACTTACCTGACCTCTATTTACCTGGAAAATGTATTGCAAAATAGTCTAGGGCCCTCCACTATATATGCTACATTTTTAATTATATGCTTGCATATCTGTGTGACGTCATCACGTCACACACGGGGGAGAGACAGAGACTCCGGAGAGGAGCCGGGGGTCGGGACTATTTACAAGTAATATTTCTTAGCATTTTCAAAATGCCATCTAACCAGGATTGTTTTTGTTCCCATTCTTATTCTATATCTTTGATGTTAGCTCTTCATTTTGGTGCATAGGCAGCACTGGATTGCACATAGAAAGCAAACCAATTTGTATTGCTCTATTATGCGGTAATGCTGACAATGAATATGTCGTTTGTAATAAGTTCTGGCATTGAAGTGATTTGAAATGAACTTTTTTGGAAATATAGTGAGCAATGTTTTCCACCGCACCCCCCTCCCCAAGTACTCACTCTGCTTTAAACTGCAGAAATAGTTCCAGAATTCCCCTGGGTAACCCTCTGTGTACAACTCTAGCACACACTTGGAACAGATGTGATCAGGAGAAAACAAGAGAACGAGAGAGATGCCAGAAGAGAGAAATAGAGCGAGGGGAGAGGAATAATGGTCGTGGTGTGGGATTGTTTAAAGGGGTAGATCATAAAATAGGGTAAAAGTCACTTGATAGAAGGATTCAGGCAAATGATTGTCCTTAAGGGACAGATTTCCAGAAACTGAAGTTAAATTCATAAGAGGCTGTCCTTTCATTGTAGCATAGGGTCATCTGCCCCCCTCCCCCCCTCCCTCCCTGTATCTTTACTTTGCCAGACATATTAAATATAAACACTTTCTTTCTCTGTATACAATCTTCTAAGTGAATCACATTCTCTGAGGGGGCAACTGCTAAACATGTATCAGATATGCACTCACATCTTCAGTATATACAGGACAAAGACCTTCAGTATAAATGCATAAGATCATAATACCACACAACTTTTGAGAAATCAAATACATTTTTAAAATTTAAAATGTCAGTTATTTAAAAATTAGATTCACCCTTTCAAACCTCCAGTCCCAACTGTCCCGATTTTTCATCCCACCCAATGAAGCAGTGTCCCGCAATGGGGAGGGGGCAGTTGGGAGTCCCCCCTGCTACCCACAGAGCAGGAGCAGTATTGAATAGATGCATTCTGTGTGAAAGTGGGGGTAGGCGCTGGCTTTGCATGAGCGTCATCCCGCGAAACCACGCCCCTTTCAATGAAGCCATGCCCAATTTTCGGCATCAGCACGGCTGTGCCAATCAAAGGTCCCAACCACTATTTTGGGAGGTATTCCCTTTGAAACTATGGAGAAATGAGCAATGGAAGCATTGTTTGTAATAATCAAAATTATTATAATAATGTGACAAATAACCAAAGTAGTTTATCCCTTTGTATCACATCATATCCGCTTAATATACTCAACAAAGGAACAATGTTATACATTCGAAATACACTCTTAAAACTTCTAATACATTGCATAAAGTGTCATCAACTGGTGTGGAGAGAGTTTTTGAAATATGTCATAGTCAATAAAGATAATTGTAGGAGTACATTTACTAAAGCGTTTTAAAATGAAAAGAGGTGATGTTGCCCATAGCAACCAAACAGATTCTGTTTATCATTTATCTATTGCATCTTACAAAATGATAGACACAATCTGATTGGTTGTTATTGGCAAAATCACCTCTTTCCATTTTTAAAGCTTTATTAAATGTACCCAATAGTGTTTGATATGCAAAGTTCAAAAGTATATTTGACCTTGCCACATTTGTAGCAGACCTATGACAGTGGATTTGTGCATGTGTTAGCGCCCCCCTGTGGTCTAGGTCGTTATAGATCATGTTGTATAAAAACATGCAAGGACAAAGTATAGTGCCACTTTCTGGGCAGGAGTTTCTAGAATGTAGAACTGTAGTGTTTGTAGAGGTACTGTACTCTGTACATACATAATAACTATAACGTATCCAGCCATTTACATGAGGTGCCAAATAGCAATCAATGTGAAAAGACAGGGCATTTAAATTCTGCCAACAGTCTTACACTTAATATATCTTTGCATCTGCAGAACCATTAAGTAACTACAGGCCTATTATAGTTCACGAACAGTTCAATGCTATTTTGCATTTGACATATAATAAAGATTTATTTCTACAGATGCTAACTAATCACACACATAATTACTTGCAATCACTGATGCGTGCGTATGGCCTAGTAATGCTACATAATAAAGGCTAATGCTGCTCCTCAACTCTATGGGGGTAATTGAAAGGGTTTGCATGCCGGCACCAACTAGATGTTGCCCTAGGCGTAATTCAAAAACAGAAGCCATTACTGACTTTAATGTTATGTTCCGTAATTTTAACGGGCTGGTACCTACCTTAATTTTGCAGCTTTGTGAGCCCTCTAAACGCTGCCCGCCGCCCGCATGGCCGCCAATCATCAAATGATTTATCAAGTGCTCGCAGATCTAAGGTGTCTTAGATCTGCGAGCTCCCTGTACAGGAAGAGGGTGGGCAGCTGACATCTTCTGACATCAGCTGCCACCCACCTAATCCGCCTTATCGCCAAATTCCCATGGGAATGCCCAGCGTTTTCATGGGGATGCCCATGAAATGCTGGTTGTTCCCATGGGCGCAGCCCCTTGCCGCTGCCCCCACCCGCACTGCTAGGTGCGAATGGGCCAGCAAATAAGCTATTTTACCACACCCACTCACACCAAGCGGTTGCACATATGTGCATGCGGAGGGGGGCAAATGGACCAGAATAAGGTCCATAATGTATTACATACAAAAACTGTACATATTCTTTCTAAGCTTGATTTTTATCCAACAATTGGTTTACTTTGAATATAAAATATTATTACCTAAATTCTGTGTAGTACCAAGGGTTAATGTTTCATATTGTAACAGTAGCCTGACATCCTGCTGTCTGCATGCTACGAAGTCTGTTGTGGTGAGTGAGTCATGCAAGAGTTTGTGGGGAAGCCTGTATATAAATGTATGTGATAATGGCAAGCTTGATTCCTTTGCAGATAAGTAGCTGTATCATCTTTGGTACTATGGAGGTTATTCAGATTTGATGTTATGCGCAGGACCATAAGCATTTATGTGCAGATGCAGCCGCTTGGTGCGGGTGGGCACGACAAATTGCTGATTTGCCATCTGTTCACACCTAGCAGTGCAGGCGGAGAGTGTGGGGCTGCCGCGACCGGGCTGCACCCATGGGAACGCCCAGCATTTCATGGGTGTTCCTCTGAAAAGCTGGGTGTTCCCATGGTTATTCGGCAATGACATGGGTGTGGGGGTCGGGCAGCTGACGTCAGCGGATGTCAGCTGTCCGCCCGCTTCCCGTATAGGGAGCCCACAGATCTAAGACACCAGAGAGTGTCCTAGATTTGCGTGCACCTTAGAATTCATTCGATGGTTGGTGACCATCGAATGATTACCTCCGTGCATGCAAGCTGCGAATTGATGTTTATGCTAAACATCCATTCACACGCATGCGGGGGAACTCGGTGTGCGAGGGGGGGAGTTGATGCGGTCGGCATTTAAACCACACCCAAAGCTGTGAATTTCTCAGCTTTGCGCGTGAACCTGAATAATCTCCTATGTGCCTTATAGATGCCAATACAAAATAAATGTATATTCAAACATTGCAGGTCTCAATAGCATGACAAGGGTCATTGTTGTAGATTACCAGGACACTTCCTTCATACAGAAAAGCGAATGATGGTAATATGAGCATCTCAGGGCAGCCTAATCATGTACATTGTTAACTGGTGGCATATTATTCTGTAGATCAGCAGTTCTCAAATTGTGTTTCATGCAACATGGCGCACAGTGGGGCTCAATATCATGCTGAAGGACAAATAAGTATGACAGAGGCATACCTTCCAAGTATCCTACTTTAAGAGGGACAGTCCTGTTTTTTGGGGAAGTTGGGAGGGCGCAGTGTGATTGCTCAGCGTGTGAATATATGCAGTGTGATGCTCACATCATCTATAGGATAGAAGCCTGGAGGCAGCCCAGCATCTTGGAGATAATGGAAACAGGGGGGTTGCAAGGCCATATGTATCACCCACCTACTACTGGGCATGGCAGAATTCCTCTGTATCGTCACAGTTGATATACTTTACACTTACTCTGCTCCAGCTGGTCATTGGTTAGGCATAAGTATGAGTAGGCGCCCTGAATACTCAGGAGTTTAATTCCATGACTTTTATGGTAGAGGGCTAACAAGTGCCAGTGCAGAGCAGTGCAGAATTGGGAGCCATCAGACACAGTTTATTTAAAGTTCAAACAGGGTTATCACAGAAATAACATTTGCTTACTTGGTCCTCTCCTCCAGCACAACATTTGTATAAGTTCCATCAATGTACATCAGTCCAGCACTTCCCTGCAGCTGCATAAATGATGGGACAGTGGTACATACCAGTGTATCCTGGGATCAGTATTGCCAAAGCAGGTTCTCTCTTTGGTGTGTTCTCCCCCTATTTGTTGTGGATTCTCTCATGGACTCTAGTTGATGGAGGATCTTTTAAACATGCCACGTGACTTACAGCCACTCACCCAGATCCACCTCTCCCAAAACTCACACCTGGGGTTATTCTTCTAGGGTACCCCTCCTTGTTCCTTCCAATGGACTCTGCAAACTGCTGCTCTCACACTCTCTTCCACAGAAGCTGCTGACTCCCATCTCATACTGAAAATATGGAAAATATGGAATCTCTCGCTCTTCATAGCAAAACAGACACACTGCTTCATAATGCCAGGGACCGTGGAACACAATTTGGTTGTCCCAACATGATCTCTCTCCCCTGGACACTAGCATGTGTCCTTCATTCTCCCTCTTCTACTCACACTAACCAACAGCCTGTCCTCTGTCCTCTCACTTCCTGTCCTTTACCCCTACATGTGGAAGATTGTGGAAGAACTTGTTTAGACCATAAACTCAGTCCCTTTTTTACAAGGCTGAAATATAAAAGTATAAAGCCGAGGGGATGGCCGGGTCCCCCATAAGGATGTGAAACCAGAGTCAAACCAATCAGTAGAATAAGGGGAGAAGAGTGGGCTTTCCTGCTTTCCTCCCTGCTTTAGTGGATACAGAGTGCAGCTAAGATGAGAGACAGCATTGGAATCATTCAGCAATCAACAGCAATAGCATCATCCTGTGGTTTTCAGGTGCTTCATACTAACTGTCAGGGCTGAATGAAGGGCCCTATTGGGCCTAGAGCTGGACATGTTCAAGGGCCTATTATGAGGCCAATGCCATGTAGGAATGTAGAACCCATGCACTATAACCACCAGTGTCTCCCTAAATATATAAAAAATACCAAAATTGCATAAGTGTGGAAAATAGAAATGTAATTTTAATACTTATGATTTATGGCCAACAATGTGGCCAGCTGGTGTATGTCTAATGATCATCATGCAGTCATGATGATGGGCCTAATTTTATGTGAAGGCCTGGAACTTCAGCTCCATACACCAAATGTAATCTGGGCCTGCTGACTGGGTACCATCCACCATGTGGCAAGCAAGTAGACCCAAAGTCTTAACTGCAACTAAAGTGGTTACTGGGAAAGGGGTGTTTTATGTGTAAAAATGGGAGTGTATGTGTTTGGTGGGTATGGTGATGGCGGCACGGTGAAGAGTGTTATTCGTGTGGTTGAATGTAAAGAACTGCTGGGAGTGTATGGTGACAAAGGAGGACTATGAGTTATTATAGAGTTGGGGAAAAGGGGTTTGTGTTATATTTATATACTGTGACTAGTAGCAATTTTTTAGTTATACTGTAAGTAATTATACTACTTTCACTAGGAAAGTGGTGAAAGTCCCAGCTTTACAGGGCATTTGCAACACACGTTTTTCTGTCCCAGACTGTACCCTATTTCATGCAGAAAATCAAATTGACAGGTCAAGCATTTGGACTTGGGAATTTGCGGATCAACCCAGGTTCTTTTTCTGAGTGAAAGGGTCAACTTGGGTTGCAATTCCAAGGACTTTGACCATCGTAAAAAACATTTTCAAAATCCTTGGATTTTCGACATGGTTTGCCCCTTTCTTGCAGAAAAGGTCCCCGCGGGGTCTGGCAAATGGTTTTAAGTGTGAAGGGAGTATACATGATGCTGTAACTTTATTTGGGTATAAATGAAAAAAAGGGGATGGCTAAATAAATAAATAAATAATAATAATAATAATAATAATAAAAATATATATATATATATAAAAGGTTTTTTTCAAAACGGCACTCAAAAAGTCATATAGCAATGGTGGTGCAGGGTCCAGACACAGCAAATGATAGAGACAGCACTTACCCAACCTTGCAGAAGGGAAGAAGACAGACCAGCACTCGTTTTAAAGAAGTAGTTGTATTAGAAAGTGTTCACAGCATGGCAAACATCTTCACAAACATCAGACAGACCCAGTGGCGGATTCAGGGGGGGGGGGCACCCGGGCACGTGCCCCCCTGTCATTCATTTTGTAGATGAGGACCAGAGCTTTCCAACGAGCCCAGCCCCATGTCTCTAGCCCCCCGGGAACCGGAGATATCGCCTGGCAAAGCTGTAAAAAAATTTTCCCCATAGGGTAATATGGGACCCGTCAATTCCGACCCCCACCTGGTTCCGACGGCTGCCAGTTCCCCTCCTGGCATCACAGGAGCTTGTGGTTGATGTCATTCAATTCCAAATCGCTGGGCCTTCAATATGATACCAGGATGGTCCAATCGGTTCCAGAGATATAGCGTGTAAATCGATTTTTTTATTTTTGAAATGTAATTTCATGGCTGTTCAAGTTCTTTGAGGGCAGATTATTCTGGAACCAAACGTTCCAGTTTCACTGGACCAAAATCATTCAAAACCCACTCAAAAGTTCTTCAATATGATACTTGTCTCATGTAAATGGGTCAGTTAGTTCCGAAGATATAGCCGGTTAAATGAGATAACTGGTTAAAGGGGGGGAGGGGTGGTTTTCTCTCCCCCTCACACCAGAAAATGCAGGGACTAGGCTGGTGTAAAAGGGGCCAACCTGGGAATGCATTTTCTGGTGTGAAATGGGTATTATTTCAAATAGCTGGGACCTGCAGTGCTCGGAATACAGCCAGGCTCTGCCACTGTCAGTGGCTATCACTTCTGCCTGGCGGCGGCTGTCCCCCATTTACCACGAGCATGTATTCCCCATTGGCAATGAGCATGTAATCCCACATGGCAACGAGCATGGAACCTCTGGCAATGAGCATGGAACCCTTGGCAATGAGCATGTAGATAAGCAGCACGTACTGTATGTAGCATTTTTAATAGGCATTATGGTGTTTGGCATAATACATAATGGACATTATGCCGTGTAACTTAACGTGCAATGGACATTATGGTGTAAATGTTTAATGCGCGCCTTTGGTGGACAATGTCCCTGTATATGAAGCGTATTGTGAATTTTGTCTTAATCTGTGTGGCATTATGTGAATTCTGGCTCAATCCGTGTGGCATTATGTGAATTTTGTCTCAATCCGTGTGGCATTATGTGAATTTTGGCTCAATACGTGTGGCATTATGTGAATTTTGGCTCAATACGTGTGGCATTATTTGAATTTTGGCTCAATCCATGTGGCATTATGTGAATTTTGGCTCAATCCATATGGCATCTTATGAATTTGGCTCAATCCATGTGGCATTATGTGACTTTTGACACAATCCATGTGGCATTATGTGAATTTTGGCTCAATCCATTTGGCATTATGTGAATTTTGGCTCAATCCATTTGACATTTTGTGAATTTTGGCTCAATCCGTGTGTTATTATGTAAATTTTGGCTCAATCCGTGTGGCATTATGTGAATTTTGACACAATCCATGTGGCATTGTTTTAATTTTGGCTCATTCCATTTGACATCATATGTAAGGGGCAAGTATAATGGGGTCTAGTATTTTGTAGCATAATGTGTAGAAGTTGTTTATGGTGTTATACACTACACTCAAGGACATGCCCCCTGTTGAGTGGCCACACCCCCTTTTCCAGAGCGCGCCTTCGGCGCGCGCACAACTACATCCTTCACTTTTGTTGCCATGGTGGGCCTATTTTTAATCCCATTGCCACCCTCTCTCTGCCGCTCTCTTAGCATGTACACTGGCACCACTAACACTGGCCCTCCCCCACCTAAACCCTCTTTTATCATGGTGCCCCCCCTGTCATTTTATCCTGGATCCGCCCCTGGACAGACCCGACAGTCTGTTTCAACTGGGCTCTAACCAGTTTTCCTCCTGAGGAAACCTGGTTAGAGCCCAGTTGAAACAGACTGTCGGGTCTGTCTGATGTTTGTAAAGATGTTTGCCATGCTGTGAACACTTTCTAATACAAATACTTCTTTAAAACGAGTGCTGGTCTGTCTTTTTCCCTTCTGCAAGGTTGGGTAAGTGCTGTCTCTATATATATACACATACACACACACGCACACACATTTATTTTGTGAAATATGTGACCTCCTAGCAGAAGATTGAAACCAATGTACAGTATATTACACAAGTCTCATATCTCCTACTAATGACAATTTGCTTGAAATATATTTACTCAGGCATGTCTAGCAGATTTTAATAATACAATAAGATTAATTTTTTTTTAATGTATGTATCATTTTGTGTCACGTATGTAGATGTCACCAAAAGAAAAGTAAGAACCACCGCAGTAGTACACAAGCAGTTAATCATCTCATCTCCATCCTGGGCAGCTGTCTAACAACATGGTGCTCACTGGCAGCAGAAGGAACTGTCCCTATCAATCCATTAGTAGGAGCCAGAGTGGGACAGAAAGGGTATAATTGCTGGCGTCTCGTGGGGGCCTGCAGATTCTGCAGACGTTTGTTTAGGATTTGGGGGGATGAACCTTAAGCTCGGGACGCAGCCCGGCAGCTGTTTGCAGGGTAATGGTGGGGAGGTGTAGCTGTGATTTAACAGGGGGCGGGACAGCTGCTTTGGACAGGGCTAATTAAATGCCAACAGCTGCCCAAGACGTTGACTTATAGATAGTATTAAATATAATTAAACTGTGCAATATCCACAATGCAGGATTCATCATTCTTCACTGTTCTCAGGGTTACATCTTGGCCAAAATGTCCAATTTTGGAAGTGTCTCTGCGGTCAGAAGCTTTTTTTTCTATATAAGGATTCAACTCTATGATCAGGTTTTGGCCAGCAAAAACAAACAAATAGCCAATAACTGTTGCCATGCTGTAATTCCCTATATCCAGACTTTCAGCACTCTACTATTATTCCATTATGTATAATCAAGATTATTTTTTACAATACTTAAAATTCTTATGATTGCAGTAATCAGTCTTCCTAAGCACCATAGTAAGAGTTAGTCCGGCGATGAAAACAATTTATGGGGCTATTTTAGTAACATGTACACAATGGTCTACATCAGTGGCGCAAGTTCCTTCCAGTTGCCCGGAGGCAAGATGAAATTCGCCCCCCCCCCCCCCACACACACACACACACGCACACCTTATATAAATATATGTATGCATGTGTGTGTGTGTGTATGCTATGTTTGAAGTAAAGAAAGTAAGATGTCTATGGTCCTGCTAGAAGGGGAATCAGCCACAGAAGCGATTTCGGTGGCTTTCAATTAATTGACTGAAACTTGCAAGGGAGGAGAGAGGGCCCCCTTTGGAGCAGGAGCCTGGCGGCAGATGACTCCATTGCCTCCCAGAGTTACGCCTCTGGTCTACATACTGTAATTATCAGCATTTCTCAACATAATTTGCTTCATTCATTCATGGACACCCTATTTACCCTTCCTGTGAAGAGATATCTCAAAATGTTCTTTAGATGTTGTCTTTTATAGATGCAAAAGACATCTACATATGATTGTGGTCTAGTGTGCCTGCTCGCTGCCATCAGATGCCGCTCTGTGAGGACTGGCTGGGGGAGGAGCCAAGCAATGCAAAGCAGTAAAAAAAAGTCAAAGAAAACATTTAATTGCGTTTAGAAACACAACCCGTAGTCAGAATTGTGGCCTCACCAGGTAGGTCAGGTACAGCCATGAACAAACAACAGCTAAACTGCAAGATGCTGCATCACAGTGCAGAGGATAGGATAAACTCTTACAGGCCAGAAAATTGAAAGTGGAGATTAATATTGTAATTTTGCCCCGTTCCTCATAGGATTAAGCAGGAAGTGCCATTAAAGCAGTAGCATGTACAATGCTGGGTGTCCCCGTGCTAACAGGGGGTGGCTACCTGCCTTCAGGGGGTGGGCAGCTGATGTCATTGGAAGTCAGCTGCCCACCTGTTCACGGAGCAGGGCACCGCTAATCTAAGGCACCAGAGAGCGACTTAGATTAGTAAACACTTTCGGTCCTGCATGCAGGCTTGCGAATGGATGTTTATGCAAAACAGCACTGAGGGAAAAATATGCGAATAACTAAGGGATGCGGGCATTCAGTCGAACGGTGGGTGACGCTGCAAGGCTCGCAGAGCAACGAAATACCTCTGCTTTGTGAGTAGGGTGGCTAGATCCTGGGATTTGTGGCTAAAATGAGCGGGATTTGAATCCCGGGATTGGGTCATCCAGGATCCAATCGGGATTTAGCAGTGCAGGTTTTTATGGCTGACAGGAAGCGCAGCGCTCAGCTTCAGGTGCTGCCTGGCTGCCCATCTGTGCGGATCGGCTCCTCCCTGCATGACATCAGAGGTCATGCAGCGCAACCCCACGTCAGCCCACCACTTCAGTTGCATCTGTCCGCCCCTTCATCCACACCTGTCCGCGCACCTGCCATTTTGAGTGAGGAGGAGGACTGTACACCGGTACGCCGGTGGACTGTACACCGGTATACAGATAGAGTCCTTTGCATCTAGCCCTTTAATAGGATTAAGTGAGCCAGAGCTGTCGGATTGTTCTATGTATTGTATTGCAGCTGAGAACAATAAGCCTTGGCTCACCTTGGCTCACCATGGCTATCTAGAGAAGGCTAGCTGAAGAAGGCTCCATCTGTAAAATAAACATTTTACCTTTACATTTTGCAACAGTTGACTTTATTGTATTTCTCAAGATTATCATCCTTTCATCCTCCTGACATAACCTGGGTTCCTGTTAATGCCTGTACTTCATTTCAATGAGTTCATATTGCTTCCATAAGTGTTCATTATATCTGAAATATGCCATGTAATACTTATGAACTAAAGTCACCTTTACTTAATTTTGCTTATAAGAGCCTCTATTATCAAAATACGCCATCATAACACAGGTTTCCATTTTATTTTTCCCTGCAGATGTCTCATTAGGGGATTTGTTGCAACAAAGTGGATTGGGCCATATTATTACCATATAATTGATGCTTTCTTTTCATCTAATTCAGTATGTTGAAGTCTATAGCTGGGTACACATTAGCTGATAATGTTATTTTCATAAATATCAGTTAATATGTACGCACACTCTTGTCCAACTTTAATAGCATCTGAGTTTGGCAGCAGTGAGGACCAAATAATTTCACTAATTATAAACATTGAATGAAAAATACAAAAAAAAAGTTGAAAAATGGTGATTCTGGGGTAATCTGAGACCACTTAAATAGTTTTTAAAAAATTATGAAAATAAATAATTTTTCATCTGAATAAATAATTACATTTGAGGTGCACAACCCCTGTAATGTCATGTAATTATTGGCCCAATTAATCTAATGGAAAACTTTCAAATGCCTACTTGGTCACCTGAGGGATGTCCAATGGGTTCTGAAGCAAGTCACAGCAACATTTTTACCTTGAAATAAAGATTTTCCCTACCTATGCAAACCCTCAGGGCATTGTGAACAAAATGTTGTTTTGTGCTGTGGAATTATTTTATTATAACGACCATCAGTACTTACGAACATCACGCCAATCAGCGACTAGCTACAAATCCAGTCGCAGCTCACCATCTAATGATTTTACCAGTCTGGGCAGTCTCTGCATAACCCAGAACCTACTCTACCTGCGCGATAGAAACAGGCTGATCAAGCCCGGAACATCGCAGACCCACCCTGAAGATGACTGGACACGCCTGTGTTTTTCCTGAGGCTTCAGAAAATGGGCGGTCACACCCCAAAAGGCTGGCTTCCTGTCAGTCCTTCAGCAGCAAGATTGCGAATAAAATAATTGCTGATTTTTGTCGCTGTTCGGCATCACACATGCGTACTGTGGTCCCTACACATGTGCAGTCATTCAATAATTGATTTCTGTGCAAATTCGCACAGTGGTAATCAGGTCTGAATAACCCCCTACCATTAATCTTAAGTAAGCCATAATAAAATATAATGAAATAATAGTCACATAAAAAGTTTCTTTATTTATAAAATAAATCTTTCATCTTTTAAACAATAGATCTGTTGTGTCACCTGCCGAAGTGAGACACCACAGTGCCGACTCCTGCTCAGTAACAAGAGCACTGTGATATTTCGCGCAGCACCCAGCTACTGTCACAGTTTAGATGCCGGCACTGTAGACTGACTGGTCCCCAAGGGGCAGCACTGCAGCTCTGGACAATACAGAGAGTTGAAAATGAGGGTTTGGGTCACTAGGCCACACCCAAACCAATGTGGCCACTCCACATCATTAATGTCACCCCCTTCTTTCTAGAATAGCACCAGGGCTTAAAGTGGTCCCGGTTGTGGAACATCTTTCCCCTAACAGAGACCCCCCTTCCCTTCATTAGGAAAAGTCTAGACCAGTGCCAGGGAATTTGTGCCCTACCTCCTATAAAGGGATGATGATCCCACAACGAAGGAGTGTGTCACACAATAGTAACGCCAATTAAAATTACAACACAGAGTATTACAATCATATACACTTTAGACCGCATGTACTGCTCTTGATTCATATTACATCACAGAGTAGTGCCCCTTATACACATAAGGTCCATAGTTGTGCTGCTTATACACATCTGTCTCTGTCACTCCGGCAGCTCACTTTCCATGTCCCACAGCAGCTCCATTCTCTGTGTTCCTCCAGCAGCTTCCCCACCTCTAAGTTTCTCCAGACCCCTCTCACCCTGTCTTCAGCAAGCACAGAGTCTTCTCCTCTTAGTGGTTCTTCTTCACTTCAGTGGTGGTGATGGCATGACATCACATATGCTGTGCCAGAAAAAGAAGCCACTAGAACAGGCTTTTCTGTTGGAATTACTGTTTAGGGCTGTGGTAGAGGTGGAACTCAGTTCCCCTTACCATTAGAGGTGGTGGAACTCAGTTCCACCCATTCCCCCTCACTTTAACCCCTGTTTAGCACTGTTAAAGTACTAATCTAGTCTCATTTTATGACCTATGGAGTAAACACATTCGCATCTGCTGTTTTATGCAAGCAAGAGTAGTAATATCAGGACTCTCCTGACCAAATTAGGACAGTTGGAAAATGTGTAGTTTATAGATGATCTCACACACTGACCAATTGCAAACAGTTAAACTGACAGGCTTCTCCATATCATTGTTGATATGAAAGTGTGTGGGGCCTGGTGGCGTACTTAGATTTTTGTTTGCCCAATAGCAAAGGTTTCTAAGGGCTCCCTATTTAGCAACTGATGGCGATAAATGTATGTAAAACATATTACTTAGACAACAAAGATGGGCCACCTTCAGCTCTGGGCCCCATAGCAGCTGCACCCCTTGCACCTACGGTAGTTACGCCCTTGGGCATTGGTAAGATCTGTTGCATGCAAAAAGAGAAAAAAGAAAGGTTTAATTTTTTGCTTTGTTCCTAACTCTATTTGAGGCAATTTGTGTTGTTAAGGTATACTGTCCCCAAACACATATAATATATCCGCTACTACTGCACACAGTGCTAAAAATACTATGTTTCTCTTTGATGAATGAATTACATAAAAAGAGCCAACACATGAGTCAAGTGTGGCTACTGTCAGTGGTGCTGAGTAGAGGATGGGGAAGGTTCTGATTATCCAAGCCTGGGCTTTCTTGGGAGGCCTAGAGGGTCCCTAGACGAGCCACGGAGGAGGAAGAGGAATGGTCCCCTTCTAAATACATGCCGTCACAATGCATAATATTTTTAGTTAAAGTTTTGTGTCTGTGGCCACACTTCCTCCCACACCACATCCCGCCTTTTGTCTCAGTGGTCCTGAGTGCAATACAGGGCCAGACTGGGACCAAAAATCATCCCTGGTATATTGAACACACAGGCCCACCTAAAGCAGACGGGATCCTTGTGCGGCAAAGCAACGCAGCGAAAAGGGGGCGTGGTCTCATGGAAACACACACGTATACCAGGACACAGCCACATACAAATAGAACACATGTATACACACAGCCACATATGCACATACACCAACATTTGTACAGATAGGCCTCTGGGAGAGGGACAAAATGGCCATGCAGACAGGAGCAGTAATGCTCTGCTTTTTTGGGACGGTCCTGCGTCCCTTCCAGGGCCGGCAGTGTCCCGCGGCGAGAGGGGGGCTGTTGGGAGTCCCCCCAGCCAAATGAATAGACTCATCTAAGCATGACCAATTTGCATATGTCACACGCTCATTAGCATATGCCACGCCCTCTTTTCAGGCCACACAGACAGCCATAAATAAGAAACGTTAAACTTATCTTACTATTTTCCACACAAATATTTCATTTGATATATTTAGGGAGACATTGGTGCTAATAGTGTAGGTACAGGGCCGGCGCCACCACTAGGCAGCTCTAGGCATTTGCCTAGGGCGCCGGCCACTGGAGGGCGGTAGTCCGGAGCTTGGAACCCCCTGGATGTAGGTGAGCGGCTAAGCGGCTCCCCCGTTACCCCCAGCAACCTCGTCGGCTGCCGATGCATCACACCCTCACCCTGTCACTTCACTTCCGACAACCCACCCGCCCAACGCCGCTGTGGAGAGACGCGGCACCCGGCAGGTGAGCAGCTTCCTCCCCAGCAAACTCCGCGGCTGCCACCGCATCACTACCCAGCCCCTCACAAACGCCGCTGAGGATCGAAGTAGCAGGCACCAGGCAGGTGAGCGGGTTCACCCTACCCCCAGCAAACTCGTCGGCTGCCGCCGCACCGCTCCCGCCCCCCCCTCGGAGCGACCGGATCCTCCAACCCCCCCTCACCTCCCCCCGGTAACAGCGTGGCGGTGTGTGCCGGGGCGATCCCCCACCTGGGGTGCTCCGGTGCCTAGCACCGGCCCTGTGTGGGTAATGTAAACGCCCACAGGGCAATAGCCCAACCCACATAGCTCTGATCACACCTCCTTTGCTTCTTACAATAGGCCCTTAAACATTTTCTTCCTCAGGTTCACAAGGCCTTTAATTCTGCCCTGACACTTATAGTGCTTAAAAAAGAGTGAGATGGGAGGGAACATTGTAGTAGAGGAAATGTACAGCAGTACAACCTTTCCTTCAGTTATTTTTATCTTCCAGGCACACTTGTTATTTTTTTATGTTGTCCTTGGATCTTACAAGATAGAAGCTTAGGTCTGTGAAACGGATATAACTGTAATTACATAACATATCTAAGAACATATAAAAGAAACAGATCTGCCCATTACCACATTTATTTTAACTCCCTACTAAAGAGTAGAAACGTGTGAAAGGTACCTGGTTTGGGCACCCAATTCAAGTTTCTGTGCCATACCAGAACTTTAGATGTGTTTAGCCACTTTGCATGGCTAAACCTGGTGATTTTGGGAACAACAAAAGAATTGCTCCAAGACACCCATTACTTTTGGTGCCTGATAAAAAATTGTGACTGTCCCACATCCCACCTGTGGACAGCAGTGTCCCGTGCTGGTGGTAGTGGGTGGGGGCAGTTGGCAGTTCCCCTGTCTACTCAAGGAGACAGAAAGATAGTGGGCATGCCAGCATCTCTCAGTGAGCTGGCCATGCCCCCACAATGGTGAAAATGGGGCGTGACCTCACGATCTTGGTCATTTCTGTGATGCCATGTACCTTTGTCTGAGGCTATTCCCCTTTTTGTGAATGCACACGGCATGGGAGGTACAGTATGTACACAGTAGACTGTGGCACTGTGCCAGTTATGAGTCAGAGAGAGAGGATGAGCCACACAAAGGCTGCACAAGGGTCCATCCTCTCTAATACCCCTTTCACACTGCAGCTCTTAACCTGTATATTGCTGTTTTTTTAGCATTTTAAACCGGTCAGAGCTGCAGTGTGAAAGTGCCAGTCTGCTTTTACCGGTTCCAATTAACCGGTACATGCAAACGGGTAAAAAGCCTACATGGTTCAGAGACGTTTTTTATGCAGTGTGAGCGGCTCATTCATATGCGCACATGTAATGTAGAGCTCATTGATATGTGCATATGTAATGAGCGGGATCTGCTCCCTCCTAGTGACCCGTGCACGCCTGCTGCCTACCTCGCTGCCAGGTACCAGGGGAGGGGGTGTTACTAGGTGCTGGCTGTGTGTGTAGGGGGGCCCTGAACCCACTCTGCCTACTGCATGGTATACAGTATTACTGGTTAATTACTGTGTACCTTTCACATCGGGTTCAATGTGAAAGGTACAAAAACGGTAATTAACCAGTAATATACCATTTACAACATGCAGTGTGAATGGGGTTAAACTTGCTCTGACCCCGTTAAAGAAACGTTTAAAAAAAAACAACGGGTCAGAGCAGGTTTGGCAGTGTGAAAGCAGCATGAAGCTGTCTCTGGTGGGAAGGCTCTTTAATGTTTGCATTACTACTTTTCACAATATTCTTCCCATTTTTAATGTGATTTGATTGGGTCCAAACTATTGCTGACAAAAAAAATGCCATTATGTATTGTTTGCACATTATTCCAATCTGCAAAAGCAAAGAAAAAAGGATTTCTAACAAAAAAAGATTGCAGCTAAAACTGGCCAGGAAAGGGTTTAGAGTGAAGAATACAGCCAAACTTTCCAATCTCCTCCCAGAGCAGTAGAATTCCCAGATTACCGGGTAAATTACATGACTCACTAGGTCAGATGTCCCTGCACAACCCCCCTTACTCCTTTTGACAGAACTATTTTTGTAATACTGTATAAGCCAATATCCTTTAACACTTTGCTTCCCTAATAGGTATTGTTAGAAAAGACAAACATAACAGCTGAAGCAGAAGTACGCAAGAGCACGCTACTGTACATAACAATGCAGCATACTGTAATATATTTTAATGCAAATGATTTCTATTGTTTATATTCACATTTGTATTGAAAAGTCATGAACCTATCTAAATCATAAGACGACATATGCATTATTCAGAAGGCTATCTAATTATAAGACCCCTATGCATTATTCAGGACAGAATGATAATAATGATCTGATAATGATAAGCTGAGTATTCCTTTGATCTTGCTAAGCATGTTCCATACAAACTTGAACTTGTTTTGTCTTGCCATGCCCTCACTTTCCATCCAGATTATTTGAACTGTCTTGACATGTACATTTTTACCTGTAGTTTGTTTGTATTTAGAGGTAGCTTCAATGTTGATAACTCTTGTTCAACAAAGGTCAGTATTTTATCTCGTCAGACAGAAATATGCTGCTGTTCCTTTTGAGGGATAAAGTGCAGCTATTCCCATAGGGGGGTGACTGTTAGAATTTTATATATATATATATATATATATATATATATATAGATACGTGGTGTGGTGGCACTCCCGCAATCATACAGATGCCATTACTGGCTAGTGGTATAATGATCCGGTGCCCTCCGTTGCGCAACGACCTGTTGCTGTAATGTACAAGGTGGGGGGGATGGCGGCACTCGAAGAAATAACAGACCACACGGTGGTATTGCAGACCAACGTTTCTGAGCCTTGTGGCTCCTTTATCAAGGTGCAGGAAAGACTTTCCTGCACCTTGATAAAGGAGCCACAAGGCTCAGAAACGTTGGTCTGCAATACCACCGTGTGGTCTGTTATTTCTTCGAGTGCCGCCATCCCCCCCACCTTGTATATATATATATATATATATATATATATATATATGAGAACTTGAGGAATCCGCACACCTTGCAGGGGTTAATTCGGGTGCCAGGTCAACACAAAAATATAAGAAAACTGTGTATCCAAAGATACATAGAAGACAGCACTCCTTGGTCCTTTTTAAAGTCGGCAGTCGGCAGTCAGGGTCAGTCTGTGAGAAAGGCTTCAAGCCGAAACGGAACCGTCGACTGCCGACTGCTTGTGTCATAAACTGCAAGGATGGGTGAATATGCTTGTGACCCCCACTATTACTAAGAGGCAAAAGATTGCCATATTTTGCATATAAGTCTGATGCTCAACTTTATGGATTAATAAATTGTGCCATACTGGACTTTAAAAAGGACCAAGGAAAGCTGTCTTCTATGTATCTTTGGATACACAGTTTTTTTATATATATAAACAAACGATAGAGCCTAAACTCATCATCTATATTGCAGTGGGGTGAACACACCTCTAAGCAACATTTATACACAGTGGCTTCATTGAAAACTGAGAAACAAAAACTCTATTACCCAGCAGGGAAAAAAAAAACCAGAACGCATAAGAAAACCTTGCCAGTAACCCAGACAGATGCGGAACTACCATTGGTGTAGCAGGTGCATTGCACCACAGGGCCCCTGAGGACTAAGAGGCCCACTGGTGCCCCTGTCATCCTCTTCCTGTCAGACAGAGTTTTTCCCTGTCACACTGTGTCTCCCCTGCCTCTCTGTGTCACCCTCTGCCTCTCCCTGTCACCCACTGCCGTGTTGCATATTGTGAACTTGGGTTGAAGGGGGGACCCAAATATATTTTTGCACGTGGGCTTCCCACCCACAAGTTCAGCCATTGAACCCAGATGTGGCCCCTGAATCTATTTTTGTTGTGGCCCAAACATCCCTGGCAACATTTTTTTATATTACATTAAAAAACAACTTAGTATTAGCTCCCTCTATCCAACATGTAATTATATTTCAATTATTGGGCTTGCACTGCTATTTTGTATCTCAACTGATGAATCATTTTCTGCTTGTTTCTAACAAAGCTGCTAGGGTTAAATGAGTTATGCTATAGATATGCTGGCAAAAATTAGCAACACTCATGTGACTAGTAAATCAGACAAAGAGTCCATTTTGGATTACTGTAAAAAAACACATATTCTGAGGACTATTCATTGATCACATGAGACAGACTGGGAAGTGTGTGATAATGTGTATTTGGTTATTTATACAAAAATATGCATGAAGAGTTAGTGAAAACAGACGATGCACGTAAACCGTTAAAATCCTGATAAATATTAAAGTGATGTGTTGTAAAGTAATAATTGTAACCTTACGCCCAAAAAATCAACGCAAAAATCTATCTACCCAAACATTATTTTAAAAAAGAATCAGAAAATTAGAAATGCAACATCTCCTGGAGACTGAGTTGTCCCACAGAGCAACACATTAAGTAGAAGAAAAATCAAGTAATACTAATGCTGGCCATACATCTACTGTCCTTCGGATTCGCCTCTCAGCAGCCATCAATGATCGGCAATCCATCAGGGAAAAATTGAATGTCAAAATTCCCTGACTCATCGATCTAGACAATTTTTGGGTTGGTAAAATCCAACATGTTGGATTTCCCCCATTTCCCGATCCTCACATCATAGAGTTGAAATTCCATTATATAACCTAGATTTATGAGCTCCATAATATTATAATTGTATCTAAGGGGTTATCAATTATTGCTGTATTTTTCACCAGGTGAAAAATCTGCAATTTTTGGCCATTTGTAGGAAGAATTAACTTAAAATCACCCTTATTCAATGCCAGTGCTGATTTTTGGGCTGTTCGAAAAATCTGATATGGGTAAACCATGCGGATCTGCAAATTAGCTGCCATTCCACTTGTTTTTGACCCCTTTTAGTTGAATTTGTGGGCATTTTCAGCCAATTTTAGACTCTTGCTTTCATCATTATGATGTCATATAAATATGAATTATGTGTCTAATATCAGTAGAGCAACATGTGAAGCAGTTTATATACTTTAGACTAAAATGTGTACTTTTTTAAGGCCCAAATGCTTGATTAAGCAAATGCACATTTTGGGTCAACTAAGGCTACCAATAGAACTTCTACTCTTACATAACAGTCTTGTTATTCAACTACTATTGCCTAAAACTTCTGTACCTAATTAAACTTATCTAATAAATTATGTTTTTGAAATAATTTTAATAATATCGTACACACCGCATTCTGCATCATTTCTGCATTACGCAAAGCTATTTAGGTAACTTAAAAGTGACTCACCTTCTGGGTTTCTCTGCTGAATCTCTAGCTGGACAGGTTGTTGTTTGGTCTCAGGTTGGTGGTGAAGCACAGCGGATGATGGGATTGAGTTTTCCATCTGTTTCCCTGGGAGGACCTCTGGAGATTTGGGTACCTGGATCTCAATTCGTTTGGCATTAGATTCTTCTACTCTTCTCTGAGGCAGCTCAGGAATCTTAGAGCCTGGAGATTCTCCACGGAGCTCATGAGGCTTGCCCAAAGTGATCTCTGCTCTTCTTGGAATGGGCTCTGGAGGTTTATGTCCTGGTAGCTCTGCTCTCTTCAAACCAAACCTTGACATTGCTGGAGCAGAATTTTCGACCTGTTTGGACGAAATGTCGATGGAGATCTCTGTTCGTCTTGACATGGGTTCTGGGTGCCGGGATCCAGTTAACTCAATTCGTCTTAGTGAAGATTTGGGGGATCTTTGACCACCAATGTCTGCATGTCTCAGGAGTCCCTCTGCATTTCTGGGGCTTGGTTCCTGGAATTTCTGGGCAGCAGATGTTGCACCTCTTAACAATAGGTTTGGCGTTCTGCGGGGTTGGACGGAGGGGTTCAAAGATTGGTCAACCTCCTCGACCTCAAAAGACCTCTTCAATGCTAAAAGAATCAGAACATCAGCATTTATATTATGAACAAATTCATTTATGATACATGAGCATATATATTGTTTATCCATGACACCCTTCATTTTGACACATTTACTACCAATATTTATATTTTAAGTTACAGTTCTTCCCATCTGGTTAAACTATTTATATAAAAGTAGAATAAAATATTTTGGTCTGTAAATACCAAACTCATAACAGTTCCATTTTTGTAAATTTTCAGTTATCATAAACATGTCAATTGATACAATATTCTGAAAACTAGTGAAAGTAAAGTTCAATGAAATTGCAACATACTTGGTGGACACTTTTCCTTTATCATAAACAATCCAGGATTAATAGCTAAACATTTAAGATGGAGATTCTACACAGGTCTTTTTTTAATTTTCTTCTTAGCACTGCCTCTGCATCAATCACCAATTTCCTTCGCACTGGGTATGACATATAGTACTTTTCTACATAAGAGTAAATACCTTTTATATGGACATTGCAAATGCCTGTTATAAATGTAGACTTGTATGTTGTCTTATCTACCAAAGAGGATTTTGAAGTACATTTTTAAAACTCTTCAGCATAATGATCTCAGTGCTTCGTGTTATCATAAAACTGTGGAGTTTATGAAGTACTTCAGAACACTGTAGCAATGTTGAAATTAATGCAAAATGAAGTGAATATTTGCCAGAAAGTTCATGTCCACTCGTTATCAAGTGTCAAATTACAATTTCTTGGTTTTAAGAACATATACGGGAGGATTCAAATGTATTTGGGCACCCAAAGTAATGAGTACCATTCAGAACATTTCAATTGTTGCCCTGACTATGCACCCATTACTTTTTAAGCACATAAATCAATGGGGTTTAGCTTCAAACATTGGCTAATCCAGTCTAAGGTCCTGTTTGGTGCACCCAAATTCCCATATAGGAGTCTAAACCACAGCCTTTACACACACCTTTCCTTGATGCCACAGGTTGCAGTGATAAGAAATGTCTCTCTCACAGCTAATGAACACAAGAATGAAGCAACAATTGAATTGCTCTATTTTGCTCTCCTTAGTGGTAGCAGTGGGGGAAAACAATTGAATCACCCCCATAGAATGCTTAAAATGATTGCCCTGGTGTGTAAGGGAGTAAAAGGTAAATTATTAAGTTATTTTTTTCCTTCACCATCAGCTCTACACTATACCACAGAGAGTAGTGGGGAGGAAAGAAACAACTTATCTTTACTTATTAACTTATTTACTTATTTATTTATTAACTTATCTTAACTTTATTCCTCCCCACTGTACTTTATCACTCTCTAGGGTGCACCTCCACTCAAAAACCAGATACAGTAGTATGTATTATTTTTCATAGAGTGGATTTCAATATACTGTACCAAGAAAGCTAATTTAACCTGACATTCAGTGTTTCTTGTGCATAGGCAAAACTCCGCTTCCCCTTTCCTCAAACAGATACTACACCACAGAGAGGTAAGGACTCCCAGATGCAATTAATCCACAACCATTTGTGCAAAAGTTTACTTTTCTGTGAAAAGCTAACAAAATATACAGTACTTTATTTCCAATAAAGATATAAGTGATACCACTATTTGCAAAGTTAACATATACAAAATGCAACAATATCACAACCTCCTAATAATTTAATAAAACAATGCACTCTCATTTTTAAATGCAGGATTTAAAGTGGGGGGAACTAGTTACACCTCCATCACAGCTCTGCAAAGTAATTCCAACAGAAAAAAAACATCCCAGCTAATTACATTTCTGGCATGGCGCATGTAAGTAAGTAAGTTTTATTTATATAGCGCACTTTCTCCAACAGGACTCAATAAGCTTTACAGACATTAAAAATAATGCACATACTGTAATACAAAGGGTTGTCAGAACGAGCAACAATGGCAGTACAGATATACATCACACATACAGATATGCACTAGATGCATTCTAATGAGGAACATGGGCAACATATATTTACTGTGCTGTACAGCACCCAGGCAGCCATTCCGCGGCGCCACATGGTGATTCCACCAGCCAGATAGTCAGACAAGTAAAACAGTACAGATATAGGACACGTACAGATATATGCTAGATGTACTCTATTGAGCGACACGGAAACAGGGAACATATATTTACTGAGCTATGCAGCACCCAGGCAGCCATTCAGCGGCGCCACATGGTGATTGCACCAGCCAAATAGGTAGCCAGTAACAGTACAGATATATATATATATATATATACTAGATGTATCCCGATGAGGCACACGGACAACATATATTTACTGAGCTATGCAGCACCCAGGCAGCCATTCAGTGGCGCCACATGGTGATTGCACCAGCCAGATAGGTAGACAAGTAAAACAGTACAGATATAGGACACAAACAGATATATGCTAGATGTATTCTGATGGGGCACACAGTGTATTAAGACAGTGGTAAGGTCAATAAAAATTAGATTTCACATGTTTCAGGGAGCAGCAGATGATCTTTGTGGCAATAATGGAGCAAGGTGGTCCAGACGCGCGAGTGGATGATATAGTCAGAAGGGTATACAGAGCAAGTATGTAGATGAATGCAGTTCTTAGCAGAAGAGTTGGCTGACAGGTTAGTCTCCATTGTTCTTCTTATGTTTCCCTTCTGTTTAACTCCTGTATAACTCCAGCTTCGATATAACTATTGTTATGTGATGTCATGCTGTCATTGCTGCTAAAAGGGAAGAAGAGCCACTAAGAGGAGCAGGCTATAAGCATGCTGAAGACAAGGGACCTCTTTCTGACAAATTCCTTCTTAGAGGGACAAAACCATGTGCACTGCAGGGGGGGCAGATGTAACATGTGCAGAGAGAATTAGATTTGGGTGGGGTTTTACTTCAAAGTGAGATCTATAGTGCAGTGTAAAAATAAACCAGTCAGTATTTACCCTGCACAGAAACAAAATACTGTAACTCACCCAAATCTAATTCTCTCTGCACATTTTACAACTGCCTCCCCCCCCCCCCTGCAGTGCACATGGTTTTGTCCATCTAAGAAGGATTTTGTCCAAAAGAGTGAACTAGAATAAGGCCCACTGTCCACACAGAATTATATGTTGCTTATCATATATTGAATATACTCCATTGTTTCCTTTTTTCCTTTTTGTTAGGTATACAGTATGATGACAATAATACATTTTCATACATTATTGTTGTGTGTTAGCACAATAACATACTGTAGGCCACCATATGCTCATTTATTTATTTCATTGATTTGGTGTGTTAGGTGATACTCCTTTGCTCTTTGGTTTAGTTGCTGTTCCACAGCACAGCGAGGGTCTATCATTTCTGTTTTTGAGAAGTCCTTTTTTTGTTTTGTATTATTGTCTATTCATTATTTAAAATGCAACGACCTGCGTCTAATGAAAAAATTATCCACATATGACATTAACCCATATGTCAATTTTTCTAAATTATATTGTTATTATAATTGTTACTGTATGTCCCTGCTTTTGCTCTGTTGCTAATGGTGTCATTAGGTAGACTTCCTGTTTCTTTATAGTGAATCATAGCAGACTGCAGTTATAGTGATGAATTTGGTCCCCCTTCAGGCTTCTGAGCTATCTAAAAAATTATTAGCATGCTCACTGAAGTCTTTTCTATAGTATAACTATAACAACAACACAATATTAATCGTAATAATAATAATACTAATTATAAACCTGGTCATTCGCTTATCGTGGCCCATTAACGATAATAGCAAAAGCAACACTGGCAGAAGTACTTAATTGACAGGGGCTGCTGTCATTGGAAAGCAGATCCAGCTGGGGGGGCAGGTGTTTGTGGTGGCCAGGCACATGGGGGGTGTGGTGGTGGATGTGGCAGTGCCTTGCACGTCATTGCTTGCTTTTAGTGCAGAGGGCAACAGGAGTCAGTACTGAACCCTGTAGCAGATACATGGACTAGCCTTCCCTTTAATGAGGAGTGGATTTGTGCTGAGCAGCTTACCTCATTCACATTTACTGGCGCAGAGACCATCAGTGGATTCAACACATGGAGAGACTGCAGCACCATAACCAAATTCTACCTAGTTAGTACTACTCTCTGTGGCATTGGTGTAGTGTAGGAGTAGCCAATTGTGCTGGTCTAAGAGAATGAGTTCTAGAGTAGAGGAGCAGCATGGCCATCGCTCCGCCGTCACCTTCCCGCTGTTGCTTCCTTCCCTGCATGCATCGGCAAGTGTGTAAGCACCCCTTCAGGTTCCTGCCGCCACCAATATTGGCGTCAGCAGGGATCGTGTAGTGTGTAGGGGGCTTTTGAAGGACAAAGCTGTATCAGTGGTAAAAATAATGAATCATGAGTAAGTGGAAACAAGCCAAAAGTTACAAGCAGGCAAACACAACTGTTGGTGCACAAGTAGAGAATGAAATGACAGCTTTCCTATTGCAAAGATTGGCAATAGTAAAGGCCTTAAGGTTCCCACACATAATAAAAATATTGAAACAATATGGATGTTTTCGACCAATTATTTAAAAACTTTCCATGTGTGGGCATGATCACGATCCAATGCGAGTGTCCGCCTGCCATTCATTGCACCTGATTATCCCTTCAGCAGGTGGAAAGATGAACGGCACTCTGTGCAGTGTGTAGGCATAATCAACGATGTGGCAATGATGTGGTATATGGTTTTCAGTCCTCAAGGTGCCCATACACGGAGCGATGTGCTCTGTATTTTTTTTAACTAGATCGCATCTAGTACAAAAAGCATGTGGTGTGCTACAGCAGCATGCTTTTTGCATTAGATGCAATGCGATCTAGTACAAAAAGTACGGGCTGAATATACTTTTTGTGCTGTGCGATGTGATGTGCGCAGGAGGGGCAGAACGATGGTTATGCTGCATGGCCGTAGTTAACAAGGACTCCCCCATCCATACATGTTCAGATGACACTCTAGAGGAGCCCCTGTCTGGGCGATATTGTTCACAATATCGTTGAGTGTGCATGGGGTTTTAAACCATCTAAAGATGTTGTTAGCTTGGTTTGGTCAATGGGGTCAAGCAAATGCTTTCTTTGGTCTTCTCGATTCAAAACACCTGGTCTTTAGCCAACATGTGCATACAACACTTTTTCATTTTACTGATGGTATTAGAAAGGCAATAAAGGCAAATCTCCCTCACCAAGGAGGGTGTTGGTATTTCATTATGTACCACAGCAATAAGCAACAATTCATAATAATAGTTACCGCTGTGATTGGTAAATAAGCCCCTTACTCGCTAAAAGTACCATATATATTCGAGTATAAGTCGACCCGAATATAAGCCGAGGCACCTAATTTTACAACAAAAAACTGGTAAAAACTTATTGACTCAAGTGGGACCCTCACTCGAGTATAAGCCGAGGGGGCTTCTTCAGCAAAAAACTGTTCTGAAAAAGTAGTCTTATACTTGAGTATATATGGTATTTCCTCTGTAAGTTCTCATTGCTTGTACTCGGAGATTCACCTATAGCAATAGCAACCCATCTCTTTATATAACAATTTATACATAAACAATTATTTGTGACATCAGGGATCAGAAGAAAAGTTACCAGAATTCTGCCACAAAACAGTTAAAGAATTAGCATTTTCAGATATTGTTTTCCCTTTGCTGACAAAGAAAAACCACATCCTACGCCCAGATGTAACTAGCCGCTGTGTTCTCCTGTTCATTCACCAAAAGTAGTCAGGAAACGGTTAAAGCAAAGCCCAGAATCAGCAAATCTATTTCAAGGACAGAAAAAGGCACAGAAGGCCAAATGCAATAAAAATTGCTGTTATGTTATGGATTGAACAGATTTTTGGGGAAGTATGGTGAATTATTGGAAAACCTAGTACGGAATGTTGAGAACACATCTTTGGGTCAAGATGCCAGGTCAGCCATATAAAATGGAACACATATGAGATGCATGTGCTTCACTGAAATGAGGATAGATTCATGCAGTTGGATATTTGTAGTGACGCAGGTGTATTTTATATCTCTCAATTTGCACAGCCAACCTGGCAACCACATACACAGAGCAGGCAGACTGCAATCACTGATCTGGAGTATTGTGCTTTTCAGATTCACATAATATTTGGCAGCACTGCATAGTGGAAAAGTATGACCGATAGAGGTTGTAATGTGCATAGAATGACAGGAGGTAAAATAATAAGCATAATTAACAATTTCCCCTTCCCACGTACTTTGATCAATTTATTCACGAAATATGGATTCCTCTGCAGGGAGGGTGGGCTAGATAAAATGTTATGAAAAAATTTAAATATAAATGAATATAGATGAAATAGTGAAATTAGTAAAGCACTGAGTAAAGGTACATCATAGTCTCATTATCAGCCTTTCCATAGACGCAAACCACTACTCTCTGTGAGTCTTTTAGGGGAGTTCTCCCTCACTCCTGACTATGCCACCTTCCTGGGCACCATCAGGACCCCATTGTCCAATGCAAGTAATTGCCAAATTTTACAGCTCACACAATATGCACAATCTTGTTAGGGCCTGACTAAAGGTTCCATGTGCCTTAGTCTAATACACATGTAGCTCCCATTGTAATGCTGCTAAACACACGTGTATGCAGGACTGGTGCAAGGCATCACAGCGCCCCAGGTGTGTGTGTGTTTGTGTGTGGGGGGGGGGCACCCCACCGCTCACCCACTCCACAAGAGGGTGGAGATTTTCCGCTGCCTAGACGCTCCATGTGGGGTGTGGGGGATTTGCGACCAGCCCCATCACTCACCTGCTCTACTGGGGGGGGGGGGGGAGTTGCAGCCACCACCGCGTCGCTCCACGAGGGGTGTTGCCGGCGCTGCTCACCTGGCTCCAAGGGGGACGAGGGCGTCCGATGCTGACCTGCTCCCAAGTGCCGCCCTCCAGTGGCTGATGCCCCCAGGCAATGTAAATATCCCCCCCAGGCTATATAGTGGTGGCGCCAGCACTGCGTGTATGGGCACTCAGAGACTTACCAGTCATACTGCCAATGAGCATGTAACAAAGGTTATACAATGAGCATGTAGGATCTAATGCTTGTGGTGTGTGAAGGTGACTTTGGCTTTAGACTCTACAACTTGTACTGTAGCACAATGTACTTAAAGTAATGGTTCCAGCACTAAATTACATTGACACAGCCATCTTAAGAACTTTACCCTCACAGTACATCGGGATGGGTGATAGCTTACAAGGCTGGATTAAATTAGGTCTTAATTGTATTCCTCGACTGTCACCTGCATGCCCCCCCCCCCCCCCCAGTCCTGTCACCCTATTGCTTAATCATGCACTGCATCCGGCAGATATTGTATGCTATGTAGCACTAACTTTTATTTTAATTTATTATGTTGCCAATTTATTAAATTATATAAAACATATTTTTCATCAGTAACAAAATTTGAGTTATGGGTCAGATTGACATACTGTACGTTCCGTACTCAGACACACTGATTTCTGAGTATATAATTGCATGATGTCATGTGATCAGATTAATGGAGAGATTAATAGCAAAATAATCAACATGATTAATTTCTTCTTGGCGATATATAAGTCAGAACGCCAGAGCTAAACACATAAGCAGACATTTATGTAATGGATGTAATGGTTACATTGACATCTCTGAAGACTTAAAGAAAACCTGAAAGCGTTGATGTGCACATAAATCATTTATTCTAAGAAAAAGAAGCAAGTGAACATTACAAATATTATTTTTCTTATTAATTCCCTTCAAGACTTCAATCAATGCACACTTCATAAGCTTTATTATTTCTGTTAGGTAAGCCAATTACAACAAATCTAAAACAGATACCATACACTGAAGTTACCACAAGTATGCATCTAAAGCTGGCCATACACCTGAACAATGAGCACACGATCCGCACAATTCCAATGGGTAGTGTGACACATCGTGCGCATCTGTGCACATGATGCGCTGTCCCGCAGGTTGAGAGGTCGGCCCTCAGATCAGAAGTGCTGCACCATTGTGGTCATAAGCAGATTGTATGTGCTTTTAAAGAACATACGATCGCTCTTTCGACTGCACTTACGACCTGCATTTGACCATGTCGTATACAGGTCGTTCTGATGTATGGCCAGCTTTAACTTGAGATACACAAAATACTTATTTTTGCAACCCATCTTGGATTTGTTGCTGTCCCTAAAGCTATACCCATTCTGGCATGCACCTGGCACTGACCATGTACAGACCAAGAGACACTTGGTGGTTAGCTCAGGTTAGGTATGTGTGGACAAGATTGTGCAACCTACAAAGTAGCACTGTGGGGTGAAGAGTGGATCAAAAGACAATTAGCCAGATGCACTAAGCTTTTAAAGTGATAAAATGAAGAGTGCTAAAAAGCCAGCCAATCAGCTCCTACCTGCCATGTCACATAATGTGTTTGAAAAATGTCAGACAGGAGCTGATTGGTTGGTTGTTTATCACTTTCCATTTTATCACTTTTGAAGCTTAATGCATCTGGCCCAATATGTGAAAGGGACAGACCAGACAAAGGTCCTATTTTTGAGATGGTAGAATTGCTACTATAAGTACCTGTCTAGGTACTGCCAGTACATGGGATTGCCTTCTGTTCTGACTGAATATGCAAGGGCCCTCCCGGTCAAGGTAACGGATGAACCAGTGAGTTATGAGATATGTAATATGAATGTATCTGATTCAAATAGTTGATCTAGTTAGTATCTATGCAGGGAAATCAGTAATAACTTACTACCATACTAACAGAAACTCACCAAACATTTCACAAAGAACTGTCTGTTACTGTATTTGAGAAATATATATTCATCTATGGGTGTATTTATCAAATAATTTTTGCGGCATATCCCCCAAAAATTAACATGAAGAGAACACAGCGGATATCTCCGTTATCTGACCTGGTTCCTCATTTTCCATCAGTAGAAGCAACCATAGTCCTGGCAGTTAATCTTATCTTCAGAAGGTGGAAGTTGCCTTAGCCAATGAACTATAGATTGCTAAAATTACCAGGAGAGTGCACTGCAGGCACTCTCCTGGCAATGGCCACCACATATGAATGTTTAGCAAATCAGGCATGCACAGAAGTGGAATGATTGCATCATAGGGACGGGACTGCCCTCAGAGCATCTGTCTCTATATGTGTATTTTAATACATTCATCAAGTGGTACATCATTTTACTGCAGTGAACAGCAGTGATAATTATAATTATTATGTCAGATAACTGTTTGGTCAGTCTATTCTGTTTAGTTTTCAACTTATTCTTTTATAGAAATATAAAAGATTTTGGGGAATGTTTGCCTACCGCACATGCGCAGAAGCCACTTTACATGTTCTTCTACTTGCCTGGTCTGTCCTTCGGTGAAATAAGGCTTTTTCATTTGGGAACTGGATAGTGACAAATAACTAGTAGGTGTGTATCAAATGCTCCATGTAATACCGCTTTCAGACCTCAAATGCCGGGTTGCACCCGGGATTAGGACACGGGTCCCATCCCCGGAGCAACACGGCATTTGCGGTCTGAAAGCTCAGCGTCTGACCCGGCTTATTGCCGGGTCGATGACTTCACAAAGGCAGCGCTTGGAGCTGACAGCATTGCCTCCTCAATACTGAGAAGGGAAATCGGGACGCTTGACCCAGGCACCCGTTCACACTGCACTTGACACGGGATAGAGCTGTGTTTAACCCTGGTCGGGACCAGGGTTGAACTCCCGTTGGCTCGACCCGAGGTGGCCCTTTCAGTCCGCACCTCGACCCGTGTTGGTACCGCAAGGACACGGCAATAACCCTGGTCTAGCATTAGGTGTGGTCTGAAAGTGGTATGAGTTGTACGTACAAGGATGAAAGGCCTGTTTCTGAACTCTTGCATTTAGCATGGGATTAGTGCAATTACCTGACACAATTGCGGCGGGCAAAGTTATATAGGCAGCACAGGTTTCTGCTTTTACTTGCATTAGTTGAATAGATACTCACAATTGCCCAAAAGTAGTAAATCTTTTTTTTTTTTGCAGCTCCTCACAATCACAGACAATTTGAGCTTGATTCATGTTTGCACAAAATGGATGAATTTCACGCATTGGAGAGAATACCAGCAGATGGCGCATATGTTGCCGATGTGACCCCGCAAGACCTGAGAATGTCACTATATACACTGACACAAACATGAATGTGTAAGTGAGCATACATACAGTAAGCAGCATTACACAATAAGCAACATATCTGTTCCATCAAGGTAATTACCAAATGAAGGGTGCAGGAGGCAGGAGTTACTTGTTTTTTTTTAAATAAATGAATGCAAGCAGCTACGGTAGGAGGAGGACTAAACAATAAATATTGTTATGATCCTTGGCAGTCATTCTTGCTTTTTTTATTAAAGAAAGTAAAACGCTATTTCATCACTAAATTGAAAACGGAAATAATTTTTCTGTTTTTTTATTTTTTATTTTTTTACAACAAAGTTACATTCAACGCCCTTCATCTCAATTCCATTTATTAGGAGACAAGTTTATCAAAGCTTTCCATCTCTGTAATAGGAAATAAGTGTTTCCTTAATCTGACACTTGTTTGAAATACAAACCCATACTGCCTTTTTTTAGGGGGCCTTGAACTTTAACCTTTCCTCCAGTCTGTTTTGTAGTCAGCTGTAAGTTGTTAGTGTTTTACATAGAGAATTTTTGGCCTCCGCGTCAATCCCACAATAATAAAATCTCTTATCAGTGGCCAGATGTTCTGCAGTCTTCCTATGACAAATGTACAATAGGGGTGGAGACTGGGAGGTATCCTGTCACCCCCCCCCCCCCTCATTTTCTAACTTTTATATACATAGGAAAAGCTTAAGAACTAGCTGTTGTTGTGGCTGTCAGTGTTCCATGCAGCTGCATAACAGTTACATTATAAAAGCTGTAACCACTGCAAAGGTTTCAATAATTTCTGACATTATGGACCTTACTTAGATCCATTCGCTCCCCTGCGCGCTCAGGGCAGCGATGGTCAGCAACTGCACAAGCACATACATTTTTATGCACATGCCTCTTTGTGCGAGTGGGCGTGGCAAATTGCTTATTTGCCGGCCCGTTTTCACCTAGCAGTGCGGACGGGGGGCGTGGGGCAACGGTGAGGGGTCGCGCCTATGGGTACAGCCAGCATTTCATGGGCGTCCCCAGGAAAAGGCTGGGCGTTCCCATGTAAATGCGCCTGTGATGCGGGCACGGGGGGCGGGCAGCTGACATCAGCGGATGTCAGCTGCCCGCCTTCTTCCCGTACAGAGAGCCCGCAGATCTAAGACACTGGAGAGATGCAAATTTCACAGCTTTGCGCATCAACTACAATCATCCCCTATATTTCTCCAGAAAGATCTTTAAAAGCTAATTACTGTATGTTTAAATAAATCAATCCCATTATTGTGTCTGGGGAAAATGTCTTTAGCATTTACAAAGCAATTGTGCTGCCTGATGTATTTAATTTAAAACATATCCATTATTAAACATGTAGTGGTATTTAATAGTGGAGTCCCCCTCCTCTTTTTGAGGTCCTTTCGAGTGTTGCCCTACCACACTGTGCCATCATTTACCATAGCATCACATATAAAATGCAATCTACCACCCAGGATCGCATTGCAATATGCAATCTCATTGGGGGGCTGTATGTTCCTGCTGATTCGAGGACAGGGGCTCTGAAAGGATCTCATCCCTGCCATCTACTGTGCAGGGTGCCAGGGAGTCTGCACATCCGTGGTCACAGCTGAACCCCAGCTCACCCCGCTGACCGCACTGCCCCACCAGCAGTGCGGTAAGTAGCCCATAGGCTACAATGGGCTACCACCATCTCAGAATGGTGGTAGCTCCGGGTTCTGATACGATACTGCATGATATTGATACTTTGAGCAGCATTGCATTCCCCATAGGAACCAATGGGGGATGTGGCTGCAAGCAGGGTAGGAGGGATTGCAGCAGGTATCGAAGATTCCTTGTGTGGTTTCTTCCAGATACATGCTCTCTGTACTTATTATTTGTGGATAAACCCTGAAAGGGGTGTTTTCATGAAATTAGCAGCAAATATTTACTGTTTTATTGAGAATAAATAAAATGGTATCAATCAATAGAGTTCTGAGGAAGGCTGGGACAGTGGGACGGCAGAAAAACATTTATAAGACAAATCTAGTCAAAAGCAGTCAACTAGACTGTATATAAAAGTTGTGTAGTACAATATCCTATGCTTTACTTTCCTTACTACTCCCTAATACCATTATTATTATGCTTTATATTTAATGTTCTATCTATCTCTCTATCTAGATCTTTGACATGCACCAAATTTTCGATGTAGCTATTGGGGGTTTTCAATCCTCACGACTGTCAGTACGTCCCTACAGTTGTGATCCTGGCCCATTTTCGGAGGCTCACCTGGGCGTCGGCCTCCTCTAGCATCCTCAAAAATGTTCTGATGTTAGGGGGCGGCCATTTTTTGTGGGTCATTTTCATTAACAAGCCTGCCAGGAGGAGTGCCGCCCGGGACCGCAGACAAGAGACAAGTAGATCTGCAGGTCCCAGTGGCGGCTGCGAGCAGAGGGGTAAGTAGCAAGGTTGGAGGTGGCCTTTATTTTAGGGGGGCGCCCAAATCATAATTACGCCACTGGTGATGCCCAGGAGGTGGTGCTGAAAGCACTGACAAATGAATGCATAAAATTGTCCCACAAGGCCATCGGCCCTTCTGGCATTTGCCAGAAGTGCACGGTGGCCAGTCCAGCCCTGGTTGGGAGGTATGCAAACAGTACTGTGTGACACACTGGTTAACAGTCTACATATGGAGAGGATGATAAAAGTTAATACCTGTTTGCAAAATAGAAATGTCTGTGAAATATTCTACAAATATTCTACAAAAGAAGGAAAGTCCTTATTACTGTACTCTGTGCACCTTACAAGTTTGCTTAACAAATCTTATTTTGCACCACTCCAGAAATATGTGTAGAATTTCCAATACACATGAACAATATACATTTTGCATTGCACCTCCATGAGGGTTTTGTGCTGCACAATAATGAACAACAAGGCTTTAAGAGAGTTCTGTGACCTGTGCCTCCCCACACGATACAAAGCCAAAGATGAGGCACAGGCAAGTGTACCTAGAAGAATTGATGCTGTTTTGAAGGCAAAGGGTGATCACACCAAATATTGATATGATTTGGATTCCTCCTCTGTTCATTCACTTGCATTGTGTTAATTGATAAAATAAATAAACTATTAACACTTTTATTCCTGAAAACATTTTACTTTACAGCATTTTATCCACATCTGACTAAAATTTTTGAAAAGTATTGCAAAGCTAATGACCTTCAGAATAGATTAATGTTTACTTAGATAGGCTCGAACACTTTTTGGACTGATGCAGTGAACTGCTAAATCAAAAACTGAATTTTTTGGCGGCAAACACAAAAGATCCATTTGTAGAAAAACAGGTGAAGCAGATGCAGAGAACACCTTGCCAATGGTTAGATGTAGGAGTTCATTTGTGCTTTGGGGTTGAGTGGCAGCCAGCAGCACAGGAAATCTTGTCTGGGTAAAAGGAAGAAATTATTTTACTGCATCATCAAATCCTAGAAGATAGTAACCCCGAGTCAGTGAAGAAACTGACAAATGGTTGGATATTTCAGCAAAGAAAACAATTCAAAACATATCTCCAAATCAACCATAAAGGACTTACAGAAAAGAAAGATTAATGTTTTGGAAGAAACTTGAGTCTCCCCAGACTTTAATATTGTTGAACATCTGTGGAGAGTTCTCAAAAAAGCAGTGCATGCACGAAGACAAGAATATTTGTGAACTAGAAGAGCTCCGCAAGAAAGAACCAGCGAGGAAAACATTCCTAAAGCATAATATACAGTATACTGTGTATACACACACAAACAAACAAACAAACAAACACACACACACACACATATACTGTATATACATACTTGCCTACTTTTGAAAACTAGTTTCAGGGAGATAGATTATAGCTGTTAAAAGAATTTTGCACAGCGCCCATTGAGGGGCATGTCATGCTCCACCCAAAGGGCGTGTCTAGTTCCATATATGGAAAGATTGTGAAAAGCGATTGTGAACGTGGCACCTATAAGCGTGGGTGTGTACTGCTACATCTGAGAGGAATATTTAAAAATTACTTATATCCAAATGTAGATGAGCCCCAAAGCAGTTAGTAGGAGCTACTATACTTTGTAAAATGCTGGGAAATGGTGCTGATGATTTAATGTAAATGTATCTATCTCTCTTTCCTTTCTTACCCCAAAAATATAACAGTGTAATGTGGGCTAGGTGAAATGAGGCATATTGCTAGACTAATGAGGGAGAGAGGGAGATTGCTGCTATTTCAGGGAGTCTCCTGCAGAATGCAGGAGGGTAGGCAACTATGTGTATATATATTGTACATATAACTTTATTTGCTTATATATAAGCAAGTTCTTATCTTGAGTATAACATTTGCCACAATACAGGAATGTAACTTTATTGTTCCCACTGGCAACTTACATTGTAATTATAGTGGTGATGGGTGCACAGTGGCGACGTCACTGGAAGTGCGGGGATCCGTGGAGAGCATATAAAAGGTGAGCTTTTGTGTGTAATCTCGCTCATATGAAAATCGTGAAACAATCACCTGCAGAAAATAGCCGCTTTCCCAAGCTATACATGATGTGTAACTTGGGAAAGGATCACTCTAGAGGGCATACCGTATTTATCAATCATGTTTAAAACTTTAAAACGTTGTTTTCATAGAAATGAAGAATGTCTTTATTTTGTCAAAATACTTTTGAGGGAGAGTTTAAAAAAAATCTCTATGTTTTAGAATTCTTATCCGGCCGAATGCGGGTTGCATTTCCTATACCTCTAATGTGAAATAATACCAGTCCGGATTTGTAAAGCTCAATATGACATGATTATATACAGTATATCATTATTATCTTATAATTATATGGTACACAAGGGTTCTGCAGCACTTAAAGTTCATAAACCATACTTTCCAACATTGACATTAAGCTAATCGCCCATAAATGGTCCGTGGACTCTGAAAAAGGGTGTGTGGTCCTGAGCAATGCTGAGAGATGACCACAAGTCACGTCCTCATTTTGGTCACTATGGGGGCTTGGCCAGCGCTCTGTGAACTGCTGGCCATGCCCCGATCACCTCTGTCTCCCATTAAAAGATGCTATGAGCAACCAACTGCCCCCCCCCCCCACTGCAGGACACTGTTGCCTGCAATTTGGACAGTCCCCCCAAAAATAGGACTGTTACACAAAAATCAGGACAGTTGGTGGGTATGCATAAACATCATTGCTGCATCAGGGGTCAGGACATTTAAATAGTCATCACGGTGGCACAAATGGCACAAATCAAGGGCTAGATGTCGTTGGAGGGAGTATGGAGTAGAAAATGGTTTAGTAGAGGGAAAGTAATCATGAAGGAATGTAATCATGTACAAGTACTTGACACAGGTGCATATCAGACTAATCTACTCTCCTGGAAACTCCTGATGTTTTGGGCTTCCCCTGGACCCCTGTAGGAGTGAATGACCTAATGATGTGGAAAGCACTGCCACCCTCACAGTGATCAGCTACATCTTCTTCTCGAGCTTGTTCTGTTGTCAGCAACTATGGCGCATATAGAGCTCTAAGGGGAAAATTGACTAAGATGTGTATTCTACTTCACATGTAATGTTGCTATGGGCAACCAATCACATCCTGTCTACTCTCTTCTACATGGTGCTAATAAAATAAGAAGTAGATTCTGATTGGTTGCCCATAGCAACATCAAATGTGAAGTAGAATACACATCTTAGTAAATTTCCCCCTATAAGTGCAGATATCAAATCAAACACAAAATAATTCTGGCTGCATTTTCTTGTCAAATAATGAATTGTTAGAAAACAAAACATATAAATATCTTTTAGAAGAACAACAGAGTGAACATGGTGTAGTATGTATATAGCAAACTAATCTATCAATAATGCCTGTGCTTATTTTTTTGTAACTAAACCTTTGTTGGATTGGTTCAGGCTTTACTTCCTCCCATGTTGTTTTGCGGCTACTGGGTTGTGCATTTGGCATACTTTGAGGGGGTTAAGTATGACTCCCCAAAGGTCAGGATCCCAATGGTCAGTACACCGACATTAGAATTCATGCTGCTGTTATCCCAAGGGAGGGGAGGGTGCAAAAAAGACCCTCACAGGCTCGCTGTGCTCACTACGCTGCGGGCTTGGTGGCTCGCTTGGTTTGCCAACAGGGATAATAGCTCCTGTTTGACCGGATTGTGACGGTTAGGTAGTTGCACAGTCAGGATTTTGGCCTCGGCATTGTGACCGCTGGAATCCTGACTGTCCGGCACACACTATGAGGAGAAAGTTGATCTGGGAAAACTTTAGCTGGCTTAAGCTGGGTACACACTGACCAATATATTGTATGTTTGATCATTCACAGACATTATGCATTGGACATGCAGCACAGTAGATGCCTGATACATCTGCAGATATATTGTCGCAACTGGCTGTTTGTAATGTGTTCAGTAAACCAGGGTAGACAAATTCATATGCCTGTCAAGCTGTAACAAAAGGATGACATATCTCGCGACCGTTTGGGAAGTGTATATACTTGCCTAAATTGACCTCTTTGTAGACAGATCCATTGGTTAGTGCAGTGGTTCCCAAACTGCGTGCCTAGGAACGCTGGGATTCCTCGGGATGTTTGGGTGGGGGTCCACGACCAAAACAAATTATTTATGGTCAAAGTGATAGGCAAAACCAGTGCTCGTGGCTGCCAATCATAAAATGTATGGACAATTAGAACCACAGCTATGTTCCCCACCACATAACTAAACCTGAGGGTGACAGTTAAGCACAAATTAATGTATTATTTTATTTATCCATTTATCCATTTAACAAACTATTTGACTAGGGTTGCCTTGAACAAAGCTGATATTCTAGGACGCACTGGTCAAAAAAAGTTGGGAACCACTGGAGTTTTAAAGTTATCAGTCTTTATTTGGTTTTATATTGTGAGCAGAATATTATAATTTTTTCCTAAAGTTATCAGCAATATCTTGGCGTTCTCATTCTGACCCACTGATTTGCCTTGAAAACATAAGGAGCATAATGGCCACCACAAAAGTTAAGTACTTTTCTTGGGGACTTGAGATATAATTGTAATACAGTAGAGGGCATTGTGGGGAATAAAATGTAATACTGGGACCACTCTGGGGCATAGGGTTTGAGGCACTGTGGGGCATAATATTTAATATTGGGGGCTCAATATTAGTACTGGAGAAGGCACTGTGGGACATACTATTTAATACTGGAGCAAAATATCAATACTGGTGTCATTGTGGGCATCAATTTAATACTGGGCGCACTGGGGGACATAATAGGAATTGTGGAGGGTGGATTCTGGGACATAGAATTTAATATTGGGAGCACTGGAGACAAAATATTAATTGTGGAGGGGGCACTCAGGGGCATATTATTTAATACTGGGGGCACTGGGGGGTACAATATTATTAATGTAGCACTGCGTGCATAATATGAATACTAGGGAAATTGTGTGGCAAATTGGTGGCATTGTTGGGCATAATATCAATACTGGGGTTCTAGAATAGTCAGCGTAAGGACTCAGCGGCAGCCCGGCTCTGTCCTTGGTGTCCATGGCTCTGTCCCTGTCATCCATGGCAAGCCTAGTGAGCGCCTCTCACACAGTGCCGGTAACCACCAGATCCCCTGCGCTGGCGGACGCCGGCGGAGAGGGGATCATGCGGGCGCCGGCGGAGAGGCACTCCAGCTGTCTGAGACGCAGGTGTGCCTCTCAGTAATTATTGTGGCAGGGTACGGCAACCCTGCCCGTGTCCACAAGTGCGTCATATGCACAACAAAGGAGGCATTTGCCAGTGCTCCATGTTACATACTGACAAATGCCTCCTTTTAAAACCCCCACTATCCACGCCAGCCCAAAGCATGGCAAGCGCAGCGAGGGGACACATTACGCATCCTCCCGACTTGTTCATACCCCCACTATCCACGTCGGCGTGGCGTTGATTCTATAAAGTGTGGCGAGCGGGACACAGAATACATGTGAAGTAATCCACGTCCACTTGCCACGCTTCGGGCTCGCCACACTTTATAAAATCAACTCCACGCCGACGTGGATAGTATGAACATGTCGGGAGGACGCGTAACGCGTCCCCTCACGGGGCTGGCTGCGCTCGCCATGCTTCGGGCTGGCATGGATAGTGGGGGTGTTTCAGGAACACCTGCCATATCATACATCTGAGACAGTAATGATGATATGTGTTAACTGGTAACTGAATTTTAGTTATTAATAATAATAATAAGAAGAAGAAGAAGAAGAAGAAGAAAGCAACTTAACAAAGTACTGGGCGCAGGAACAGTACGCCGAATCTGATAGGGACGCTGACTATACGCTGGCTGCGGAACACTATGCAGAATCAGACAGGGACGCTGACTATGCTGGCCGCAGTACACTACGCTGATTCTGACAGTGCCGCTACACTAACTACGTACCGTGATAATACACAAGTACCCAACTATTTATATATCAGTTATCAGTCACATATATTTCTTGGGAAATAATCATCAAAACCTTGAACTTTAGCTGTTAAGGATACTAAGCGTTTATAAAGCGTTACACATTTAAACTGACAATACAAACAAGTTAAGAATTTTTATTTCTATTCGACCTAAATCAAATAAGTCTAGTTGACAATAAGATCTAGTAAAAAAGTCAGGCTCAAGTGTCCTATGGCTTTGAAAGTGGGTGTTATTTCGTTAAGGTAAGATGGCAATGCTGGTGGGGTCAAAGAAGGAATTCTGGGACATGTGACCTATTGTGTCCTGCAAACTCACCAGGTGGAATGAAAAGCCCCAGGCAGTGTCCTGAACACCTGTATGAAAAGTCCCACCACAAAATGATGAAAACATTCCAGACAGTACTATACGACCATAATGTACACATCTTCCGGCAGGTATAAATCAGTATAACTGAAACATACAACTTCTGCAGCATACTTTAACACAGTTTACCGTATATACTCAAGTATAAGCCGACCCGAATATAAGCCGAGGCACCTAATTTTACAACATAAAAACTGGGAAAACGTATTGACTCAAGTGGGCCCCTTACTCTAGTATAAGCCGAGGGGGGCTTTTTCAGCATAAAAAATGTTCTGAAAAAGTAGGCTTACTGTATACTCGAGTATATATGGTAGTTGTTTCACTGAAGACTGTGAAACAACTGAGCAATGTGCTTATGCACATGTGGCTTAGCACACATCACTGGCACACATGCGATGCGCCAGCGATGTGTGCTGAGCGATCTGTCCGGACCAGTGTTCTCTAATGAGAACACTGGCAATATGACTAGATTTTGGGCGGAATTCAATCAAACCCATGGGAAATATCGAAATGTCCACCTGGTGAGTTTACAGGACACAATAGGTCACATGTCCCAGAATTCCTTCTTTGATGCCACCAGCATTGCCATCTTACCTTAACTAAATAACACTCACTTTACTATTCAAAACTGCATTTCCGACTGCAGTGAAGGCTGTCAGATTTGTCTTTTTTTAAAGCTTAAACTATTTTGTTGGAAACAGCATTGGGTTGTCGAATCTGCATCAGTCTTTGACAATGGCCATGGGGTTAGTGTAGGAAGCCAGCGGCAACGGCCAGGATTCAGAATGTCAGGATTTTGCAACAGTCGGAATCCCAAATTAAATACCCCCCTTTGATGACATGCAGTCAAAATCTAGTCAGGCTATGGCAATGCACGGCACCACGCACAGCCATCGCTATGGGGTGTACACACGGGGCAATGTGTGCTTACTTTCTAAGCGTTCTATTCAAATCGCTTAGAAATAGCGGTACTTCTTTACTTTCACGGCGCCACTAGATAGGACAGATAGGACAGATAGGACAGATAGGATAGGATACGATTTGTATGCGATTTTACATAAGATATCGCATAAGATATAGGATAAGATTTACTATCCATTTCATTACCCCACTATCCACTAGGGCGTGGAGTGAGAATAGAATAGTGTGGCGAGCGCAGCGAGCCACGGAGCCCGAAGCGTGGCGAGCGCAGCGAGCCCCGCGAGGGGACACGGAATGTATTTTATGGAATTGCATGCAAATGGCATGCGATATTGGGGACTTGCTTTCAAACAACATCCGTGTCCCCTCGCGGGGCTCGCTGCGCTCGCCACGCTTCGGGCTCGGTGGCTCGCTGCGCTCGCCACACTATTCTATTCTCACTCCACGCCCTAGTGGATAGTGGGGTAATGAAATGGATAGTAAATCTTATCCTATATCTTATGCGATATCTTATGTCAAATCGCATACAAATCGTATCCTATCTAGTATCCTATCTGTCCTATCCTATATCTTATGCGATATCTTATGTCAAATCGCATACAAATCGTATCCTATCTAGTATCCTATCTGTCCTATCTAGAGTGGCGCCGTAAAAGTAAAGAAGTACCGAAATAGCTCTAAAATTCCCCCCTGTGTACGGGTTTTAAATGATTTATTCGAAGTTTCTAACAAGTAGGATGAGAATTTGATAGACTATAGCACACATAAAGTTGCTATGGGGTTAAAGGAAACATGATATCACAGGAAACATAGCCATCACTGAGCATCCTGCCAATGGTGGTCAATAGCAAGTAAATAAATGCATTCAAAACTGTTTGGTTTAGACAGGCTGGTTATAAATATAACATTACAGGATGAAACATGATCTGTGTTTTATCTAAAAAAGGACAACTAATAGCTATTTAAAACAATTTATTCTAATGTGACCATAGCGACATTAATAATAATTATTATCTTCATGAGAAATGGCAGTACTGACCTACAGTAATAGCATGTAATGGGGAGCAATCATACTTTGTAAGTTGATGTCATTGTCTGCATAAGAAAACATTCCTTATGGCAGTCATGCTTTTCAATATATATAGTCTGTGCACAATGGGGATGATCACTTCCAATGAGCCACCTGCCCTAGTAACGTCTCTAATTCCTACAGATTTGGTACACTTCATTTAACCCATATAATAGATGACGCCAGTGTGACAACGGCAGATCCCTTTTAACCCTTTGACTGCCAGCGTCGCTCACATTTGTTATATACATTCAAATACACAATGTTGTGTAAAAATATATATTTCCTATATAAGATAAACATTACAGGTCATTATGATGAATAGAAATGTTTGCTTGCCAATTTTTACACCTATTTGGACAAATTCACTTGGCACTCAATGGGTTATTTGAAGTGTAAAAAAATAGGACTTTTTTCATAGATGATTCCTAGGGCCGATGCAACAGGGTGTGAGAATCAGAAAGTCTTAGATTTTGGGAGAGTTTTCCCATTTTTTAAAGCGGCAATCATTTACATTGCAAAACCAGGTTGTTTTTGCCATTTAAATGATTGGCACTTTGAAAAAAATGGGAAAACTCTCCCAAAATCTAAGACTTTCTGATTCTCACACCCTATTACATTTGGTCCTTAATATTTAGCCCATTTTGTTGTTTCAGGATCTGGATGATAGGTCAATAATGTCTAGTTTGACAGTCAATATGTTGACATGCACAGGTCGACAGTGAAAAAAGTCAACACAAGCAAAAGGTTGACATAGCAATGGTCGTTACATGAAAATTTCAAATTGAGTTTTTTGTGATTTTTTTCTTTTTTACTATTTCATACTTTACCATCCACGTGGACTCTTATTGGGAATGGTAAAGTGGCATGACACATGGAGATCCATGCAATACACTAACTGGGGGTCCACGTGTTAAGGTGTTGACCAGGGACGTGCAGTCAGGGGAGGCAGGGGAGGCAGTGCCTCCCCTGTCATTAATGACAAACATAATTATTTATTATTTATTAGCAGTTTCTTATATAGCGCACACAGATTCCGCAGCGCTTTACAGAGAATATTTGACCATTCACATCAGTCCCTGCCCCAGTGGAGCTTACAATCTATATTCCCTACCACATGTACACGCACACACAGACATTCTAGGGTTAATTTTGTTGGGAGCCAAATTAGCCTAGCAGTATATTTTTGGATTGTGGGAGGAAACCGGAGTACCCGGAGGAAACCCACGCAAGTACGGGGAGAATATACAAACTCCGCACAGTTAGGGCCATGGTGGGTATTGAACCCATGACCTCAGTGCTGTGAGGCAGTAATGCTAACCATTACACCATCCGTACTGCCCAGTACGGATAATAAAATAATATAAAGAAAATACGGTACTTATGAGTTATCCGGGCGCCCGATTTCTAAATCGGGTCGGATCGGGCACATCGCATCGCATCGCATGCGACCATCGGATGCGATGTTTTGCGATGACCCGATTTTTCCATAGGAATCAATGTTAAAATGGACTGAGTCCATTTTAACATGGAATTCAATGGGAAAAAGGGGTCCTTTTCATACCCCTACTATCCAAGTGGGCATGGAGTTGGATATAAACCTGTGGCGAGCGTAGCGAGCCACCGAGCCCGAAGCGTGGCGAGCGTAGCGAGCCCCGCGAGGGGACATAGAATACCGATGCGATGCGATATCGCATCGCATCTGATTGTATGCCTTAACTTAAGGCATACAATCAAAAAATCGGGCGCCCGGATAACTCATAAGTACCGAAAATACTTATGTGTCATAAGTATATGCTTTATATCATCCTATTCATTTTTACACCATCCTTTTCTTTTTTAAATTGATTTTGGAGGCACTGGGAGCAGTGCCGCCGGCTATCAATGTTCTGGTTCCAGAGGAGGAGGCGGGCAGGGTGCGGGGCTAAGGAGCAGGCTGAAAAATCCCATTAAAAAAACCTGTATAGGTGGCACCTATAGCGGTGCCTCAGTGACAGGGGGTGCTTTCTGCCTATATTAGAGCACGCCCCTGTCACTGAGGTACCGCTATGATTGGTGTCACTCTGCTGCCTGTCAGTGCAGCAGAAGAAATCCAGCTGTACCCTCCGCACCGCACCCCCCCCTCCCCCGCCTTCCCCACACTTCGGGACCAAGAACCTCTGCACCCTACCGACCCCACCCCACCCCTCTCCTTCCCTACCCGGCGGCTGCACCCTACAGACCCCACCACCCCCGCCTCCCCTCTCCTTCCCTACCCGGCTCCTTCCCGGCAGGTGCGTGATAGAACTTTGCAAGCACCTTCTTCTCCGGCCGGATCTCTGCACCCCAGCTCCGTCCACGCTCTCAACCCCGTAGGCTCCATGCCCGGAGCCTGAGGGTAAGTGGTAGCCCCAGGGCAGGGACAAGGCATACGGGAGACTCAGAGGCGGGAGGGCAGTAGCCGAGGGGAATGCAGGTGCCGGGCGCCACATGTCTGCAAGTTTGATCCCCGCTGCTGCTGAGTGAGAGCCGGGGAGCAGTCAGTGTGGATATATGTAAGGTACATTATGTGTATATGGGCATTTAATCATGTGGGGCATAAGTGTACTTTGCATTATGTGTGTGCATTAATCATGCGGGGCATGAGTGTACTGTGCATTATGTGTGGGCATTAATCATGTGGGGCATAAGTGTACTGTCCATTATGTGTGGGCATTAATCATGTGTGGGCATAAGTGTACTGTCCATTATGTGTGGACATTAATCATGTGTGGGCATAAGTGTACGGTGCATTATGTGTGGGCATTAATTATGTGGGGCATATGTGTACGATGCATTATGTGTGGGCATTAATCATGTGGGGCATAAGTGTACTGTGCATTATGTGTGGGCATTAATGATGTGGGGCATATGTGTACTGTGCATTATGTGTGGGCATTAATCATGTGGGGCATATGTTTACGGTGCATTATGTGTGGGCATTAATCATGTGGGGCATAAGTGTACTGTGCATTATGTGTGGGCATTAATCATGTGGGGCATATGTGTACGGTGCATTATGTGTATATGGGCATTAATCATGTGGGGTATAAGTGTACGGTGCATTATGTTTGGGCATTAATCATGTGGGGCATATGTGCATGGTGCATTATGTGTACATGGGCATTAATCATGTGGGGCATAAGTGTACGGTGCATTATGTGTGGGCATTAATCATGTGGGGCATAAGTGTACGGCGCATTATGTGTGGGCATTAATCATGTGGGGCATATGTGTACGGTGCATTATGTGTATACGGAGGTTGAGCGCAGTGGCAGGTGCAGGATATGCAGCTGCTATGGCACCCTTGATGTTTGTAGGACCTGCTGCTCCCCTGCACCAAGTCATTCTGCTGCCAGTGCCTCACCAACCACTGTCCTCACCGCACGTCACTGTTGTTGACACTGACCATAAAAAAAATATAGACCTTTGCAGGTGTCGTCCTTTTCCAAGTCAACATTTTGCTTTTCATATTTGCTAAGATGAATCATGTGCACTAGAAAGCAGACTCTCTCGAGTCTTTGATCTCTATGTGAAGATGCCACTGGAAATATGCAGACTTTGCTACTGTGTGTAGTACCCACCGAGAACATAAAAATATTGAGCTTAGTCCCTACTACTGTACTTGAGTAGAGGAGTAAAGAGCATGGCTCAGCAGCTGGGAATGCTTGAAGGAGTGACTGGAACAGTATAGGAATGTGGAATTTGCTGTGTGATGAACCACCTAGTATTATTTTGCAAATTTGTTATATTTGTATCTTAGAAAAAACAGGTGCATCTTTCATCCTCCATTTGCCTAGGTGACTTAATTAACCCACTTTGAGGTACTGAAAGACCAGGGGCAATGCATAAAACTGACCAATTAGCTGGCAGAGAGAAAACAGCTAAACATTACCACATTATCCTCTCGCACGCAAACTCCTGTTCACAGGGTAAATGCATGAAAAACTTTAGTTATAAAAGGGAACAATGCATTAATGCGTACATGAAAAATTAGCAAAAAATGCATCACTAAAACATGACTAATTCCAAACAAGAATGGTATTATTTTCATAACAATAGAAATTTGCTACAGAACAATAGAACATGCCATGTTCTTAGTAAACACTAACACATGTCAGCAGACTGATACAAATAGCAAGTAAGCTGTATTTTATCAATATATACCAAGTGAAAAAGGTAGAATTTGTCAGTGTTTAGAATGTCAACATTTATAATGTTGACATATTCTGAATGTTTATATTTAGAATGTCAACATGGACAGGAAGTCATCACAATGGCATTAACAATGTCAACGCTGACATACAGTAACATCCACATTGCCAGAATGTCTGCATGACATGTGGCATGTCCATGCAGGTTTCTGTAGCCTGATCCTAACCCTAAACTTAGCATTAATCTCAGCCTAAACTTACCACATACATTGTCTATTAATTGTCTGTCGACATTCTTGTTGACATTCTGCCATTGCTGACAATACGAATGTTGAGAGTATGAACAACTACAATAACAAGGTAATATGAAAACGATACCATCATTCTGAAACAGGACACTGAGATACACATAGGGACTGATTCAGAGATGTACGCAAATGGCTTTGTCGGCAGTGACTGCATACAAAGATGCAGGATCCCTTGTGAAATTCTGAGTAGCCTTTTGGCCAGCAACATCGCCCCAGGAAGTAAGATGTCCGAGCCATTGCAGCTGCATACAGCAGTTGCATCCTAAAACACCCCCAAAATGGTCACATTTTAGTTTTTACCACACTTTGTGAATAAATCCTCTGTTAGGCGCATGTACAGACAACCCGCTAAATGCTCCATTGCAATAAATTGGGGTTGCATTCAATTATGAACCAGGCCCACAGTGCCAAATGCATTTACAGTTATAGCATCGGATTCCTACAAATTTATTTACTCCAGAGGCATCTACTGGAAGGTAGGTGAATAAATATTCCCCCCAAAAATGTCCAGCTATAAAAATGAAACAGGTAAAAATACAAAAACATACAGACAGCAAACACAAATAGCAGTGCCAATTATACTCCTGTGGCAGTCACGGATGTAAAATAGGTGAGCCCCAAATAAATTCATTGCTCACCCTGCAAAAGGTAGAATGAGGTAAGATTTGTAAAGAGCATAACAACAACTTCCTATATCTCAGTGATTTGTCTTGCTATCTCCTTGGTAACAGAGATCTCTGTACTTAATGGTGGAATAAGGAATTAGATGGAAAAGAGAAGTTTGACTTGTAATCCCAATGAACCGTTGTAGAGGCATACTGTACTTTTATGCTTGACCCATCGTACCAGCTGTTCTATCATTATTTACCCGCTATGAAATATGCATTTTCTCATTTTACACTGAAGGCAACGGAAACAATAAAGTGTATTTATTTTTATATTTTTAAACTACAGATTAAATTCTTAATATGATCAAAAAGTACATGTTGATACATATAAAATGTCCTTTTCTGGGTATACTTGTTTTTTTTATCTAATATGGATCCAGACAACAACTAATCCAACTGGAGTTATGTTAGAGAAGCCATATGTTGTTACCTCATTTTTTGTTACCGATACATGAATCTTGGATATTATGGTATATAATTGGGATTCTCTAATGATGTGACAACATAATTTTAAGGGGAGGGGGGGGGGGTGTAATTAGCCATGGTAAATGGGCACATCGGTACTTGTGGAGTATCACGGCTCCCATCGTATGGCATTGTATGCCATATGTAGTGGCATACGATGGCATACGATGCGATACGATTTTTACCGATTTTTTTAGCATTTTTGCTCAAAAATCGTATGTGATCGCATCGGATGCCATACGATGGCATCCGATGCGATGGCACCCGATTTTACACTGAAATGCATCAAAATGCATTGAAATGTGTATTAAAGTTGTGAAATGCCCCCAAATGCCATTTTTCATAGTGCACCACCCCCACTATCAACATCAACCCGAAGCATGCGGATACCTGTGAAGCCCGCGAGGGGACGCGTATAGCTGTGAAGGTATCCGCGTCCCCTCGCCACGCTTCGGGCTCGGTGGCTCGCTGCGCTCGCCACACTTTCTATTCTCAGCTCCACGCCGACGTGGATAGTGGGGGTATGAAAAGGTCGTAGGACGCGTACCGCCACGCTTCGAGTTGACATTGATAGTGGGGGTGGTGCACTATGAAAATGGCATTTGGGGGCATTTCACAACTTTAATACACATTTCAATGCATTTTGATGCATCTCAGTGCAAAATCGGGTGATTTGATCGTATGCGATGCGATTTTTAGCATACGATCAGCATACGATGAAGGTCGTGGGAGCCGTGATACTCCACAAGTACCGGCACATCTAATTAATCCCTATTGGAGATGATCAATCATCTCCAATAGTCAGCACTATCAGGGATTTTGTTTGGAGGCAGGAGGTACAAAATACCGGATAAGTGTCATGTTCTCGCGGCCCCCATACATATTATATTTAGAACTCTATTACAATATTTGCACTAGTGCTGTGAAAGTTGCAGTTACACCCCTCAAGTATAATCCCAAAGATCTCCAGCTTTTAATTAATACTGTTACCACATGTATGGCACTGTATCAAAGGTCTTTAAATATCTAGACACAGCTCACAGTTTTATAAGGTCCTAATCAGGTTTCCATTGCCAATTAATTAGATAATTATGCTAAATGATAAATACTTTGTAAGTACAATTTTATTTGATGCACCGAACAGGCCAGAACTGTATCTAAGACCAATACAAAATAAAGTATGCCTAGACATTTGTTAGTAAAAATTCACAGAAAAATCAGTAAATTAGATCTGTGCATATTTTACAACTTTATGTTGTTCCCCTCTGGTAGCGGAAAGTATATGATGTGTGTGTGTGTGTGTGTGTGTGTGTGTGTGTGTGTGTGTGGGGGGGGGGCTGGACGACAATGTTATTGATAAGTTGTTGCAGAAACACTCACTGCTGCAGAATAATGCATTTTGCAGCACCATGTGGTGGTGTGGGCACAAATAAATATTCACTGTAAATAACACAATCACACCCCCACCCCACCCAATTCCTTGAGGAAGTGGGTGGCATTCAGGAGGTGGGACTACTCTCCCAGAAGTCCAGGGGTACTTCATAAAATAAAATTTGCTAAGCTGTGCCTATACCTTTACCTATCACATACTGCTTTTCTTCCTTGTGACAGGCATATTTTATACTGTCCTTATATATCCCTAAACTACTCTAAAATCACTGTGTCGGCTGAGTTAACTGAACTGAAAGTGTCTGTGCACTGTGTTGTAATTTGCCTGATACTTATTAACCAGAAATAGCCATACGTTCTTAGCAGGATCGGAATGTACAAATCTATTATACTCTGGGTTGCCGACTCTCCCGGAATGGCCGGGAGTCTCCCGAAAATCAGGACCCCCTCCCGGCCCCCCGGAAGGGTGGGCAACCCTCCCGGATTCAGGGGGGACCCCCCCTGCGCCCCGAATCGCGGCATTAAAATGCTGCATTCCTCGGGTCTCAGAGGAGGGGGCGGAGCTAAAATGACACAATCGCATCATTTTAGCCCCGCCCCTTCCACGGAGATCCCTGAATTTGGCAGTTTGTCATCATGGGGACGGGGTTTAGTGACGTCACACTTAAGCCCCGCCCCTGAGCGGCTGCTGGAACTCTCCTCTCCGGGCTTCTCCCGGAGAGGAGAATTATAAAGTCGGCAACCCTGATTATACTTCATATTATAAAATGGTAGCTTTCATACAGTTCATCCGCCAACAGATTATTTACATAATTCTTCCTAGCCAGTTATGTTTCCTGTTTAATGCTAAATAATCATGTAAAATCAACACATACAGAGTGTGTGTGTATATATATATATATATTTTTTTATATATCTACCTGGGTGTGGATCATTAGTTCAAGCTCTAGAAGGATGACATGTGTTAGGTCAACCACTGAAGTTCGACAGGCCTTAGGTTGGTGTGTTAGGTCGACACACTCAAAAGGTCAACATGGTTGTAGGTCAACTGGATTGATTAAAGTCATATGGATTGACACAAGCATTAGGTCAACATTGGGCAGGTCAACAGTCAATAGGTCCACATGGGTTTTTCATGGTTTTCCCCAAATGTTGACACAGTCAATAATGGACACTGTATTGGTGCACCGCATACCCTTACATGGCTCGCTGCGCTCGCCATGCTTCTATTCTCCCTCCATGCCATAGTGGATGGTAGGGCATTAAATACTGCCTGTCGGCACATGTCAGCTCAAAACAATTCAGATGAAAAGCCCATGTCGACCTTTAAACTGTCGGCCTTCCCAATGTCGACCTAATACGTGTGTCGAAATAAAGCCATGTTGACCTTTTGAGCATGTCGACCTAAGGCCTCCAGTGATCAACCTAATGCATGTCTACCTTTTCAATGTCGACATCTATCTATCTATCTATCTATCTATCTATCTATCTATCTGTGTGCAGTGACGTAACTATAGAGTGACAGCCCCAGCTTGGAGTGCACTGAAAAATACCTGCTGTCCTATAAGAATACACAGTGTGCGGTCACACATTAGTAGTGGGCGGCAGGGCCGAATTTGTGCCTAGGCACGTGAGGCACCAATTAAGGGCGGCAGGCAGGCTAACATTCTGTTAAATAGCAGCATGGCACAGTGGGTGGGCAGCAGCGAGTGACAAGCGCCACCGCCGCAGACATGATTTATCATGTGTAGGCGGCAGCGCCGCTCGTCACCCGCCACTGCCAACCGCTGTGCCATGCACATTACATCACCGCTTAGTGGCTGGGTCCGACGGTCCCCCTGCATGTCCGGAAATTCCTCAGACTCACTGCTGCCGGTGCCCGCCCATTGGTTACTCTACACACACAGTCTATTGGCTGCTGTGTATCCAGGAGCTGAGCGACGCGCAGATCCTCCCTGCGCTCAGTCAGTCACAGTGTGTGAGCCAGAGAGAGACTGACAGAGACAATGTGCTAATCACTGTACTAATAAGTGCCTCCTTCTCTCCGGGTCCTCTGTACAGTGAGCAGTCCACAGTGCTTAAAAAAATATTGAGGTGGGCTACAGTTAAATTTTAATGAAATATAAATAACATTGTATATACATATATGATTACATTACAATAGTTGTGCCTAGGGGCGGCCTGACCCCTAAATTTGCCCCTGGTGGGCGGCGGTGGCTGTGTACTGTAGCCAGTGGCGTAACTAATAATTGTGCGCCCCCCTGCCGAAAATGCAGGGGGGCGCCCCCCCCCCCCCCAAAAAAAAACAAAAAAAAAAACAAGCAGCGTGGAGCCGTGGCGCGCGGGGGGGGGGGGGGGGGAGAGGGAGGGAAGGGGATTGAGGGGAGAGAGCGTGTGTGTGTGTATGTGTGTGTTTGTGTGCGTGTGTGTTTTACCTTGGGCCGCATCCGTCCGCGCCGGGTCCCGGCTCTCCCGGCTACTGCTGCTAACGAAAGTGACACTTGGAAAATGGCTGCCCCCGTACAGCAGACGAAAAACTGTCTGCGGTATGGGGGCAGCCATTTTCCAAGTGTCACTTTTTGTATCAGTGAGAGAGCAGCGCTGCGGCAATAGCCGGGAGAGCTGGGACCCGGACGGTGCACACACACAGACAGGCAGGCAGGCAGACAGTGACTGTCGTCCCGCAGCCCCCCGGCGCCCACATACCCTCAGCGCCTCCCCGCCACGGCGGGGGCTGCGGGACGGTAGTTACGCCAGTGACTGTAGCTGCATACCGTAGGTGACAGCCCGCCCTCCTCCCCAGTGTTCTTGCCTCCTCTGCGCCTGGGGGCGGCCGGTGTCATTACCTGCACACACTTCCGGCCACTAGTATCTACGGTCGGTCCTTGGTGACGGAAGGCTACAGTATGTCAGCGGACAGGGTGTCCTAGGTGGTTAAGCCGCATGGGCGTATATCACTCCTGGGGAGCTGCAGAACTACACATGGCGGCGCACAGTGGCCCAGCTATCCAGTCTGCACCATTGTCATGTTTTACTAAAGAGGGGGGGAGGCGGCACTAATTTTTGGGCAGGTGGGAGCTCAATTTATAGTTACTGTACGTCACTGTGTGTGTGTATGTATAAATAAAACAAGGAGAGACTTTGACACTCACTGAACCTTACTGGTGGCTAGTGAAACTGATGCAGTATTCCTGTGATGACTATATTACCAGGAATATATACAATGATAGGAAGGGACTAGCTGCCTTCAGATCACTTTAATGTATAGGCTTCTACAGATTTTTCATAAACCTTCTCTTCTTTATGGGCCTGATTCTGGTTCACTCGCAAAAGCAAATTATCTCTTTAATGGACAAAACCATGTGCACTGCAGGTGGGGCAGATGTAACATGTGCAGAGAGCAGGGGCGTAACTATAGCACCGCAGCCCCCGCGACCGCGGGGGGACGCTATGCATGTGCGGGCGCCGGGGGCTGCAGTGCTATAGTTACGTTAGCTGCAATGTGAAGGGAGCAGGGGGCAGGGGTTCATTGAGGCGGCTGGGGGGATGGATGCTGCGGGGGACGGAAGCTGCGGGGGACACAGAGGCGGCAATTACTTACAGCTGAGCCGGGCAGGGGGAGCCGGGAGCTGTCTGTACTGAAGAAAAAAATGCCCATACAATGAATGTGCAGCCTGTGATTGGCTGCTGAGCGCTCTCTCAGCCAATTGCTGACTGGCTGAGAGAGCGCTCAGCCAATCACAGGCTGCCGATTCATTGTATGTGCTTTTTTTTTTTTCTTCCGTACTGACAGTGACAGCTCCCGGCTCCCCCTGCCCGGCTCAGCTGTAAGTAACTGCCGCCTCTGTGTCCCCCGCAGCGTCCGTCCCCTGCAGCGTCCGTCCCCCCAGCCGCCTCGCAGCGTTCCCCCCACCTGCATTGACGGCTACCTGGGGGAGCGGCAGGCGGCGCAGATGGAGACCGAAGGCGCGGCTGGAGAATATAAAGAAATCTTATTCAAAAGACCGGGCGGCCGCTGATTGGCTGAGAGCTCAGCCAATCAGCGGCCGCCCGGTCTTTTGAATAGGATTTCTTCCTATTCTCCCGCCGTGCCCCCGGTCTCCATCTGCGCCGCCTACGGTCCTCGCCTGCCGCTCCCCCAGGTACCCACAGATATATCGGATCTGAACATCTAGACTGCGGGGGTTGGGGCGGAGGGGCGGGTGAGTGGCTGGGTGCCCTCCCTTTAACGGCGGGGGGGGGGGGGGGGGGGGCGCCCAAAATGTAGTTACGCCACTGGCAGAGAGAGTTAGATTTGATTGTTATTTTGTTTCTGTGTGGCTGGACACACCCCCTCTAGTGGCTGGCTCCCCACCTTATGCAAGGGCCCATACCATTACATTTCTTTGCTGGGCCTTTTATGCCCCAGTCTGATATTGAACCCAATAAGTACATTGAAAGTGTCATTAAAAATTCTCGATTACTGCAATCAATTTATCTTGGAGCAAGATATACATATACAGTTATATTTAGTAGAACAAGACATAAGTACTGTATTATGGACAGTTATTAAAGTTATTTTGTTGTCCTGTCATGGGGCAATGACAATAAACGAATCTGAAGCCAATCAATCCAACTGCTAAGATAATACAACTTGTCAAAGTGATTTCCTTAATCAAAGCCATCAATTGGCACAAGGCATATATGGAAAACGGGAAAACTCAAGTGACTGCCACACCTTTCAAGCATGTCACTCACAAAGGCACATGCTCAGCTGCTGACCCTGTGCAACAGACACAGGGAAACATGAGATGCTCAGGCTGGCTCTCAGCTGGACTGAGATGTGATAAAACACCACTTGACTACTACAAAGGACCAGCAAATGAATCAAATAAAGAAAACCCCTTGGGGAAAAAAAGTCATATGTGCTAGAGAAGATGAAGGCATTTCTCCATCCTTAGCATAAGAAATTGGGGAACGTTCTATCAGGAGGATAGCAAAAGGGACACAGTTATCAGGTGCTACAGTATTTTACAGGTGCTAACATGCTGGTAGAGCAAACTTAGACAAAATGCGGATCTAACTGCTGTCCAAGCATTTCTTCTGGTAGAGGAATCTATTTTATAATCAAATTGCAGATAGACTACAAGTGACCGAGCATGGTTGCAAAATGTCATTGGTGATTCACCAGTATCCTGTCTGGATTCCATTACATATTGCCTAATTACATCAGATATCTCCCTACACAGCTTACTGTCACACTGGCCAAATCTGAATTACATGAGCAAACAGGCAATGAGACATTATTATCATAAAGCTTTAGTTATATACAGTTATATCAGCCCTCGTCTGCTTTAAATTATTTGTTTTTACTAAAGGCCCATACACACTGGGCGATTTTGAGCTGAAAGCTGCTCAGTTTTGCAGTTTGAGCTGCCCAGTGTGTACGGCCTGGCAATTAGCGGTGATGCGTCCTCCCGTATCATCGCTGGCCGCCAGCGCCGCTGATCTGCTGGTATTACCTGGTATTACCAGCAGATGAGTGATGGATTGGACGGCTTTCCATAATGTCCTGCTAAGGAAAGCCATCCACCCCCAGCAAAATTGCTCAGGAGGGTGAAAATCGCTCAGTGTGTATGCGCCTTTACATATTCTAGTCATTCATTTATACATAGATAATTATTACATTATAATTTATCTATTTATTAGCTTAACATATGCTAAACTTGTGCAGTCAAATCTGTATTATGTATGTTTCCTTCTTCCTCCCCCTCTCTATGACTCACCACCTTTTTTCAAGTATTTCTGAGCAATTTTAGCCTTCTCTGCTTTCCCCTCCATCCACCATCTCTCTCTCTCAATAATACCTGTCTACTTGTTACAGCCACTTTTGCCTAGCCATATCTCTGATGTAGTGTGTGAGATCTGTATGTACAGTATCACCCCATCTATGTTCTGCACATCATTCTATTTCTCAGCATTAAGCTTGAAGTATGTGCTCTTTCCCAGCATATACAGAATATATTCTTCCAATGCTTGTTTGACATCACAAATCTTTCTTCCTTCCTTTCTCCTCACAAGCAAACCCACAGACAGAGCCCTAATCATACACAACAGAATACTGTACATTTATAACATGCAGCAAAGAGCAATATGTTATATACGTACCTTCAAAATCAGATATAATGCCTTCCAGGTGTGCATTTACTGTAGAATCAGACATTTTGGGGATCTTCCACAATTCCAGAATCTGCCTGGATCCCAGCAGTGATTTCCCCCCCCTCTTAACAACAAATCCCAAATTTGGAAAAATGGGCTCACATCAGTAGCTGCCGCCAAGAGGGAAGGAGGAGAGGGAGGGGGAAGGATTCTCCTGTTATGTCTGCGATTATAAACTTTTTCTTTTTAATGCGTGTGGGGTTTTGTCTCTCACTCTCTCCCTAACTTTAGCTGAGGATAGAAACACAGCCCCTAAAGGCTGATTTGAATCAATGGTGCAAAGGCAGCCTCAAACTCCACCCATGTCACACACAGACACACACACACATTCACACTGCTAGCACATCTCACATTCCCCAGACTGCCCAGCTGCACTGAGGTGGCCGGCCTGTGGCAACCGTTTGTAACCCTTTGCAAGTCTCTGCACTGGCTATGAATGGGTTAAACGTGTTCACTAACACTGGCAGTAATTACATGACTTCAGTATGACTGTAAAAACAAGAGAAAAGAAATGTAGTGTTGTTTAGGCGCACACTTTTATGTCATCCAATATATAGTATTTTTTGTATTAATGTTGTATAGACATTTTACATTAATCTACAAATCAACTTGACATGTAAGAAAAAAGTTTTTGTTGCAAAACTAAGTATACAAATTATATTTGAATTCAATTTTAAAAAAACAAACACTTTCAATAATAATATAATAGCAATTGGGTTATCACCACAGGATCCTATGTTTCATTTCTCCCACAAATGACTTCATACTGTATTACATTTTATCCTCCACTGCTGTCATTGATATCTTTGTAAATTCTATTTCCTTCCATACTTCCAAAAGCATCCTCAGTGCCTATTTCTGTTTCCTTAGCAATGAAAGGCGGGTGGTTCAGCACTTGAGGGGTTACAGTGATGGCGTCATCATATCCTGGAGCTGGATTGATAGGCAGCAGGAACTCTAGAAATATCAAGCTAGAGGAAAGGCCAGCTGTCAACAGGAAGCCGGCCACACAGAGGGGTGTATCAGCTACAGTATGCCCAAAAGCACACCAAGTGAACATTTGTCAAACAATGTGGCAAGATTATATTTGCCACAATAGCCAAATAGTACCCGCTACAAAATGGTTGCATCTTCTATATGACAAACACTTGGTCATGTAGTCTTAGCACCATTTTTTCTGAAAGGACCAATAATATCTGTAATTTTTTTTACTATCCTTTGCATACTTGCCTACTTTTGAAAACTAGTTTCAGGGAGATTATAGTTGGTAATAGAATTTTGCGCATCGCCCCATTGAGGGGGCGTGTCATGCTCCACCCAAAGGTTGTGACTAGTTCCATATATGGAGAGATTGTTAAAAGAGATTGTGAACGTTGCACCTAGAAGCGTGGGTGTGCACTGCTACATTTTTTTAAATGACATATCCAAAAGTAGATGAGCCCCAAAGCAGGTAGTAAGAGCTACTATACTTGGTATAGTGCTGTGAAACGGCGCTGATGATTCAATGTAAATGTATCTAGCTCTCATTCCTATTTTCCCAAAAAATGTACCAGTGTAATGTGGGCTAGGGGAAATGAGGGAGATTTCTAGACTAATGAGGGAGAGAGGGAGATTGCTGCTATTTTAGGGAGTCTCCTGCAAAATGCAGGAGGGTAGGCAACTATGATCCTTTGTATGATTAACCCACTCGTCTAGGATAAGATTCAGAAAAAAATTCAAAGCTAATTATTGTAACAAGTTGTTCAAAGGGGTGTTTTGTGTTCTGCTGACAGATATCAATCCCAGCATGAAACACTTTCCTAATAACTTACAGTATGTAACATCAGTGAGTAGAACCTGTTTGAGATGTACTAAGCCTTGGAAAGTCATAAAGTGGAAAGAAATGAAGGAATACTTGCTAACTTTTCCGCAAGTGCCAGGAGCCAAGGCGCACATTTTTTTGGGCAGCCCCCTGTGCTCATGTCTCCCACATCCCACCCTCTTCCTAGTGAAGCGGGCATGATAAGAATAAGGAGAGAAGGAGATTAATGGGAGACTGCAAATGAGCATCTCCTATCCCAGACTCCCAAATCACTGCATACTGGTGCACAACTTGGCCCTGCCCCAGAGTGGCAGACAGTGTCTCTTCTCTGAACCCCCCCCCTACCCCCGCGGGCTGACCCTCATGCTGGGTACATACCAGGACGACAAGGGTCCGATCCTATCAATCTAGATCCAATTCCGACCGATTGGATGTAGTTTGTGTGGTGATTGGGCCCTTTTCTGTCCCGGTGTGGACCGATACCGATCCGATGCGCGGTCCCGCAGGTTGGTCGGTCGTTATTCAGATCCTACCTTACTCCTGGGTGCGGGTCGCCATCGTATCGGACCCGCTCACGGTGCACATTGTGAGCGGTTCGTGCCCCCCGCATCCATCGTGAGCGGGTCGGAAGAAACACTGACGACCTGCTCACATTGTGCATCATGAGTGTGTCGTCCTGGTGTGTACCCCACACAACTCTCCCTGCTGGTGCCTAAACCTAGTCCCTGTACCTGGCCACCTAAACCTAACCCCCCCCCTCCCTGCAGCCTGACCCTAACCCCCACACCTAATTTACAGACAATTATTTTATAAAGGTTTGTTGGAACTGAGATAACTAACCTTAAAATACACATAGTAAAATACAATCTATAATTTTACTTGCTACATCAGGGGTAATTCAGACCTGATCGATGTGCTACTACTTTTCATAGTCCAGCGATCAGTTAGCCACCTCCCCGCCAGAGTGAAATCCTGCCCATGTGCATGGCTGCGCATGTCAATAGCAGTTGTGAAAATATTGGAAAATCCATTTGCAATCACTCACCATAGGACGGTCCCCCCCCCCTCTCTCTCTCAGGTGCAGCGACCTGAGCAGCCATTGACTTACTCGCGTTGCGATGAAGATGGGTTGATTGGGTCTGGAGCTGACGTCAGCGGTCCTCCCATAAAACGCCTGGTTACCACCTGCATTTTTCCAGACACTCTCTTCAAATGGGTGGGTCCCTCCTCCAAACGCTTCCAGCTTCCTGTCAATTAGTTGTTGCTCTGTTCACACTGAGGCCCTTATTCAGATCTGATCGCAGTACAAATTTGTTCGGAAAATAGGCAAAACCATGTGCACTGCAGGTGGGGCAGATGTAACATGTGCAGAGAGAGTTAAATTTGGGTGGGGTGTGTTGAAACTAAAATCTAAATTGCAGTGTAAAAATAATTCAACCAGTATTTACCCTACACAGAAACAAAATAAGTCACACAAATCTAACTCTCTCTATAGCTGTTACATCTGCCCCACCTGCAGTGCACATGGCTTTGCCAATTTTCCAAACAAATTTGTACTGCGATCAGATCTAAATAAGGGCCTGAGGGATTACGCATGCACAGTACGATCCATGCGCATTTGCAGTCCTTAGATAACCGTTGGCACTGCAAATTTGCAGTACTAGCAATCAGATCTGAATCAGGGCCATAGACAAAAATAGCAACAGTGTCTATTCTACTAAAGATGAGTTCAGGGATATGGTCATCAGATCAATTCTATTTAGGTCGACATGCTTTGATTGAGTCGACCACTGAAGGTCAACAGGGTTTAGATCGACACCTGAAATAGGTCGACATGGCTAAGGTCAACAGAGTCGGAAGGTCAACACAAGCATTAGGTCGACATTGGGAAGGTCAACAGTAAAAAGATCAACGTTTCACTTTTTCTTAGCTGACATGTGCCGACAGGCGGTTTTTCATACCCGACCATCCACCATGGTGAGAGAAAATAATCATGTGCCGAGTGCAGCAAGACACCGTGCCCAAAGCTAGGGGATGCGGTACACTTATGCTGCTTTCAGACCGCATAACTGGCTTTGACCCTGTATTTGGAAACGTTTCCAAAAACGGGTCTGCCAGATAAAACCCCTTTCAGACCGCAGCACTTAAACGGTATATTACCGTTTAAGTGCCGATTTTTTGACACTGGCAGACCCGTTTTTGGAAACTTTCCAAATACAGGGTTAAAGCCAGTGCAGCCTTCAGCACTCCCCTCCGTGCAGCTCCCCCCCCCCTCGCGTGTCGACCGAGCGCATGTCGACGCCCCCCCGCGCATGTCGACGCCCCCCGCGCGTGTCGACGCCCCCGCGCGTGTCGACTAACCCCCCCCCCCCCCCCCGCATGTCGGCGCCCCCCCCCGTGTCGACTTACCCCGTGCCGGTACCTCCGTTGTGGACTGCAGCTCAGTATGCTCGGAAAGCACTTATGAAAAAAGTGTCTTCCAGAAAATGGCTGCCCCATAGGAAACCCAGTTTAAAAAAACTGTCTTCCGTATGGGGGCAGCCATTTTCTGAAAGACACTTTTTTCATAAGTGCTTTCCGAGCATACTGAGCTGCAGTGCCGGGAACCACAACGGAGATACCGGCACGGGGTAAGTCGACACGGGGGGGCCGTCGACACGCGCGGGGGGGGGGGTCGACACGCGGGGGGGCGTCGACACGCGCGGGGGGGCGTCGACACGCGCGCGGGGGTGTCGACACGCGCGGGGGGGGGGCTCCAGTGCTGTGAATACTTAATGAGCGCTCATTAAGTATTCACTGTGCTGAATTTAGGACCCAGCTCATTGGCTGGGTCCTAAATACCGTTTCTGAGCCGATTTTTTGGCTAAAATACCGGTTCAGAAACGGGTAGGACCCTGCATTTTAACCGGTTAGAAAAAACTGCATTTTCTAACCGGTTAAGTGGGACTAGACCTTTCAGACCGCACACATTACCGTTTTAAAACGGTAAAAAAACGGCAATTTACCGTTTTAAAAGTGCGGTCTGAAAGGGGCATTAGACGACCATGGCTACTATGTCGACATTCGGGACAAAAAACTCATATCGACCATTTGACTGTCGACCTTCTCATTGTCGATCTTATTTAAATGCTTGTATCGACTTTCCAACTCTGTTGACTTTAGCCATGTTGACCTATTTCAGGTGTCGACCTAAGCCATGTCGACCTCCAGTTGTCGACCTAAATAGGGTTGACCCAATGCATACCTCCCAACTGTCCCAAATACAGCGGGATAGTCCTGGTTTTCGCAAACGTTCCCCGCATCCCTCCCGCCGCCGGCTGTGTCCCGCGGTGGGGGGGGGGGGGGGGGGGCAGTTGGGAGTCCCCCCTGTATGTTGGTGACAAACGCTAAATAGATGTTGTGTGCATGCGCACAGCATCTATTCCGGCAGCCAGAGGGGCTGGGGGCATGGCTAGAGGCTCGCAGAGCCTCTGGGCCATGCCCCACAGCGTCAAAATGGGGGCGTGGCCTCGCAGAACAACACAATTATAGAACACGCCCCCTTTATCGGCAAGCCAAGCGTGCATTTGTCCCTCCTTGAAAGACTGTGAGGTAAAAGTTGGGAGGTATACCCAATGGCTCATACCTATTGGGTGTACCCAGTATAACAATGTGGGTGATGGGACTGGTTATCGACTATGTATGCACTTGCATAGGCAATATCAGCAGTGGAGGCAGGAGCCATGCGGCATTTGGCAGCATGGCCCTCGCTAGCAATGTCACCCAATCGAGCTGCAGGCAGTGCCGACCAAGGATGACGCCTACAATGCACCGGTGCGTATATCGTCAGTGACATACTGTGTACACAGTGGGGGTTATTCAGATTCAACTGGTCCCCTGCGCGACCTATAGTTTGCGACTGCGCATAGGCTTTTAGGCGCATGTGCAGTCGCTGTGTGTAAGCGTCAGTGCGTGTGGCAGATGGCCCTAGGTGGACTTGTAAGGCTGTGAAATTTGCAGCCTTGCGAGTCAACCAGAATAAGGGCCAGTAGACGGTTTGAACATTTTGTCAAATCATAATAAAAAAATTGTCTAATGTGTATCCAGCTTTACACAGTGGGACAGGACACAGGAGCATTCTTTGTGTTTCTCTCTCTCTCTCTAGACCTGAATGCTGTCATTAGATAATAGGTACACATGACCAAGACACCCAGGGGCAGAGATGGAGAAGCTGGGATCCCTGGGTCCTATCTCTCTTCTGGTCTAGAAGCTCCATCTGTAGCTCATAAAACCTGACACTCCTGTGCGTCTGCTTGCATGGTACACTGTCCTGCTTGCCTCCTGCTCAAGACTGAAAGTTAGTGACATCATAAGGGTATGGGTCATAGGGACCACACAATTAAGTTCGACAGTCAGTAGGACCACTACTGGGTGACAGGCAAAAGGTCAGTCAATACATGAAAAAGGTTGACGTGCATTAGACAGACAAGTGGTCGATATGCCAAAGGTAGACATTAGTTTTTGAATGCCGACTTTTTTTACATGTCGACCTTTTGACTGTGGACCAATAGTGGTCGACCTTTTGACTGTCAACCTGTACACTGTGGCCCTAATTACCGCATCTCACATCATTGTGGTGGAGGACCCTGACAGAAGGGGGCCTGGGCTATAGAATCCCCTGTGTTCCCCCAACTTATGTCTATGAACTGATGGCTCTCAGGACCCAGGGGCCCATGGACATCCAGCACTTATTATGGATAAGCCACTGGCATTTTAAGTTACAATAGAATTTCATGTACACGGTAGTATTGAGTAGCTACTAACTACACAATGTTTTATAGGCTCAGATTTAGGGACAGATGTACTGATGGTTAGATTCAGACCCACTCGTACCGGTCCGAACTCAGCCCCATTTTTGATGGTGGGGGGTCTGCACATGCGGGTATACAGTATGCATGTACTACCGCCAGCTGATTGCAGGTGCCATTGATAGAGTACCTTGGCGCGTGCACAGTCTACCAATAAATGCTCAGTTGCGTGATCGTCAGCATTGCATACAAATCTAAATCAGGCACTAGGATTTTTTGGAAGCAGGCTTAATACCTGTGTCACATGTAAAGTAAACTGACTGCCTGCTTTACTCTACATTTTTGATCCTATCTAAGAACTTTAAACGGACTTTGGGAGTACAGGCAGGTCCGAGCGATGTCATTACATCAAGTGGTAGTTGCGCAACGCTCCTCTGGGAATGTTTTGGATGGCTAGGATATCTTTTTGGGGCCCCCTGGAACCTGCTAGGCCCTAGGCAGGCACCTACGTTGTCTTGTGGAAAATACACCTCTGGTGGTGTTACATGCAGCATGTATCGAATCACTGAAGAGCAGATTGTTTGTGTGTATGGCATACACAATGGGGGAAATACACTAAAATGTGCATTCTACTTCACATGTGATGTTGCTATGGGCAACCAATCAGATCATGTCTACTATCTTCTAGAGGATACTAAATAAATATGAAGTAGATTCTGATTGGTTGCCCATAGCAACATCACATGTGAAGAAGAATATTCCCCCAATATCTTCTTACATTGAATTGCTGGGCTGCACCATCGTTTAAGTTTTATGGCAGCCAGAGTCTATGTGCAGGTCTCCAGGAACATGGGGCGAAATGTAATAGGGTGTGATTTTTTAGACATGTGCGATTTTTGGTCAAAAACGGCCGAAATCGCACATTTTCCGAAAATCGCACATTTAATAGGTTGAAAATCGCGGTAAAAAATCGCACTTTTTACCGCGAAATCGCACTTTTAGAAGTGCGATTTTTAGTCACATTTCGATTCGCATCAAGATGTTTTCCCATTATAAAGTATACAACTCGCAAATGTAATAGGGTGCGATTTTTGGTAAATGTTACCAAAAATCGCAAAAAAAATAGACCAGGTTCTGACAGGCGAATTTGACAGAACCATGCACAGATCATTGAGATCTGTGCATGGTTCTGTTAATAAAAATGTGTAAAAGTGTTTTTATAAAAAAAAAACGGCGTGGGGTCCCCCCTCCTAAGCATAACCAGCCCCGGGCTCATTGAGCCGGACCTGGTTCCAAAAATACGGGGGGACAAAAAGCATAGGGGTCCCCCGTATTTCTGAAACCAGCCCCGGACTCTTGGACCGGTCCTGGTTCCAAAAATACGGGGGACAAAAAATCTGGGGGTCCCCCGTATTTTGAAACCAGCACCGGGCTCCAACAGCCTGCGGTGTCATGCCACAGCCGGGGGACACTTTTTATACAAGGTCCCCCGGCCAAAACATGAGCACCGTGGCTGGTCAGCCTTGGACGGGGTACCTGGAGGAGTGGGGACCCCCCCAATAAAGGGGCCCCCCCCCCAGGCTTCACCCGTCCAGGGCTGAAGCCCGGGGCTGTCACCGGCGTCCGTGGCCAGTGGACGCCGGCCTGATAGGGTTAAATCCATCATACATATCATTACATTGCTTTTTACTGGCGAACTACAAGTGCCAGCAGACCTCCCCCGCATGCTGGGACTTGGAGAACCACAAGTCCCAGCATGCGGGGCATTAATGGGCCCGCTGGGACTTGTAGTCCACCTGTAAAAAGAATGTTTATAAAAAACACACACACAGAGAAGTACAAGTTTATTACACACACACACCTCAATTTTACACCAGCATACTTACCATTCCTGGATCCAGCGCTGGTCTGGCTGCTTCACAGCCGGCTCCCCCCGCACTGACAGGCAGCGGGGAGAAGCGGCTGTCTCCGTCGCTTCTAACAGCCTCTGTAGCGCTGTCCGAGTGCTACAGAGGCTGAGAGCGTGATTGGCTGAGCTACAGTATGCGTCTCCATGGAGACGCATAGCTCAGCCAATCAGGACTGAGCTATGCGTCTCCATGGAGATTTTTTGTCCCCCGTATTTTTGGAACCAGGACCGGTCCAAGAGTCCGGGGCTGGTTTCAGAAATACGGGGGACCCCTATGCTTTTTGTCCCCCCGTATTTTTGGAACCAGGTCCGGCTCAATGAGCCCGGGGCTGGTTATGCTTAGGAGGGGGGACCCCACGCCGTTTTTTTTTGAACAAAATCGCATTTATGAAAATGCGCACATTTTCATGACTGAAAATGCGCACATTTTCATGACTAAAAATCGCGGCAAATCGCGGCAAATCGCATTTTTTGCCGCTAATTCGCATCTCATTACATATGCAAATTCGCGGCAAAAAATGCGATTTTTAAAGGTGCGATTTGGTGCGATTTTTTTTTAGTCTAAAAATCGCACCCTATTACATTTCGCCCATGGTGTCTGCACCATTTTTTAGGTGTCTTCACTACTGCATACTGTATGTGCAAATCCCAGGTAAAATGGTCCTTCCAGAGAGGAGAGAACAAGAAGGATGGCATGGGCAGCAAGTTGCTGATGACTTTTAAACAATAAAGGGATTCTCTTGACATGAATTGCACGGGTGCCGGACGACTCACCGACAGTCAGGAATCCGACAGTCATTACCCCAACGTCAGAATCCTGGCTGTTCCCTTGTGGGGGTCCACGACCCACATAGAAGGAGAATAAAATAGGTGGCGAGCGCAGCGAGCCCGCAAGGGGCTTTGTTGCGCTCCCCCCGCTGTGCAGTTGGGATTCCGACGTCGGGCTAATGACTGACGGAATCCCGACTGTCGGTGTGTTATACCACACCCGAATTGCACACTTTTAGCTCTATACAGTAAGTTCATTCTGGTGTTATCATTTTATAATGATGTCGGCACATGTTGGCTCAAAAAAATGTGAAAAAACCATGTCAACCTTTTGACTGTCAACATTCCCTATGTCGACCTAATGCTTGTGTCGACCTATTGACCATGTCGACCTAACCCTTGGTGACCTACAGTCATGTCAACCTTCCTGCATGTCACCTTAATGCATGTCGAGCTAAATGCATGTCGACCTAATGGTGTCGACCTAATGCTTGTCTGTTCATATTTCTATGCATTTTACACAGGTATATTTTCACTGCAGGGCCATCTTTCCCATTGGGCACAATGGGCACATGCCCAAGGGCCCTAGGACCTAGGGGCCCAACCCAATGGGATAGATGGTGGGGGTCCGGGCTGTGGGGTTCAGGCGCATACCCTTAGGTTCCGGACGGCTGGCTCGCTGCTCTTCCGGCAGCATGACCCGTGAGGGGGAGTTGCTGACCAAGACTACAATTCCCTAGGTGCCCTGCAGGGGGACTCAGCACCTACTGATGAGCAGCCCTCCTGCTATCGCATGCAGCGCAGATGGCTGGACCCGGACCGCTGGGGGGGAAGTCAAGATAGGAATTTGCTGGGGGGGGGGGATGCCGCCGCGGGGAGGCTGCTGCGGGGGTCCTCCCAGCAAACTAATTCACAGGGGGTGAAGGCTGCCGGGGGGGGGGGGGGGGGGGTTCTTCCCGGCAAACTAATTCATGGAGGGGGGGTGTCAGTGAATAAGTTTTGCCCGGGGGCCCTCACTAATGTTAAGACGGCCCTGTTTCCCTGGTATATTTGTCTATGCATTTTTCTATGCATTTTACACTGGTATAGTAGACAGTACCTGGCTTAGCAGCTCCACCTCTTGGCGCTCTGCTCAGCTGTCTGACATGTAAAAAAGATGGCGGCATGCTGCTAGCCAATGCCCTCTATGAGCCATGACTGGCTCCTCCTTGTCAAGGATAGGTTCATGCAAGAGTTGTTCTAGGCCCCCAGTCCAACCATTATCATAGCATTTAGCAGAGATCCTGCTTTCTGGTGTTCCAAGGCCCCCTCTTGACATGTTGGGCTGATATACTATTACAAAAATACAGTATAGCACCTAGACTTATTTTGGAAATGTAATTGGATCATTATTATCAAAATAAGGGACTCTATACAGCGGGTTCCGTTTACGTTCCCTTTACGACCCTGTCAACCTTAGGCATGCCGACCGTCAGTGGTCGACTCAATGTATGTCTACCTTCACTTGTTCGACTTAATGACCCATACTCATTTGCAATATAATATATTGTAACAACAAACTGGAATAGTATTAATAAACATGAAGCTGTACATATATTTTAGGAAGTACTTGAACGTTTATTGGAAATAATGGATAATAACAGGAATTATACTATTCAGGTCCTTAGGGGGAAATAAGAAATACGATTATAAATGGAAATAGAAATAGCACATTTAAAAGGCCTTTGCTTCCCCTTTTAATCTTCCTTAAGTTCTAAATACAGCATAGTCTAAAACAAATATAACTACAAGTAGCAAGCATTATGTTCAAAATACTAATGCTATATTTGTTCAGAGAAAAGACAATCATTAAGAAATAGAGGAAATCTGGTATTTTCTGACAGGTTTTTAAAATCTGTGAACAAAATGATTTACATGTACGGATAGCAGTCAGAGGCAAACCATTCCTCCCAACTATCTTTTTGCTGATAGAAGGACACCTGCTTGCTCTGAGTGCCCAGCCACAGGTGAGGCGGTGGGATGCTGCCCAGAAAATGGGACTGTCCAGTAACAAGTATCTTCAGTTAAGACCGAGTCCCTCTGGTGAGGTCATTATAATTGGTACAGTATTTCTATATCTACAATAGCACATATAACTCTTTTGGAATACTGATACATAGTCAAATCTTTCCTAAGGTGAGTCAGTGGTGTAACTCCCGGAGACAATGGAGACTTTTGCCGCCGGTCGTTAGCCATCAGGGGGCACAGAGAGCAGGCACCAGTTCCACCATTGCAGAGTCCCAGGAGTGGTGTCCATGCCCCTCCGCTGGGGGATTTAAGGGCTCTGGTTCAGGCCTCTCACACTGAAAGCCCCCCCCCCCCAGCACCACCACTGCCACCACCACTCGCCATGGACCGGATCTATATTATGGATTTGATTTGCACAGCGCTCCCTGTATCTGTTCTCCCTGGAGTGCACAGCCGCTAGTATGGACAGCTGAGCGAAGGGAGGAAGGTAGTGGTATCCCTGGAGCACAGACTCAGCAATGGCATGTTGTAGCCTGGGGTGAGAGGTGCGTGAGTTAGAGGTATAGGGGTATAAAATATTTTTTTTTTATTAGATACTGGTATATATGGTGACCACAAATACTGGGGATGGAGGGGCACCACTATCAATACTGCCTCTGGGAGGACATTAGGCCCATGTCACATTTTCCAGGTGTCTACAACATTTATGATGACATTTAACCATGTCAACATTATAAATGTCAATTTTGTCAATGGTAACACTTCACTGCAAATCTTGAATAGTCAGTTTATAGGTAGAACTCTATACAAACGAGTTTATACAACACAATGGTATGCAAATATGCTGTAACTCCCAGCATTGAGGCTACTATAGCAGTGGAAAACCCAGGATTTTTAGAGGGGGGTTTCCAAATGTAATCCAAAATCTCCCACTGGAGTAAGTACACAAGTCTGGAAGAGTGGTAACAGCCCCGGAAATTGGTCTTTTATACACTGGATACTGTATGGAATACAGTATTGATATTTACCAGCACAGATGGTCTATACGTATAGGCTATTTCAAACATTTAAATAAGATAAGTGGTCAGGAAAAAGTTTAACATATAATAAATAAATAAGACCAACACTGGTCTGATACGGCACACTTAGCAGCACCCTGGACTGGTATGGCACTTAATAGCACCCCTGGACTGGTACAGTACACTTAGCAGCATCCCTAAACTGATACGGCACACTTAGCAGCACCACTGGACTGATATGGCAGACTTAGCAGCATCCTTGGACTGATCATGGCAGACAAGCAGCACTGCGGAACTCATACGACACACAGGACAGCACCCCTGGACTGATATGGCACACTTAGCAGCACCCCTGGAATTATATGGCACACATGGCAGCACCCGTGGACTGATACGACACACAAGGCAGCACCCGTGGAATTAGATGGCACACATGGCAGCACCCCTGGAATTATATGGCACTCATGGCAATACCCCTGGAATTATACAGCACACTTAGCAGCATCCCTGGACGGATACAGCACACTTTGCAGCATCCCTGGACAGTAGCGTAACTATAGCACTGCAGCCCCCGCGACCGCGGGGGGGCACTATGCATGTGCGGGCGCCGGGGGCTGCAGTGCTATAGTTATGTTACACCCCGCCGCCCGCCGCACCAACCCCCGCAAACCCCCCCATCCCCAGTCTTTACCTGTGTTCAGTATGCGCTGGTCCCGGCTCCCTTCTGCTGCTGAGGACCACCACAAAATGGCCGCCCCCATATAGCACACAGTTCTCTGAAACTGTCTGCTGTATGGGGGCGGACATTTTGTGGTGGTCCTCATAACAGAAGAAGGGAGCCGGGACCAGCGCGTACTGAACCTAGGTAAGACTGCGGGGGTTGGTGCGGCGGGCGGTGGGCGGAGGGGCGGGTGAGTGACTGGGTGCCCTCCCTTTAACGGCGGGGGGGGCGCCCAAAATGTAGTTACGCCACTGTCCCTGGACTAATACAGCACATAGGGCAGCACCCTTGGAATTATATGGTATACTTAGAAGTACCCCTGGAATTATACGGTACACTTAGCAGTACCCCTGGAATTATATGGAACACTTAGCAGCACCCCTGGAAGTATATGGAACACTTGAAGTACCCCTGGAATTATACGGTACACTTAGCAGTACCCCTGGAATTATATGGAACACTTAGCAGCACCCCTGGAAGTATATGGAACACTTGGTCGCATCCCTGATATTATATGGCACACATGGCAGCCCCCCTGGAATTATACGGCACACTTATCAGCACCCCTGGACTGATACGGCATACCAGGCAGCACCTTTGGACTGAAATAGCACACAGGGTAGCACCCCTGGAGTTATATGGCACACTTGATAGCACCCCTAGAATTATACGGCACACTTATCAGCATCCCTGGGCTGATACGGCACACTGGGCAGCACCCCCGGACTGATATGACACACCAGGGAAGGAACTTGTGGGGAGTTGGACCAGGTGCAAAAATATAATTTGGTCCCCCTTTCTCCACGCCATGCAACAAGGCAGTGGGTAACATGCAGAGTGTTACATGAAGAGGGTGACAGGCGCACCAGTGGGCCCTGGTGTACTGTACCTGCTGCACCGATGGTAGTTTCACCTCTGTGGCACACTTAGTAGTCCCCCATAGTTGTCCCTCATGGTAGTCTTCCATAAAAACCTATATCAGCCCCAATCGCAGCAGACAGCACAAGACGTGCTGTCTGAAATACACAGCCGGAAAGAAGAAGGCGCCGATCATCAGGACTTATATAGAGCGGTCTCATTTTGGATTTGGAAAATGGCGCAAAGGATTGATTCTTTGTGGAGCCTGCCTCGGATCAGATAAGTTTGGGGTGGTTTGGTTCTTTGAGAGCCGAACCCGCTCATCTCTAAAATTTATACGGATAAACTCACTATAGACCCAGGAACAGTGCAAGCTGTCAGAAAAAGTTACTTTTGGGTTTACTTACTAACCAAGCGCAAATGTACTGTAACCTATAAAAGCTTTATGTACTGTATTTTATTAGGTAGTAGTATCTCTTTAAGACAATGCAACATCATTGCGAGCAGGCTTTCTCTTCATTTCAGAAGATATTGAAGATTTTACCATCTGCTGGCTAAGGTATTTCCGTCTCTCTATGTCTAGAGCAGACTAAATGGAAAATCAGATATTTTCATCATATTGTAGGAACTATTGACACTTAGGGGGAAATTCACTAAGAAAAATTTGTGATTAAAAAATCGTATTTTCATACGAAAATACGATTTTGTTTGGCGCATACGTATTTTTGGCATTTACTATGCCAAAAATACAAATTTTTGTATTCGTATTGATGGGACATTCGTATTTGTATTTACAAATATGAATGAATACGACTGTTTCAGCCGTATGCAAAGTCGTGTTCCATAGGGGAATTTACAAAGCAGTCAAATATGACTGCTTTATAACCCTCCGATGGCGTAAACATTCGTATTAGCGTCCGTATTAAGAATACGAAAAAGATTTTTTGTATTCTTAGTAGATTTCCCCCTTATTGTATTGCTCTGCTTGGACATTGCCTTTGTAGGACATTTTGGAGATGTAAGTTTGTGGATGCAGTTTTTAAGGCCCATACACACTGGGCGACTTTGAGCTGAAAGTCGCTGAAAACAGCAGGTTTCAGCTCAAAGCCGCCCAGTGTGTATGGCCCGGTGATGAGCGGTGAGCGCTGCTTCAAGCTCCCGTAACATCGCCGGGAAAGCCGTTCATCTGCTGGTTATACCAGCAGATGAGCGGCTTTCAGGATGGCTTTGCACAGCGCTCCTCTATCTCCATTGGTGCCGGGCAGGGGGAAAGCCGCTCAGTGTGTATGCACTGAGCGGCTTTCCCCCCAGCGATGAATGCGATCATCGCTGTCCATACACACAGGTCATAGTCGCCCAGTGTGTATGGACCTTTAGTAAGGTTAAAAACAGCAAAACTGAGAACTGAAATAGTATAAAAATATCATGTAATAGGCAGAAAAAGAAAATGTGATTATGTAGCTACAACGTATTTCAAACAGGTCATTAAATTGTTTAAATCTGCTCATTCCAGTGTAATAATGCACATCAGCCATTTAAAGCCTGAAAGCTGTTTCCATTTTAAACTTGGCAATGTCACATACTCACTACAGTTCAGATACTAGTCATGATCCCTTCTTTTCAGTCTGATAACATTCAACAAATTAAAAGGCATATGACTTTATTGTTTACAAACATGTATATAAATATTTATATAAAGTAGCGACACAGATTTCTCTGTGGAAATTACATAATGAGAGGCTAATGTAATAAACCTTGGAGAGAGATAAAGTGGAGAGAAATATACTGCCAACCAATCAGGTCCTGGCATTTTTCAATTATAGGGGGAAATTCTCTAAAGGAAAAATGCGGTAAAAACCCATTATCAGGGTTTTTACCGCATTGTGGAATTCTCTAAAACCCATAGGCTTTTATGGGGCTGGAAATACCCCATAGAAGCCTATGGGCTTCTACCGCAACCCCCGCCGCCCCGCACGACCCCCCCTCACTTGTGTCTGGGCCTGTGACCACCTCCTCCCTGCACTGTAATTCTCTCCCGGGTGCGATGGGTGGCGATTCTGGCGAAGGGCGGTGGAGGGGGGCTGCGGATGTTAGAACATCCCGTCCATAGCCTGTAATTGGTTGCTATTTTGTCTTTTTTTACTTTATCACTCTCTTTGGCTGAGTACATCTGCCCCTATCTCTCTCTAACATTTGATATGTGTTCAGGGCCGGTGCAAGGCACCGGAGCGCCCCAGGCGAGTCGGGGTGGGGGCGCCCCGGTTCCCGGGGGCGGTACCTGTATTGCCTGTCTCTGCAGTGCTGGAGCGGGCAGGGGTGTCCTGCGGCGCTGTCACTGCGCTGTCACTGTGTATAAAGCTGCTGCTGTCGGCGGCGGCGGCAGGATCCCTGGAGTGAATAGAGAATAACTAGCTCTATGCGTCGGCGCAGGAAGCGCTTCTGATTTTGAAAACACTTGCCGCACGCTGATTGGCTGAATCTCAGTCAATCAGCGTGCGGCAAGTGTTTTCAAACCCAGAAGCGCTTCCCGCGCCACCGCATAGCGCTAGTTATTCTCTATTCACTCCAGGGACCCCGCCGCCGCCGACAGCAGCAGCTTTATACACAGGACAGCGCCGCAGGTACCCCCGCGGCACGGACACTCCAGGGATCCCGCCGCCGCCGACAGCAGCAGCTTTATACACAGGACAGCGCCGCAGGTACCCCCGCGGCACGGACACCCCGGCCAGCTATATGCACATGGGGGTCAGGTGAGGGGCGAACTGCCGCCCTCCAGGTGCCGGCGCCCTAGGCAAATGCCTAGAGCTGCCTAGTGGTGGCGCCGGCCCTGTATGTGTTATATCTTTACTGTTCACAGTATTGTTTTTTACTGGGGAAAATACTAGGTATTGAAAGACATTCTCAAAGTAGAACTACAAAAGCATTGTATGGATTGGCCTCTATAGGCCTAATTCACACCTGACTGCAGGGGCAAATTTGTTCTCAAAATGAGAGAGAGAGAGTTCAATTTGGGTGAGGTGTGATGAAACTAGGGTGGCCAATTCCTGAATCGGGATTTGGCCCCCAAATCGCCGGGGTTTCGGGATTAGACTGCACATGCACGTCTAATGACGGGCAGTGTCTGAGCACCTACTCACTGCTCTGTCCAGCTTCACCCGTCGCCGGCATGCTGCCCTGTGCAGCGTAACATGATGTCAGTAGATATGCTGCGCAGGCCAAACTGCTGCACTGCCGCTGCTGGACACATGAATCACGGCTGCACTGACTTCCGGCCGCACCTATACTGCTTACCGCCTCCCAGTCACACAGCCTATCTCACTCCCGTGCACCTGTTGTTTTTAATAGGGAAACCAATCCCAGGATTGAGCATTTGTCAATCCTGAATCCCGGGATTGAAAAAATGCCCTGGGATTAGCAGGGGCGGATTGGTAAAGCGATCCGCAATCTGTAAGGGATGGCGGTGCTCACCTACTGCTGGGGGGGTAGGAGAGCTGACGCTGCTGCCGGGGGGTGGGAGGGCGGTCCGCCACCGCTACTGCCAGGGGTGGGAGTGACGGCACTACTCACCTATGCCGAGTCTCTTTATCCCGGCCAGCTCCAGGTCCCCCCTGATGCAGGAGACGGGTGACGTCATCCTATGCAGCCACAGCATAGCCTCATAGGATGACACCTGATAGCAGGGTCGGCGGCCCGGCCAGGTGGCAATCTGGAATGGCCCACTGGGAAATGGCCCGGTTTCCTGGCGGGCCAATTCGCCCCTGGGGATTAGTTACCCTATATAAAACGGAATCTAAATTGCGGTGAAAAAAAAAAGCAGCCAGTATTTACCCAGCATAAAAACAAAATAACTCACACAAATCTAATTCTCTCTGCACATGTTACATCTGCCCCACCTGCAGTGACAAGCAGTCACTTCTTACACATGAAGCTGAGCTTCCTGAATACCTCCAGTTACATCACCTGGACTAAACTGTTCTGCACTGATGCTAAATAAAGACAGGACATTAAAGAGACTATCATTAAATATTACACAAATTTAATTTACTTTAGTGGTGATCTCATCGCCAAGGATGGAATGAATACAACACTTCCACCTGCTGGAGTTATTGCACATTGCAGATTAGCATACCAATGTGTCAGGCACACTGAAAATGGAGAGCACCTTTAGCATATAGCACTGTCCACATATTGGTTGGTCAATTTACTCTATTAAAAAAAAAAAAAGAACAATAAATGTGAGCTAATGACACTGTGTGTGATCATGTATAGGCGAAAGAGGTTGAATGATGAAGCTGCGTAAGTATGTCTTTGGTTATACCAATCAGCAAGTACAAGACTGGCTGATATTCAGTGTGATCTGCTTGTTCACCTTACTGACATTTTAGTTGTGATTTTGGAATGAAATCTGTAATGAATGAGACCCATTGCAAACAAACTTGTCTCTTTTCATAGCACTAAAGCTGGGTACACACTGGGAGATATATCAATAATTATATGGACAATATTGATATCGTTACTGATATTGCATGCATAGGGTCCAGCGTGTATGTTCAATATCATTAACAATACATGCAGATCAAACTGACAATAATGTGATGTACGGAGTGGTGAGAGGATATGTGCAGGATGTGTTGGGGTAGCAGTATATGAGGTGTTAGGAGATAGGAGGAGTAGCGTATGTTGAGTGTAGGGGGTATATGGTGCATTTGGGAAGACATGGGCAGTAGGTAATGTAAGGGTAGAGGTGTATGTGGGCACACAGGGGGAGTAGTGTGTGTGGTGGGTATAGGGGTATGGAGATAGCTGTAGGGTGTATGTGGGCTGTGCAGTGGTGACAAGGGGGCGAAAAAGTGCAGGGGTAACGGGCGTAGAGCTGAAGGAAGTGAGAGATGCAGGGATGATGGGGACAGAGAGGTGGAGGCTCACCGCCCACTGCCATGGTGTGCACTCAGCTCCTTGGCTGACGAGGGGCTCAAACCAGCGTCGAAGAACATTTGAAATATGTCTCCTGCCCACCAGCCCATCAGAGCTCACGAACCGGCAGCTGCAGTTAGCTATTGGCTGCTGGACCACGAGCTCCAATTGACTGACTAGCCTGTGCCATATTTTAACTGTCTTTTACATCTAGAGCTGAAGAAAAAACAAAAACAAATACTAATGAAATATTCTGGAGAATTTCATTTGCTTTAAGAGTCACGATGTATTATTTCTCTAAACATATTTCTTAAAAGTTGTCTTTAAAAATATTGTGGCTGCAATCACTAATACCATTTTCACACCAAATGAAAAAGTATACGGAGGCAAATCACCCATCTCTTCCAGAGGGAAGACGCGGCAATAGCCCAGATCCAGCCGGTGGCGTGAATGGGGTTTTAAACCACTCTGACACGACTTGAAACCGTGTTCGATAACCCAGGTTGGACCCGGTTGTTGTCTTGTGTGAAAACAAACAACTTAGAAGTTTCCTATGAACCAGTGCAATTTACTAAGAACCAATTTCTACTAAATGCATATGCTCACAAATATTGCTTCAGTCCACAAAATGGTTGCACTCGCAGTTTGTATTTGACATGTCTACTATTATTAATGTACAGTGTTAGAGAAATACAAGTTTCCCACTTCAGAGGACTTTGGAGAGCGTTCTACTGCTCCGAATGAGACATTTAATCTATAGATAATTCAAATGATGCGCTAATCATTTGTTAAATAAAAAAAGTTTATTTCATAAATTCACTCAAAGGTGGCGCTATAGTGCACAATTAAATGTTCAATAGGCATATGCATTGTAATATCCAATAACCTAAACATTGGAAAATAACTTATATATTTTTTTAAAATAATTTTTAGGAACTTTACTAATCATTTATTGCACTGTGTACTGAAAAAATGTTTTTGTGTATACTGTAATGGAAGTTCAAATTACGTTCAGTATTGTATAACAGAATCACAGAAAACAGGTTTGGATACTGGGTAACCTTAAATTGAGCTTAACAACATCCAAGAGGCCACAGTAAGGTAAATTGTAGATTACATTTACCCATATGACTGCAGTAATCACTGGTCTACTGAGTAGGTAATTTACAGAGGATTATCCATTGAATTCTGAAATAAGTCCCTGGATTCTGTGATGTATATACACAGTACTGTGGTCAGTTGAAATAAAATACCAGCATTGAATAACAGTTGTATTTGTAACAAACTTCTCATTATGGGCCTTATTCTAGTTCAGTCTTTCTGACAATCATTCTTAGATGGACAAAACCATGTGCACTGCAGGTGGGGTAGATGTCACTTGTGCAGAGAGAGTTAGATTTGAGTGGGGTTTTACTTCAAAGTGAAATCTATATTGCAGTGTAAAAATAAAGCATCCGGTATTTACCCTGCACAGAAACTAAATAACTCACCCAAATCTAATTCTCTCTGCACATTTTACATCTGCCCCATCTGCAGTGCACATGGTTTTGTCCATCTAAGAAGGATTTTGTCAGAAAGAGTGAACTAGAATACGGTCCTATGTGACTGATTCATAGCAGGCTTGCCTACCCGCCCGGAATGGCCGGGAGCCTTAAAAAAAAAAAAAGGACATTAGGTTTACACAAGCATTAGGTCGACATGGGCAAGGTCGACAGTCAAAAGGTCAGCATGGGGTTTTTCACAGTTTTTTTCTACCCGAATGTCGATACAGTCGACATGGATACAGTTTGAAGTGCATTGCATCGCATCGCATGGCCTCGCATCGCTCGCTTCGCACGTGATGCTTCGGTCACGGTGCCTCGCTACGCTTGGCACACTATTTTACTCTCCCACCATGCTCTAGTCGATGATAGGGCATGAAATACCGCCTTTCGGGACATGTCGGCTCATAAAACAGTGAAATAACCAATGTCGACCTTTTGACTGTCGACCTAGCCCGTGTCGACCTAATGCTTGTGTCAACCTAATGACCTGTCGAACTAGACACATGTCGACCTAGACACATGTCGACCTAGACACAGGTCGACCTAAACCCATGTTGACCTAGTGTTGTCGACCCAATGCTTGTCAACCAAGTTGATGTAGACCTAATGACCATGTCCCCTGGTTATATTGTTAAATAAATTAGTTGATCAATATATGTTCCTGGAAATGTATTTACAATGTTGGGAGTTATACATATTATTCTCTTAATCACAATGCTTTGATGATAATATATATCATCGGACCCGGACCCGGGGACCTACCTACAGGCTCAAGATAGATAATTATCAGTATGTGTGGGCTTTGGATGTAATAAAGTTTTATTTTTAATGTGTGTCAGTGTGTGTTTTTTTTACTATTTCTATTACTGTGGAACTACAAATGCCAGCGGGCCCTTTAATGCCCCGTGTGCTGGGACTTGTGGTTGCAAGTCCCAGCATGCGGGAGAGGCTTGCTGGGACTCATAGTTTTAGACAATGGTTAATTCTATTTTTTTACACTTTATCAGCCCGGTGGCCACTGGGAACAGCACCAGGCTTCAGCCTGGCCAGGTAAGTCCTGGAGGGGGGGCCTTTATGGGTGGGTCCCCACTTCCCCAGGACCCCTGACCAGGCTGACCGGTCAGAGGGATGAATGCTGCCGGGAGGACTTGTATAAAAAGTCTCCCACCGGCTTTGGCATTACCCTGCTGGCTGGTTGCGCCTGGGGCTGGTTCTTAAAATACGGGGGACCCCTAGTCATTTTGTCCCCCGTATTTTGGGAACAAGCCCCGGGCCCTGGAGCCTGGGGCTGGTTTTAAAAAATACAGGTAACCCCTATGTCAATGGTTTTCTGATTTTTTAGAACCAGCCCCGGCTTTTTCAGCCTGGTGCAGGTTACGGCTGTGGGGGGCGACCCCACGCCATTTTATTTATTTATTTTTATTTATTTTTTACACTGCAGCCTGCACGGATCTGACTGATCCGTGCAGGCTAAAGCCAAATACGCCAGGAAATTGAGGTCTATTTTCCTGGTGTATTTGCCGGCAATTATCATCAGTTTGCCGATAATTATCGGCCGTATTTTAATACGGCCACTTAGTAAACTAGGAATCACCATTCTTTTGAATGGTGATTCCTATTTCCATTTCCCGATGGCATATACATTCGTATTTGTAAATATGAATGTGTCATAAATAGGTATACAAATATGTGTAATTCATATTTTACCATGAAAATACAATTTTTTTAGGCGTATTTGCCTTAGTAAATTTCCCCCTATTTATCTCCTGCTAACTAAGTCAGTGCACGCAGTCAATATCTAGTCAAATTGCTTAGCAAGTGACTGCAAATCTCTGTGTGTACAAAATGAGCAATAGTGGTCAATATCTCTCATTCAATCTGAACCACTACCCTGCCTTTTCTTTTTTGATTAAGCAAAATCCCTGCATGTGTATGGGCTCTTTATGGGCGATTTGGACACAGGGAAATCACCTATCCTAAATACTGTAGCTTAGCAAAATAGCTTAGCACACATCTCTATGTGTGTATGTCCCTTAACTGTGGCACAGATCTCCTTTCCTAGGATCTTAGTAGGTCTATGTACTATGCCTTGGAGAGAGATAAAATGGACAAGATAAAATTCCAGACAATCAACTGCCATGTTACAGCAAGGAACTGATTGGCTGGCACTTGATCTCTGCCCGCTTTATCTCTCTCCACTTAGTACATAGGCCCTTAACTGTCTTTACCATTTGCGCATCTGTAGTAGTTGTTTTATGTGTTAGTTTCAATCACTGCATGTAACATACTTTCATAGCTGTGGATTAGGCAAATGACTGAGCGAAATTGCCCGAAAGCAACCTACCTAGAGTAGAATGGAATATACCAGCTAAGATTACTTGAATAACTTATCCCATTCGTACTAACATGTGCAATCATGCATTAGTGACATGATATGGTACCCTCTCATAATAGGGAAATCCTTTCACTTTTACCCAGACAGTCCCAGCAGGATTTGAGCCTAAGACATAGCGGGTTGGGATCGTTGGTTCGACCACAACGAGGTTGACAAGCATTGGGTCGACACCACTAGGTCGACATGCAGCAAGGTTGACATGGGTTAAGGTCGACATGGATCTAGGTCGACATTGGTCTAGGTCGACCTTGCTGCATGTCGACCTAGTGGTGTTGACACAATGCTTGTCGACCTAATGACCGTATCCTGACATAACTGAGGCTGAAAGTGATAAGCCCCTCCCCTTTCCTGTGAGAGCAATATGCTGACAGCAATTCCTTGGTGACCACATCCTCCCAGTCATGTCTCGGTCTGCACATGCTGATTTCTGATTTTCGAATTCTGACCTCTTAGCTGTCATGAGGGTTTTAATAAGCTCTCAGGGATCAGCAGCAAACAATTAACCATTTAATAGAAACAAGTGTTATGTCCAAAGTCTCAATGCCACTTAGGCAGGAAATGAGTTACTTATAAACAGAGCCAGTTTTATGAAGTCTTCTAATTCGTAGACTCTTGTTAAATTAAACCCTGAATATTGATGTCACTTTTCACTAAGATTATTCAATATTGTTCCTCTAATACGGCATTTCTCTAAATATCCAAAATGACGAATACAAAGATGATTAAGTCCTCCAACAAATGTCCAGACGATGACACAGATATGATTTACACTGGGACAAGGTCTGCTCTGCTCCAGCATTAAGATTTGCAGTATTATGTGCTCACGTGGCAGACAAAATCTGGACCTCCCCTTTCCAAAAACCCTTTAACCACTGGAAAGCTACTTGTAACAGTGCTCCGCGCCTGGGTGTACAGAACTAACTCTAACGCCCTTAACCCACATCAGCAAGTTAAAGGAGCACACTTGGTTGTGGAGAATAAAATCTTTGTTGGTATGTTGTGGTGTAGGTTATGCTGGTCAGCATTCAAACAGAAGCAGCTTTGTGGGTCTTGGAGTGTGCAGTTGTACTCATCACGCCTATATTCTGTAGCGTGTTCATTTGCAATGCCAAGTTGTGGCTGGCAACACAAGCAGACTTCCAAAGTTTCTTTATAGGGGGGTCACTCAATGAAAAAGATTCACGAAAGGATTGAATAGCTTGCGGCATGGTAAATGGGTTCAGCTGGGGTCCTAATACACCCCTCCCTCTTATCCCAGTTACCAAAAACCATGAGGAAATTAGGAGACACCGCTAAAAGAGGAAGAAACGTGTGCAGAAAAGGAAGAGTGAGAGGGGTGGGTGCCCCATACAATACATTAACTAGAGGTTCTCTAGTTTTATACAGACAGATATAATGGCAGTTCACAATGCTTTATATATGCTTTTACATCATCTCTGTAACTCTATCCATTCAAAGATAATTTCACTGCTCCAAAGTGCACACATTTAATGTGAACAATAAATACAAATTCCATCTCGGCTAAGGATTACCATAAAAATGAGGCACATTACAAAGGCACAACAAGGAAATAGAAAGACTTTGAGAGTTTACTGTACAGTAGCTCCACTAGTAATTCTATGTTGGTATCAATAGGGTTAATAAGTATATAGGGATGGTGTCATTGTATGATGTCCCTAAGTGACCTGCTTTCCCAACACTAGATCTTGTGTCAGATAGGAAATTGGGGTTTGAAAAAAATATGTAGATACAGAATGAACTTTGGAGTAATATCTCCTACCTGAAATGCGCTCCTTGTCCATCACTCCCACAGCATCAGTTTATCTGCAGCCCGGCCTCTCTGCCCCTGTTTGGGAGGCGGTAACCTTCTCTGTCCTCCTCTCTCTACTCCTTCAATTTTTTTTCTTGTGGCTCCCTGCCTCTCACTTTTCTCCTCTTTCACTCCCTCCTTTTACTTTTCTCATTCACCCTCAAATGTTCTCTCTCTCCACTGGTCGCACTAAAGTGTCTTTTTATCTCCTCCCTCCTTGTCAGATTTCTTTCCAGCTTTCCTTTGTCTGCGTCTCCCTAATTTTCTCTCTCCAACTCTGGTCTCACTGTACTTTTTAGTCTGTCAGGCTGTCACAGTCCTACTTACAGTTACTTCTCTTTTTGCATCCCTCCTCCTTCTTCCTAGTTTATCTTTTAGATATTTATTTCCTCTCAACTGTATGATCTTTTTTTTTTTATATATAAAATGCTGTATAGGTGTGCCTGACTTTCCTCTTCCTTATCTTTTCTTCTTTAATGTCCTGTGTTCTTCTAAATGTGCTCTTTGTCCTGTCCTATGCAATAGAAACCCCTGATCTAGACCTGTACTCTAAAAGGTCTTTTCCATCTTTTTTCTTGCATGTCTAATGTTGCAGTGTTTCTGCTGTCGCTTTATTGAATGTCTCTGCTGCTCATTATTATCTTCATCTTCTGCATGTGTGTCTGTCAGATGTCTGGCGACTTCCTCCGCCTTAAAATCATAAGAACTAAATGCTCATTTAAAAACAATTTGGTTGCTTTCCTTGTCTTATTTTTGAAGACTTTTTTTTTTTTTTGCTGACTGATGTTCAGCAGCAGAATTTTCTAAATACCCTTCATTGTGCAGTTGAAAACCCAAGTGACTATGGGAATAAGAGAGGGGGCGAATGAAGCGGCTGTTCTCTCATCTAATAGCTCAATTTTTCTAAAAATAGGATTACTCTTTAAAAGAAAGAATTAACCTCTAAACTGCTCATGTTATAAATGTTTATTTCACGATAAAAACTCAAACCTAGGTTTTACATCTACATATTTCTATCTTATTTTAAACTTTGATGAAATTAGAACAGATACTGTAGCTTTGCTGAACTATAGTTCCATAATACCGGCATCTCACACCTTTTGAGACAACTAGATTGCAAGATTCTTGGACACATATATCATGTGCGTCCTTTGACATGCCCTGTAGTTATGGATTTACTTTTATAGTAATGTTTATTAATCTACTAGCTGTAGCCCATAGTCTACAATAGCATACTTGCCTACCCTCCCATAACAGTTGGGAGGCTAACAACTCAGTTGGGAGGCTCCCAGGTGAGTTGGGAAAGTGCCCCCCCCCCCCCTCCTGGCCGACAACTTACAGTTCACAAGTGGGCAGCTCGAGGGGGGGAGCTGATGATGCGTTTTGCAAAGAATAACATCATCACAGCCCTGCCCTGCTATACAAAGCCTGTTTTTACAGTGCTGCTTATTGGAGGAGGAGCCATGTTGATGCAATCGTGCGGCCATGCGCCTGAGCAGCCCGTTTTCCCATGGCCATGCCCGCCTACACACCAACCATGCTGCCTCGTCCTGCAGCAAAGGGGGCAGCATAGTCATAAGTATGCTACAGCAGGATTGTATTTTGGAAGTTGGTAAACATGGCCCCATCGCATCCCCCATAGAACCCTAGGGGGTCCGGTTGCCGGTGTGAACAGAGGGATCAATTGGGAACCTACACCAGCTACATCTGTGATGTGTATCCCATAGGGAGACAATCACCAGAATGCATCACATTCTGGAAGTTGGCAAATATGGCAGCATTGTGTCCTCCATAGAAACCAAGGGGGTTGTGGCTGCCAGCGTAAATGCATGTATTGAAAACATCTGCTGAGGCCCCCTGTTATACATTTTGGGTATACTGTATATTTGTGGTTATCATAAGTCACAAATGTTTATTCATAAATGGGCCCCTATCTGTGATGTGTATTTTTTATACTGTAGTTTTCTATGTTGCTATTTTGAAATTTTGCTAGGTGATTAGAATATATACATATATATAGGTATTTAATGGTTTTCCCATAATGTTGCTTCATTATGCATTTCATCTCCATAGCAACTGGCAGGAAATACATCCAGAAGTAGTGCTGGGATGGAGGGCTGGTGCTCCATCCCTTCCTCCTCCACTCTGAGCAGCTCCCTAGGGTAGGATTCTTATCAGTCAGACTCATGGAGCCCACACACGCACCGATCCCGGCGTGCGTTGTGGGCTTAATTAGCACACATAGCATCGCATCGTATGCCTTGTGTATACGATGTGCACGCGATGCGATGCGATGCTATGCTAGAAAAAGCTAGTACAAAAAGTATGTGCAGCACATACTTTTTGTACTGTACGATGAGGTGCCGCGGGAGCGCGCACCCCATCGTACAGCATCGCAGCGCCCGCATAGGTGCGTGTGTGGCCTCCATTAGAACCACTTCCAAGTCTCTAAATGCAGAGTGGATTTTTCCAGGGTATAAAATTCGATATTTGTCAAGGTATGACAAAAGTATACCTGCTTATTGAGGGTCATTTTTTTCCATTACTTTAATCTGTTGGGAAATTTGTGTTTCTAATTAAAACACAGTTTCTCTCACTGCTGGAGATGCACAACTACAGAGCAAATGTGTAGCATTTAGCTGATATTCTAAGCTACTCCTGACAATGGAAGTTCTCTGAAACAGTTTTGACTTGCAATTCTATTTTGTCTGAATCTCCTAGTGTACTATGACTATGAGGTAAATATAATAGCCTATAAACTGGATTGGTCAGTATGTCCAATCAAATAGCAATCATTTAAAAAATAAAACCCTCTGGTATATTGTGTGATTTCTCAGATGTAATCTCAGATGACAGGGGGTGTGGCAAGGATAACGCAATCACAGTGACCATGCTCCCAAATAGATGACAGGGGGTGTGGCAAGGATAACACAATCACAGTGACCATGCTCCCAAATAGAAAAGTTTATCCCTAAGCCCCGCCCCATCCCACTTCTTTTATGTCACCTCAGCAGCCTCCTCCCTCTCCTGCTCAGAGCTGTCTGCCCTCAAGCCTAGAAGTAGTTAATTATATCTATAAAGCTGATGAAATACTTGTTTATTGTCTAAACAGTAGTTTACACCCAAACAAAGCTGAGAAAATAATTAGTTTGTAATTATGGTACACCATTACAGCGTCAAACAGCCCGTTTTTTGTTGATTTATGCAGAAAAAGATTATTTAGTTACAATTATAGTGTACACCTATTCTGTTGCGGTTTACAGAGTATATTTCAGTCATTTACATCAGTCCTTACCTCTCTACTGGGAGCGGTGCCGGGAGCAGTAGGGTCTAAGCGCTGTAGTGCTCAGATCCTACTGTGCATGCGCACACATTCGCTACATTGTGAAATCTGCTCAGACTCCACTGCGCATGCGCAAATCACCAGAAAAATGGCAAGTGTTTTCTGCTGCTGCTGGACTCCAGTCCAGAGGGTAAGTTTTACCAAAAGTGTGGGCCCCCCTGGGCCCCCCTGCACCACACACTGCACCCATTATAGATACGCCAATGGAGACTTTTAACCTACTAGTTTGTTTTTTGGAGCATATGAATAAATTAGAGCTGGTGGAAACCTCTACACCAATAGAGAGCATACAAACTACACACAGATCTACAATGATTGGGAATTTAACTCATGACAATAGTGATGTGAGACGGTAATACTAACCACTACACACACTGTGCCACATTTGCTTTATCTACCTTGGGAATCAGTAGGTATTTTACTTTGGGCTATACTGGGCAATATAAAATCAGGATTGTACAATGCTTTAATGCATCACTGCTCCCTTTACTAACAAAGGGGTTAAATATTATACTTTATTTTTCTGAGGTTTTCTTTCTGCCTGGCACACCTCAGCTGACCCCTCTGAACATTCCACATCAGGGTCACTCTTTCTTTACTTCACCCCCTCTTTGCTTCCTTCAATTTAATATTCATAGTACAGAATGTATCTCCTTTTCAACACTGTTCTTTGCTCAGATTAGTCAGTGCGCCCGCCCCTTGCACTCTACCCTGCATTTCTCACTCGCCAACAACCCATTTACCTGTCACTGGATGTTTGCCAGCTTCCAGCTGTTATCCTCTTACCACCAAACATGCCTGAAATACCTTTGTGCCATGTTAGAGAATAGCTCTCTTACCGATACATCTCCAGCACCAGTTTCTTTTTATTAATGGCAGTTTTCTTTCATTTTACTTTGTAACTGCACCAATTTATTTATTTACAGTTTCTTACATAGCACAGCATATTCTGTTGTACTTTACAATTGGAAACAACAGTGATTAAAAAAACTGGGTAGAAACAAACTGACATAGAGGTAGGAGGGCCCTGCTCGCAAGCTTACAATCTATATCAATGCTGCATTATTTGCATTGTCTTTGTTAGTAGTTTGTCATCAATTTACTGTATAATACACACAGTTTTGTTTGCCCATTTATGCTTTTTTATGTTTCCATTTGACTAGCTGCCTCGCTTGCCTTAATGTCACTAACTAGCCCTTATTTCAACCTTGCATTCATTTTAATGTCTCCTTTGCTCTCTCATCTTATGTGTTCTCTCCCAACTCTCCATTCTCCGTTCTTTTCTGTCTTTACATTTCTCTAGTCTCCCCTCCCCGTTTCTCCCTTTTCTTTTATCTTCCACTCTCTCAGCTCTCTCGATCCCCCCCTTTTTATTCCTGTCGCCAACTCAGCAAAAGCCATGACCGGTCTATCGTCCAAAAATTATTCTAAAACCTAGCACAGTATGCCAGTAAAAAAAAGTGCTCCAGCTACTTGTATTAACTAGTTCTAACACATGAACACTTGAATCTCCCTCCCTCCCTCCCTCCCTTCCTCTCTCTCTCTCTCTCCCTCACTCCCTCTCTCTCACTCCCACCCCTCTCTTGATTTATATATATATATATATATATATATATATATATTCTATTTGTGTTTTTGTATATGGAAATTTATATAACCCACCCCCTCTAAAAAGCTGGTCCTCCAGATCAAATCACTACACAGTCTGCCAATGTGTAATACGTTGTTACAGTGAGCGATCCTGCTGTACCTGTTAGCAATTATACTGTTCCATTGCTAAATCCTTGGCCAGAATGCAGGGATTACATTGGGCGCATGCTATTTAACTCATCGAATACAGGGAAAGTTTTTGCAATGTGCTATAGGAGTTTGAGGTTGTAGAGGTCAAGTGCTGTAGGGGCATATGACACTCACTGATCTTAGAGCAAATATCAAAAAGGCAGATATTTTAATTTGATATACTTGCAGAGAGTAATAGTGGCTTTCTGGATATATTATCTTTTCACTGATTTGCAGTAATGTACTGTATATTTAGAAGTTATACCTCTTTCATTTTTTGTAAATTATCTTCTGCCATGTGGTGTAAGTAGCAGGGGCTGCAGTGCCAACCATGAAGTGCAGGAGGGGATCACTAAGTACATACTGCATGGGATAGCGGTCATCTATTAGAATGAACTTAGGTCTACAGTCATTAGGTCGACCCCACTAGGTCGACTGGCAGGAAGGTCGACCTGACTTAAGGTCGACATGGGCCAAGGTCGACATGACTTAAGGTCGAATTTGCATAAAGGTCGACATGAGGAAGGTCGACTGGTCATAAGGTCAGGCGGTATTTCATGCCCTACCATCCACTAGGGCGTGGTGGGAGAATAAAATAGTGTGCCGAGCGCAGCGAGGCACCGTGCCCGAAGCATAGCGAGCGATGCGAGGGTCCGATTCTCATTGCCAACTGTGTCCATGTCGACTGTGTCGACATTCGGATAAAAAACAGTGAAAAACCCATGTCGACCTTATGACCAGTCGACCTTCCTCATGTCGACCTTTATGCAAATTCGACCTTAAGTCATGTCAACCTTGGCCCATGTCGACCTTAAGTCAGGTCGACCTTCCTACCAGTCGACCTAGTGGGGTCGACCTAATGACTATAGACCTAAGTTCATTCTGACAGATGTACCGATCCCTACTGCATACACATATATGTTATCATTGCTCATGCTGATTCTGGAGTGCCTCAAGGTGTCCGGTGTAATCAGCACTGGCGTTCCTTCGAAGGATTGATCCAGCATGTATACAGTATTACAAAATATGGGCTGCAGCCCCCCCCCCCTCCCCATGTTCTTAGCGATCCCCCCCTGCACTTAAAGGTAATAGCTTCATAGCTGCAGCCGCCACCGGGTGTAATAAATTGTTATATCACCTAATACCAGATAGACATGTCTGATTCATATTCGACAAGTTAAATATCCCTGCACTACAAATGCATGGGATCCTAAATAGAGGGAAATTGTGCTAAACAGGAGTACGACCTTGATTTAGAGTCACACACTGATAGTATCTGGATGGTAGGTTTACAACATCTAGGTTGACATGCATACAGATGGAGCCACTGTCATTCAGTCGGGGGCTGGCGATAGAATTGCCAACCGCCAGCCTCCACCATCCGCCGGAAGGTGGCACATGCAATGTTTGCACGCCCCATTCCGACGGAGCTCTCAGCCGCCTCCCGTCACCTCCCCGCCGGTCCCCGCTGCACCCCTCTAACCCGACCTGAAGCAGAGATGGGCAGGGTTTCCGCTCCCTGCTGCTGAGTGACTGAGATGTTCGCGCATCCCAGTCAGATGGAGTGCCTCTCCGCTGGTGATCGCCAGCAGGGGCATTCTGACTATTCCCAGTGCTGTATGAGAGGTGCTCCATCTGTATGATTGATATGGTCAAAAGGTTGTCACATGGCTATGGTCGACACATGAAATTGTCAATGTGGGTTTTGGGGGATTTTTTACATTTTTTGTTACATTTTCATACTTTTCCATCCACGTGTACTCTGGCATTGGTAAATTGTCCATATGGGAGCAGTACACTAATGGGGGGTACACGTGCTCAGATGTTGAGATCATTTGACACCATGAAAAGTGAAAAGCCCATGTCGACTTTTGCATGTCGACAGTTTGGTGTTGCCAGACGCAAGGAGGCTAAGAAAGCGATCAGGCGTGCCAAGGCACAAGCTGAGGAGAAAATGGCTCAGTCAGTAGATAAAGGAAGCAAAACTTTTGTAAGTATATAAGTGAAAGGAGAAAATCAAATGGAGGAATAATAAGACTTAGAATTTGGTGGAGGGAGACAAGGCAATTGCAGATCATCTAAATAATTATTATTGCTCCATATTCACTATAGAAAGAGAAGGCAAGGGATCACAGTTAAGTTGCAAGGACATTCATAAAAATAAGGTAGATGGAGAAAAGTCCTGACAGAACTTTCAGGACACTGAAAGTGGATAAATCAATGGGGCCAGACAGAATACATCCAAAGATACTAAAAGAACTAAAAGATGTGCTGGTAGCGCCATTAATAGATTTATTCAACCAGTCACTAGATACAGGTGCAATTCCAGAGGACTGGAAAAGAGCAAATGTAGTTCCACTGCACAAAAGCAGAAGCAAAGAAGAAGCAGTGAGCCTTACATCAGTAGTAGGGAAATTAATGGAAACACTATTAAAATAAAGAATAGTGGAATATCTTAAATTAAACAACTTACAGGATCCAAAACAGCATGGTTTTACTGCAGGGAGATCATGCCAAACAAATCTTATTGACTTTTTTGACTCCTTGACCAAAATGATAGATTAAGCGGGGGGGGGGGGGGGGGGGGGGGCTGTAGGTGTGGCATATCTAGACTTTAGTAAGGCATTTGACACTGTCCCACATCGCAGACTGCTAAATAAACTTTAAAGTGTGGGACTGGATTATAAAACAATTAAATGGATAAGAACCTGGTTGCAGGATAGGAAATAGACAGTTGTAGTAAATGGAGTGCATTCTATGGAGGGACATGTGGAGTACCCAAGGAATCTGTACTTGGACCAGTGCTCCTTAATATCTTTGTTAGTGACATTGCAAATGGTTTTGAAGGGAAAGTATGCCTTTTTGCAGATGACACAAAGATATGCACCAGGAGGGGTAAATCAAATGACTGATGATCTAGGTAAACTTGAGCATTGGTCAAGAGCATGGCAACTACAGTTTAATGCTAAAAAATGGAAAATTATGCACTTGGGACTCAAAAACCCAAAGGCTCAATATAGTATTAAGGGTACTATAATGGAAACTACTGAGGAGGAAAGGGATCTAGTAGTCAATATTTCAAGTGACTTAAAGGCAGGAAAGCAATGTAGCAAAGCAATGAGGAAGGCTAGTCAGATGCTTGGTTGCATAGGGAGAGGAATCAGTAGCAGATAAAAAGAAGTAATAAAGCCACTTTATAGGTCATTGGTATGGCCTCATCTGGAATACTGTGTCCAGTTCTGGAGACCATGGGCGAAATTTAATAGGGGGCGATTTTTAGGCATGTTTAAAAATTGTTCAAAGTCACATTTTTTAAAATCGCATTATTGGGCCGCTTTTCGCATATTTAATGAGATGCAAATTCGCGGCAAAATAGCGCCATAAAATGCGATATAGAGCGATTGATTTTTAAGTCATTTAAATGTGCGGTTTTCAGTCATGAAAATCGGCACATTTTCAGAAACGTGCGATTTTGGTTTAACCAAAAAGTGAAAAAAAAAATGCGTGGGGTCCTCCCTCCAGAGCACAACCAGCCCTGGGCTCAAAGAGCCGGTCCTGGTTTCATAAAATCACAGGGCAGAACAAATAGAGTTCCCCTGGATTTTACAAAACCAGCACCAGGCTCAAGGGCCGGTCCTGGTTCCCAAAATACGGGGGACAAAATGAGTAGGGGTCCCCCGTATTTCAAGAACCAGCACCGGGCCCAACCAGCCAGCAGGGTAATGCCACAGCCGGGGGGATACTTTTTATAAAAGTCCCCCCGGCCAAAGCATTCATCCCCCTGACCGGTCAGCATGGGCAGGGGTCCTGGGGAAGTGGGGACCCCCCAAAGAAGGGGTCCCCCCCCTCCAGATCTTACCTGCCCATGCTGAAGCCCGGGGCTGTCCTCGATGCCCCTGGGCGGTGGGCATCGAGCTGATAAATGTATTATGATAAACTATTATCCTTTACCATGGAACTATGAGTCCCAGCAAGCCTCCCCCGCATGCTGGGACTTGGAGAACCACAAGTCCCAGTTTGCGGTGCATTAAAGGGCCCGCTGGCACTTGTAGTTCCACAGTAAAATAAATAGTTAAATAAACACACTGACATCCAGTAAACCGGACCCAGGGACCTACCGACGGGCTCAAGATAGGTAAGTACAGGGGCGGATTGGCCTGACGGGAAACCGGGCTGTTTCCCGGTGGGCCGGCACATTTTAAAGCAGAAGGGGCTGCTAAACCTGATAACCGATCTCTGTGCTGGGCCACGGCACTGCGCCCTAATTAAAGATGTCCGCGGCCAGCCTCGAGTTACCCAAAGTTAAAATGGCCACGGGAGAGCTAGTGCGCATGCGGGCGCACACAGCTGCTCCCGCGGTCCAGAGGAAGGATGGCTGCGCTGCTGCTACCCACGTGATCCATCCCAGCAGCAGCAGCGCGCAGGACTGTTTCACGCTGCTGCTGGGATGGATGCGATGGGCGGCGGCAGGAGGAGGCAGCGTGCAACTCCTCCTGTGGAACTTTGCGGAGTTCGTGAGCGACGGCTCACGGCTCCATCTAACCTCCTCCCTGATCCCCGGCAGTCAGCGCAGCAGTGTTTGCGCGATGGCACAGACTCACAGTAAGTAAAAAAATTGTCAGTGTACTTACAGCCTGTCCCCCCAGCCTCTCTGAATTGTATTAATGTTAATAGATGTTAAAGCAGCAGCACAAGCTTGGCTTTATTTTGGGGAGATTTGTATTAAAAAAAAAATAGGTACTTATGTAGTAACTGGGCTGCCGATTTTTTGATTGTATGCCTTAAGTTAAGGCATACAATCAGATGCGATGCGATGCGATATCGCATCGCATCGCATCCGATATCGCATCCGATATCGGATGCGATGACCCGATTTTTCCATAGGAATCAATGTTAAAATGATTCCTATGGAAAAATGGGTCCTTTTCATACCCCTACTATCCAAGTGGGCATGGAGTTGGATATAAACCTGTGGCGAGCGTAGCGAGCCACCGAGCCCGAAGCGTGGCGAGCGAAGCGAGCCCCGCGAGGGGACGGTATTCGTCCCCTCGCGGGGCTCGCTTCGCTCGCCACGCTTCGGGCTCGGTGGCTCGCTACGCTCGCCACAGGTTTATATCCAACTCCATGCCCACTTGGATAGTAGGGGTATGAAAAGGACCCATTTTTCCCATTGAATTCCATGTTAAAATGGACTCAGTCCATTTTAACATTGATTCCTATGGAAAAATCGGGTCATCGCATCGCATCGCATCGCATCGAATCGCATGGTCGCATGCGATGCGATGCGATCTCCCGATCCGACCCGATTTAGAAATCGGCAGCCCAGTTACTACATAAGTACCAAAAAATATATATATATATATATATATATATATATATATATATATCCAATAAGAAATAGGGAGCGCACTCACCAGACTTTTTCAGAGTCCTTTAAAAAGCAAGACTTTAATGACACATCTTTAAAAGGTTAGTCGACGTTTCGGGTCCACATCAGACCCTTTGTCAAGACACAGCAACCACAGGTATCCCAGAGACAGCTTAAAACCAGACTCCCTACTCACCAGTTAAGTACCATAAAAACCCCTCCTCTCCTGGAGTAGCAACCAATCATAGTCAGACAAATGTATAATCAAAGCAACTCAGGTGATGACACAGGTGTTAGTTATAAAAAGCATACACTCACCCCAGAACCATATCACAGTGCAGAGTCCGATCACCTGTATTGCGGCGTGCGGGTCATAGATCCGGAAGCTGCCTGTTCTGCTGGCTTCCGGGTGCGTGCGTGTCAGCAGACGCGATACAGCGTTAACCCACGTGACCTCCGTTCAAGACAGTGGAGCGTCCAGCCGAGTGCATTACTCACTTCCGCGTTCCACAGACCCGGATCTTGCGGCAACACCATTTGCTTATTAAAATAGCAAGTGGCGAGTGGAATCCTTTATATTTTATTTGAGAGTGCTGGGTTATTTTAAATTGTCAAATGGGGAGTTATTTAGAAAATAGAGAGATCCTGTTTCAATCTGTACTAAATATTATTGAGAGTATATCATTTCAGGTACGGAAATAAGCACTATACCTGAAATAATATACTCTCAATAATATTTAGTACAGATTGAAACAGGATCTCTCTATTTTCTAAATAACTCCCCATTTGACAATTTAAAATAACCCCCTACAGTATATATATATATATATATATATATATATATATATATATACATACAGCCTGTCCCCCCAGCCTCTCTGAATTGTATTAATGTTAATACATATTAATGCAGCAGCACAAGCTTTGCTTTATTTTGGGGTAAACTTTTTGAAAATAGGATGCGCTGATGTCATCAGAGCTGGCCATAGCCGGGATGGCAGCACCGTCCAGCGACGCCGGTCCTCATTTGCATGGGTGATATGCTCCCTTTAAAAGAGGTGTGTTCATTGTTATTTTTGTATATGACTTGACAACAGGTAATAGAGTACAAAGGTATGACTAAAAATTTCCATTTATATGACTTGACAACAGTTATATAAAACTGAAACGTTGCCGTTACAGTGTGTGTGTGTGTGTGTGTATATATATGTCCTGCGTCATATGTTTACCTCACAACTGTCCCGTTTTTCGCGGGAACCTCCCATTTTTTTGGGACGTTCCTGTGTCCCGCCCGAGGCTGGCAGTGTCCCACGGCGGGTGGGGGGGGGGGGGGTTGGTTGTCCCCCTGTCACCCTTTGTCTTTATCTCCCCAGCCCCACAGGCTGCAGAATAGACGCTGTGCGCATGCACCTATTCTGCAGCCTGAGGGGCTGGGGATATAGCCAGCAGCTCAGAGAGCCACTAGCCATGCCCCCACAGCGGCGAGAATGGGGCATGGCCTCGTTGAAATTGGCCACACCCCTATTGTTAGGTCACGCCCCCAAAAATTGGGCGCGGCACAGCCCCCCCCAATTAGGGCTGCTTTGGGATATTTCACGGGCTGGATTTCATTCCCAATCCACCCCTGGGTAAGTATCAGTATGTGTGGGCTTTGTATGTATTAAAGTTTTATTTTTACTGGGTGTCAGTGTGTTTATTTAACTATTTCTTTTACTGTGGAACTACAAGTGCCAGCGGGCTCTTTAATGCCCCGCATGCTGGGACTTGTGGTTCTCCAAGTCCCAGCATGTGGGGGAGGCTTGCTGGGACTCATAGTTCCACGGTAAAGGATAATAGTTTATAATCTATTTTTTTTTACACCATTTATCAGCTCGATAACCACCGCCCAGGGGCATCAAGGACAGCCGCGGGCTTCAGCATGGGCAGGTAAGTTCTAGAGGGGGGGCCCCTTCTTTGGGGGGGTCCCCACTTCCCCAGGACCCCTGCCCATGCTGACCGGTCAGGGGGATGAATGCTTTGGCCGGGGGGACTTGTATAAAAAGTCTCCCCCTGGCTGTGGCATTACCCTGCTGGCTGTTGGGCCCGGTGCTGGTTATTTAAATACAGGGGACCCCTACTCATTTTGTCCCCTGTATTTTGGGAACCAGGACCGGCCCTTGAGCCTGGTGCTGGTTTTGTAAAATCCAGGGGAACTCTATTTGTTCTGCTCCGTGATTTTATGAAACCAGGACCGGCTCTTTGAGCTCGGGGCTGGTTATGCTCTTTTTTGTTTTAACTCTTTTTTTTTACACCAGAACCATGCACAGATCTCAATGATCTGTGTATGTTTCTGACAAATTCGCCAGTCAGAACCTGGTCTATTTATTTTGCGATTTTTAGTAACCTTTACTAAAAATCGCATCCCATTAAGTAGACGATTTGTATATTTTTTAATGGGAAAACATCTAGATGAGATTTTTAGTTTTACTAAAAATCGCACCTTTAAAATGTGCGAATTCGTGGCAAAAAAATGTGATTTTTTTCCCAAAAATCGCACCCTATAAAATATGCAATTTTCGGAAAATGTCCGAAAATGGCTATTAACCCTATTAAATTTCGCCCCATATCTTTAGAAGGATATAAATACATTAGGGAGTGTACAAAGAAGGGCAACTAAAATGGTGCATGGGCTACATCACAAAACTTACCTGGAAAGACTAAAATATCTTAACATAGTTTGGAGCAGAGAAGGGAAAGGGGGGACATGATAAAAATCTTCAAATATATCAAGGGTTTTAACATAGTACAGGAGGGAGGTAGGTTCAGGGGAAATGTTAGAAAGAATTACTTCACAGAACAGGTAGTGGATAAGTGGAATAGCCTCCCATCAGAGGTGGTAGAGGCTAAGACAGTAGAACAATTTAAACATGCTTGAGATAGGCATATGAATATCCTTACAAAGAAATAAGGATCAAATAAGGTTGAGATTACCTGAAGGATAAAAAAGGGGCAGACTAGATGGGCCAAATGGTTCTTATCTGCCGTCAAATTCTATATTTCTTTGTTTCTATGACTTAGACATTGTCTACCTAATATACCATATACCACCAAGCAGGGTATTGCACTGGACAGTGCAGCCATGTTCACACTATAGAGTGATTGGTCCTCCTCCCTCATTACTTTAGTGACATTGATGGCAGTGAGTGATAGGAGAGACAGAAGGTGATAGGGGATGGCACTGGGTGACAGGGTTGCAGTGGGTAACATGGGATGGCAGGGAGTGACAGGGAGGCAGTGGATAATGGAGGATGGCAGGAGGTCACTGGGGAATGGCAGGGGGTGACTAGAGTGAGGCAGTAGTTGATTAATTAATAAATGCATCCCCCCCCCCCCCCTCAAAAACAAAAAACAGCAAACACTATATTGCTGAGCTCTGCCCTCCTTCCACCTCATGCTCTCCTGCTGCTGTTTCCGGACCCCCCTACCCCCCCCCCCCCCCCCTCATACTGCACATACATACAAGAAGTTCTTCCCAGTCTTAGAATCCTTCTCTCTGATACCAGCCTCCTATGAGTCTGGCTGCTGGCTTCTGCTGTCTGCCTGTTTCATCAGCAGGCTTTCTACAACTTACAGTAGATGCCCTAGGACAGCAGTGTGCCCTTGCTGCCAGCCATGTGCCCACTAACGATATCTACATGTAGATGAGGAAGCCAGGAGTGCAGACTGCTGTTGGCAGTGGAGGCAGCTGAGGCTGATAGGCAGAGCACTGGGGTATGGACAGAGCTGCCTCCGAAGAGTCTGAAGTAACAAACAAGCCAACTGATTTTTCAAACTCCTTGGATCACTGACTGAGAGATCAGAGAAGTCATCAGCATAATGACCATTAACATAAAGTTGCAACCCAATGCTGATATGGTCCCAACACGCTTTGGGGTTGAGAACCGCTGCAATAGACAATATTAATTATTTTAAAAAAAAAGTAAATACCAAAAATTACTTCTGCTTCTGATTATTAAGGACAGATCTCAACAACCCCTAATTCATTTGAAAAGTGATAAACAAGTATTAGAAGAGCTGTCCTCTCATTAACAAAGGTAGATTGGGTTCTTGTTTGAGCAGTATTTCCAAGAACTGCTGTTATAGAAATAGTCAATTCCTAAACAAACACAAAAGGTAGAACATTTAGCACTATATACTTTTGTCCTACATTACTAAAACTCATACAAAGATATAAAACATCTATAGCTATATGGTTGGTATATTACCACAATTACATAAAATAATTATATACCCACATATAACTATATTCGATTAGATTCCAATAGTAAAGCATATATATGACAGTGGCAAGGACCTAAAATATAATATCAACACTGCATCAGCATTATAATTATAATTTTAGCAAATTGATTCAATATTTATGAAGAAATTATGATCTGAATATCCAGCTGGATTAACTGGATTAAGGAATGTTCCAATAATGTGTTAATACACACATATATAATTTCAGCAGAAAAAGAACTGTTACTTATTTTCAGCATCCTAGGACAATATTTGATGTATGAAATAAAATCAACTAGGTTGAACTTTTAAATCTTATGAACATTTTTATTTATTTTATAGGTCGCTGAATTGAAATAAGATATTACGTGAAATTTAATAGGATGAGATATTCGGAAAGTGAGAGATTTGGTCCTAAATCTCCAGTTTTTTTAAAGCGGCAATCATTTACACTGCAAAATCAAACTGGTTTTGCAGTGTAAATGATTGCAGCTTTAAAACAACATCTCTCACTTTCTGAGTCTCTCATCCTGTTACATTCCCCCATTGTTCCTCAGCTTTATTCAAACTTCATTTATCAACCTTTATTGAATAAAATAGAACCCCTATTACTAAGGCTTTGTTATCCTAAATATTTAGTTTTTCTCCATTGTGGCTCTTTATAACTGCAGGAAAAATTTGTGTTTTATGTCTTTGTATGAATTGGTTATTTTTCATTCACTCAGGTATGTTTGCAGAATTCTATATTAGAATATGTGATAATAATTGGTTTAATTTATGTAATCAAAACATTTTCATTAATTTTAGTTGTACTTCATTTATTAAGGATCAACTGCTCTTTTTTACATTTTAAGATGTAAATTTCCACCAAATGTATTTTATCTTAAAATCACAGAATCACTTACTTGGGCTGGTTACATCGTTACTGAGTTTGCGTAGTCGTCCACTGGTCGTTCTTGTTACTCCTAGAACAGAGAACATTTGAACAGGTGTAAAATAATAAAACACATTGATATAAGGATCAGGGCATATCATACTGCATGACAGATTGACAGCGGCACCGAAACTGAGTGTGTCACTTGCAGAGGTGCCATGGGTTGATATTCCAGCACCAAATCAAGTTAATTATGGCCAATGTGATAGGTAAAACCAGTGCCGGTGGCTGCCGATTGGACAAACAGAAGCACAAACCTGTCCACCACCCTATAACTGAACTCAAAGAAGACAAGCCTAGCGGTGCCACAAAAAAAAAAATGCTGATACTACAGTAGATGCTGTTTGAGGACCATTACCATATGAAACAACATTAAAGGGAGTTGGAAGTTTAACATTTGGCATGATAAACAATATATACCATTTTAGGTTATGTAAGGGAATTCAATAAGTATTCCTGATGGTTTGCACACTGACTATGGTCAGAGGAAGCAATTTAAATCACCTAAATTGTATCAAACTAGCATCAGGACTACATGTATGCAGCTCTCCATTCCCTTAGTGATGGCAGAGGGGAATATAATACTATGAACAGTCTCTCTGCACAGTGTACCATACACTTACCTTTCTGCCACCACCTTTGGGTAATTACCTAGGTGCATAGGTCTATTAACCCTCTATACCAATCACAGATGATTTGTGACATATATAATGTGGACAAATGCTGCAAGTTACATATACAAATGTGTTACAATTTCATACAATGGGCACTACACAGATTAACATGCAGCTACAGTAATATGTCCAAGATCAATGGAAGAAATATGTGAAAAAAAGGCTTCAATGCAGAAGTTAATTCCCCAGTCTGAACCAAGAAGTTGATTCCCCAGTCTGAACTCCCAATACCTTTTATACCCTGTGCAACTACCATTTTGTTATCATAACAAAGTCTCAGGTGACTAGCTGGTCACTTTATTATATATTATATTATGTGCATACACATTGAACAGTTTTACAAATGACAATGAGGTGCTCTCCCTGCTCTGCACTGACCTAATTCTCTGCTGGTGTACAGCATTTTAACTGCTGGCAGCTGCTGCCTGCCCCTGTCACACAGTGCGCCTGTCACTTTGGGCCTTATTCTAGTTCACTCTTAGAGGCAAATTTCTTCTTAGCTGGACAAAACCATGTGCACTGCAAAGGGGCAGATGTAACAGGTGCAGATAGAATTCGATTTGGTTAATTATTTTGTTTCTGTGCAGGGAAAATACTGGCTGCTTTATTTTTACACTGCAATATAGATCTTACTTTGAAGAAATACCACACCCAAATCTAATTTTCTCTGCACATGTTACATCTGCCCCACCTGCAGTGCACATGTTTTTTTCCAGCTAAGAAGGAATTTGCCTCTAAGAGTGAACTAGAATAAGGCCCTTTGTGTGGCGGGCAGTGGCACCCACAGTATGGTCTGTGTTAGGGCCCTTCCCTCTTCTCCTCCTCGCTGCTTGTGTCAGACAGCAGCACCGCCCTTCCCCTGTTCCCTCCCTCATAGCAGCAGCCCAGCAGTCCGCCACTCCTCCCGATGCTCTACTGCTGAGCATAATAGTGCACATGTGACTGTGCACTGGAGATGAGAACTCGGAGGAGCCAGCAGGCATGGGCAGAGGAGCAGCCCTACAGCTAGTCACACCAGCACATTGTCAGGTATGTGATGTGTGCTGGGGAGGGGTGGGATATGGTAATGTGTGCTTGGGAGGGGGGGTGACATGTAAACATGTACTGGGGGAAGTGTCTTAATAATGTGTGCAAGGGAGGTGGGGAGGCGAGGGACATGTGTATATGTTCTGGGGAAAGGGGGGGGGGGGGGTGTCAAAAGGACATGTTTATGTGTGCTGGGATGGGGGATTAGTATCAGGCCCGGATTTGCCACTGGGTCTGTGAGGCACAGGCCTAGCGGCGGCACATTTTATAGGCAGCAGCAGGCAGCTAGACTGCATGTGAGTCACTCACAATCAGACAAAGTGGTGACAGACATGGCAGCACGCGCTGCAGGGGCAGAATGTGATCGATCGGATGGCCGAGACAGAAGCTGTAGCAGTATGGCCGAGCGGAGTGGGCAGTGGCGAGTGAAGATAGGCGCCACTGCTGGTGGCACCACTCGGAGTCGGCCATGCTGCAGCTGCACATGAAGGATGGTGGCCTGGTCCAGCTCCGAAGCCTCCGCCGATGCTCTTCGGCTCAGTGGCTGAGCTGAGCCACTGCTGGCCTGCCTGGCACCCATTGGAATACACAAAAGACTAAAAATAAATGACTCAGATAACCAACTGGTGGTCAAGGTTTCAGCGTCTGCTGAAAATAGGAGTGTAAATCAGCCGCACTAGGAGATTAGCCGCATGTAAATCATATAAATCAGCTGCACTAGGAGATTACGTTAGGGCTTATACCTTATTAATGAATATGTTAAAATAGGGTGGAAGGGCAGCCAAAAATATTGTGCCTAGGGCACCCCTAAATTACCCCTGTTGGTGGGCAGTAGCAGTGTTGGGTGGCATACATTGTGTGGCCAGCATCTTTAGTGGGCAAAAGTGGTGGGCAGCAACATACAACATTGGTAGTCAGATGGGCAGTACGGTATACATACATTACTAAAATACGCAGGATGGTGGAAATCTTGGAAAAATGGAGAATGGGAGTATGTAGGAAGTGACTCTGATGATGTCCACACCTGGCAGGTTGTGAAGACATATCATTTGTCTTTGGTCGCGTACACATTGCATGATTTGCTCCTAGTCATTAGCAACATTTTTAAATTGAGTTGCATGTACAAAAGACAGAGGACATTGCTTGCTAACCACGGGAGTGTGATTCGCTAGCCAGAGTATGTTGCTTGCTAGCCACGGGAGTGATAGTAGTTATAGTAGATCCATAAGTTATTTTGTGAATTTGTGAATTCACCCCACAGTATGTACCTTTGGAAGTGAGTAGATTACTCTGTTATTATACTAGTACATTGTACTGTACCTAAGTAACAAATAGAAGTGGGTCACAATTCAGTACAAACTGCATTGAGTTTACATTGCTGTGTTCTGCTATGCATACTTTAAGGTGGACATGGACTCTTTGGAACAACCTCCTTGAGCCAGTAGAGCGACATTGTTTTTGGAGAAGCACAAAAAGGTAGGACGATGTAGTGTGCAAAAAGTTTAAACATCACATTAAACTTTTCCATTTTTCTAAAACGCTGCTCTGGTTATCCTCATTCATGGTATCGGTCTGTCTTGTTATTTTCTTGAAGCACCTTTTAACATTTTGCTTCTATGCTGAAGTACAAGTGATAAGTGTACAGTACAATGCACTTCAGAAGTGACTTGCATTGCCTACACAGAAATCGTGATAGGCTTCAAGCCATGCTACATAACGTAACCAACTTAAATCTGGATAAGAAACTCCTACCTGCCATATTTACTTTTTACACATTGTAAGTCATAGGAATTTCCCAAAAGGTCCTACTGCAACCACAATACATCTCTTCATATCTTTGTATATGTTCTATTTTTTTTTCATTATTATTTTTATTGAATATCCCTATGACCCTAATCAAATACCTTAGATTAGGAACCTCTGCTGTGCACCAAATCAATGCCATGCATTAGCTGGGAAACTGACTGGTCAATAATCAGTTAAGAATTTTTTTTTCACCATAGTGGTATTATGAGGACACCTAGTGGCTCTTCTATAAATCATATTTTTAGTCATAGAAACATAGGGGTGACATTCCATGAGCTGCAAAAATGAGATTTTTGTGATTTTTAGGCAAAAAATGGCCTAAATTGCACGTTTTCCCGAATTCGCATATTTAATGATATGCGGTTAGTGGCAAAAACGGATTTTGCTGCGAAATTGCACATTCTGAAGGTGCGATTTTTAGTACCGCCGGAACTCGCATCCAGATGTTTTCGCATTGAAAAGTATAAAAAATCACATATTTAATGAGATGCAAAAACATGAAAATGTTACTAAAAATCGCCACACATGCAGACCAGGTTCTGACATGCGCATCTGCCAGAACCATGCACAGATCATTGCGATCTGTGTATTGTCCTGTCTTAAAAAATGTGTAAAAGTAAATTTAAAAAAAAAAATGGTGTGGGGTTCCCCCTCCTGAGCATAACCAGCTCATTGAGCCGGACCTGGTTCCAAAAATACGGGGGACAAAAAGCATAGGGGTCCCCCCATATTTCTGAAACCAGCCCCGGACTCTTGGACCGGTCCTGGTTCAAAAATAGGGGGGACAAAAAATCTGGGGGTCCCACACATTTTACATAAGGTCCCCCAGCCGTACCATGAGCACCGTGGCTGGTGAGCCTTGGATGGGGTCCCTGGGGGCGTGGGGACCCCCCCAATAAAGCCACCCCCCCAGGCCTCACCTGTCCAGGGCTGAGGCCCGGGGCTGTCACTGGCGTCCCTGGGCTTTGGACGCCGGCCTGATAGGGTTAAAACATTCATTCATAACATTGCTTTATACAGGTGAACTACAAGTGTCAGCAGGCCTCCCCCGCATGCTGGGACATGGAGAACCACAAGTCCCAGCATGCGGGGCAGTAATGGGCCCACTGGGTCTTGTAGTCCACCTGTAAAAAGAATGTTAAAATAAAAGGCACACACACAGAAAAGTATAACTTTATTACACACACAAACACACACCTCACTTTATCACGAATATACTTACCAACCCAGGGTCCTGCGCTGCCCTCCCGTCTCCAGAGCCAGCTCACCCCGCACTGACAGCGGGGTGAGGCGGCTTTCTCCGGCGCTGCTAGTAGCTTCTATAGCACTGTCCCAGCGCTACAGAGGCTGCTAGCTTGGTTGGTCGATGTGTCTCCATGGAGACGCAAAGCTCAGCCTTGATTGGCTGATATGCGAATTTGTGGCAAAAAATTCGATTTTTAGAAGTGTGATAATGGGCGATTTTGGAAGTGACTAAAAATCGCATTCTAATAAATGTCACCCATAATGGTCAACAATCCTATTCTACTCAATGTTTTGTGAGACATGCCTTTGCTGTGAGAAGTTCAACTGCTGACACAATAACAGGTGAGAGTCATCATGGCAGCGGCTGTGCTTTACGGCAGCCGAGGTTCGCACAAAAGTGTTCACTGCCGCATAGGGTTTCCAGAACTTTTGTGGGAAGTGGAGCTGATTCCAGTCCCCAAAGGGTGTAAATTCAAGTGTCGTTGCTGGCATTAAAACACCATGGAAACAAGACATCACACCTTTCGTCTGAAATTAGATTGGCCCCATAGAATTATCATTTTTTTACTATGCCAGATCTACATACATTAGGGCTCGACAAATCTTTTTTAAAATCTAGGAGCCAGGGTGAAAGTGTAGGAGCCAGACAAACTAAAAACAGGGGCTCTGCGCGGCGAAGACGAGCGCCAAAAATGTTCACCTTTTACACATGTCACACATGTCATAATGCCCATTACATTTTATACCACACACTGGAATGCCCATTGCATATGCCACACACAGTAATGCCTATTGCATATTATACCACACACCATAATGCCCATTACATATACCACAGGCCGTAATGCCCATTACATGTTATACCAAACGCAGTAATGCCCATTACACATTATGCCACAAAGGTTTAACCTGATATTTGCCAGGAGTAACATGCTCTGCTAGAGGTTACATGCTCGTTGCCACGGGGTATTACCCTTCCTTCTCCATCCCCACCAACAACATGCACGGGCAGAGGGATGGTCAATATAGAACGGATATGAGGCCTATGGTTTTTGTGGTAAATTCTTGATAAATAAGATAAAAAAATAAGAAATCATAATAAATAAAAATAAGCAATGCAAAAATAAAAATAAAAAAAAAAAAAAAATAAATAAGAAGGACACCTGTGGGAAGAAAGAATAGTTACAAAATTGTATACAGCTCCCTTGATATAGAATGAGGAGTCCTTAAAGCTGGGACAGTACTGCGCTTTTCCTACCAACTTGTCAGGTGGTGGAGATGCTCCTGCTGTTAGTGCCTCCGCATTATGAAAAGGACAGCCATGCGGCTGAGTGGGAGGTCACGCTGCCGAGGATCTGCTTGTTGTGCCTGGCGAGTAAAGGCCCCCATACACTAGCCGATTTTGGTCAGATTTCGGCCAGATCAGTCGGATCTGGCCTAAATCGGACCAAAATCGGCTAGTTTTGATGTCCCCTCAGATCCGATGCGCAGTCCCGTGCGCATCGGATCTGCGTCGGGTGGTCGGACCTGCTGCACGTCCGACCACCCGACTTGGGACCTAGTGGGGCGGCTCCGCGGTGGAGGGAGCAGGGGGGGCTGGGGATGCTGCGGGGGACACAGGCGGCATAGAGCCGGGCAGGGGGAGCCGGGAGCTGTCAGTACTGAATAAAAAAAAAAAAGCCCATACAATGAATGGGCGGCCTGTGATTGGCTGAGCGCTCTCTCAGCCAGTCAGCAATTGGCTGAGAGAGCGCTCAGCCAATCACAGGTTGCCCATTCATTGTATAGGCTTTTTTTTCTAGCACTGACAGCTCCCGGCTCCCTCTGCCCGGCTCTATGCCGCCTGTGTCCCCCGCAGCGTCCCCAGCCCCCCCCTGCTCCCACCAGCAGCCCGGCTCTGTAGCCCGCCCCCCCTGCTCCCCTGGTTTTTTACATGTGATAAATCGAGACGATTTATCACATGTAAAAAATGGCACATCAAGTGCCAATCTAATCAAGCTCCCCTGGGGAGCAGCCGGGGAAGCTCAGGGGGAAGTCGGGGGCGACTTGTCCTAAGGACAAGTTGCTCTAGTGTATGGGGGCCTTTAGGTGTCTGCAAGATGACAACTCTCACGGCTGCCTCTGTATCAGATCAGATCCACGGTGCGGCTTTTTCAAAACTCAAGGCTTCTCTTGAGTGAATCGGAGCTCACTGCCGCTCCTGATTGGCTGCTGAAGCGCAAGCTCACCGATTGGCTCGTGAGCAGCGTTGAGTTTTGAAATAGCCGCGGCGTGGTCCTGCTCTGATACAGTGGAAACTGGGTGAGTTTCCCACTCAATATTACTTCTACAAATTTTGGTTGATATGTTGACATTCAATAGGTTGACCACTATTAGTCAACAGGCAATAAATAGGTCGACACATGAAAAAGGTCAACATACGATAGGTAAACAATGACAAAATGTCAACATGCTAATGGTCAACACATGACAAAGGATGGCGTGAAATAGGTTAACAATGACAAAAGTTTGACATGCTAATGGTCGACATAAAAAGGTTGACATAATTTTTTTTACAATTATTTTTTTTTTCAACTGACTTGTTCTTTCTACTCTATCCATGTTGGCACAGAGGTGGATTGTAATAGCGAGGCGATTATAATACTGACAAATACAAGCAAAAAGTGAAAAAACTCATGTCGACCTTTTCGTGTGTTGTTTGTGTTGACCGTTTGTCAATATTGACCTATGGCATGACTGTCAACCTAGTAATTCACACCCTAATAATTTGTATACATAATTTATCGTCTTTCTTCTACAATTCTGAAGTGTTGTCATATAAACTGGTGCAGTCAAATCAACCCAATCAGTTAAGATTAGTGATAGTAATACAAAACTATCAATGGAGTGTATTTGGTCGGGTCACTTCCTGTATACTGTACATCTAAAAATCATGTTCTTTTATCTAACAAAAGTGCTCTGTGAGACATTTCTGTAGCATGTCATATCTCATATGTCATGTGCTACAAATCACTCCTAGGAGTGAACGAGAGCTACATGCAGTTGCATGTGGTAGCTACAGTATGTTTGAGGTAGAGTAGTATTTTTATTTTGAGGTATGTCATGCAAATGTACGAATTAGAGAAAAAATATTTTAAAGTACCAAAGACATAGTATACAATGATTTATGCAAGTTATGTAGCCTCTGGTTACAATAGAATATGTACAGTAGTTTATAACATAAGTTAAGTTATAAAGGGGATGAGTCAGGACATCTAAGCCTAGGAAATGCGATATTTACTGACCTTGCTATAACGCACCAATTTGTCTCTATATATATCTTTTTAAAGTAGTAAAATATTTATGTAGTGCTGTACACAGTGGCATAACTATAAATTTAGCTCCCCCCTGCCAAAAAATTTGTGGCACCCCCCAGTCCCTCCTCAGGCAGGACATCCCATCCGCTTACATACTGTAGCCTTCCGTCACCAAGGGATACTAGCGGAAGTGTGTATGGGTAATGACACCGGCCACCCCCAGGTGCAGAGGAGGTGAGGAGACTGGGGAGGGGGTGGCGGGCTGTCACCTACGGTACACAGCTACAGTGCACAGCCACCGCCACCCACTACTACTGAGTGACAGCAAACTGTGTATTTGTACAGTACAGCAGGTATGTTTCAGTGGGCCCGAGATCACTGGCTCCCCCAAGCCAGAGCTGGGGCTGCTGCACCATAGTTTTATCCTACTCCTGTCTTTGTATTTTTGTATTTATGTTTTTTTTTTTGTTGTTGATGAATGCAGTGTGCTTGTAATATTTGTCACTTTGTATTGATTTCTTTTCTGTGTACCATCTATTTTCATTCATCTTTTTTGTGTAATAATGAATGTGACTGTGAGGAGGGATTCAGTATGAAATCCCGGCGGTCGGGATACCGGCGTTCAAAATCCCGAAGCCGGAATCCCGACCGCCGAAATCCCGACAAGGGGGGGACGTGGATCGCCTCCCCTTGCGGGCTCGCTGCGCTTGCCATGCAGCGGGCCCGGTGCCTCGCTAATTTATTCTCCCTCCAGGGGTGTCGTGGACACCGACGGAGGGAGAAAGTGTTGGGATTTCGGCGGTTGGGATTCCGGCGTCGGGATTCTGATTGCCGGGATCCCGACCGCCGGGATTTTAACTGCATCCCGTGAGGAGAGGTGATGAGTTTTGGGAAAGTGTGGAATAGGAGCCGGTAGAGGAGGAGGGTGCCATCCAAATAGCTTTATCATATGATACTGCAATTATAATGTCTTGCAAATTTAAATTTTTTAAGGACAGGTGGCAGGGCAATTCCTGAAGAGGCGTCTCCTGTTGTGAAATAAAAGGAAAAAATAAATAGAAAAAAACACATGCGGGTGAATGGTGAACTGGCAGACACCCCACTCTCTTCTGCCCCTAGTGACTCCAGGGCAGCCACGGGCCAAGTTACTGCAGTTGGGCTGCAGGGTTTTGGAAACTGAACTCGCACCAGCTCTCTCCACAGAGGAGGGCTAGCCACACGTCATGATTTCCCCGACCCTTAAGTCCGGGAAAGGGGTACCCCACTCCACCTCTCCTCTCTGCCACCCCACCCTTATTGAGCCCAGGAGTCGCAATGCCAGGGGAACCCCCCTTCACCCAATTCAGGGTGATGGTGGCACTGGTGTGTGGGCCGAATGAGAAGCCTCCCTCCAAGTTGTCGGCTAGGACTTTTCTCATGTGATGGGGCCTTTCGGGTGGGGAGGCCCTCCCCTGGAGTGACCTCAGCTGGCGTTGGCCATGTTGCCCCCACTGGGATGGAGAAGGCATCGGCCGCACCAATTTATCGACAATAGCTTGGCTCGAGGGATGACTTTCAATAGATCACAGTGAGGCACTCACCCCCGAATTCCCAGGAACTGCACATTTTTATATGAAACTTATTTTTGGCCATGACAATAAATCTGATGTGAATTTTTTTGGTAAGGTCTGATGCATTTTTTTATTTTCTACTTTCATGTATAAATATGGGAGACAGCTCTTACCTAAATCACATTTGCATTAATGAATAGACCTGTTTTCTCATTGACTGTATTAAAGGCACATCCCTTGTAAGCTGGGTGTGAAATAACACATTTATTATTTTCAGCGCTCAAGATATTCTGTATTTTAACTTAATATTAATCAAGAAATTAGAAAAAAGAAGAGGTGTCCCCTCTGGTGTTCCTGTTAAAGAGACCTGAAATTTATGATGACAGCTGTACAGAGGGAAAGATATAAGCTCTTGATCCTAACTTCTATGTTAGTTTGAAAGGAAAACGTTAATGAATGTCATTCCTTTGATCTATTTGACATCTAAAATTTTGTCTGGGGCCATAGAAAGTGTTCTTCTGTGTGTTTTTCCCTGTTATGGTGCTGATTTGGGGGTTGGCCCAACCCTATTAAATATGGTATGCAGCAACTTCACACAAGCATATATTTTGGACAGTTATAATACATTATTAAGAGAAAGTTCAGTTTGTTTTAACCAGGATCATCTATCTTAATAGCACTGAAGGCAAAGCAATGCACAAGGGCCCTTATTCTGGTTCACTCGCAAAGACAAATTCCTTCTCAAATGGACAAACCATGTGTACTGCAGGTGGGGCAGATGTAACTTTGTAGAGAGACATAGATTTGGGTGGGGTTTTACTTCAAAGTGAGATCTATATTACAGTGTTAAATAAAGCAGTCAGTATTTTTCCTGCAAGGAGATTGATAGATCGCTCTCCACTCAGGGGTGTAGGGAGGGCAGAGCTGGCAGAGCACGAGCTCCAGGTGCCGAGACATCAAAGGGCGCTGGAGCTGTACAGCCTGCTACCCAGCTCCCTCCACTGCCTGCTCCCTGCTCTACCCGGCTTCGCTCAGCTGCCCTGTCCATGTCCGCCGCTATTAAGACTGCTGCTGGACCACTAGCCAATAGGCGCTTGTGGTCCAGCAGCCAATCAGAAACAGCATTGATGGCTGCTAGACCGCAAGCACCTATTAGCTAGCGGTCCAGCGGGAGACTTAAGTGAAAATAGCTGCAGACAGGGGCAGCTCAGCCGGGCAGAGCGGGGAGCGAGCGGGCGGGGAGGGGGTCCCTCTTGGCAAAGCACAATATTACTCCCCCTTGGCAATGATTAATATTAGTCCCCCTTGGCAACAAGCAATATTAGTCCCCCTTGGCAACGAGCAATATAAGTCCCCCTTGGCAAAGAGCAATATTAGTCCCCCTTGGCAATGAGCAATATTAGTCCCCCTTGGCAATGAGCAATTTCAGTCCCACTTGGCAACGAGCAATTTCAATCCCCCTTGGCAATGAGCAATTTCAGTCCCCCTTGGCAACGAGCAATTTCAGTCGCCCTTGGCAATGAGCAATATCAGTCCCCCTTGGCAACGAGCAATTTTAGTCCCCCTGGGCAACGAACAATTTTAGTCCCTCTTGGCAATGAGCAATTTTAGTCCCCGTTGGCAACGAGCTATTTCAGTCCCCCTTGGCAACAAGCTATTTCAGTCCCCCTTGGCATCGAGCATGATGCCCCTTGACATCAATCATGAAGCCCCTGGCATCGAGCATGAAGTTCCTAGCAATGAGCATGTACTGTAGGTAAGTAGCACTTATGTGTCAGATGTGTAATGGGCATTATGGTTTGTTATATAGTATATAAATGGCATTACGGTTTGTTATATAGTATGTAATGGGCATCATGTGTGGCTTTATGTGTAATTGGCATTACAACATGTGGCTTTATGTGTAATAGGTATTACAAAGTTTGCTAAAATGTGCAATGGGCATTACTGTGTGTGGTATAATGTTAGGCCACGCCCCCTTTACGCAGTGCAAGAGCCCTGCCCACTACAAATTGGGGAGGGGGGGGGGGCGAAACATGCCCTTGCTCTGGGCACCGTGGCACCTAGCTACACCACTGTCTCCACTACTATTCCACATAGGCTAAAAGGTTTTTATACAATCTGTAGATGATGCAAACTAACATAGCCACACACAAACGATAAAAGCATGCTGATACACCAGTTTAGACATAATTTTTTTGGAAATAAGCTCAGGGGCTGGCTGGCAACTTTTAGCCTGGGGGGCAAGTCCAGAGCACTGGCCCATAAGTAACAGCGCATCGTTAAAAAGGGATTTTTGTAAGAATTTACCGTTCGAATCCCTTTCTCTGATATGGTCCTGGTGACACAGCTTCACATTGGGATGTAGGAGGGTCCGCAGGAGCCAGGCACCTATCCTAAAGCTTTTGGAGGGTAGGCTCCTCCCCTACTGCATCCCAGATTCCTCAGTTCAATCTTTCAAAGCCACTGGAATACATTAACTCAGTACAACGCCTGCACATATCATATGCACAATTTTAAATTTAACTTTTCAACCAATTATAACATGAAACATCATGAACACTGGCATACTTACTGAGCGTAAGGGAGGGATCGCTGTGTCACCAGGACCATATCAGAGAAAGGGATTCGAACGGTAAATTCTTACAAAAATCCCTTTTTCTCTTTCAATGGTCCTGGTGACACAGCTTCACATTGGGACGTTCCAGAGCCGGTCCTTTTGGGTGGGTACGCTCAGGTCTGCAGTTCTCATCACTGCTCGCCCGAATGATGCGTCCACCGACGCGAACTCATGGAACCTATTGAATTTGGCAAAAGTATGAACAGATGACCAAATGGCAGCCCTGCAAACCTGCTCAGCTGTTGCCCCAAGTCGAACCGCCCAAGAGGTGGTAACCGACCTGGTGGTATGCGCATTAATCCTGGCCGGTACAGGCCTACCAACTTTAGCATATGCAAACGCAGTAACAGAGCGCAACCACCTAGCAATGGTCTGCTTAGAAGCAGCCCAACCAATTTTGTGTATGTCATACAAAACCAGTAAAGTATCAGTCTTTCTGACACTCTTAACTCTGTCCACCTAAACGCGCAAGACGCGCACAACATCCAAATTCCTCAATTTGTCCCTTTTCCTAGAACCCTCTGGGGGTTGAAACACAGGCAGAACCATCTCCTGATTTAGATGAAAAGCAGAGACTACTTTTGGTAAAAATCTTGGGGTACTGTCCGAAAGACAGCCCTATCATCATGACATATAAGGGAGGGAGACCTGTAGAACAAAGCTCCCAACTCCAATACTCTTTTTTCTGACGCCACCGCCAACAAAATACCAGCTTCCCTGTAAGGAAACTAAGGTCAGCCAACCTTAACGGCTCAAAAGGCGCCTTTTTAAGGTACTCCAGAACCAGAGATAATTCCCCTGGCGCTACTGGTTGCTTGTAGGGAGGGTTCAATAAAGAAAAACCCCCTGCAGGAAGGTCTGACTTCCAGTATTAATGCAACCCTTCTTCGGAAAGAAATTGACAAGGCCGAGATATGTACTTTGAGTTACTGAAGGCTTAACCCAGAGGAAAGTCCATTCTGTAAAAAACTCCAACAATTTTAGCCACTTTAAATCGGGATGTGTGTGATTTCTATCTTTCACACCATCGAATATAGGTCTTCCAGACCCTATAATAATTTTCAGAAGACTCTCTGGCTTTAATCATCGTGTTAACCACCACCTCTGAGAATCCTATATTCCTCAAAATGGCGGTTTCAACTGCCAGGCCATCAAAATTAATCAAGCTGAATCCAGATAGTTAAACGGTCCTTGTCTTAGACGGTCTGACCTCAGAGGTAGACGCCATGAGTCCACAGAGAATTTCTGAAGTCTCGAGTACTAGGACCTCCTTGGCCAATCTGGGGCCACTAAAATTACTGGAATTGTCAGGGCCTGTATCTTTTTCAACACTCTTGCCAGCATTGGAACTGGTGGAAAAACATAAAGAGAATTCCCCTCCCAGGGGATAGACATGGCATCCACCGCTTCTGCCAGTGGATCCCTCATCCTGGCATAAAACCTGGGTACCTGATGGATGAATTGGATGCCATCAGGTCCCCCTCCAAGGTTCCCCACCTCCATGTAATCTGGTGGAATACTTGTGGGTTCAGGCTCCATTTCCCTTCCATCAGCTCTTTCCTGCTCAGGAAGTCGGCCTCTATATTCTCCATTCCTGGTATAAATATTGCTGATAATGCTGGAACATTCTGTTCCGCCCACAAGAAGATTCGGGACACCTCCCACATAGCCAGCTTGCTGCGTGTGCCTCCCTGGTGGTTCAGATAAGCCACAGCTGTGGCGTTGCCAGTCTGAATCCTTAAAGGGAGCCTCTGCAACCTGTCTCCCGCTAGAGAAAACACTTTCCACACAGCTCTCAGTTTCAAGATACTGATCGGTAAGGCAGATTCCTATGGAGTCCACAAACTCTGCAGACGCAGGTCCAAGACTACTGCCCCCCCAGCCCCTGAGACTGGCGTCGGTAGTGACTACCAGCCAGCTCCAGGACTGCAGTGACCAACCCCACTGAAGGGAGTCCACGTCTGTCCACTATTTCAGGGAGGCTCGAGTTTCCGAAGACAGCACTATCTGTTCAGATTTCATGGTCTGTGTGATTCCTGACCAAGCCTTCAAAATATTCTCACTGGAACACCCGAGAGTGGAACCTGGCAAACTGCCGCGTCTCGAAAGACGCCACCATCTTCCCCAGCAGCTTGAGGCACCTCCATACTGATGCGCTCCGAGAGCTGAGAATCTCCTGGACTAAGGCAACCAGATCCCTGGCCTTTGCCTCCAGTAAAAATACCCGATGTAGATGGGTAACCCGAATGACCCCCAAGAATTGGAGTCTCTGTGACGGCACCAACTGAGACTTTTGTAAGTTTAAAAACAAGCCGTGAGCCTGCCAAAAACCCAATGGCTTTTGCCAAGTGACTCTTCAACATGTCTGCTGACTCCGCTCTGAACAGCAGGTCGTCCAAATATGGGATCACGGTGTTTCCCCTCAGTCGAAGCACAGCCGCCATTACAGACATTATCTTGGTGAATACCCTTGGCGCTGAGGCCAGGCCGAAGTGCAACGCCTGGAATTGCGAGTGTATGGTCTCCTATCTCAATAGGGCCTGATGTCCTGGGTGAACAGGAACATGAAGGTACGCGTCCTGGACATCCATGAACGCCAAAAATTCTCCCTGGTCCAGGCTTCACAGCACTGACCATAGAGACTCCATTTTGAAATGGTCTACCCACAAATGGATAATTAACGACTTTAAATTGAGAATCGGTCTGAAAGACCCGTCTGGTTTGGACACCCGACACAGTGGAATAAAAGCCTTTTTTCCATTCCGCTCTGGGGACCGGGATCACCACACCCTTCTCTAAAAAAGAATGAGCCGCTCCCAAGGGAGCTGTACGGAGCCGAGCCCCTTTTGGTATTGGCGTGGGAATGAATCTTCTTGGAAGAAGACCCTTGAAGGGAATTCTGTAACCCTGGGTTGTAATTTCTAACACCCAAGAATCCCGGTCTAACAATGCCCATGCGTCTTTGAACAGTGTCAGATGTCCCCCCATCTAGACCACCGCCGGGCAAAACCCTTGGCAGTCATGCAGATGGTTTGTCCTCTTCTTTGTGTTTTGGTTTCTTATTTTTGAAAGGAACCAAATTTAGACTTTAGGACCTTTCCCCTGAAGGGCTGCCCTCAGAAAGACGCACCTCCTCTAAGGGAGGGCCGCAAGGCTGGCCTGAAAGCAGAAACCTTGATGTCTGCTTGGCTGCAGGGACTAGCAGGAAACTACTTTTGCCACCTGTGGCCTGCTTAATAACCTCTTCCAGTTCAGAAGCAAATAACAGCTTTCCTTTAAAAGCTATTGTCTCTAAGGCTTTCTTAGACACATTATCTGCCTCCCAAGCCTTAAGCCAGAGGACTCTCCTGTCATTTACAGACACTGTGGAAACTCTGGCAGCCATTTTGAGAGCTTCCTCTCAGACTTCAATACATGCTCTGCAGCCGTTTTTAAGCTTCTCTGCAAGCAATAACACACAAGGGTCAACGTGTAAAATAGTGCACAAATTTCTGGCCCACACGATCATGGCCTTAGAGACCCAGGCTGAAATCATCAGAGGGCGTAGGGTGTATCCCACCCCTTAAAATAATGCTTTGAGGTTACCCTCCAGCTTTTAGTCTGCGGGGTCCTTAAACGCTGCTACTCCTTGTACTGGTAGCACAGTGGCTCCACCTGAGGTCTTGATACACGTGTCACAGAAGCATCTACCACTGGGACCTTTTTTCCAGAGGTCAGCATGCGCCTCAGGCATGGGGTACAGGCTTAGAAATCTTTTAAGTATCTGAAGCCTTTTATCAGGGGTTTTTTAGGCCCCTTTGCAGGGAGATATCAGAATCTTTACGCTGTCTCATAAAAAACAACCTTTGCAGGAGTTTATCCTTCACAGACAAATTTAATGCCTGTTTAACAGCAGTAATAAAATCCTCTACCCCTGAGGCTGAGGACTCTTCAGAAATATCACCCTGGTTTGGTTCTGTGTAGTCTCCTACCTCATCAGCAGCTAATAATGGCTCTGAATAAGACCTTTTAGGTGTCCCCACAGAATAACCATAAAACTTGTGCAACAAGTAATTTAAACCTGCTGATTCCCATAGCAGTATCCTGCATGACCAGTAATAAATCAGGATCTGTCTGGGTCCGAGGCACAGAGCTAGGGGACTGCTGAGAGAATGGCAATGGTCTAGGGAAATTACCAGCCATCACTCTGCCTGTCCAGTAATGCACCAAAGCATTTTCAGACCTGCCTAGGGCCTGGCCCATGCAAGTTCCGATGTACTACCCTCTGGAGTTCACTCCCCATGGGTTTCACAGCAGCGCATATAAATACATAAGCCCCCCTCAGGGACAATTCTCAGTGTACAACCACTGCAAGCGCTCAATGCATTTGAGGCTCCCTCCCCCAAGACCACAGGCTGTTGCTCAGACCTGATGTTCTCAATTAACACAGTCCCAGCATTAAATGTACAAACATTATATACAGAACCAATATACTCAGTTCACTTAGCTTTCTGTAGTCTTCAGAATGGGGAAAGCGATGCCCAGGAAATCCAATCACTCTGTCAGGATCTGTAAGCCAGCTCAGCTCCGCTGCAAGCGTTCTGAATGGCGCCAAAACAGAGTGAGGGAAGGGATCAAGTCCCTGCTGCTGCGGGGTCTGTGACTTTTGGCGCCAACTACCCCCAGACAGCCGCTCCCATTGTAGGATCTCCTTGTTCCAGTATCTCCCCCTCAGCTGGGGACCACTCGGAACATGCCTGTAACAACACTGCTGTCCTCTCGTATCAGGAGCTCAGTGTGTAAGCTCCGCATAAAATGGCCGCCGCCATCACGGAGCGCCTGTCCCCCATGATCCCCACCTAGCGTGAAGCCGGTTTCAGAGCGCTCCGGAGCCCAGGCAGCTTCTTAAAAGAAGCTGTAAGCGCTGCACAGGGAGGCCAGACAGCGTCTCCCATGTGCACAGTGAGCTGACAGGACGCGCTTCTGTCAGCTCCTGCTGCGCTAGCAGTGTGAAGATTCACTAATGAGAATCCTCACACTGTGCCTACCTAGCTAGTGTAAAAGTTAATAAAATAATAAAAACCCTAACTAGCTCTACTCCTTCGGCTGCTCCGGCAGCCCTTTAGAATAGCACCCACTCCAGTGGGCACCTAACACGAACTGGGGAATCTGGGATGCAGTAGGGGAGGAGCCTACCCTCCAAAAGCTTTAGGATAGGTGCCTGGCTCCTGCGGACCCTCCTACATCCCAATGTGAAGCTGTGTCACCAGGACCATTGAAAGAGAAATTAGGTTTTTTTGTTTAATAAATATGTATTATTATGGAGTTAATTGTACCATAGATACTTGATTGAGCTCAGCTGTCACTCGCTCAAGCAAGTTTCACGGTCTATGTTAAGGCCCCCATACACTGTGCGATTTGGGCACGATTTCACCCGATTTGTATGAATCGGGCTGTGAAATCGCCCCAAATCGCATATGTTGACATCCCCTCCGACGCGATGCGCGCTCCCGTGCACATCGGATCAGAGTCAGGAGGTCGGACGGGCTGCACATAAGATTTGCTAAATCTTATGTGCTGCCTGGAGCCATGCGGGGGACTGCAGCTGGCGGGGGACCTACCAGGAGAGAGCAGGGGGGACAGCGCAGGGAGCTGGGCAGGAGGAAGCCGCTCCTGTCAGCAGGGGGGGGGGGTGGCGATGCAGGGAACCAGTGAGCCGGGAAGGAGAAGACGCTGCAGTGGGCAGCTGCACAGTGGGAGCAGAGCACTTCAATAAAAAAAAAGCCCATAGAAACAAATAGGAAGCCATTGATTGGCTGAGACCATGCAAAACTTCCATGCATCACACTTGACCACTTAAACACTTTTATTACATCAACACCCCCCCCCCCCCCCCCCAACATGTTATACACTTACTGGCTGGCTGTGCTTGGGGGTAACTCTAGAGAGTGAGGTTCCTTCAGGTTCTCAGTGACGCTGTGTGACTCAGGCAGTGCTGCTGCTGCACGCAAGCGGCTGCCAGCACAAGCTTAGCGTAGATAGGGGAAAGCACCGCAGGGCTTGCTGTGTGCCTGAGCTCTTTCAGCAGCACGCAGTCAGGTGGGTGGAGGCTCCGGCGCACAGCACGCCCTGCGGTGCGGTGCGTCCCCCTCTCTGCACTGAGCTTGTGCTGCTGACAGCAGCTTGCGTGCAGCAGCAGAACTGCCTGAGGGGCTGGAAGACACAAAACAGCGGCATGCTCCCTCCTCTGCTCGCCAGCTCTTTCCCCCATGAAACTTTGTGCTGCATCAGACACTGCCAGGAGGCCCTCCCTGGCAGTGACATGTCCTCATACAGGAGGACGGCGGCCATGTTTTTGTAGTCCCGGCCATATACCGAATGCCGCGGCCGGAGCCACCTACTGCTGGAGGAGGAGGAGGTGAACTCCTGCGGTCCACCGAGCGGCCCGCAGGAGTACTTGATAGAGCGGCCCGGGGGGCACATGGCACCCTGCCCCCCGGCCCAGCCCGCCCCTGAATAAGCTTGATTCACACGCCTCTTAAAGGGGTATTTATCAACGCTCAGAGAGAGAGAGAAAGTGCCATTCAATCAGCTTCTGCCTTACATGTTACTGGATGTCTTTAAAATATTACAGGAACTGAGTGGTTGGTACTTCTATCTCTCACAGGTCCTCCAACTCGGAGCTCCCCTCCTGGCAGCAGGTAAATGGGGTCTCATGTGATACATTGCATGTGAAAGGATCGCAGGAGATATATCGACTGCGATCCTGCCCAAGGGGGTCAGGTGGCCATACACTGCCACAATGGATACATCACAGTAGTGTATGCCCAGCTTTAGTCTTTAGACCAGTGGTTTCCAAACGGGATACGGTCACTAGATAGGCAAGCATTAGGTCGACAATCATTAGGTCGACATAACAAGGTCGACAGGCATGAAGGTCGACATGACTGAAGGTCAACATGGGGTTAGGTTGACAGGGTCATTAGGTGGACATGGTCATTAGGTCGACATGGGAAAGGTTGATGGTCAAAAGGTCGACATGTGGTATTTCACCTTTTTCTTGAGCCTACATGTGTCGACAGGCGGTATTTCATGCCCTGTCATCCACTAGGGCATGGTAGGAGAATAAAATAGTGCGCCAATCGTAGCGAGGCACCAAGTCCGAAGCATGGCAAGCACAGCGAGCCAGGCGAGGGGACGCGGTGCATGTTTTTAGTGTCCATGTCGAGAGTGTCGGGACAAAAAAAATGTGAAAAACCCCATGGCGACCTTTTGACTGTCGACCTTCCCCATGTCGACCTAATACCCCTGTCGACCTAATGACTCTGTTGACCTAACCCCATGTCATCCCGACCTTGAGGCATGTCGACCTTGTAGTGTCAACCTAATGCTTGTTGACCTAATGCTTGTCTATCCAATGATCCCATTGGATAGACAAGCCTCCCAAACTGTGTAACTATGTACGACGAGGCTGTTGCAGTGGTGCCTTGGGCTGGTGATCTGAGACCAAATCCTTTTTTCAAAGTGATAGGCAAAACCTAGTGCTGACAGTCATAACCTATGTGGATAATAAGAAGCACAATTGTGCACCACTCACATAACTGACCTCAAGAATTACATACTGTATAAGCATAATTTACTAAATGCAATATTTTTTCCATGCTTTATCCCATACTTGCCTACCCTCCCGGAATGGCCGAGAGTCTCCCGAAAAAGGGGTCCCCCTCTCGGCCCCCTGGGAAGGTGGGCAAGGCTCCCGCATTCCCCCCAGAGCCTCTGCTTCCCCCAGAGCTGGGGAAAGAAGTGCCGTAAATCACGGGTCCAGGGGAGGTGGCGGGACTAAAATGATGCAAATCACGTAATTTCATGTCATTTTAGCCCCACCCTTACTCGCGGACCCGCAAATCGCGGTGTTTGCGTGGATTGGGGGCGGGGCTTTGATAAGGCAGTCTTGTCCCTGCCCCCCGACCTGCACATTTTGTGTCCTCTCTGGGCTTCTCCCAGAGAGGGACATTGAAAAGTCGGCAAGTATGCTTTATCCCAGTGGTTCCCAAACTGTGTGCCTAGGCACCCTGGGGTGCCTCAGGACACTTACAGGGGTGCATTGGGTTGGTGGACCAGGATTAATTCATATTAGTTATGTGCAATGTAACAGGCAAAAGCAATGCTAGTGGCTGCCAATTATAACATATGTGGACAAACAGGAGCAAATCCTGTCCCTCACCAGATAACTGTGACATAAAAAAAACACAATGTACATAATTTTATATATTTTTTTCTGAATTTCCCAATAAGAAACATTTGGCCTAGGGGTGCCTTGAAAACATTTTGATGCTCTAGGGTGCCGTGATTCAAAAAAGTTTGGGAACCCCTGCTTTATCCATAAATAAAATCCTTTATCATTAAAAAAACTTTTATCCTAGGGATACAGCTGATACTCTAGAACTCCATGATCAAGATCGTTTGGGAACCACTGCTTTAAATGTTAAATCTAGAGACAAAATAGTTTTAAATGCATCATTTCTTTTGTATATGACTTATTGCTATCTGCATTTATTTCAGCATCATGTTGTGAGAAGAATTCATATTTTCAAACAGTAATTTAATTGCAGGGATCGTTCTATGATAAATACATGTAATTAATAAATAATTATTGGTGTTTTTTTTCAATACTTAAAATACATTTCTACTGTTTTACTGTTGAGCAGTGATATAATAAGAGGTCAATAGTTATAGCTGTTTTTTGTTATCTTTTCTTTTGCACTTCTCACACACCCTGTGTTTAACAAATCTCTTGTATGGTGCTTTGCTATTCATTCACAGATGCTTTGGAATGTCAAAGTAGTATGTGCCTCAAATATTGATTTTAACATCTGGTGCAGGCTGAGACCTGTATCTAAACAAAACTGATATAGTTATTTGATGCTGTAAAGTTTAACTATGCTTTACTGTGTTGCCCCATCAAGCTACTTATTAACTTACATGTTAGTACACTCACCCAACTAATGACAATACAGCAACAATACAATACAGAAGTAGAAAATAAAGGATACTCCTCTGCAGGGCCGGACTGGGCACAGAATCAGCCCTGGCATTTTGAGCACACAGGCCCACCTGCAGCAGACGGGACCCTTGCCACGGTTCTGTTATTATCCAGGGGATCAGGCTGTGGGGTCCAGTTATAAATATAATACAGGGGGAGCAGCCTGTTGTGTCCTGTTATTATACAGGAGGAGCAGCCTGTGGGGTCCAGATTGGGCATTACGGAGTGTTCCATAATGTGTAATGGGCATTACGATGTGTTCCATAATGTGTAATGGGCATTACGGTGTGTTTCATAATGTGTAATGCCTCCTTTTACTGATGCCATGCCTACTTTCCATGAGACCACGACCCCTTTTCTACACGAAAAGGGGTCGTGGTCTCATGGAAAGTAGGCATGGCATCAGAAAAAGGAGGCATTACACATTATGAAACACACCGTAATGCCCATTACACATTATGGAACACATCGTAATGCCCATTACACATTATGGAACACTCCGTAATGCCCAATCTGGACCCCACAGGCTGCTCCTCCTGTATAATAACAGGACACAACAGGCTGCTCCCCCTGTATTATATTTATAACTGGACCCCACAGCCTGATCCCCTGGATAATAACAGAACCCAACAGGCTGCTCCCCCTGTATAATAATAGTAACAACTGGACCCCACAGGCTGATCCCCTGTATATTAACAGAACACAACAGGCTGCTCCCCCTGTATTATAAACTGGACCCCACAGGCTGATCCCATAGAATTTGACGGCAGATAAGAACCACTTGGCCCATCTAGTCTGCCCCTTTTTTAAACATGTTACCTCAAACCAAATTTGATCCCTATTTATTCCCTGTATAATAACAGAACACAACAGGTTGCTCCCCCTGTATAATAATAATAATAATAATAATAACAACAGGACCCCATAGCCTGCTCCCCCTGACTAATAAGGTGTGGGTGGTAGAGACAGAAAGGGGGGGGGGCAGAGAGGGATGGGGGTGGGAGAGACAGAGAGGAGGGTGGGTGGTAGAGACAGAGAGGGGGGGGGGAGAGACAGAGGGGTGTGGGGGGTGTGGGGGGGGAGCGACAGAGAGGGGTGGGGATGGGGGGTGTGAGAGATAGAGGGGGGGGAGTGGGGGGTAGTGGGAGAGACAGAGAGGGGATGGGGGGGAGACAGAGGGGGTGGAGGGGTGGGCGACAGAGAGGGGTGGTTGGGTGGGAGAGACTATAGAAAGACAAATGGACAGAGAGTGAGACAGACAGGACAGAAACCAAGAGAGAGAAGGAGAGGTGGGGTAAATAAAATACACAATAACAATACAATACAATAGATGTAGCTTATCTAGACTTTAGTAAAGCTTTTGACACTGTCCCACATCGCAGACTGTTAAATAAACTTGAAAGCTTGGGATTGGATTCTAAGATAGTTGAATGGATAAGAGCGTGGTTGCAGGACAGAAAACAGAGAGTTGTAATAAACGGAGTACAGTCAAAGGAGGGAAAGGTTACAAGTGGAGTACCCCAGGGATCTGTACTTGGATCAGTGCTTTTTAATATCTTTATTGGTGATATTTCAAATTGAGGGTAAAATGTGCCTTTTTGCAGATGACACAAAGGTATGCAACAGGGTAGACACACCAGGAGGGGTAAAACAAATGATTGAGGATCTAGGTAGATTAGAGAAATGGTCAAGAGAATGGCAACTACAGTTTAATGCCAAAAAATGCAAAATCATGCACTTGGGTCTCAGAAATCCAAAGACTAAATATAGTATAAATGGCACTATAATGGAAACTACTGAGGAAGAGAGGGATCTAGGTATCACTATTTCAGGGGACTTAAAAGCAGGTAGGCAATGTAACAAAGCAATGAAGAAGGCAAGTCAGATGCTTGGTTGCATAGGGAGAGGTATCAGCAGTAGAAAGAAAGAAGTAATAATGCCACTGTATAGGTCATTGGTACGACCTCACCTAGAGTATTGTGTTCAGTTCTGGAGGCCATATCTCCAGAAGGATATAAATACATTAGAGACTGTACAAAGAAGAGCAACTAAAATGGTGCATGGCCTACATCACAAAACGTACCAGGAAAGACTTAAAGATCTTAATATGTATACTTTAGAGCAGAGAAGGGAAAGGGGAGACACGATAGAAACTTTCAAATATATAAAGGGTTTTAACAAGGTACAGGTGGGAGACCTTCTTCACAGGAAGAGGAGCAACAGAACACGAGGACATGCACTGAAACTAGAGGGAGGAAGATTCAGGGGAAATGTGAGGAAGAATTACTTCACAGAAAGAGTAGTAGATAAGTGGAATAGCCTACCATCAGAGGTGGTAGACGCAAATACAGTAGTACAATTTAAACATGCTTGGGATAAGCATATTGATATCCTTACAAAAAAATAAGGATCAAATATGGTTTGAGGTAACATGTTTAGTAAAAGGGGCAGACTAGATGGGCCAAGTGGTTCTTATCTGCCATCAAATTCTATGTTTCTATGTTTCTATAATACTACCTTCTACTGTATGATCCCAGCTCCTGAATGTGGTCTGGATTTAGGTCTCTCCCCCATGCTGCTGCCTGCTCCTGCCTCCGAGCTGATGCATGCACACCATCTTCCTCTGTCACCTTAGCTTTCACTTTGTGCTCAAAGCTGAGCACAAAGCAAGAGACACCTAGAGGCACCCAGCGATACTGCAGTGAGCAGCGACACTGGCTGAGAGGAGAGCAGCAGCAGCAGCTGTCTCATACCCTCCAACTGTACCAATTTAGCCAGCACATTGCTGTTTTTTAATGGTCTGTATTGGCTAAATCTAACTGTACCGAATGTAGCGGTATTTTTGTAGCCAGCTCCTCGGACTCTGGGAGTTGTAGTTTTCTATTTGTAGTTTCCCAGTTGTACTGCTCTTCTGGCAGCGTTAGCTGAGAGGGCAGTGGCTGGCCAAGAAGACTTCATCTCCCAAGGTGCCCTGCAGGAGGACTCATCGAGCCCACCTCCCCCTGCTCACACACGCGCGGCACAGGGCGGAGATGCAAGAAATGACAGACACCACCTGATTAGTGAGGGAATGCCAGCCCTCCAGCTTCCGCAGCGCACACCGGGGGCCGGGGACTGACGCTGAGCTGAACTGCTGGGGAAGGTAGGCAGCAGCAGTAGCACAGCATCAGCATGTGTGGGGGTGGGGCTGGGTGTTTTTTTATGTGTTAAACTCCACTTTCTAGAGTGGTGGGTGTCCTCTTGAAAATAAAAATGCACAGTACACATTCGGAAAGTGGGTGTGACCACACCCACTTTAACTGTGGCCATGCCTACTTTACACATGGCCACACCCCCTTCCCGAAGGTACCCCGATTTCTGTCTCGTGTACTCCGGCCGGCCAGCACATCCATCCTCTCCTCAGAAAAGACTCAAAAGACTCAAATTCGGCCCACCTGGCCATCGGCCCTTCTGGAATTTGCCAGAAGTGCCAGATGGCCAGTCCGGCCCTGCTTTATAAAGTGTGTTGCAACACATGTAGATAGATGTAGTATTACCCAGGCTACCCAGGCACTGAAATGTATGAAAATCATGCAGATGCCATAAAGTGTAATGTTTTACAATGCAAAGGGTATAGAGTTCTCTTCAAAATACTGAGTGCATTTCTGTGCTCAGCATACCGTATTACATTATGTTCAGTCTGGTGACCACTCTACAATATAAATCCTATTCTGTAGACCACCATATCATAGGTGACCTCGCTAACATTTTGCTGGCTACTTGCCAGTGCAAACCCCAGTCTGGTGGTTAATACACTGAAATTGGATATTATTATTAGTCATACTGTTAGTGCCAAGAAACTGTCACAACCACTAGAGAATTCGTATGTTCTAATTGGTAAATAGCAACAGCCAGCTACTTGCACAGTAGACTATGCCAAAGTACATTAACCAGTTAGATGACCAAAGCTGTTATGACGGTTACCTCACAAATCCCCTAGAGACAAGGGCTTCAGGTGTCAGGTGATTTAGATTGTGGCCACTGCTGTGCAGCTAGGTATTTTGGGCTGAGGATTTTGAGACTGGGAATCAGAAAGCAAAATTTGGATGATATGGGAAAAGGCAGCAAACATGTCTTAAAAAGGTAAGGTGCAAGATGCAGCGAAAATGATTGGCAGTAAGATAAAAGCATTTTAACAAGAAATTGATTAACCTTCTGCGTATAATGGTGAATGCAGGGCTGGCTATTTTGGTTATGTTTGTAACAGGTTATAGGCTTGCTAAATAATTACAACTCATACAACATTGAACGGTTTTAAATTGTTAAATGGGTTATGTTTTGAGCATTCAAAGGGGACACCAATAATAAGGGGGATCCTTAGTACAGACTGTGAACTTCCTCTTCCCTCTAGTTCTCCCCTAACACTATCCATGTCACCAGTGACCTGCTTCCTTGCCTTCCGCTCCCCTGTTTCCTATATGTTGGGTTCAGAGGCGTAGTTCTAAATTTACTCCTGCAACCCACCACTATTTGCTCATTTAAGATACAGTGAGTCACCTTACCATTTCCACTTTTTTGTCCTACACAGTTGGTATATTTATATTAATGTTTTTATCTATGTTTTGCATTGTTTTCATACTTCTATATATTTAGCATTATGGAGGAAATTAACTAAGATGTGTATTGTACTTCACATGTGATATTGCTATGGGCAACCAACTAGAATCTACTTCTTATTTATTTAGCACCCTCTAGAAGATGGTAGACAGGATCTGATTGGTTGCCATAGCAACATCACATGTGAACTAGAATACATATCTTAGTAAATTTCCCCCTATGTGTCTGTGCACACTTGTATAACACCTTATAAGTAAAGAAACAATACCAAGGAGGAATCATTTATGGAGGGATTGGCACTGAAAAGGGTACTGGCAAGTCCATTAAATAACAAATGATATGTACCTGCAGAAGTGACTATGTCTATGTCCAGTGTAAATTTGTGAGTGCTGTATAAAAGTAATTTATCATCATTAGTTTTATGGCAAAATGGGTGACTATGGATTTCTGTGTAAATGTCATGCATGACAAACTGGAACTGTATATAAGTTAATGTTTAGTGAAGTTATAAATCTCATTGTGATTAATGGGTGTTTTGATTATATAACATAAAATGCAAATGTATAACAGCACTGTATGGTTGAAATGTACTTCTGGGAAAGATATAGAATTTTGTGAGTGAAGGTGGATAAAGAAATGAAATTGTGTGCAAAGCAGAGAGGATAATGTGTTTAGGGGGGAAATGGTCATAAACTGCTCTTATATACTGGACACCACACCTTTATGCTAAAATATAAAACTAGGGGGAATATTTATCAAAGTATGGAAAGCAATATCAGCTCCTTACTGACATTTTTCAAACAGCCTATATAATGACCGCAAATGCAGGGTTGCACTGGGACTTTGAAATGGTTCAGTCCCAGTGCAACCCTTCATTTTGGTCCGTTCACAACGCTTCCGCGAACCGGCAATAGTGCCGGTTTGCTGATGTCATGTGGGGGCGGGGCAGAGCAGTGGAGCATCATTGGGTATTGGCATGTTGCTACCGGTTTACGGGACCCGGTAACCCCTTTCACATCGCACCAATTACCGGGTCAAACCGGCTAGAAACCAGCATGAACCCGGTAACTAGGTGCAATGTGAAAGCGGTATTAGTGGTTTATTTTAATTCACTTGATCTCTGCTGTGATAAATACTCCCCTATGCAATTTGGATACAAATAAATATGTTTTCCAAAAAAAAAAAACAATCAGATTTTCAGGATCCTCCTGACCATTCCGGGATTGTTGGCAATTATGACTACATGGGAGAATACATACATATAAAAGGTTGCAAAGGACAAGTCATCATTTGAAAGAGAGCAAGTTTACTCATAAGAAATTCATAAAACTTTTTTCACGAGACATTCCCCAGAAATAATGTTCTGGAGAGTAGCTGATTCACCCTTAAACAGAGCTGTACCAGAAACAGATAGAACAGCTGATCTACTCTAAACAATGAAGACTGGAAGGGAGGGACATTTAAAACAGACCGCAGATGGTAGAACCATTTTCCATTTAAAAGCCAAATATGGGCACAGTATTTGCCAATGGCAAGAGGCAACCTATTAAATCTTACATGTACAGTATATGTGATTGCTTGCAGTCATTTACCACACAACAATTTATATAAATACATACATGTCATTTAACCATTGAAATGTAGATTAAGTACTAATACAAGAGAAGTGGAAGAAATGTATTCTAACCTGAAAGTAACAATAAGCAACAATCAATAAATATGAATTTACAGCAGACTGTCATTAAGAACAGGTGCACAGTCTAATAGATGCCAGTGATTGCTGCACTTTCCATAAAGCTTAGATCATTTGTGTGAATTTACATAATTAAATCCTTGATAGTGCAGGTTTGCACTGTGTCATACTACCACCTAACAGAGATGAAGAGATTTAGATGTTGGGGCAGATGTATTAAGCCTTAAAAAGAGATAAATGCAAGGGTGATAAATGTCCAGCCAATCAGCTCCTTACTGACTTTTTTCAAACACAGCCTGTAACATGGCAGTTAGCAGGTAATCGGCTGGGCGTTTATCTCTCTTTATCACCCTGGCATTTATCTCTTGGTAAGGCTTAATACATCTGCCCCAATGTTCTCAAAGGTTTGTTTAAAAAAAATGGGGCAGATGTATTAAGACTTAACAAGAGATAAATGCAAGGGTGATAAGGAGAGATCAGTGGCGTAGCTATGTTTTGGGCGCCCCCCCGCCGTTAGGGGGGGGCGCCCCCCTCGCCGCCGCCCCGCCAAGCACCCCAACCCCCCCCCCCCCCCAGCCTTACCTATCGCGCTGGTCCCGGCGGCTCCGTTCTTCTGCTGAGGACCACCACAAAATGGCCGCCCCTATACAGCAGACAGTTTCAGAGAACTTTGTGCTATATGGGGGCGGCCATTTTGTGGTGGTCCTCAGCAGAAGAACGGAGCCACCGGGACCAGCGCGATAGGTAAGTGACAGTCTGTTGGGGATTGGGGGAGGGTTTAACTATAGCACCACAGCCCCCGGCGCCCCCACATGCACAGCGCCCCCCCCCCCCCCGCGGTGGCGGGGGCTGCGGTGCTATAGTTACGCCGCTGGGAGAGATAAATGTCCAGCCAATCAACTGCTAACTGCCATGTTACAGGCTGTGTTTGAAAAAAGGCAGTAAGGAGCTGATTGGCTGGACATTTATCTCTCTTTATCATCCCTGTTTTTATCTCTTGTTAAGGCTTAATACATCTGCCCCATAGTTTCCTATAATGCTTCCTTCATAGAGGTAGGTGCATTCTCTGCCGAAAAAGAAAGTGTCACTGTGATTTTTTGCTTTGTTTTCACCCAATTCACAGCGAGTATGCGGAAATGAGTCAGGTGTACGTGACACAAAGGGTCACATGAAGGTGACAAGGTTGACCTGTCTGCATATGCCTATATCGCATGTTTGTGCGCAGATAATGGTGGAATGTGACCCATGTATCACCCTCTCTCTGTCACTCGTCACCTCAGCTCCTAGTAGAGTGACTGGAATACTGTACCTTAAGAAAGAAGGGACACGGGTGGAGTATGTGAACGTAGAAAACTATACAATACATAGTGACAGTGTAATGACTAAATGTGTTTATATGGCATTTACCACTCTAATCTTTTAACTATCATATACAATGAAATGAACAAAAGCTTAAGCCAACATATAATATATGCACAGTATGTAACCTTTATTCATATATGGCTAGTCATTTCTTTCATACGCATAAATGTAAAGAACCATAGAGGGGGAGAGACTTGTTTTTATCTACATCAGTTATAGTGTTGACATGATGACAGGTGTGGGCCCCAGTGAGTATCTGAGAAATAATGCCCTTCCTTTTCACCCAAACAAAATTACAGTATTATCATTCAAATTATATTTACAGTATAGAGAGCATTCTTTAACAAGCGAACATTTTACTAGGCGTGGAGTGTAAATGACACAACAATGTGTAATGTACAAAAATGGAGTGCTAGATGATCGGTTATATAGTAGTGTGTTCAGTTAATACCTGAAAAGATGTTACTGTCATTTTCATTTAAATTCCAGATTCATAGCAAAATGTAAAGGCCCATACACACGTGGCGATTTCAGCCCTAGTCAGATCGCTTAGAAATTCATCATGGATCGCTCTGTGTATATGGCCTACGGCGATGTACATTGCAGGGGAGATCTTGAGTGCATTCAGTCAAAAATCTAGTCAGATCGCCAGTTTTCTCACCAGAGACTGGTCAGCACAGATTGCTCAGTACACATCAGTGGTGCATGGCATGTGTTTCAACGATGTGTGTCATCACATGTGTGTCAGCGATCTGTGCTAAACTAGTCACTCAGCAGTGGGCTGAAGTCACCCTGTGTGTATGAGCCTTAAGATTGCTAAATAATACTGTCTGTATCGTTAATATTATTTAAATGATATATGGTTGATGGTGTGGAACAGAAGGAAGACTGGTGTTTCTCAGCTGCATATTCATAGGAGTCAATTCAATTAGGATCAAATTGATTGATCTGACAATGGCATCCATACTCGCGCCCCTCACAGTGCGATCTCACTGTGGATTATCTGATGTTTGTATGCAGCTTGATGGGGTAGCAAATTTAAATCTGCAAATCTGGAAACACCGTAAATGCTACAAATAGCCTTGCTTGTGTGCATGAGATGTTTGTGTCTAATTGAATTGACCCCGTACTGTAGCTGTCCACATCTGTCATTGTGCCATCACTGAAGAGAACATAAATGGTCTATCCCTCTCTGTGGTTTTTTACATATATGTGTATGGATTAAATGACTCTCCATACATGGAATATGTAGATTTAAGCAACTGGTAATTAGATAGTCAAGTAAAGAACAAACAAAGTGTATACTCAACATTTTACTTCCATGCTATTTATGCTGACTGATACCTCTTCCTCAGGTTATTTTATCATAATCACATCACAAGCTGCGTCCATGTGCAACAGTGTCCGAGTTTCTGGGCACATGTAATGTATTCATTTAGTTGTACAGTGCCAACCTACAGTAGATGAGCCTTTTTTTGTGTTTGCATCCAGTTTGCCCACGTGACAAGCTAGCCTTAAGGAGTGGTGATTAGAGAGAAAACTATAATAGCAGATACAATATACCATTGAATCATGTAATTGCTACCATTAACTCATGATTATATTGCTCTGTAATTTACGCAGGAAGCAAGAACATACTATTGGAAGGAGAGGTCATAAGCATGGGTTCCCATTGTAGAGCATATAAACAGTAAGTCATTTACTCTACTCTCGCTCAGCTTTTCTCCTCAACCCACCAACCATGTGAAGAGGGTCCCTGTGTGAACTGCGGGTTTAGCTGCCCCATTGTTCTCTGGGTCACTGTGTTCTGTCAGCTTTGGCACGTTCCTGATACAGAGGTGGAGTCGCCCCAGGGTGTGCAAGAAAATCCTTTCTTCTAGTTCATTGTGTCATCGCAGCATGCTGACTCTTGCCTGACATCTCAGCGGAGGGATAACGGTGATGATTGCAGAGTGTGGGGGATGGCATTAGAGATGTATGAGTGCAAAATGATACCTGATTCAAATTGTAGGAGATACGTAACAGAAGTCAATGATTTCTCATTCATCTTACCATTGTCTACCCCCTTGTGTATTCCTTACATTTCGTGTAATATTCTGTTAAAGTAGTTCAAAATGACATGATTCTTAAGCACATCAATTTGAAGAAGTTTAACTGTTATCTAGACATTGTTGAAACTGGCAACAGAACATTGCGATATTGGGCAAATGGCAGTACTCCTGCTCCCAAACTGGCCACCACACCAAATAATATTACAGTGGAGATCCATGCTCATAAGTTTACATGCCCTAGCAGAATTTGTGATTTTTCTGGCCATTTGAAAAAGCTGTTGAAACGCGTTGGTGATTGACACCACAACCCCCCCCCCCCCCCCCCCACTAACGCTGCTAATCCAGTTAGGGTGCGTACACACGTACAGATTTTTCTGTCTGATCTATCTGGTGGGAACAAAAACCTAGAAATGCATGGGAGCAAATGACAATCAAAAAATTGTGCCCAAACGCTTGAAAACAGACAGTTCAGTAAAACAAATTGTTTAAATCATTCTGATATAACAAATTTATCAAAGCATTTATTTTTTTCTGTTTTCCTGCATTTGGGTGGAAATTTTTGATTGTCATTTGCTCCCATACATTTCCAGGTTTTTATTCCCACCAGATAGATCAGACAGAAAAATCTGGATGTGTATACGCACCTTTAGACCACCCCTTGAACCATTTGGAGTGGTTTCCCTCATTGACGGGCAAATCCGAGCAATACAAGGATCCAGGATTCCAATTAGGCTTCAAACATCATTATGGAGGAATGCCACCCTCTCTAATCCTGCCTACCCTAGGATCAAGTGAACCCCCACGGCTTCAGATATTTCATCAACTTGGAGGAACGCCACCTCCATTATCCAATTGAATGAAGCATACAAAGGGACTGTTACCAACAACTTGGATCAACTCTTTTGGGCCCAAAAAGAGGGACTCTGCACAATTGAGGGGATATTACTGCTATTCTTTCCTAATACTGAATGCAGCTATTTCTTCAAAATTACCAATTTTATTGTTCATTTATGAACTTTTTTTAATAAACAAATAAATTTTCTTCTTTTTAAAGTATATATGTATTAATAAATGCACACTATTTTTTATTTAATCTTATTGTATTACAGTTATTATTTATCATCTGTATAGCGCAACCACCATATATTCTTTTGTTATTAAAAAGGGAGTGACACCCCTTTTTCTGTTGCAGCTTGGCATGGCAACTTTATTACAGGCGCCCCTACAGCTAATCAAGTATCTGTTTTTCATCTACCTACCCGTTGGTGTCTGAATCCCTCTTCTGTGTCATCTGGGAGCCTCATCGAGTGAAGTGAGAGGTCCAAACTGCCGATGACTGTGATCAGCACTGAATCATGTAATCATGACCCTACCCCCACTTCACAGTGCTGGTAATTGTGGTCAGTGCCTACTTGGCTGTCCCGTCCAGCCAAATGTTGGGCAAGTATGATTTAACTATACCTTTGAATAGATTAAATATTTCAAGAGTCTCTCCATAAAATATTATATATTTTGATGCACAGCCAGGATTATCGTAATTTTTACACAATTCAGCAAATTTGTTACATAACATAATTTGAATTATATGCAGTACTAAAAGTTAATGTGCCAGTTAGGCATTGGTTCAAATGTTTAATACATTTCAAAACAGTGGATCTTCTCCTCCAAAATTTTCCTTGCTCTGTTGGCCATATGAAGTGTAAAGATACATCACATGTGTTTTAGAAATGTAACCATGCCACACCACGGATGTAAATAGTTAAATGTTTATATATAGTATAATATGTTAGTACAATCCATAAAAGTAAAACTGAACATAACAAATGTATGAAAAAAAAACGCGTCCTCCGACTTTTTCATTACCCCACTATCCACGTCGGCGTGGAGTTGATCTTACATAGTGTGGCGAGCGCAGCAAGAGCAGCGTGGCAAGAGCAGCGAGCCCCGTGAGGGGACGCGGAATACATGTAAAGTAATCCGCATTCCCTAGCAGGGCTCGCTGCGTTCGCCGCGCTTCGGGCTCGGTGGCTCGCTGCGCTCGCTACACTATATAAAATCAACTCCACACTGACGTGGATAGTGGGGTAATGAAAAAGTCGGAGGACGCGTTCCGCTGATGCTCGCCACGCTTCGGGGTGGCGTAGATAGTGTGTGTGTGGGAGGGGTGCGTTACATCTAACGCACCCCCCCCCCCCTGGGACATACAAAAATATTATTGTATACCTAATGTCATGGCATCGCACACCCTATAAAATAATCGCTTGCGATTTTGCGGGACATGCGATGCAATGCGATGCGATATTGTGATATTGCGATGCGATTTCCCTATGGTGCCGTACGTAGAAAATGTGGGCACCGTGCTAGGAAACAAGTACCTTACTATCTTCTAGAATGTGCTAAATAAGAAGTAGATTTTGATTGGTTACCTATAGCAACATCCCATGTGAAATAGAACTTTAAATAGAACAGAATCTTTGTAATTTTTCCCCATAGGGGTCTACCCAAGGTCAAATAGACTCATATTGCCTCTGTTGGGAAAGTCTATTATTGCAAGTGATAGTCTTCACCAGAGGTATTCTGGGGAAGCCAATTTATCATGTCCAGCTGTGGTCATGATAAAAAATTATCAAATAAAAAAAAATTAAATTTATTTTAAAGAATACATTGAGGAACTGGTTGTGGATGCACTTTTTTCTACTAAATTGGCTGGGCAAGCGGTAAAACTATTCTAAACTCTGCTGTTCGGTGTAACTTAAGGCCCATACACACTAGGTGACTTTGAGCTGAAAACAGCTCAGTTTTGTCTATTAAGCGGCTTTCAGCTCAAAAGCCACCTAGTATGTACTAGTCAGCGACAAGCGGTGAGCGCTAATGCACTCTCCCATATCATCACTGGCAGGGGCTGGCTGGCAACTTTTAGCCTGGAGGGCAAGTCCAGAGCACTGGCCCATAAGTAGGACCCCACCGGCTGCTCCCTGTATCATAGGTGCCGATTTATGTTTTTGCTGGTGGGTGCTCAAGCCAAAAATATAGGTGAGTGGCTTCCTGGGAAAGGGGAATGGCCACAAAATAACACTGATTTATATTACGCAGAACAGTTGTCTCCAATATTCAAATTATGGCAACAGTGCAAAATACATAAAGGGGAGTGCAGTGGGACATGGGCGGGTGGGCCGCTGCCAAGTGGGTGGGTGCTCATCAATTTCCGTGGGTGCTCGGGCCCTCAAGCACCCACAGAATCGGCACCTATGCCCTTTATAATAATAGGATCCCCACAGGCTGCTCCCCCTGTATAATATAAAGACCCCCACAGGCTGCTCCCCCTGTATAATAGGACACAACGGGCTGCTCCCCCTATATAATAGGACACAACGGGATGCTCTCCGTGTTATAATAATAACAGGACACCACAGGCTGCTCCATTGCGTAAAAGACAGGACACCACAGGCTTCTCCCCCTGTATAATATAATAATAGTAATGCCATGACACAAATTATTATACAAGGGGAGCAGCCTGTGGTGTCATGGCATTACTTTTATATTATACAGGGGGAGCAGCCTGTGGTGCCATGGCATTATTATTATACAGGGGGAACAGCCTGTGGTGTCATGGCATTATTATTATTATACAATAATGCCATGACACCACAGGCTGCTCCCCCTGTATAATGTGTCGTGGCATTACTTTTATATTATACAGGAGGAGCAGCCTGTGGTGTCATGGCATTTTTGTATAATAATAATAATGCCATGACACCACAGGCTGCGTTGACCTCAGGACACCTCAGTGAGTTTGATTCTCACTTCCTGAATTTTTCCTGCTGCAGCCACAGATCAGTCCCCCGACTCGTCCAGACTCCAGCGTGTGTGCCTGCTTGCTTCCTTAGTCTGCAGACGCGTGGGTGGGAGGCGTCATTGTCATGACGTCCACACCCAGCGTCTGCAAGTGCTGGGTGATCAGAGGGAACAGGCTGCTGGCCCGGGCCCTCCTCCACGTAGCTGTGGAGGCCGGCGGCCATGTTTCTGTAGCCGCAGCCCGCAGACATATTTTAAAAGGCTACAGGAACATGGCCGCCGGCAGTGCAACGTAGGTAAGGCGGAAGCTTATGGTTACTCTGTTGGTAGAGAAGGAATAGGGTTAGGCAGCTTACTGTAAGTGTAATTAATGGGATGCTACTGTTGGTATTTTGTTGGTAGTCCTGGCTGTCGGCATCCTGTACCCAACCCATAATATATATAGAGAGTCTTGCTGTCCCTCCCACGGGTCATAGTGTCCCGTGGGTGGGGGCAGTTGGGGGAGCTGGAGGTCACTGCTGCTCTGCTCTGTGTTTTCTGAAGAGATGCCCTATGCATGTGCACAACATCTCCAAAATGGGGGTTGCATTGAGGGCCATACCCACTCTGACTGAGGCCATGTCCCACCCAGTAGCCCCGCCCTCTTTCAGATGCATTTTTAAAGATGCCAAAGTTGGAAGGTATGATAATGGCACTGCAGTTAAAATAACTGTAGTCTCAGTTCTGCTGATTCAAAGCATATAGGTGGTGCTCTAGCTATTTCTAGGGGATGCAATCAAGGAGGGTTAGGGCTGTAGTGATAGTGGGTTCTCTGTCAGTATTCTCTGTATCAGGATGCTGGCCTTATGACAAACATCATTCCTGCTGGGATATCCCATCTGTAGTGAAGGGAGCATGTTATACTGCTCTGTTTATTAGATTTGATGTGGAATGGTTGACACTGAACAATGAATTTCCATTGGTTAATATCTGAAAATGTAAATGTTTAAGTTTATTGGTATTTTAAATAGTTTCACCATTTACTTATATATAAGATTATTGCTTAATACATTTTTCACTATGTTACCTTTGGTTTTAGTAACTTCATGACTTCCCTACTGCACATTGCAGAAATGTCTCATACAGTATGTGTCAAATTTCCTTTTCACCAATTTCTGTAATTATGCTAAGTGCCAAACCATTGTGAAGTCACAAATATACAGCAGCACGGATGGTGTAGTGGTTAGCATTACTACCTCACAGCACTGAGGTCATGGGTTCAATCCCTACCATGGCCCAACTGTGCGGAGTTTGTATATTCTCCCCGTGCTTGCGTGGGTTTTCTCCCACAATCCAAAAATATACAGGTAGGTTAATTGGCTTCCAACAAAATTAACCCTAGAATGTCTGTGTGTGCGTGTACATGTGGTAGGGAATATAGATTGTAAACTCCACTGGGGCAGGGACTGATGTGAATGTTCAAATATTCTCTGTAAAGCTCTGCGGAATATGTATGCGCTATATAAGATGCGCTATATAAGAAACTGTTAATAAACAATAAATAAATATACAGTATGTAGTTATTAGGGCTAAACAAGGGCAATGACGATACTATACGTGGTATATCTCCTGTATGTGAGCTTTTTACTGATACATAGATTTAGTTGTTGCACTTCCGTAGTGTCTTAGTGGTTGGACAGAACGAATGCCAGGCACTACATGCCATTATACAGTTTTCTATGTTTTTTTTTTTTTGCTTTTGTTTTCACACAAGACAGTTTTGTATCACTGACAAATTCACAAATAGTAATTACCTGAACTCTTAATATCTATGTTATGTGTATACTAGTCCGTAAAACTTCATGAATAAACACAGCACAAATGATTATTAAGTTCTGTGACTAAGCAACTTTTCCTGATTGAACTTAGTTTTTTTTTGTGAAATCCTGACAAGCTGAAGGAGCCCCCTTACCTGTGTAGGATGACTTCCTCATGGCACCCCAAAGTTTCTCCTGCAGCCTCTGGAACTAAGATCCTCAGGGAATTATGACCTCCCAGAAGAGACAAATGCAGAATGGGGAGGAGGACAGAGAGGCTGACACTTAGAGATACACAATCAGTACACTCCCATTTGTTGGAAGGAACACACCTTTAGTGAACTGCACAGTTATGGAATACACCAATGCACTCCCTGACAGAGGGTATAACTGGCACATTGTGTCCGACATTATTTGTTAACCCGTACTATCTATCTGCAAGTATACAAGGTGTTAACCCTTGACAGCTAGGGAATCTCTAACCAGAATGAGGATTGAGAAATACAACAATGAGTTATGTGTTCTCTTCCTCACAGACTGTTTGTTTTGCTGCTGCAGAAGTACATTGGCACAGAAGTACAATTCCTGTTGACATCCTTGGAATTATAACATACAATGTTTTCATATACTTTTGTTGCAACTGCATAAGGGTCAGGTGCAGCCTGATGACATTGAGACTGAGGCAAGTATTTCAGACAGCAGGATTTGGGAGAGTGCAGGCAATCAATTGTAAATATTCATATTTTCTAGCCACCTGAGTCTAAATTAATTTATTCTCCATTGTTTTTTTCATCTAAAAATGTGATCTGTTATTTGTTGAGTAAAGTATTACGCTGATATAAATCCAGTCTGTGCTATTTTTCTATTGGCTATACCTTGTGAAAGAATAGTGGATTCTCAAGCAACTACGAGAATAACAACAGTAATTTATTTTATTTGTGTAATATGTTCTACCATGTAGATAAATCTTTTGACAGAGTAGCTCTATGATAAAATTGCACCTTAATTACAAAGGGATGTATGTAAAAACCGGACCAGGACTAAACCTCGGACCACCGGATATCAAAATCTGCAGTCCAGAGCTTGTAGTGTCCAGTCCGGGGGGTGTCCCGTCCAGGGTTTTTTTTTTCTTATCCAGGGGGTGTCTTGTCCGGGGGGGTCCCTGTGATAGTTATCACCAGGGACATGGGGGAGGGGAGATTACAGCCTCCCCGAGTGGTCGGGCCCGTCCGGTTTTTGCTACATGCCCAGACCATACAGGGAGACTTTATTCTCTCCCTCCTCCTCTCCCTGGTGACAATTGTCACAGGCAGCCCCCTCGGACAGGACACCCCCGGACAGGACACCCCCCGGACCGGATGCTACAAGCTCCAGACTGCAGATTTTGATGTCAGGTCCGGCGGTCTGGGGGTCTTGTCCTGGTCCGGTTTTTTCCCATACCCAGTTATAAAGACACTGTCACGTCTGCATATTGGAAACACTTATTTCCTGCCACTGTGTGAGATGTGCAAAATATACATTAAAAATGCCAGCGTCGCTCACATTTGTTATATAAATTCAAATAAAAAATGTGTGTAAAAAAAAATTACATTTCCTATATAAGGTAAAAATGACAGGTCATTATGAGGGATACAAATGTTTGCTTGACAATTTTCACATATATTTTGACAAATTCGTTTGGCACTCAGAGGGTTAACAATATTTAATGAGTGTGGAGTCTGGATGATTGGTACTTTGCAGGATACCCAACATGTTGTGGACATTTCTGACGGTATAGGATTTATTCCCTTCCACCACCCCCCATGTTTCTTGCAATGGTACAGCTGGCTGGGGATAGTCCAAGCTAGGTAATCTCTATCAGTACAGAGTAGTGTTCTCTGTCAAAAAAAGGACCTTTTTTTTCTTTCCAGGCAGTTGTGAGTGTAAACATATCCTATTTCATGGGAGTGAAGTGGAGGGGGTGACGTCAATTAAACATGCACATTCAGGACCTCCAGTTATTTAAGATGAAGGGAAATCCTTTACTATTAACCCTTAAGGCACATAACATTAATAGATTTCCTTTTTCTGGCAGGCAATTGTGCATGGATTGTGACAGCAAATAAGAACTGCTTGAACTACCCTGTTTGCACCTGATATCCAAAGATGAGAATGTACTTTATGTAGGTAAGGCTTTCTCAGTGTATATAGCTCATACATACAGATGTTTAACAGTTCAATCTTTTCCATCACTGCTTTAAAGCCAATCCCTGCACCCACTACTGTTTAATAATAAAACTATGGGCCCGATTCAACTTAACTCACAATGTTGCGAGTTCATCCCCGTTCCGATGTTATGGGGACTGCGCGTGAGCTGTTATTATGTGCGTATGCAGCCACCCTGTGCAAATGGATTGCATAGTCACCGAACTGTTCACAAATCACACAAGCATTGGAGCATGGCAGGGGGTGGACAGGGGGCAGGCCCATGGGGACTCCCAGCGATTCCTGGGCGTGCCTACAAAAATGGTGGGTGCGTCCAGGAAAATGCTGGGCATCTCCATGCGAAACAGGTGAGCCAGTGCCTGTCGCGGGTGGGTGGCTGATATCACATGATGTCAGCGCCCGCTCCCTCTACGTGCTAGACGCTCCCAAATATAAGTCATTCTAGGTTGGCTTATATTTGCAAATGAGTGGCACAAACATTCGTTGGTTGGCGACCATTGAATGATTGTAAACCCTTACACTCGCATGCGAAAGGATGTGTGAGCTTGCACGTCCATACGCATGCAAATGTGGGCAAACGTATGGGGAAGGGGGGGCGTACATTTGTATGGCCAGTGGGCGGCATCTAATGGCTCGTTAAGCTGAAAATGTACGCAGTTTACCAAGTCTTACTGAATCATTCCGTTTATTTCATGTTTGACAGCATTACACACACGAAGCTGTAATGGTTAATACAAAAGTACACCAACTGCAGAAACTTCCTTATATCTTCAAGGCCAGGTTAATGTTTTACACATGCATGGCCTTCTGACCCCGAACCCTTGCAGAACCAGACATACAGTACAGTATACACATTAAAAAAAATACCTCTACTTATTTACATTTTAAAATGTGTCAGGTCACTGACAGTCTTTTCATAAAAAAAGGAAGGGGTATTTGCTTATAAGGAGCCCCGGTTTGTTTACGGTATAAAATAGTCTATGTCTCACACCTCACTTCTAAGACAAGTGTTTCCTCTTTCAAAATCGGACATAAGGGGTTATATGAGTTGTTTGACCCCAGTAATTCCCTGGGACAATTGTTAAAAAAAAAAGACTATTGACCTTAAAAATATTATTAGTGCTAATACTAACCCTTATTTATAACTAGTTATAGTACTTGTGTATTAGCAGGGCGCCCTATTTGCATATGTACGGCACCATAGGAAAATCGCATCTCATCGCATGCATTTTTATAGGGTGCGATACCATTTAGTTTACTATACACTTCTATGAGATGCAATGACATTTAGGCACCCCCCCTATCCACGCCACCCCGAAGCGCTGCGAGCGGCGGTGGAACACGTCCTCCCGACCTTTTCATACCCCCACTATCCACGTCGGCGTGGAGTTGATCCTATATAGTGTGGCGAGCCTAAAGAGCCACCGAGCCCGAAGCGTGGCGAGGGGACGCGGATTATGTTACAAGTATTCTGCGTGCGCTCGTCACGCTTCGGGCTCGGTGGCTCGCCACACTATTTAAAATCAACTCCATGCCGACGTGGATAGTGGGGGTATGAAAAGGTTGGGAGGACATGTTCTGCTGCCTCTCGGCACGCTTTGGGGTGGTGTGGATAGTGGGGGGTGCCTAAATCTCATTGCATCTCATAGAAATGTATAGTAAAGTAAATGGCATTGGACCCTATAAAATCGCATGCGATCGAATGCGATTTTGCATGCAGTGCGATCGCATCGCACCGACCGAGGGTTGAAAGCAGTGAATAAATTACATAGGAAAATCGCATCGCATCGCACGCGATCGCATGGCACGCAAAAAACGCATGCAATGCAATGTGATTTTGTTACACAGAATCGCCCACTAAGCAATTTGCTTAGTGGGCGCCCCGGTTAATACACAAGTACCCTAGTTATTGTTTTTTGTTTTTTTTTTTTTTAAATCTGTATCTCCATTTCTGTTTTGTATCTGAATTGTTTTTGGGTACTTATGTAGTATCTGGGCTGCCGATTTTTTGATTGTATGCCTTAAGTTAAGGCATACAATCAGATGCGATGCGATGCGATATCGCATCGCATCGCATCGCATCGCATCCGATATCGGATGCGATGACCCGATTTTTCCATAGGAATCAATGTTAAAATGATTCCTATGGAAAAATTGGTCCTTTTCATACCCCTACTATCCAAGTGGGCATGGAGTTGGATATAAACCTGTGGCGAGCGTAGCGAGCCACCGAGCCCGAAGCGTGGCGAGCGAAGCGAGCCCCGCGAGGGGACGGTATTCGTCCCCTCGCGGGGCTCGCTTCGCTCGCCACGCTTCGGGCTCGGTGGCTCGCTACGCTCGCCACAGGTTTATATCCAACTCCATGCCCACTTGGATAGTAGGGGTATGAAAAGGACCCATTTTTCCCATTGAATTCCATGTTAAAATGGACTCAGTCCATTTTAACATTGATTCCTATGAAAAAATCGGGTCATCGCATCGCATCGCATCGCATCGAATCGCATGGTCGCATGCGATGCGATGCGATCTCCCGATCCGACCCGATTTAGAAATCGGCAGCCCAGATACTACATAAGTACCTGTTTTTGCCAAAACCACCATTACATTTTTTTGGGGTTTTGGATAGGGTTTTTTTTTTTTTGGGGGGGGGGGGGGGGGAATCATTAAAAAAGTGCTAAAATGACAGATTTTTATAAATATTTGTTTCTACAGTAATATTAACCTCAATAACATTAATTTACACTCATTTGCAGTCTATTCTGTACACCTCACAGCTCACAATATTGTTTTTAGGCCAAAAGGTTGCACCGAGGTAGCTGGATGACTAAGCTAAGCGACACAAGTAGGCGGCTTAAACACGTGGGACATCTAGGAGTGGCACTGCAGTGACAGACAGGATGGCGATTTAAAAAAACAGTACAAAAAATGCTCCAAAGAGTATATAATAAGAAATAGGAACATAAGAAAATACTGTAGGTGCAAAATGCATTTGACCTTGGGCCAGGATGGCCCTTTTGTTGTATAACCAGGACATGCACAATTTAAAAAATCAATCATTTCAGCGACAGGGTCTGCCACACAACTATGGCTGAAATGTTTGGTTTGTTTGGGCTCCCAAAAAACAAGCTGCCAATGCTACAGAGAGCTGTAAGATGTAATTTTCCAATTTGCTTAGTGGGCGCCCCGGTTAATACACAAGTACCCTAGTTATTGTTTTTTTTTTTTTTTTTTTTTAAATCTGTATCTCCATTTCTGTTTTGTATCTGAATTGTTTTTGGGTACTTATGTAGTATCTGGGCTGCCGATTTTTTGATTGTATGCCTTAAGTTAAGGCATACAATCAGATGCGATGCGATGCGATATCGCATCGCATCGCATCCGATATCGGATGCGATGACCCGATTTTTCCATAGGAATCAATGTTAAAATGATTCCTATGGAAAAATTGGTCCTTTTCATACCCCTACTATCCAAGTGGGCATGGAGTTGGATATAAACCTGTGGCAAGCGTAGCGAGCCACCGAGCCCGAAGCGTGGCGAGCGAAGCGAGCCCCGCGAGGGGACGGTATTCGTCCCCTCGCGGGGCTCGCTTCGCTCGCCACGCTTCGGGCTCGGTGGCTCGCTACGCTCGCCACAGGTTTATATCCAACTCCATGCCCCCTTGGATAGTAGGGGTATGAAAAGGACCCATTTTTCCCATTGAATTCCATGTTAAAATGGACTCAGTCCATTTTAACATTGATTCCTATGGAAAAATCGGGTCATCGCATCGCATCGCATCGCATCGAATCGCATGGTCGCATGCGATGCGATGCGATCTCCCGATCCGACCCGATTTAGAAATCGGCAGCCCAGATACTACATAAGTACCTGTTTTTGCCAAAACCACCATTACATTTTTTTGGGGTTTTGGATAGGGTTTTTTTTTTTTGGGGGGGGGGGGGGGGGGAATCATTAAAAAAGTGCTAAAATGACAGATTTTTATAAATATTTGTTTCTACAGTAATATTAACCTCAATAACATTAATTTACACTCATTTGCAGTCTATTCTGTACACCTCACAGCTCACAATATTGTTTTTAGGCCAAAAGGTTGCACCGAGGTAGCTGGATGACTAAGCTAAGCGACACAAGTAGGCGGCTTAAACACGTGGGACATCTAGGAGTGGCACTGCAGTGACAGACAGGATGGCGATTTAAAAAAACAGTACAAAAAATGCTCCAAAGAGTATATAATAAGAAATAGGAACATAAGAAAATACTGTAGGTGCAAAATGCATTTGACCTTGGGCCAGGATGGCCCTTTTGTTGTATAACCAGGACATGCACAATTTAAAAAATCAATCATTTCAGCGACAGGGTCTGCCACACAACTATGGCTGAAATGTTTGGTTTGTTTGGGCTCCCAAAAAACAAGCTGCCAATGCTACAGAGAGCTGTAAGATGTAATTTTCCTTCAGAAAAAAAAATGTCAGTGGTGAAGATTGCAGGCGCTAGGCAGGATATAATGTCACTGCGTCTTTGTATTAGCTGGCAAAGATAAGGAGGAGGAGCTGAGGATGAAAAATTAAAGCTTATAGCCTAGCTGACAAATACATCCTGGAGTATGATACGGGCAGGTGTGAGAGAATGTCACTGCATTGTAGTAGGAGCTGGCAAAGACGAGGAAGAGGATCTGAGGAAGAAAATTGGATGTTTTTAGTAGGCTGAGTTTATGAAGACATATGACGTATGATACTGGCAGGTGTGAGATTAGGTCACAGCATTGTTGGTTTGGGCCCCCACAAAACAAGCTGGTAATGCTCCAAAAAGCACATAATACAAAGAAAAGAGGCACAAGATGGAGTAGTCATTGGGCCCCCAAACAACCACCAACCCTTATTTTGTGTAAACAGTAAATTCCAAGTTTATTAAACCCATCATTGCAGTGACAGGTGGCCCCCCTGGAAAAAGCTAACTAAGTTCTATGAGTCATAGAACAAACATACCACCTCCATATTTGATGACTTTTCACATTATGAGAAGAGGCAAGAAAGAGAGGACAGTGAGGACAAAACAAGCTGCCAATAACATGAAGTGGCAAGGAAAGGCTAAGGCCTTGGTCTGTGTTAATTGCCTTTAGTCTTGCTCCATGATTATGGACCACATCTTCATTTGACGGTATCCCCTTGTCCCACAGTTGTCCGGATTGTACTTCAGTTTGTCTTCACCAGTACAGTACAACAGTACAGCAGACAGGCAACAGCACCCCCATACTGATAGGGCAGAGAGACACCACCATTGGACATATGGCAGTGCAGCAGAGGCGTACCTAGATATTCATGGGCCCCATAGCAAAAGTTTGTAAGGGCCCCCTATTTAGCAAATGATGGTGATAAATGTATGTAAAACATATAATTTAGACAGCAAAGATGGGCCCCCTTCAGCTCTGGGCCCCATAGCAGCTGCACCCCTTGCACCTATAGTAGTTACGCCCTTGTAGTACAGGGCAGCACCGCTGGACTTAAATGGCAGACTTATACTGTATTGCAGCACAGGGCAGCATCGCTGGACATATATGTCAGACATAAAGGCAGCACAGGGCAGCACCACTGTACTTCCTGTATATGAAAGATTTGATGGCAGCACAGGACAGCACCGGGCAGCACCAATGGACTTTTATGGCAGCACTGGACACCACCACTGGATTTATACAGCACACTTTTAAAGCAGCACAAAGCAGCGCCACTGAACTTATATGGCAGTGCAGGATACCACCACTGGATTTATGTGGCAAACTTATGTAGCAGCACAGGGAAGCACTGCTGGACTTATACAGCAGATTTATATGGAAGCACACGGCAGCACTGCAAAACTTATACAGCAGACTGATATGGCAGCATAGAGCAGCACCGCTGGTCTTATATGGCAGCACAGGACACCACCACTGGACTTATATGGCAGACTTGTATGGCAGCACAGGGCAGCAATGCTGGACTAATACGAAAGACTTATACGGCAGCACAGGGCAGCGCTGCTGTACTTATACGGCAGACTTATATGGCAGCACAGGGCAGCACCCTTGGACTTATACGGCAGCACCACTGGATTAATATGGCAGCACAGGACACCACCACTTGACTTATATGGCAGACTTATACTGCAGCACAGGGCAGCACTGCTGGACTTATATGGCAGACCTAAACGGCAGCACAGGGCTTGCACAAACTGTAGAGGAACACCTCCAAAGACGTCCACTCATCTCCTCTATGGGGTTTATTCTGTTTGGTACGGTGGGACCGTATACGGGCGGATAGGGCCTTTTTTTCATCTGCGCATGCGTAGCTTTCGCAATGCGCATGTGTGGCGACCTCACACCGCTTACGGATGGGTCTCTCCGTGCGAAAAAACCTGTCCGCAAGAGTACGGTCATTGTCGGCGGCATGTGGGTGTATTTATGGGAGCGGCCGGAATAATGAGGAAAACTGGGCGTAAACATGGGCGTACTCGGGGGTGTGCACACAAAATGCACGGTGCCACAACCTCCTCGATCGGCGAACGCACCGTGCATTTTGGCCCAAAAACAGGCGGACGCCAAAGATAGCTCCAGACCACCCCTACAGATACCGTATGAGAGCGGATGCCTGGGTCTGCTAATTAACGCTGATTACTACTCAAACACATACACCTGTATGTAATAAGCAATGCTGCAGGCTATTAAGTGAAAACCATTATTTCACTACCTGCAAGCCACACACAGCCCGCAAACACATTGGAACCTTATCTTTCTACACTTCTCAACATGTAAAGGTTGGTTTAATTTTAGGTAATATTCATTCTAAGACCTGGTTATATATGTCAAGGTAGTTATTTTATAACCATCTACACCCATTCAGAAAGTGTTTTTTTCTACTTTAAAAAGCAGGACACTCAATTCACAGGAGTCGAGATGTGTCAACTTTTTCACTGTAACACAAACATACCAGTTTTTAATTATGGAAAAGACACATAAACCACGTCTAAGAGCAACAATGATGTTTTTGGACTCAATTTCTACTTGCAACGTGGAGTACGCTCAGATATACGGAAGGTGTTGGTGGGAAAACGGACGAGATCCGTCCGTGCACTGTGGCGTACGCTCTGATGTAAGCCAGGTATCGGTGGCTAAGAGAAAGATCTGTCCGTACACGGTGGCGTACGCTCAAGTGTGCGCCACTCCCCATTGTCGGTGTTTGTGACCGTCCGTGTGTGGCTGTTCTGTGGGCGGACTTTCACTCACCGCGAGCGTTCGTAAAACGTACGGTGTGACGGGCCGTACGTACGTTTCACCGACCTAACCAGAAAAAGGCCCTCCATGTCCATCAATATAGCTGCCTCCCATAAAATTACACTTTTTTTGCATTCAAGGAGCGTCTCCCAATAGCGGAGTGTGGAGGTGTACCTTGCAGCACCATGAGTGGCTCATATAGGAGACTCATGGGTATATTTGCTAAGATGAGAGTTCTGTTAGAGATGGAATGTTGCTATGTGCGACCAATCAGATTCTTTTATCTTCTAAGGTGCTGAATAAATAAAAATTTGATTCTGATTGGTTGCTCATAGAGAAATCCAACCTTTAATAGAACTCCCATTCTAGTAATTAAACCTCTCGGTACAAATGCAAGCAGTGTTGTGTTGTTAATCTTCTTAAATAAGGTCATGTGGTGTGCTATAAATAAAACTTTGAAGATAACAGATAACATTCTAATATTATAAGTATGATAATATAGCTAAAACATTAACCCCATTTAATTATAACCATTGTCAAATGTGCAGTATCCTACATATCTTTATGAGGGAACAGAGTTCATGCTCTACTTGAATATATCAAATACAGTACAGTACATGGTAGGAACAAGACACCGAAGGAGCAAAAAACTGAATTGACAGAGATCTATTTCATCACTTCAGTGGTCAAGTTCAAAACAGGAATAATTTATTACCTGTGATTTAAAATTTAGCCTTCTGTCAATTAATCAATTACTTCAGAGTAATCAATACATGGTGCTAACAATTAGTTAATATTTCGGTCCCAGGGCCAGATGCACTAAGCTTCAAAAGTGATAAAATGGAGAGTGATAAACAACCAACCAATCAGCTCCTGCCGGACATTTTTTCAAACACAGTCTGTGACATGGCAGGTAGGAGCTGATTGGTTGGCTGTTTATCACTCCATTTTATCACTTTTGAAGCTTAGTGCATGTGGCCCCCAATCTGGCAAATGCATTTGATTTCTGGGTGAAGGGGCTGGTCGGGGTTTGCGCATGCGCATTTCTGAGCATGTGCAAACCCTGGCAGCCTACAGCATTGGGTAGTTACACACTTGCCGGACTGTTCGTTGCAGGGCTGGAGGGCCAGGGGCTTGCAGGTGGTGTCCCCCAAAAAAGACTGGGCGTTCCCGTTTAGAAGAAGGCACATGCGCGGAGATGTGTTTGCATATATCCCCTCACATGGTCCCGGGGAGATTCGGCCATGGGGGGGGGAGGGGGGGGTATGTTTAGACCATAGGTGTGCGCACATTGAGTGTTAGGGGTGCACAGGCACCCCCAAATGCTGTGCCCACCCTTATGAACAACTCCCTGCCGCTAGCAATACCAGCAATACCTTTTACCAAAGTATTTTGCTTTTTAGACCTGTATTCCATTAAAATTAGTGCCCATCATTCAATTACGTATGTTCTGCATTGATAATTGTACTAGACCATTGTCATATCACTACATACCTGCATAATCCAGATTTTTTTTAACTTAATTGCATGTACTGTTATACAGAGTAATAAGAATATTGAAACTGAAATAGGCAGGAGATTATGTTCTGGCTGAGAGACATTTTATATTTTAGTACCAATAGATGATGGTAAACATGCATGATTGGCAGTGTAAGGCACACCCAATGAGCAGCTGCTGAGGAAGGGGGTGGTGGTGTCCTCTTCTGCCAGCATGGGGTGGGGCAGCAGGTGGAATGGCTGCCTGGGCCGCAACAAGCGCCCTGGTACTGCTGGCTAGGTCCACCAGAATGTCATTCTGGCGACTGGTCTGCTGCGCCATATTGTTAATGGCAGCCGCCAGAATGTCATTCTGGTGGCTGGTCTGCTGCAACATATCGGCGATCGCAGCAACCACTTTCGCCAGCAATACCAATTGGCGCTCATTGGGGTTGCCACTCTCCACCCCTTGCTACAAAATAGTGCTCAGCAGCTTGCTGGCAATGTCCTCCGCAGGAGGCAGCCGGAGATGTTGTGCCGGATCCGGCATTATGTGAATCGCTGTAAGTAATGTATATTTATTAACCACTATGTACATGTGAATGTTTGCTATATGTGTGTTTATGTGTGTGTATGTGTATGTATGTACGTACGTACGTACACATACGTGTTATATGTATAAGTGTGTATATATGTGTATAGGTGTATATGTGTGTGTATAGGTGTTTAGTAATGTTATGTTTTTTTTAAATAAAGCCACAATATTTAATTTTAAATTATGTTTGAATTTTTAATTAATAATGTTTTTTTTTCCACACATTGTATATCCCACCACCATCAATATGACTTCAATCAACATTCACCAACATTCACATCACAGCATGCGCCAGGGCGAGCATGAGAGCCAGAGAAGCACAGCAGGAGGAAGAGGGCCAATCTTCGGAAGCTGCACCTGCTGCTGGCATTAGCAGCTCCCCCTCCCCTATCTGCACCCACTCCTCTACCCCCACCCACTCCCCTGCCCCCACCCACTCCCCTGCCCCCACCCACTCCCCTGCCTCATCCCACTCCCCTGCCCCCACCCACTCCCCTGCCTCATCCCACTCCCCTGCCTCATCCCACTCCCCTGCCCCCACCCACTCCCCTGCCTCATCCCACTCCCCTGCCTCACCCCACTCCCCTGCCCCCACTCACTCCCCAGCCCCCACCTACTCCATTTCCCCCACCCACTCCCCTGCCTCCACCTACTCCATTTCCCCCACCCACTCCCCTACCTCATACCACGTCCAACTCCCCCAAACCTATTTCCAACCCCCCTACTACTCCCCACCACCTACCCCAACCCCAACCAATCCCCACCACACCCCATAACCTTCATCCCTACTCCCATCACTGCCTCCTCCCTCATTGGTCCCCCCTCCCCACCCATGCCATCTACAGGAGTGCAAATGAGAATGTCGATGACAGACGTAAGTAAACATTATGCCTAATGTTGACATTAGAGATGTGCGGCGGCCACTTTTTCGGGTTTTGGTTTTGGATCTCCCTTTGTGTTTTGGATCCGGATTGGTTTTGACAAAACCAACCTTGCAGGTTTTGGTTTTGGATCTGGATTTTTATGAAAAAATGCTAAAAATGGCTAAAATAACAGAATTTGGGCCTGTTTTTGCCCCTAAAGTATTATTGACCTCAATAACATTAGTTTCCACTCATTTCTAGTCAATTTTGATCACTTCACAGTTCACAAAATTGTTTGAATTTACTGTAGTTAGGCCAAAAGGTTATACCGAGGTAGCTGGATGACTAAGCTAAGCGACAGCAGTGGGCATCACATACATGTGGACCTTACACTTCCAACCTGGCACATCTTGGAAGCAGAGTGGCACTGCAGGGGCAGACAGGGTGGCAGTTTAATAAACTACCCCAAAAAAAGAGAAATGCTCCAAAGAGCAAAAAATACAAAGAGGTGCAAGATGAAATTGTCCTTGGGCCCTCCCACCCACCCTTATGTTGTATACAAGACATGCACAGTTTAGGAAACCAATCATTTCAGAGACAGGGACTTCAGCGGCAGGGACTGTCACATGTGGCTGAAACAATTGGTTTGTTTGGGCCCCCACAAAACAAGCTGGCAATGGGCAGTGCACAAACTGGCTTTACAAGACGTCATCCTAAAAGAAAAATGCCCAAAGAGCAAAAAATACAAAGAGGAGCAAGATGAAATTGTCCTTAGGCCCTCCCACCTACCCTTATGTTGTATACAGGACATGCACAGTTTAACAAACCAATCATTTCAGCGACAGGGACTTCAGTGGCAGGGACTGTCACATGTGGCTGAAACAATTGGTTTGTTTGGGCCCCCACAAAACAAGCTGGCAATGGGCAGTGCACAAACTGGCTTTACAAGACGTCATCCTAAAAGAAAAATGCCCAAAGAGCAAAAAATACAAAGAGGAGCAAGATGAAATTGTCCTTAGGCCCTCCCACCTACCCTTATGTTGTATACAAGACATGCACAATTTAAGAAACCAATCATTTCAGAGACAGGGACTTCAGCGGCAGGGACTGTCACATGTGGCTGAAACAATTGGTTTGTTTGGGCCCCCACAAAACAAGCTGGCAATGGGCAGTGCACAAACTGGCTTTACAAGACGTCATCCTAAAAGAAAAATGCCCAAAGAGCAAAAAATACAAAGAGGAGCAAGATGAAATTGTCATTAGGCCCTCCCACCTACCCTTATGTTGTATACAGGACATGCACAGTTTAACAAACCAATCGTTTCAGCGACAGGGACTTCAGTGGCAGGGACTGTCACATGTGGCTGAAACAATTGGTTTGTTTGGGCCTCCACAAAACAAGATGGCAATGGGCAGTGCACAAACTGGTTTTACAAGATGTCATCCTCAGCATCCGATTCCTCACCCTCATCCTCTTCTTCACACACAATTAATTTGTTGTCGCTGGAATCAACCAATACAGGAGGACTGTGTGTATTAAGATGTAAGTGCTGGTGAAGGAGGTCTAGTTGTTGGAATTTGAAATTCATTTTTATGAACATCATCTTCTCCACGTTTTGTGGAAGTAACCTCCTACCCCGATCGCTAACAAGGTTTCCAGCTGCGCTGAAGACTCTCTCAGAATATACACTGGAGGGTGGGCAACTTAAATAAAGCAAAGCCAGTTTGTGCAAAGGCCGCCACATTGCCTTTTTATCTTGCCAATAATAGAATGGACAGTCTGACATACCTATATCGATGCTATCGCTAAAGCAATCATCCACCATTCTATCAATTGTGATAGCATCATAGGCAGTAGCAGTAGATATGTCCATTATGGTAGGAAGCTCCTTAAGTCCAGACCAGATGTCAAATATATTTCCGGACTGAATAGCAGTGGGTCTCTTAGGAAAATTTAGTTTTTTCCTCACAACCCCAGTGGGAGAAACTGAAGGAGAAGTTGTGTGCCTGCTACATTATGCTTCAGCTGACAATTTTTGGACCAAGTGGTCTTTGCACCTCTGCAGATTTGTGCCCATTGGTAACAAAGACACAATGTAAGACTTAAACCTAGGATCCAGTATTGTCGCCAAAATATAATGATCTGATTTTAAGAGATCGACGACCCTTGGATCCTTGCAAAGTGAATTAGGGCGTGATCTACTAGTCCTACATATTTAGCAGATTCACTCTGCTTCAACTCCTTCAATTTCTCCAACTGCTTTTGCAAAAGGCCTATCAAGGGAATGACCTGACTCAAGCTGGCAGTGTCAGAACTAACTTTGCGTGTAGCAACCTTGAAGGGCTTCAGGATCTTGCACAACACGGAAATTATTCTCCACTGAGCTTGACTCAGGTACATTCCCGTTCCTCTCCCTATGTCATAGGTCGAGGTGTAGCTTTGGATGGCCTTTTGCTGCTCCTCAATCCGCTGATGGCAGGGCAAATTTAGAATTTCTTGCAAGTGTTGCAATCTCCTGCACGCACTTGCAGAATGGCGAAAATGTCCACAAATTTTCCGGACAACTGCCAACATCTCTTGAACACCCCTGTCATTTTTCAAGATATGTTGCACCACCAAATTTATTGTGTGAGCAAAACATGGGACATGTTGGAATTTGCCCAGATGTATTGCACTCACATTATTGGTGGCATTGTCGGATACCACAAATCCCGAGGAGAGTCCAAGTGGGGTAAGTCATTGCGCAATGACTTCCCGTAGTTTTTCTAGGAGGTTTTCAGCTGTATGCCTTTTACTGAAACCTGTGATACACAGAGTAGCCTGCCTCTGAATGACAATGGGAAATGATGTTGCTGCTGCTGCTGTTGGTGCTGCTGCTGAATGCAATACATCTACCCAGTGGGCAGTCACAGTCATGTAGTCTTTAGTTTGCCCTGTTCCGCTTGTCCACATATCTGTGGTTAAGTGGACAGTCGGTACAGTGGCATTTTTTAGGACACTAACAATGCTATTTTTAATGTCCGTGTACAGTCTGGGTATTGCCTTCCTGGAGAAGTGGAACCTAGAGGGAATTTGATACCGGGGACACAGGACATCAAACAACTCGGTAAAACCCACAGAATTAATTGCGGATACTGGGCGCACGTCTAATACCAACATAGTTGTTAAGACGTCTGTAATACGCTGTGCAACTAGGTGACTGCTGGCATACTTCATTCCCTTGTAAAGGATTGTTGTACAGTTAATTGCTTGGTTAACTGATCAGGACTACCATTCCTGGTCCCCTTCCTGGAAGCAGCACCAGCAGCAGCAGAAGCAACAGGTGTAGCTCTTAAGGATGCTTCTGAGGAATCCAGGATAGGAGAGGATTCAGTCAGGCTCATGACATTGGGTGCAGGACTACTTCCCAATCCGATAATCGATGAGGATGTGGATGATGCAGGTGTTTGAGGAGATTGCAGGCCCTTGGAGCTAAAAGAGACAGGGGAGCAGGACGGTGACGTTGGGCAGGCTGCTACATGTTTGTTCACAGTTTCTTTTGACAAAAACTTCTGATGGATGCGCTGCAAGTGACGTAACAGTGAGGAGGTCCCAAGGTCCTTACCTCTACTCACAATAGCTTTGCTAACGCCACACACGGCTTGACAGTTGTTGCCCGGATTTGGGTAGAAATAATTCCATACATACGAGGTGGATTTTTTTGTCTTTTGCCCTGGCATGAGAATGGGCTTTTTCATACCCCGGACAACAACTGTCTTCGTTGGTGCCTTGAAACAAACAACAACATCATCCTCAACATCGTCAGCCCTGGACAAGGCTCCCAATCACTGTTTCTACCTGTTAGCCTAAGAATGTGCTTGGTTGGTTTGTTTTGATCTATTTTTAAAGCAATTCAAACGTTCCCCTTTACTGGCAATTTCCACATTAGAATCAATAATAAAGTAATACCATTCAGAGGCTAGGAAAGATCATGTTTGTTTTTGTCATCCCATAAATAATGCTGGTGACTCTCAACAGATTATCTGCAAATTAATAGATCCTGGAGAAAGTACATTAAAACTTCCATTATTTTTTTTTAGACTGAGCTAATGACATTTTTGTATAATCATTTTCCAGTGTTCAGCCAAGAGTCATAATTGGTATGGACAGATTAGGATACCAGTGACTGCAGCCTGTAAGGCAAATACTCGTCATACTGTATTTATTGCTGTGTGGGGATCACAGGGAGGTGAACCTCACTTACCAATTTATACGCAAATCTAGCTGAAATCCTTCCAAGAGTTCTAAAACCTATAGTTTATAAATTCCTTTATGATCACTTTTGGACTATGAACTGTATATCACAGTGACATGTGTGTGTAAATAAGCGCTGAAGGCGGCAGAGGTTTCGGATCTATGTATGTATATTTTTACTCCTATTTTTATTTGTCTATATATATATATATATTTTTTACAACTTTTTGTCCTATCCTCCTTGTATTTTTTGTATTTTTTTGTCTCTTTTTTACCTATGTCCTTATAAATTTTATCACCAAAATAAATATAATTTTATTTATACTGCAGTCTTATTAGCACAGTAATTAGCCGCCGCTATCTTTATCCATATGTCCATATATATACACACACACATATATATATATATATATATATATATATATATATATATATATATATATATATATAGTGTTGTAATAATTGTTAATAGGTGTAGCTTTCCATAAGCATTAAAATGCTCAGTATTGCTGCTTATTGGTGAAAATGTATTTACTGACATTTTGAGAAACATTTAATGATAGCTAGATGAGTTTGCTATCATCACATTATGCTATATCTAAAGTATGTCCATAGCTAAATGAAGTATTGTCTACAATGTCAACTAGATCATGAATTGCATATAAGGAACACAATATACCAGTGGGTACTTGTTTCCTAGAACGGCCACACCGATTTTGATCGGGTCGGAAAAATCGCGTCGTTCGCATCACATGTGACCAAATCGCATGTGATGCGACCGACGCGATGGACCCGATTTTTACATTGATTCAAATGTGAATAGGGTCCCTGGGACCCTATTTTACATTGGATTCAATGTAAAATTGTCCCCAGACCCCAATTTTAACCCCCTCATGGCTCAAATGCCCCCATTGTGAACGGCACCCCACGATTGACACCAACCCGAAGCGTGGCCAGCGCAGCGAGCCCGCGAAGGGCGGCGGTACGCGTCCTCCGACCTTTTCATACCCCTACTATCCACGTCGGCGTGGAGTTGAGAATATAAAGTGTGGCGAGCGTAGCGAGCCACCGAGCCCGAAGCGAGGCGAGCACAGCGAGCCCCGAGCGGGGACGTGCATAACTTTACAGGTATACGCGTCCGCTCGCCACGCTTCGGGCTCGGTGGCTCGCTGCGCTTACCACACTTTATATTCTCAACTCCATGCCGACGTGGATAGTAGGGGTATGAAAAGGTCGGAGGACGCGTACCGCCGCCCCTCGCGGACTCGCTACGCTCGCCACGCTTCGGGTTCGCGTCAATCGTGGGGTGTCGTTCACAATGGGGGGGCATTAATTAATAGCCATGACGGGAGCATATACAATGAGAAATGGCCCATATTGGGCCATTTCCCATTGTTTGCTATGTAAAATGTTGTTAATCGCGTCCATCGCATCTTGTGCCATTATAATGCCACAAGACCGACGCGATCAACGCGATTTTGCCTTTGCCGACAAAATGGACCTGATTTCAAAGGAAATCGGGTCCATCGCGTTAGTCGTGTACCTTCACTTAAGGTACACGATTACTAACTATTGTGGCCGTTCTAGGAAACAAGTACCTACCAGTGTTTCCCAAACTATGTGCCATTGTTTGTGGCACGGCCTTTAAAAGTACTAACGGTACTTGTGTAGTTTCACGGTGCCATCGCGCGCACAGTGAAACTTTGAAACTTGGCAGTCTGCCAGACTCTGTGTTTACTGTGCGCGTGCCGCTCTAGATGTTCTCAGCGCAGCGCGTGGCTGCTTTCCTTATGTAAGCTACCTTATCAGCGTAGCGCTGGGCAGCAGCAGCGCACGCTGCCCAGCGCTGACAGGTCACTGTGGTACTTGTAGTTCCACAGTGAAATAGGCAGTCCTGAGCACCGCTGACAACCCGGCAATTTAGACGCTAAAATGTCTAAATCCAGACTCCCTGAACTGGACACCCCGGCAATTTAGCCGATTTGGTCCGATTTCATGGCCAGATCCGTCGGAATCGGCCAAAATCGGCTCAGTGTATGGGCACCTTAAGACATCACCTCCATACTTTCCCTTGAGACATACTTCCCTACTTTGCTACCATCTACTCCTTGTACTCCTGGCAAAGGGGGTCCTACAAGGAAAGCAGGGGACATGCCCACCTTCCCGGGGGGCTTCGAGGACCACCCGGTTTTTGGGAGTCTCCCCACCATTCCAGAATGTTAGGCAGGTATGCCTTAAGGGGTTGAAAAATGGGTATTGGTGGCAGTATGGGGGGGGGGGGGGGGGGGCAGTAGGTTGAACTTTTGCCTAGGGTGCTGAGAAGCCTTGCACTGGCCCTGCCCAAGTCACACAAACAATTGAACTGGACACCCCGGCAATTTAGATGTCTAGATTTAGACGTCTAAATCCAGACTCCCTGCAAACCGTTAAGATGGGGGCATCGAAATTTAGACGCTAAAGCATCTAAATTTAGTAGGGTCTAGGGGTACACTATTAAACCTGTTCACAATGACACTAGTCGACGTAACAGCTGTCGACCTTGTTAATTCCACTATCAACACCAACCCGAAGCGCGGCGAGCGCAGCGAGCCTGCGAGGGGCGGCGGTATGCGTCCTACGACCTTTTCATACCCCCACTATCCACGCTGGCGTGGAGTTGATTTTATAAAGTGTGGCGAGCGCAACGAGCCACCGAGCCCGAAGCGTGGCAAGTGCAACGACCCCCGCGAGGGGACGCGGATACCTGTGAAGCCCGCGAGGGGACGCGGATACCTGTGAAGTTATCCGCGTCCCCTCGCGGTGCTCACTGCGCTCACCACGCTTTGGGCTCGGTGGCTCGCTGCACTCACCACACTTTATAAAATCAACTCCACACAGACGTGGATAGTGGGGGTATGAAAAGGTCGTAGGACGTGTACCGCCGCCCCTCGCGGGTTTGCTGCGCTCGCCACGCTTCGGGTTGGCGTGGATAGTGGAATTAACAAGGTCGACAGCTGTTACGTCGACTAGTGTCATTGTGAACAGGTTTAATAGTGTACCCCTAGACCCTACTAAATTTAGATGCTTTAGCGTCTAAATTTAGATGTCCCCATCTTAGCGGTTTGCAGGGAGTCTGAATTTAGACGTCTAAATCTAGACTTCTAAATTGCTGGGGTGTCCGGTTCAGGGAGTCTCTGGATTTAGACGCTTTAGCATCTAAATTGCCGGGTTGTCAGCGGTGCTCAGGACTGCCTATTTCACTGTGGAACTACAAGTACCACAGTGACCTGTCAGCGTTGGGCAGCGTGCGCTGCTGCTGCCCAGCGATACGCTGATAATGTAGCTTACATAAGGAAAGCAGCCACGCGCTGCGCTGAGAACAGCTAGAGCGGCACGCGCACAGTAAACACAGAGTCTGGCAGACTGCCAAGTTTCAAAGTTTCACTGTGCGCGCGGTGGTGCCGTGAAACTACATAAGTACCGTACTAACTGAAGCATCCATCTAGGGTGCACTACATGGTTTACAGTGGACTTGGGTCCTGGTTCCGCTTGGATCGGTCTCCAGTGTATTAAATCCGTGGACCGGTGGAGCGGCTCTGCGCATGCGTATGGCCGATTATGCGCACATGCAGGGCCAATTTGCAAAGGCCTTCGGGGACTACCACATTCGCAAAGGCGTTTGCACAGGGGGGACGGGCAGTGGGCAGATGGTGACTGACACATGGGAATGCCCAGTTTTTCCTGGGTGTGCCCACAAAAATGGTGGATGCACCCAGAAAAATGCTGGGCATCCCTATATGAACGCAGGCGTGGTAGGTGACACATGACATCAGCTCCTGCTGAAATCTCGGACATTTCTGTGACTTTTATATGCGAACGGGTGAAAAATGATTCCATAGTTGGCGACCATCGATTGATTTTTCTTCCGTACGCTTGCATGAGAAGGGATGTGTCAGCGGCCTTTATCTGCTCGCTAAGCAGTGAACGACGGCTGCTTAGCGAGCAGACTTGATACAGGCCCTAGGTGAGCAGTTCCAAGAAGTTTAAAATGCAGTCGGGTGTTACAGAGAGAGAAAAGAACAGTTGAGGTGTAATCTGTGATGCAGCAGGAAGGGCAGACAGCAGGTGGCAGTATCAGCACAGGGCAAGCAAATAAAACAGAAACTAAGACATTATAGCTCTAAATGAATGTTGCAATCAGACTGTGAAATCATGTATACAAAGAAAAGTGTGTAGCATAAAAATTAGTAACCATCGAATGATGTTGCCCCCATATGCAACCCTGTGAATGTATGCTTATGCAAAACATCCATTCGCAAAGCAGCGGGGATGTCAGGACAATGGCAAGGGGAGTGCGTTCCCATGCCCGGTGGGCGGTGTTAGATGGCTCACTAAGCAGCAAACTTTCGCTGCTTAGCGAGCCAACCAGAATGACCCCCATAGTGTTTTCCCATACATAAGGGTTGGATAGAGAGATAGGTGCTGATGAATAGGACTGATGTGGAGAGGGCAGGACCTGACAGTCCTAGCAATGAGAGACACTTAGACACAATGGGATTGAAACAGTATAGACATAGACAGTAGGATTGAATCAGAATGCTCTGAATTATCAAGCATGTAATACGATGCCTTTATACAACATAAGGATCTGTGACTTTGTAAATAGCCACTGCATATTTTACAAAATACAATGAACATACATAAATACTATAACAACTTTTGGCAGGGCATTATCATTGGTAGCAGGGAAAATGTACAGCATATGCAGACATCATCGTTTTGTATGTCCATAACACCTTGGGTTATAAGAGCCCCATCTTTATTTTAAAATCTCTTGACTTTCTTTTTTTTTCAGTTCATTTCTCCACATTGACTTTTCTTCTGGTTCTCCTTGGTCTTGGGTATAAGATATTCTCATTTTCTGGACTATAGATAACATTTTGGGCGCAAAATTGAACACAATCATCAACATGCTTCACCGCCGGCACACACCTGAATCGGACCCGACACATCGTGGGTGCTAAAAAGCACCTGCAATGTGCCACTGATGGGTCTGATTGCGAGACATCTGACGTCCCGCCGGTGCGACCACAGGGTCCCATGCGCACGGGACCGCGCATCGCACCCGACAGCATGTCACGCACAGCCGATTTGGTCCGATTTCATGGCCAGATCCGTAGTAATCGGCCAAAATCGGACCAAATTGGCTCACCTTAAGACATCACCTCCATACTTTCCCTTGAGGCATACTTCTCTACTTTGCTACCCTCTACTCCTTGTACTCTTGGTAAAGGGGGTTCTACAATGAAAGCAGGGGACATGCCCACCTTACCGGGGGGGCTTGGAGGACCACCTGATTTTTGGGAGTCTCCCCACCATTCCAGAATGTTAGGCAAGTATGCCTTAAGGGGTTGAAAAATGGGTATTGGTGGCAGTATGGTGGGGGCAGTAGGTTGAACTTTTGCCTAGGGGGCTGAGAAGCCTTGCACCGGCCCTGCCCAAGTCACACAAACAATTGGCCCTATTACTTATGTTTCTCCTTCACTTTGAAGATTCAATACAACTGCTTTTGTTCCTTTGATATTAGTATAGGTATACACTTTCCATTTATCAGCATTATCTATTCTACCCTATAAAATTTTAAATATTAAATTACAAACACAGACTTCAATGGTTTTATTTTATTTTGGAGATATATCAGCTAGACAAACTGTTTAGATCAATCTGATATAACAAATTTTCCCAAGCAATTGTTTTTGTCTGTTTTCCAGTATTTGGGAGCAAATGTTGATTGTAATATGCTCATATACATTTTCAGATTTTTGTTCCCACCAGACAGATTGGACAGATACATCTTTCTGTTTGTTTCCAGATTTAGATTGCAGAGTTCAATATAATTATTCTGATGATCAGTGTTTGGTACTATAGAGTGTGCATCTGCATTATGTTTTCACCTGGAATATTGTAATATGCTGCCACCTATTGATTCATTGATAATAATTGAGATTAGAGTAAAATCTGCTTCTTTAATGGCTCTGTTTATCAAGCATGATAAGCCCTATATCTGGTGAAAATGGTAAAACAAAAACCAATGAAAATGCGTTTATTAGTTAAGTAAAGCATTTTTTTCAATTTGGATTTTTTTTTTAAATCATGTTTTTCACATTTTTTAATCAATATTTTAATCAATATTCAAGTATTTAGTGGAGCAGAATTCCCATCACTGGATCATGGACATACTGTAGGTGGAATTCTAAACCAGCCCTATTGCCATTAGCCTGGTAGTTAGTTATATCTATGTTATATAAATCTAATGTAAGTTTTAAATGAAATAGATCTTTGTTCCTTTAAGGCCAGTATTCAATGCCTCTGATTCGCCATTTTTTTCTGGCAATTCGCTTGTTTTCTGGGGAATTTTCTCACAGAAAAAACAATTCGCCCTCTTCAATGGACACAATTCGCTGCAAATGAAGAGCGAATGTCTGGCGATTCGCCGTTTGTGATTCACCGCGATTCGCCGGTGGTTTTCAATGGGGTTTTCCGTGGAATTCGCCGAGAGTGTATTCAATGCTAAAGTGGCGAACTGCTTTCTCCAATGATTTTCACCAGGATTCTCCATTTTACATTCGTCATCTTTTTTAGGTGAACTGGAATGTGATCTTTGAAAATGAAGCGTTTTTTATTTTTATTTTGGTGTCAAAAAATCAGATTTTTGTTTCTGTGAAGGGGCATGCTATTTTTATTCATGTGCTTGCAGCACATGAATATATTTTAATTATTTTTTTTTGAAACAATATATATATATATATATATATATATAGCAGCACTTTTCTCCTTGAAAGGAAATAAAGACCAGCACTCACGGTTTGAAGGTGAAAGAAGTAGAATGTATTTCAAACAGACATGTTAGTCAATCAGCCTGTCAGCAATCCCGACGGCCGTTTCGACCGGCAGCATGCCAGTCTTCCTCAGGGGTACACACTGCACATCCCCATAGGGTTTAAATACGTTCAGGTAATTGAGATATGGCGCCAAATCCGCCCCTTCTGGAGCGGAGCTGTCAGTCAGCATCTCCCGTGTCGTGCGCGCGGCTCCGGCTGGGAGAGTTGGGGGTGTGTTAGGACGCGTCATGGGAAATCCCTGACGTAGCGTCTGGGGATGTCAAGCGGTGCTTGCGGGGGCTGAGGACTCGCAACTTCTACAGGGGAGTGAACAAAGGGAAGGGAAGAATGACCGGTGTCTGTACAAGGGTTAAGTAAACAGACAGGTATTAAGAAGATGTGTGACTGTCAGCTCCACTGGCGGTATCGTCATTAGTACACTGCGGCACATCAAATAACAATAGTGAAGCCCACATTCTTAAACAGCACCCATAACCTATACAGGGGTGGGTGAGAATGGTAGGGATGCATAGATGGACCACGCTAATCAACCGAACGGGATATCCAAACAAGGGAAAAAAATTGATGGGGTATACTAAGATACCGTTAGTAGGATGCAACCCTCTAGTGCGACGGCACAGTGGGGGTATCCTCCGAAGTATGGTAGTGTCTGGCTCTGCCACCAATATAGTGACGGTCTGTTTCCAGAGTACATAGAGGATGCAACACCCAAAACCAGAAGCATATATACAGTATTGTGTTTTTTGATACCTTACAAGAAAGGAGGTACATTCTTTCCAGAGTACATAGAGGAGGCACCTCCCAAAATCAGAAGCATATATACAGTATTGAGTGTTTAAGGATTCCTTACAAGATAGGAGGTACACTGCAGGTACCGTATGTGGAGAACGGCACAGTAGTGTAAGCCACACTATGTCAACTCAAGTGACAGTTATTCATATACGTCAAGCACACGGCGGTGCTAGAAGGTTATGGTGCACTCAGGTACCGTACGTAATGTTGCACACTTTCGGGGCAACAAGGTGTCAACACTAAAATGAAAGTTACTCATATATGTCAAGCACACGGCGGTGCTGGGAAGTTATGGTGCACTCAGGTACCGTACGTGATGTTGTACACTTTTGGGGCAACCGGGTGTCAACACTTTCGGATGTGGGGAGTCTTACTGGTAGAATAGTTTCAGATAAAGCATCCCATTTTGAAATCTTCGTTCAGTCCTTCGGGTGCTAGGCAGTTCAATCTATAGATCCATTGTAATTCCCTTTGCAGTAATAGTTTGTCTCTATCACCACCTCTATGAAGTGGCGGTATATGATCAATGGGTGAACTAAAATGTTCACCCATTGATCATATACCGCCACTTCATAGAGGTGGTGATAGAGACAAACTATTACTGCAAAGGGAATTACAATGGATCTATAGATTGAACTGCCTAGCACCCGAAGGACTGAACGAAGATTTCAAAATGGGATGCTTTATCTGAAACTATTCTACCAGTAAGACTCCCCACATCCGAAAGTGTTGACACCCGGTTGCCCCAAAAGTGTACAACATCACGTACGGTACCTGAGTGCACCATAACTTCCCAGCACCGCCGTGTGCTTGACATATATGAGTAACTTTCATTTTAGTGTTGACACCTTGTTGCCCCGAAAGTGTGCAACATTACGTACGGTACCTGAGTGCACCATAACCTTCTAGCACCGCCGTGTGCTTGACGTATATGAATAACTGTCACTTGAGTTGACATAGTGTGGCTTACACTACTGTGCCGTTCTCCACATACGGTACCTGCAGTGTACCTCCTATCTTGTAAGGAATCCTTAAACACTCAATACTGTATATATGCTTCTGATTTTGGGAGGTGCCTCCTCTATGTACTCTGGAAAGAATGTACCTCCTTTCTTGTAAGGTATCAAAAAACACAATACTGTATATATGCTTCTGGTTTTGGGTGTTGCATCCTCTATGTACTCTGGAAACAGACCGTCACTATATTGGTGGCAGAGCCAGACACTACCATACTTCGGAGGATACCCCCACTGTGCCGTCGCACTAGAGGGTTGCATCCTACTAACGGTATCTTAGTATACCCCATCAATTTTTTTCCCTTGTTTGGATATCCCGTTCGGTTGATTAGCGTGGTCCATCTATGCATCCCTACCATTCTCACCCACCCCTGTATAGGTTATGGGTGCTGTTTAAGAATGTGGGCTTCACTATTGTTATTTGATGTGCCGCAGTGTACTAATGACGATACCGCCAGTGGAGCTGACAGTCACACATCTTCTTAATACCTGTCTGTTTACTTAACCCTTGTACAGACACCGGTCATTCTTCCCTTCCCTTTGTTCACTCCCCTGTAGAAGTTGCGAGTCCTCAGCCCCCGCAAGCACCGCTTGACATCCCCAGACGCTACGTCAGGGATTTCCCATGACGCGTCCTAACACACCCCCAACTCTCCCAGCCGGAGCCGCGCGCACGACACGGGAGATGCTGACTGACAGCTCCGCTCCAGAAGGGGCGGATTTGGCGCCATATCTCAATTACCTGAACGTATTTAAACCCTATGGGGATGTGCAGTGTGTACCCCTGAGGAAGACTGGCATGCTGCCGGTCGAAACGGCCGTCGGGATTGCTGACAGGCTGATTGACTAACATGTCTGTTTGAAATACATTCTACTTCTTTCACCTTCAAACCGTGAGTGCTGGTCTTTATTTCCTTTCAAGGAGAAAAGTGCTGCTGTAAATTATTGTATGGACCCTGCACCACCTGTACTTATATAATCTTGTGTGCCACCTTGCTATAACAATTATATATATATATATATATATATTTTTTTTACACATTCACCAGCAGGGGGCCGAGCCAGGAGCCACTCATTAATATTCATATATTCACTGCACACTGGTCCCGATCATTACATATGCACGATCGGGACCAGTGTGTAGCGGCTCCCTAACACAGCCCCCTGCCAGCTCTGGGGGGCTCTCCCTGTGTCCCCGACAGCCCTCCTTCACCTCCACAGTGTCCGGAACCCGGCGAATGTGCAGCGAATCCAAAACAGGATTCGCTGCACAAGGGGAATTAAAGTATTGAATACCTGCATAAATATTTGTTCTCATTTTTTATTTTTTTTCATTTATTATACAAATCCATTGAAAGCTGCCTGCTTCCCAAATAAATGACTTATGATTTAGGTAGTACATGTTTTAATAGAACACACCTTTATCCTGCCCCTTCTGTTAGTGATTCGGGACAGTTAATGCCCTGTCACAGTTATTTTCCTTGAAGAAAGGAAATCACCCTGCAGCAAGCAATAAAATATGATAATTATTGTTATTGTGTCCAAACAATCTCAGGGGTGTGGGAGCAGAACAAGCTGGAATACAGGTCCTGGGATTACTTTATTTGTCTGCAGCTTAGTATGATACTGTACCTGTTTCATTTTCGAGTTATACACCCTAGATTTTGTGGTAACACAGAAACTGACACTGTTACCATTAAATGTTCTTTCTTTTTTAGTTTTGAGAACATACTGGGTGAAATATAATAGGATGCGCTAGTTGAATTTGTGCGATATTTAGGCAACAAAATATAATTTTTGCACATTTTGGCGAAATTGCTTACTTAATAGGGTGCGCTAAATCGCGTAAATCCCACATTTTGTGCGTTAAATCTCACTATTTCACTTGCCGGTTTAAATTTATTTTTAAACCATTTTTTTTTCCATTGGAAAGTATACAAATTGCTTATTTAATGGGATGCGCTAACGGAATTTGCATTTCAAAAGTGTCTTGCCAACGATGCAGACCAGGTTCTGATGGGCGAATTGACCCGAAAGCAAAATGCAGAAATGGTTAATTTTCACACAGGTGTCCACAATTTTATTCATAAACTCCCCTACATATACCCAAACATCATTAAGGACACCTGTGAGCAGGGGCTGGCTGGCAACTTTTAGCCTGGGGGGCAAGACCAGAGCACTGGCCCTGTATAATAATAACAACAACAACAACAGCAGCAGCAGCAGGACCCCACAGATTGCTCCTCTACTATAATAATAAACCAGGACACCACAGGCTGCTCCCCTGCATAAAAAGAATAGGACACCACAGGCTGCTCCCCCTGCATAAAAAGAATAGAACACCACAGGCTGCTCCCCCTGCATAATAACAGGAGGATACCACCGGCTGTTCCCCCTGCATAATAACTGGAAACCACCAGCTGCTCCCCCTGCATAATAACTGGACACCACAGGCTGCTCCCCCTGCTCCCCATGCATAATAACTGGACACCACAGGCTGCTCCCCCTGCATAATAACTGGACACCACAGGCTGCCCCCTGCATAATAACTGGACACCACAGGCTACTCCCCCTGCATAATAACAGGACACCACAGGAATTACATGCCTGTTGTCAAGGGGGATTACATGCCCATTGCCATAGGGGGTTACATACTCATTGCCAGGGGTGATTACATGCTTGTTGCCAAGGGGGATTATATGCTTGTTGCCATAGGGGTTTACATGCTTGTGGCCTTAGGGGGTTACATGCTTGGGGCCAGAGGTGATTACATAGCTGTTGTCAAGGGGATCACATACTCATTGCCCAGAGGGAGTTAAATGGTTGTTGCCCAGGGGGAGCTAAATACTCGTTGCCAAGGGGGAATTAAATTGCCTGCCCACCCACCTACCCGTCCACCTGCCTGTCCGCCATCTCTGTTAGTATTACAGAAACCCTGCTCCCCTGTAAAAATGTCCGCCTCCGCAGCAAAGGAGACAGCCGCTAGAGGTCTCCTGCACATCTAGCGTCTGTCAGTGTGAATGTCGGTGTGGGATGTGGATGTCAACCTTTTGTTTGAGGTACACCCAGGCATCAGAGCCGCTAGTGCCATCTTTGACCCAGCATCCATCACCCAGCTGTGTAATGTCATTATGGGTCACTACACGTTGTGACCTATATTCACATTACACAGTGCATAGTGTCCCATATTCACATTACACAGCAGGTAGTGGCCTATATTCACATTACACAGCACATAGTGACCCATAGTCGCATTACACAGTGCGTACTGACCCATAGTCACATTACACGGCACGTAGAGACCCATAATCACATTACACAGCACATAGTGACCCATAGTCACATTACACAGCACGTAGTGACCCATAGTCACATTACACAGCCCGTAATAATCCATATTCACATTATACAGTACATAGGAACCATAGTCACATTACACAGTACATAGTGCCCATAGTCACATTACACAGCACGTAGTTTCCCATATTCACATTACACAGCACATAGTGACCCATATTCACATTACACAGCACGTAATGACTCATATAAATATTACACAGCATGCACTGTATACATATTTTAGTAATACCCCGTACACATTATGCCAAACACCATACTTCCCATTGAACAATATTCCACACACGGTTATTGCCCATTCCACCACACGTGTCCATTACACATTATTCCACACACCATAATACCCCTTACACATTATGCCACACTGTAATGTCCACTGCACAAAAGCCACACAATGTAATGCTCCTTACACATTATAGCAGATACCGGAATGCCCATTATATATTATTCCACATACGTTAAGGCCCCTTACGCATTATGCCACACATTGTAATACCCATGATGCATTATTCCACACACTGTAATGCCTCTTACCTTACCATAATGCAAATACAGGAGGGTGACATTTGGGATGGAACACAGAGGAGGGTGACACAATGGCTGTGGCAGAAGACAGAGGGGTGTCACAGTGACAGAAAAAAGAGGGGGTGCCACACAGTGACAGAAGACAGAGGGGGTGCCAAACAGTGACAGAAGACAGAGGTGGTGCCACACTGTGGCAGAAGACCGATATGGGGGTGTGACACAATGGCTGGGACAGAATACAGAGAGGGTGTGTCAATATTTGGAAGAAAAGACAAAGGGGGTGTCACACATTGAAAGAACACAGTCAGGTTCATGCAGGGGGGTGACAGAACACAAAGGGGGGCCACACAGAGGGGTGGCATTTGGGACAGAACACAGAAGGGGGTGACACAATGGGTGGGGCAGAACACAGACGGGTAGTGACACCATTTGGTACAGAACACAGAAAGGGTGTCACACAAGGGGCATCCCACCCAGTGTCTGCCAGGCAGATGTAGTGGTTGACAGGGTTGTGTCTGCGGGGCAGGTGACAGGATAGAATGTGTGGCTTCCCTGCAGACCCCGCTGGCGGTGACTCCCGCCACGGGGTCTGCGGCACCCGGTCCGATTCCCGCCCCCCGGGTTGCTACTGCAGACACTGACTTGAGTGACTGCAAAGCTCCGCAGTGGTGGATAGCTGACTGCTGCTGCCGCCGCTGCACACAAAGCACAGCTCACTCCGCTGGCAGCCTGCCCAGTGCACCCGCCGCCACCAGCTAAATATATATATATATATATATTTTAATATATATATATATTTTAACTGTGCCCTGGTAAGTTCTACACGCTCCCGCCCCCAAGGCGGCATCACCTGCATCTGTATGCCAGCACCAGGCGGGTGAGCGGGTAAGCAGTTCAGCGGCTGCCCCCCCACTGATCACCTCTATGGAGGTCGCCCCTAGGCATAGGCAAATGCCCTCGGCAATTGACTGGTTTTCCTATGCCTAGGGCCGGCTCTGCCAGCCACTGTTCCAGCAGATTGCATGCAGACGGCCAGACCGCATTGAAACTGCTACCCCATAGTGCTGGATCCTCCAAGCCACTGCTTGGACTTGGTGGTATTGTTACACCACTGCTACCACAACAATGAACCCTTCTGTTAATAGTTAAAAATAACGAGAAAGAATGTGTGACCCCCCTAACTAGCACCGGACTCCACTAACAATGGGTTAATGCCAGTGCCAGGAAACACACTTGTTTGTACAGACCAAGGATTCCTGGGGCAGTGCGGACCTCATAGCCAAGCCCCCCTCTCTACAGTGTAGCATTTTTAAAAAGCTGATCTGGCGATGCCAATTATTTTTTGATCTGTATCGCCACGCCAATAGAGGGAGCCCATTCATCTACAATTTATTGGGACAATCATCTCCAGAACATACAATTGCCCTCATTTATTGCAGCTGTATGGGTCTCTTTACAATGATATTAGTACCATGTAGGTTACACCACTTTCTGAATATCTTCACATACTTTGACCCATGTCAAATTTCCCACATTCCTATGACTTTACATAACAGAACACACTGGCATGTATACATCATTCTGCAATTAACCATATGGACAAGAGAACTGATATGAGAAAATAACTACAAGTTTGTGGGAAGAATGGAGATGTCAGGAAGAGACTATCTGTGGAGGAGGACTCCAATGTGTACTGTGCTATGTGGTGTCTGTATATGTGACTGGTATGTGCAAGGCCAATCTTCTGCTCTGCACACTTTATGTTTACAGATAGGGTCAAAGGCCAAGTGTTCTGTGGGCTTATTATATATATATTTATCTAGATGTGATGCACACAGGTTGATCTTTTAATGTGGGTGAAACCTTTGGTTTTTTTTTATTAACCATTTAAATGCAGACTTGGAAGGTTATTCTGGTTGACATGCAAAGCTGCAAAATTTGCTGACCAACACAAAGATTTTGCAAGCACTTGCAGATCTAAAGACATCTCTGTGGTGTTTTAGGTATGCAGGGGCCCTATACGGGAAGCTGATGTCAGCTGCCCGCCCCCGGCTCCTGCATCATGGAAACATTAGCATGGGAACGCCCATAAAACGCTGGACGTTCACCATCTCTCCCCTGCGCGAACACGCAGGGGAGTGTGGCAATTAGAATAAAATAATGCATGTACTGTAACTTTTTCTATACAGTCATGTTTAATTAGATTGAGTTTCAATATTCAGTGGCAATAAATGATGTCTAACTGTACCTTCAAAAGATTTGTTTTTTTTGTGTAGTACATGTGGAGATTTGTGCATTTCTGTAAAGGTGTGTCAAGTGTGTATGCTTGAATGTTTATTATGGTGTGTGTGAATATGTTTGTGTTTGTAGAAGCTTTTATCCTTCTGTACATATTACAGTAGTGTATTCATATCGGTGTTGCCATGCAACTTGAGCATTTAATACTTTGCAGTGTAAGTACATTGGAATTGCATTTTAATACTTGACACCTTATAAGCTTATCCCTCTGTCTAGATCAGACTTTGGCATCGACATGATTTATGTACTTGTTTTCACCCAGTTCTCACAGCCTCCTTATATTGTTCCAGTTTACAATGACAAAAAGAAAAATAAATCTGTACCAGTACCATCCTAGCTTTTACTAGAATTGTCTGGTGATAAATTGTGTTTTTCTTGATCAAGTAGCCAACCGTTCAAATACTTAGCAAATGGTTCAATCTGGTTTATACCATGTACTATATGTATACGAACAGTTGATGGTTCCCAGCTATAAGAATAATGGGGTGATTCTGGTCAACCCGCAAAGCTGCGAAATTCAGTGATTTGCGTGTCCTCTAAATGCTGCACAGTGCGTGCACGAATGTCCCCCCCCTCGCACGCCGATTTCCCCGCATGCATGTGAATAGATGTTTAGAATAAACATCCGTTCGCAGCCTTGCGTGCGGTTGCATAATCATTCCATGGGAACACCTAATGTTTTCATGGGAACGCCATGTGACCATGACCACTGCCCCACTCACATTGCTGTGTGCGAGCAGCTGGCGAAAAACCAATTTGCTATGGCTGCTTGCATAATGCAGCTGCACATGGGCATAAATGTTCATGCTCCCCTGTGAATGCACTGTCCAGTGGCAAATGCAGGATTTTTAGAGAGGAGTTTCCAAATGTAATACAAAATCTCCCACTCTACTCTGCAGCACATTGTAGTAAGTACTGGAGTCTAGGGAAGTGGTAACAGCTCTAAAAGTTGGTATTTTTATACACTGGATACTGTATGAAATAGAGTATTAATATTTAACAGTACAAATGGTCTATAGTATAGGCTGCTTCAAACATTTAAATAGGATAAGTGGTCATAATAAATAAATATACAACCATAGACCCCAACCAGTACTGCTCTTTGTAAGCTCACAATCTCCCACCAGGGCCACCGACAGGGGGTTTGAGGGTTCTTGAGTCCCTGGCCCCGCCGCTCTGACAGAGGGTAGGGGCCCGGGCAACTCTCCCCAGCAGCACGGTAGTCACTCACCCCCGCCTGCCCCTTCACTGTCTGCCGCTTGAGAGGCTTGAGCCTGCTGCCCACCCACCGATCGTCTCCGAGTTCCCAGCGGCCGCGGCAGCACATTGTGACTGCACACTCACTGCACAGTCACATCATCTGATCGTCCAATGAGAAGCCGGTCGCCAGGACTCGGGAAAGGAAGCCCCAACCGCGGCATGACGTAATGACGGGTGAGCCAGGGGTGAGCTAAGAGTGCCAAGTCTGCTGTATAATTTATGGGGTGCTGCCAAGTGTGCTGTATTAGTCCAGGGGTGATGCTAAGTGTGCCATATCAGTCCAGGGGTGATGCTAAGTGTGCCATATCAGTCCAGGGGTGGTATTAAGTGTGCCGTATCAGTGTTTGTGCCCCCCACTTGTGTCGCTTATCATAGTTACCCAATTACTTCTGTGCAACCTTTTGGCATAAAAACAATATTGTGAGGCGTGAGGTGTTCAAAATTTATGCTTTAAAAAAAAAAAAAATAGTACCCAAAACCCAAAAACCAAAACGTTGAGGGGGTGTTTTGGCAAAACCCATTAGAACCCAAAACCTGAAGGTAATCAGAACCCAAAACGCGAAAAGTGGCCAGTGCACATCCCTAGAATTAGTGACATTTCTGTACTATAGAAAATTATCACATAATGTATATGATTATAATTTAGAAATGCAACAAATAAAAGGCACAAGTCATCGGTAAGAATATTTCATTGTAAGCAGGACTGGATTTGTAGAAAGATTACATCAGCCTGGAATAATTTAGGAGAATTGCGTGGGCAAGTATCTCACACCCTACACTGGTATGTATAATTTGGCCAGGTAAACCCCCTTGCAGCTGCATTTCTAGAGATTCATACTTCCCAATATTTAACTATATATCATGACATTGTTTTTGTTACCCCACCTTCAAACAATAGTGGTGTCATTCTACACAGGGCATGGCCACAGTGTAACCACCTTTCCATTTTTCCCCAAAAAATATGTATTGATTGCCACCAGTGATGCGTGGGACACAGTGGCGTAACTATGGAAAAATCTCCCCCTCGCAACAACCCTTTTGCGCGCCCCCTGCCAGGTCGACTCCCCCAACCCCTTACCCACTGCACGTAGTGCCGCTGCGTCTGCCCAGGGACCTTCAGCCGGCGAATCAGTCTGCGCTGCGGCTCTCCGTCTCCCTGCTCTCCCGGCTCCTGCTGTGATAAAAAACATGTCACTCAGAAAATGGCTGCCCCCGTACAGCAGACCGTTTTTAAGGATGCTAGAGGAGGCCTCCGCCTCCTCTAGCATCCTCAAAAACGGTCTGCATTAAGGGGGCAGCCATTTTCTGTGTTTCACCTTTTTTATTGCAGACGGAGCAGGGAGACGGAGAGCCGGCAAAAGATCCCGTGGCAGACGCAGCGGAACGGTAACAATAGCCCCGCAGCTCCCCGGCGCCCTCACCTTCCAAGCGCCTCCCCGCCACCGCGGGGGCTGCGGGGCGATAGTTACGCCACTGGTGGGACAGATATACCCTATCTTCCACAAATGCTGGCATATCCCCCAGTCATTCCCTACAAAAGTGAAAATATGGCCTGTTTGTCTGATCACTCAGAAGAGACCACGGAATAACAATGCTGTATGCACATTTTACACATATTCCCTTTAAAAACTTGACATGCATCAGGATAACATGTAAAGTAGTTAAAGTATAGTCATGTCTTACATGTGTCAGGATATAAAAATGAAGAAAATGCAATAGTGATATCCGGCGCATTTGCAAAGCGGGGGGACATTTTGGGTGGTTTTGGTCTGTCTGGTGGGCGGTGCCATGACCCCTGTCACAGCGGGTTGTGGCCAGCATGTTCCAAGTTTGTGTGTTTTTCACTGGCTCCGGATACTACATATTTTCTTTAAAAATAGTTATACCAACAATGTGCAAGCTGTAATGAAAAATTAATTAAAAAGTTTGGTCTAGTTGTGGTCAGAATTCAGTATAGTGGAGATCTAGGTGGATAGGTAGAAAGAGCAATGTGAGAGATAAAGTACCACTCAATTAGCTCCAGACATTTTTCAGATGCAGCCTGTAAAATGTAAGGCAGAATCTGATAGGTTACTACTCTGGGGAAAATTCAATTAGCCTTTTTTTTGGGGGGGGGGGGGGCTAGAATTTCAGGATGGTTTTTCCCCTTTTGTGAAAAGTCGAAACTTGTGCAACATGGCTGCAGTTTTAACTAAAACATGTGGATTCACTAGTAATTTGCCGATCCACGTGTTTTCCGGCCATGTTGATTTTTCCAACAGTCAAAATTTTGTCACTTTAATTGAATATCACATTCCACCGAATATTGACAAAAATGCCCCCTTTATCTCTTACAATTTTATCACTCTCAAAGTTTTAATAAATACCCCCCTTCCCCCCCCCCCACTATATTGCTTATATGATAATGAGAAATTGATATATACTGTAGAAATAAAATCAATGAATGGGTTAATGCAATGGTTGCCAAACTTTTGTTAAATCATGGTGCTGTAGAGCATCAAAAACATTTTCACATCACCCCTATGCCAAAACTTTATTATTCAGAAATTTAGGAAAAAGGAATGAAATTAAATACAGTAAATTGTATTTATATGTGAGGAGGAGCAGGATTTGCTTTTGTCTGCAAATTGTATGATTGGAAGCCACAAGCACTTGTTTTGCCTATCAATTGACCATAAATAAATTGAGCTGCCAACCTGCCAATTTGGGAACTAGTGAGTTAGGGAAATACATAAATTTTATTGAATTAAATGATAGCAACAGCTCGGATCACCCTACCTGCCCCGGATCCATTTTCCGGGCAAAACCTCTAGAATACGGTGTTGGATCTAGAGGATTTGCCTCAGGTGGCACAATGAAAAATTATCATAGAAAATCGGCAGATGAATGCTGATTGGCTGAGAGACCCATCTATAATGGCTATCAGCCAGTAAATGGATCCCCATAGACTTCAATGGGGCCTTTGAAAGTGAAGATGGTGGCTCCCAATGCAGGATGGACACTGCCGCTACTGCACTACCGACACCACTAGCCACCCTGCAATGCCGACAACACCCGCATTTAGGACACTGGCAACACTAATGCACTTCCATCATCCTTGGCACCCCGCAATGCCAACATCGCCAGCAATGCAATGAGGATCTAGCAGACATCTCCGCACTGCTGACTCCACCAACACTCCAACACCCTTGCAGTACAGACATCACTAGCACCCAGGGGATAAAGTGAAGGGAAATGGGGTGGAACTGAGTTCCACCACCTCTAATGGTGAGGTGGAACATTTTAACCTTTGCATTGACCCTGCACAGTAATTCTCACAGAAAAGCATCCCCTGCACTGTAGACTTTTCTGGCACCCCCACACTGCCAACAACCCCTGTCACTGTAAGTGCCCTATTGTTTATCCCAGCTGCACTGCATCCAACTAACACTGCGCTATTTTTTTCTATTGAAGGTACTTGCAAATTGGTTTCATTGCTTGTTATTAAAATTATTATTATCCTTTATGTATATGGTGCCACAAGAGATCTGCTGTGAATAAATACAAAGTACATAAATAAAACAGTGATTTATTGTTAAATACAATAAATGACAAGTACAGGGTACATAAACAGTGCTGCATCAGCAGCCAGCACTGAAAAAAAATGTCAGGGTGATAGAAATATTTATTTGGTGCCATCAAATGAGGATTTTGGTACTTACCAGTAAATCCATTTCTCTGAGATCAGCAGGGGCCACTGGAATCACATTGGGTAATAGAGCTGGGAATGCTGGAAGCTAGGTACTTCTTAATTTGTTTAGGGGAGACTGGCTCCTCCCTCTAAGACCCATCATTCCCCAGTGAGGAAATTGGCCCACTAGAGGAGAAGGTAACAGGAAAGAACAAGCATAAACTCAAACACACAACACACAGTCAGGAACAAGACTGGACTCAAACAATAACAGAATCAGAATCAGAATAAGAATCAATTTTATTGGCCATGTATGCTTGCGCACACTAGGAATTTTTTGTGGATTTACAGTGCAGCATCAAGCAGGGATGAAGGGGGGGGGGGGGGGAGAAGGCATTACATACATTACATTAAGACATTACATGTGGGGAACACATGCCCACCGAGTTGCACAGCGCCTAGGCAGCCAGCAGCGGCACCACTGGTCACTGCTACAGCCAGGTAGGTAACATTAAGCAGAGACAGTACAGTTATCACACAGGGAACACATACCCATCAAGCTGAACAGTGCCTAGGCAGCCATCAGCGGCGCCACTGGTCGCCGAAACAGCCAGGTAGGTAACAATACAAGCAGAGACAGTACAGTTATCACACAGGGAACATATTTGGCTGAGCTGCACAGCTCCTAGGCAGCCATCAGCGGCGCCATCTTGATCATGCACTGGCAGCAGTAATAATATTTGTATTTATGAACCACTTTTCTTCCAAAGCTGACACACCCTGCCAGCTTGTTGTTGTAACCACAACAGACAGGATCCACAAGCTGGGAGGGTGTCCAGTGGCCCCTGCTGATCTCAGAGAAATATATTTACCGGTAAGTACCAAAATCCTCTTTTCTCTGACATACAGCAGGGGCCACTGGAATCACATCGGGGAGGTTCCAAAGACCATGCCTCGTGAGGGAGAGCACTGGGGATCCTGCAATACCAAACGACCAAAGGTCGTAGCAGCAGAAGCAAAAGTGTCAAACTGGTAAAAGGGAACTAAAGTGTTCAGCGATGACCAAGTGGCCACCCTGCATAGCTGAGAGACCGAAGCCCTCCACCTGGTGGCCCAAGACATACTCACTGAGCTGGTGGAATGAGCAGTCAAAGAAGAAGGTGGAACTCGACCCGCATGCAGGTATGAACTGCGGATGGTCAACTTGATCCACCGTGCAATGGTCTGTTTTGACGCAGGCCAACCTCTGCGGAAAGCATCATACAACACGAATAATTTGCGTAGAACACGCATTCTGATTTGCGTAGAACACCCATTCTGATTTGCGTAGACCACGCATTCTATCCACGTAAATCCTTATAGCCCGCACCACGTCTAACTAGGTCTGTTCTGGGGAGTCATCGCGTAAGGCAGGAACCACAATTGGCTGGTTGATGTGATATGAAGATACCACTTTTGGGAGGAACTCAGAGCTTGTGCGTAACTCCACTCTGTCCTCATGGTAAATGAGGTACAGAGACTTACATGATAGAGCACTGAGCTCCGACACTCGGCGAGCCGAAGCCAGTGCTAATAGAAGAACCGTCTTCACAAAAGAATTTGAGTTTCACTCTGTCAAGTGGCTCAAAGGTCTCCGACTAGAGAAAAGCTAACACTAGGTATAGATCCCAAGGAGACATTGTAGGAACAAAGGGTGGTTGGACCCGTAGTACACGCTGGAAGAAGTGCCAACCGTTTCTGAAAAAGAATGGACAAGGCCGAGACCTGTACCTTGAGGGATCACAACCACAGATCTGCATCCAATCCTTTTTGTGGGAAAAAGAGACGGGACAATCTGAAAACTCGAAAGCTACAACCCTCTGATTCACACCAGATCGCGTAGGAACGCCATATTCGGTGATAGTGAGCTGCCGAGGTAGGCTTTCTAGCCCTCAACAAAGTTGGGATCACCAATCGTGGAATCCCCTTGGCCCACAGCACTGCGGTCTCAACAGCCATGCCGTCAAATGAAGTTGAGACAGACTTTGTAGGAAGAAACGCCCCTGTTGTAGTAGATAGTACCTGAGGGGCAGATGGACCGGCTCGTCCGCAAGTAACGTCTGAATGTCTGAAAACCAACTCCTGCGAGGCCAACAGGGGGTGATTAGAATTGCCTGCACTGACTCTCTCTTCAGTTTATTGAGAACCTGACCCAGAAGAGTGGGGAAGAGGTACACAAACCCGAACTCCCACAAAGTCAACAGTGCATCGACCGCTATGGCGTGTGGGTCCTTTGAAACACATACCTTGGCAGCTGATGATTCTTTTGAGAGGCCATCAGATCTACCTCGAGAATGCCCCACCTCCGGGTGAGATCCTGGAACTCCTTGGGGTGCAGGGACCACTCGCCTGGGTGAAGGTCTTCCCGGCTGAGGAAGTCGGTCTCCAGATTTTCTATTCCTGGAAGGAATACGGCAGCAAGAACTACCTTCATCCATTCTGACAACTGAAGAATACTTGTTACTTCATTCATGGCCATCCAAGACCGCGTGCTGCCCTGCCTGTTTACATAGGCGACCGCTGTTGCGTTGTTCAACCGTATCTTCACCGGCTGTCCCTGAAGGTGATCCTGAGCCTCCTGTAAGGGATTGTAAATCGCCCTGTGCTCCAACACGTTGATGGATAAGTGTTGCTTGAGGGGCCTCCATCTGGCCTGAAGGCGAAGATCTAGCACCACGGCTCCCCAACCACGGAGACTGGCGTCTGTCATTAATACAACCCAGTTCTGAATTGCAAAACGTCTTCCCTCGTGTATGTGGTCCCTGTGGCGCCACCACAGTAAGAAGTGTCTCACCTCGGTCAACAGACAAATCCATCTGTGTAGATGTAGATGCAATCCCGCTCCTTTCCTGTGGAGATCCCACTGAACCTGCCTTGAATGGAAGCGCCCCTACGTCAAGGCCGGAAAAGCCGCCACCATCTTCCCCAAGAGTTGTACACAAAAATGAAGGCTGACCTTGTGAGGAAGCAATACCCTTCAAGTCAGAAGCTGAAGATCTTGTCCTCCGGTAAGAATACTCTCTGTGCCTCTGTATCCAACCAAAGGCCTACATATCGGATCCTTTAGGATGGGACCAGAGAGGATTTCTTGAATTCATGATCCATCCCAGACTGGTGAGAGACTGGGTTGTCAGCCGTGCATGCGACTCCAGTAACTCTTTCAATGGAGCCTTGATGAGGAAATCATCCAGGTATGGAATTATCGTCACTCCCTGATTCCGGAGCAACGCGATGACAACTGACAAAGGCCAGTATTCAATGCTCCCGATTCACAGTTTTTTCGGCGAATCGGGCTGTTTTCATTCCTTGCGGTGAATTTTTTTCACTGAATATATGATTCACCCTATTCAATGTACAATTCGCTGGTGTATTTCAATGAGGTTTTCACTGGGATTCCCCGAGAGTGTATTCAATGCTCAAATGGAGAACTGCTTTCTCCATTGCTTTTCGCCACGATTCTCCATTTTATATTCGTCATCTTTTTTAGGTGAACTGGAATTTGATCTTTTAAAATAAAGCGTTTTTTATTTATTTTTTTGGTGTCAAAAAAATCAGATTTTTTTTCTGTGAAGGGGCATGCTATTTTTATTCACGTGCTTGCAGCACATGAATATATTTGTAATCATTATTTTATTTTTACATATTCGCCAGCAGGTGGCGGGAGCCGCTCATTAATATTCATTTATTCACTGACACACATTACATATGCATGATCGGGACCAGTGAGTGTAGCGGCTCCCTAACACAGCCCCCTGCCAGCTCTGGGGGGCTCTCCCTGTGTCCCCGACAGCCCTCCTTCACCCCCACCGCGTCCGGCGCAGGCAGGGAGGCTTCCATCTCCCTGCCTGCAGCTCCCCCAGCTCCCCGGCGGCATTCGCCGGGGGGGGGGGGGTTAAAATTCGCTGCCAGGGGCAGAGAGCCCCTGAGACGTTGAATAGGGCGAAGGGGTGGCTGCCGGGCGAATCTCCCCGAAGGAAGAATTGCGGCGAAAGTGCAGTGAATCCTACACAGGATTCGCTACCGCCCGCGATTCTACCCATTGAATAACTGCCAAAGTCTTGGTAAAGACCCTGGGGGCAGACGATAATCCAAACGGCAGAGCCCTGAATTGGAAATGGTCTCGTCCAATGGCAAATCGCAGAAACTATACAGCTATACAAATAAGGAGACTTTCAACGCCACCCAGTCTCCACCTGGTAACTATTACGTGCTGGTGCATTCCTTATCTTGTGGAGCCTATTCATAACAGAATAATTCTGTCCAATTTATATTAATTGTTTTTAATACAGGTCGAGTATCCCGTATCCGAATATCCGTTATCCGAATTATTCCGAAAACCAGACATTCCAGAAAGTGAATTTTTTTTTTTTTTTTGCTAAAAACTCACTGGGGACATTTGTAACAGCATCACTGGCTTCCAAATAGGTGAGGCTTCCAAATAGGGATATACAGATAGGCATCTTTGAAATCCAAAGAGACCATGTACTCCCTTGGTTCCAATGATGCATTGACAGAGTGAATCGATTCCATCTTGAATGGTTTATAGGAGATGAACCGATTCAAGGATTTGAGGTCCTGAATGGGCCGAACCGAGCCATTTGGCTTGGGAACCACAAATAGATTGGAATAATAGCCCGTGTTCCTCTGTGTCGATGGAACCAGAATGATGACCTGTGACTCCAACAAGCTCTGAATTGCCTGAAGATTCTCTTGTCTTGGGACACAGGAAATGCTGTTGTTAAATAACAGCTGGGGGAGTCGCATCGAATTAGATTCGATACCCCTCTGAGATGATTCTGCGAACCCACGGGTTATCCGAAAGGGAGAACCATTGGGTTCTAAAGCCCAATAGGTGAGCTCCTACCGGAGAGTCGCTGATGGAAGCTGGTAAACCCCCCCCCCCCATTGCATAAGAAATCCATTTATCTAATTCTGAAATGAAGAGGTTGTCCCCAGTGAATGGGAGGCCCTCTACGGCCCTCTTTGATTCTGCATCCGCCTGCCAAGAGCGAAGCCAGAGGGATCACCTTGCAGAAATAGCATTTGCTGAAATACGCGCTGAAATCAGGGAAATAGCCTTTGCTGCCTCGCCTAAGAAGGTGGCAGATTCCTTAATGTGTTCTGCTAATTGGCGCAGTTCGTCAAGAGGCATATCAGAATCCAACCCTTCAATAATTCTATCTGCCCACTTAATGTTGGCTTTATTTACCCAAGCTGACACTATGGCCGGTCTGAGTTGAGTTCCTGCTGCCGTGTAAATGGTTTTGAGGGTTGACTCCATTTTGCGATCAAAGGGATCCTTTAAAGAAGAAGCACGTGGGACTGGCAAAGTAGTTTTCTTAGACAACCGGGATATGGATGTGTCTACTGGTGGCGGGTTTTCCCATTTACTCAGGGCCACAGGATCAAATGGATACAACAATGGAAAACGCTTTGGTATTTGAAAACGTTTATCTGGGTGTTTCCATGCCGCTAAAAGCTGGTCCTGATTTGGGCAAGGGAAGAATATTGAAGATTTCTGCATATTACCAAACAGGGCAAGCTCCTGAGGTTCAGGAAGTGGGTCCTCTGGCAAATGTAGGACCTCCTTTACAGCCAAAATTAGGGCTTCTATGCCTATTGGAGTTGGCTCCGTAACGGGATGGACATCCTGTACTTCTTTCCACTCACCATTTCTTCAAATGGTTCGTTTTCCTCCTCAGAGTCGCCCTGAATCAGGGCCTGAAATGGGCACTTATGACCTGCTGTGGCAGGTTTCTGAGGTCTGCTCATAGAGCCAGCCAATGCATCCACAGATCACGCCAGGGAAGCCGCCCATGTGGGTTTCACTCTGCGAGATTTTGCCAACTCTGCCGACAGCTTAGACATGGTACCCACCAGGACCAAAGCCCATTGTGGTATAGGAGTGTCCCCTGGTTGAGATGCAGATGTAGAATCAGAACAAGTCTGACAGACTATTGCGCTCCCATCTTCAGCGTACTGCAAAAACTTTGCTGTACACATGGTACAAGTATATGCCTTTTGCAAGGCCTTGGACCTGCCCCTCATAGTCACTGAAGGAGCCCGGCCCTGTGACCAACCACAGTAATGAACACAACACTCACACCCACAAAGCACACCCGCAGACCAATACCTCTGGGGTATATATATATTTAGTATATAAATATGAGAGGTTAACAATGTACCTCTGCAACCCGATAGGGTTCACAGAAGGCTTTTGGGCTTCAGTAATCCTGTAACAATGAAAAGAATAAGCACAGGGCTAATATATATATGTGCGTGTGAATGTATAGCATATCGCTGGGCCATGCCATGCCCACCTCAGTGTGTCACAGAACACCCCCCTCTCCTCCAAGTACTCGCCTTCACCTCCGGGGCAGATGCTGAGATTTTTCCGCCCTCCACGAGCTCCGGCTCACCCACGCTTCCTGCGACACCCGGCGCCTTCTCCTCACAAGCAGGGAGGCTGCGGGATCCGGACACGGAAGCGTGCGCGCTCAGAAAATGGTGGCTCCTCAGCAGCCATGGCTATTAAGTGTGGCTGTACTGGACAGAGCAGGGGATGGTTGGGAAAGTGCGCATAGCGCCGTACTCACCCCTTAAGGCACTGTAACCGTGACTGTAGCAGGGCCGGCAGGAGCACTTTCGCGTCCGGGCAGGAACCTTTTAGAGGTCCTGACCAATGGTCCTGGAAGTCCATGGGTGCAGGATACCCGGAGCCACACTTTTCAGTAAGTGGGGAAGGGATCCTTAGTGAAAATTAGAGAAAAACCTAAACAGTTTATGAAATTCTGCAGGAGCAGTGAGAGCTGTGACCTGGCTCCCTGGCACAATTTTCTCACTGGGGGATGATGGGTCTTAGAGGGGAGGAGCCAGTCTCCCCTAAACAAATTGAGAAGTGCCTAGCTCCAAGCATTCCAAGCTCTAATACCCGATGTGATCCCAGTGGCCCCTGCTGCATGTCAGAGAAAGATGGTTTAAGTAAGAGAAGGAAAAGCACATAAGGAGAGAGGGCTCTGCTCATGAGAGATTACATTCTAAAGGGGAGGGCCAGACAGACAGGACTGACACAGTTGACGTAGGCAGTGAGCATGAGATTTGGCTGCATTTGGTGAAGAAGTGGGTCTTGAAGTATCATTGTGAGTTTTCAGAGAGAAGAGTCTAAAGAAGAGAGATAAATAATTCCATAGAAAGGGAGGCGCACATGAAAAGTGCAAAGGGAGTTAAAGTCAAAGATATAAATGTGAGAAGCTTGAATTGAATTTAATTCTGAAAGATAAGGGAAGCTACAGAGCTTGTAGGAGAGGAGTGGTGGATATAGTGCATTTGGTGAGGAAGATGAAGAATTGTGAATAGATTGGAGTAGAGAAAGGCATTTGTCAGGGATTCCACATAACAGGAGATTGCGGAAGTCCAGTCTGGAGTTTACCAGAGAGTGGATAAGAAATGGGTCTGATCCTGGAAATATTTTTTATGATGAAAATGGCAGGTTTGTGAGAGGAGCTGAATGATTGGTTTAAAGGAGAAGGGGGATCAAGTATTCAGAGCAAGACAGATAGATAATGAGGTTGTGGGAGATGAGATTATGCAGTAAGGTGGGAAGATGATCAGCTCAGTGTTTAGACATATTAAGTGCAACAAAGCGCAGGGACATGCAAGAAGAGATAGCAAAGAGACAGTTGAAGACACGAGTGAGGAGAGCGGGGGAGAGGTCAGGACAGGAAAGGTATATTTGAGTATCATCAGCACAGAGATGATAGTCAAAAGAGCTTATGAGTTCACCTAGAGAGGGCATAGGGCGAGATGTATTGGGTGCGATTTTTTTAGGTGTCTAAAAAGAAAATTGCACCATATCGCACGTCACAGTTGCGATTTTTGGGCAAAATTCTCAAATGTAATAGGGTGCGATTTTTTTAGACAAAGTTAGAATTCACTTATGATTTCTGGTGATTTTTAGTAAAGGAAATGTGCGGTCTTTTAAATAAGTGCAGTTTTTAGTACATGTTTGTGTGATTTTTTTTAGTAACAGGAGTGTATGGATTTGTGTAAAACAAAATGGCATGGGGTCCCCTCCAGAGCATAACCAGCCCCAGGCTCATTGAGCCGGCTCTGATTCCCCAAAACCGGGTGGGCTCTTGAACTGGCAGGAGGGAGGAAGAGTGGCTGGCAGGGGACTCACAGAAGTGGTGAGCGGACACGGGCGGAGCGAGCCAGACAGCAGTGTTCTCAGAGAGCCAGACAGGGGATACGGGAGCTGGGAGATGAGCTACAGAACCCCCTCCCCCCCACACACACACACAAATGAATGGGAGGCCTCTGATTGGCTGAGATTAGCCGACCAGTGGCTTCCTATTCAATTGTATGTTGTTTTTTTTGTTCAGCTCATCTCCCATCTCCCCTGCCTGGCTCTCTGAGAACCCTGAGAACGTCCCTCTCCCCCCACCTGTGTCCGCTCACTGCTTCTGTGAGTCCCCCGCCTGCCACTCTTCATCCTCCCCTGCCGGCTTCCAGCCTCACCCCACCCCAGCTCCCCTCCAACGTCTGGCTCAGACGGAAGTTGCATATGATAAATCACATGCAATTTATCACATGCAAAACTTGGCACATCAAGTGCCAAATCGTGTTAGAGCTCTCCTGGGAAGCTGCTGTGGACATGTCCATCAGAACCTTTAATAGAACCTTTTGTACTTTTCCGCATACTTTCGGATAGCGTCTTTACGGCGTCTGCGCATGCGTGGAGAACGCAACGCGCATGTGCCACGCATTGACTCCGTACCTGTTCGGCCAAATCCCGTACAAAACTGTGCACCGCAATCAGTCTGGAAATATGGGCGTATTATGGGCGTCATGCGGAATGACACATGGGCGTAGTTTAAAAGTGGGCAAAACTGGGAGGAAACATGGGCGGACACGGGGGAGTACACTTATGTTGGGGGGCGTGCATTCGGATAGCACTCCGAATGCACGCGAACAAAACCGATAGAAATGTGCGGTGTCCATAAGTCAAGTATTGCTTTGCGGAAACCACTCGGTCTTGCGGTAGGCGAACGGAACGCCTAATGACTACAAGCATTAACACCTGAACCCAATACAATCGACTCCTTTACTCATTACTCACTAATAGGACGCTTGTCAGTGCTTTAATTGAAACCATTGCACTTCAATTGCTGTAAGGGTTAATGTGTGCAATGCATGTGTTAGGCATGGTTGTAAGGATATATTGGCATATAATTGATTCCAATTCCAAATAAACATTTTTTTATGAGGATAGGTAATTGAATAAGTGGGTCATGTGATGTATTGCAGAATAGACATAATAGTGGGTAGTTTTGCGTAAATACACCGCTTCCGTGCGGACGGACCACTTGCCATCCGTTCGGATGCGGTATTCCCGTGCATACTCTGTAATACCGTGCAGAATCTGAGTGTTTCCCCCGCACACGCATGGTTTGTATGTCGTCCGTAAACACGCCCTGTTCTTAAAGAGTGAGTCCGTCCGAATGCGGAGGACACGTGGGCGTTTCTACGGACGATGGCCGCACGCGGCAGCACAGCGTGGCGTGCGGACCGCACCGTAAGAATTCGGGAATATCCGCACCGATCAGAATAAGGGCCTATGTGTGGAAAATAATCGCACCATATTTAGTAAATTAAAAAATATATCTCTTCTATGTTCCAGAATAGCCTTAAACTATTCATCACTTGTTCACTTGTGAAACAGTTAAAGTTCTTGTTCTGGAGTATACTATGTAATTGCACAGGTAGAGGAGTTGCTAAAGGCATCAAAATTGCAGCTGTCGTGAATATATCATACTGTACAGAGAATGGAAATCGCTGTTCAAAGAGGCCTTTTGGTAACAACATTTTTACACCGTCCATATATTTTGTCAGAGTATAGATCATAACTGTAGGCCTTGTGAGACTGCTATCTATGAATTTTTCATTTATGCCACAACAAAACCCACCTACTCTTTTAGAAGTCCATGAGCATCTGTGAAATTTGTGGGTTTCCCATGAAGACTTTGTAAGGTAATTGTAAAACCAACCTTTCCAATTCTTCATGGGATCTACACTCTAACAAAATATATGGACGGTGTAAAAATGTTGTTACCAAAAGGCCTCTTTGAACAGAGATTTCCATTCTCTGTACAGTATGATATATTCATGACAGCTGCAATTTTGATGCCTTTAGCAACTCCGCTACCTGTGAAATTACATAGTATATTCCAGAACAAGAACTTTAACTGTTTCACAAGTGATGAATGGATTTCTTGCCTCACCTCATTTCTATACCTTGCATTCTTGCTGTGTTCGATTGGCTGTTCGGGAGCTGAAGGAGTAGTCCTCTCATTGTAGGTAAGTTTAGTTATTTTTTTAACCTGCTATGTAGAGTTTTTTTGTAAAGACAAAGTTAAGATCTAATATATGTAATATATTGGAAGCGAGATGCTCAAGATGTGTTTTGTACCAGTCCTTATAAACTAGACTCTCGAAGCCTCCAATTAAGGATTATTGAAAGACAATTTTGAAGATAATATATGCATTGCTCTAAAGCCCCGTACAATCAGGCGACGGGTGGTTTGTTCGATCTCTTAAAACAGATCGCACACAACATTGCACCAGATATGTGTGCTGAATGATCTGTCACTGCCCATGTTTTCATTAGGGAGAACACAAGCGTTGACTAGATTTTGACTGCATGCAGTCAAAATCTAGTCAGGAAATAGCGTTGCGTGACTAGATTTTGACTGCATGCAGTCATAATCTAGTCAGGCAATAGCGTTGCGTGTCGGTCCATACACACGTGCTCTATTTCTAAGCAATCTAGTTAGATAGCTTAGAAATGGGGATGAAATCGCCCCGTGTGTATGCCAGTTTATTTTAGTCCTGTTTGGGCCTCCTTTTTGGCATATCTACCTACCTCCCATAAGGGAGACATTGGGAACAGTGATCACAATATGATCACATTTGACATTTGATTTTCAAAAAAGCAAACTTTGGTAAGTTTGAGGAGTCCTTAAAGGATATAAACTGAAAGGAATTGTTTAGAGGTATGGATACTACTAAAAGGTGGCAAACTTTAAAAAAAAATACTGCTGGTGGGCACTTATAAATTTATTCCTAGGATAAATAAAATAACAAATGTCAAAAGGAAACCAATTTACTTAACAGCAAAGTCAAATTTGAAATAGCTAAAAAAGGAGGGCATTCAAAGTGTTTAAACAAGATGGGTCACCCGAATCATTTGCCACATATAAATAATGTAATAAGAAATGTAAAAATACAATTAAGATGGCTAAATTAGAGATTGAATGTAAAATACAGTAGCCGCAGATTGAAAATCTAATCCCCAAAAATTATACTGCATAAACAGGAAACGGTTAAGGAAGGAAAATATTGGGCCACTAAAAAATAAGCATGGTACCCTGGTAAGAGAAGGAAAAGAGAAAGTGGAATTATCCAATAATTTTTTGCTTCACTATTTACAAGGGGAAAACCTTCAGAAGATCTCCCACAGATTAAATTTTTGGGTCTTGATTGCTCCCAAACTGTGTTTGAGTGAGGAAATAGGAAAAATAGATTGCAGAACCTATATAGTAACAAATCTCCTGGCCCGGACGAAATACATCCTAGGATACTAAAATAACTGAGTTCTGTCATAGCACTATCATTATATCTGATATTCGAGGAATCAATAAATTTGGCGATGGTACCAAGGAAATGCTGCATAGCTAACATAGTACCAATATGTAAGAAAGGTAGCAAAACTAACCCTGAAAATTATAGACTGGTCAGCTTTACATCCATTGTGGGGAAAATATTAGAAGGAATAATAAGGGATAGTATCCAAAACTTCTTAGAACAGGAGAAGGTGATAAGTAGGGCTCAGCATGGGTTTGTCAAAAATAAATCATGTCAGACTAATTTAATTAGCTTATATTCAGAAGTCAGTAGGGGGCTGGATTTAGGGAAATATGTTGATGTAATACTTCTTGATTTCGCTAAAGCTTTTGACACGGTGCCTCATAAAAGGTAATTAATAAAACTAGGTTATTTAGGGTTAGGGGATAACATTTGTAATTGGATTAATAACTGGTTGCACAATCGGGACAGAGAGTGTTGGTAAATGGCATACATTTCAGATGGGTTGAGGTCCAAAGTGGAGCCCCCCCCCAAGGTTCAATATTGGCACCCACCTTGTTTAATATATTCATTAATGATATAGGAAGTGACATAGTGAATAAAATTGCAATATTTGCGGACAACACAAAATTGAGTAAGGAAGTTAACTCAGGAGAGGATGTAGATACACTACAAAGTGACTTAAATAATCTAGAAAAGTGGAAAATGCAGTTTAACATTGATAAATGTAAAGTAATTCATTATGGGAACAAAAATGAACAAGCTACTTATCGGCTAAATGGAGTTATTATAGGGAATTCTGCTGTAGAGAAGGACTTGGGGGTCATCATAGATAAAAAAATTGGGTAATAATGCACACTTCTCAAGTGCAGCAGCAAAAGCAAACAGGACACTAGATGCATTAAAAGGGGAATGAATTCAAGGAATGCCAATTTGATAGTGCCTCTTTACAAGGCATTGATGAGACCACACTTGGAATACTGTGTTCAGTTCTGGGCACCGCACCTTAAAAAGGACATCAATTATTTGGAACAGGTACAGAGAAGGGCGACTAAGCTAGTAAAAGGTCTAGAATACAAAGATAGGTTAACCAGGTGGAATATGTTTTCACTGGATAAACGGAGGTTGAAAGGTGATATGATTAGTATGTTCAAATACAGTATTGGGAATCATATGGAACTGGGATATGATTTGTTCACTAACAGGCCTATACTTAGGACATGCGGACATGTACTGAGGCTTGAGGAAAATAAATTCCGTACTGAATTAAGAAGAGGATTCTTCACCATTAGAGCAGTAAAATTCTGGAACTCATTACTGGTGGGGTGGTTACAGCAACTACTGTTAATGAATTGAAATAAAAACTGGATATATTTTTGGCCACTAAGGGAATCCTATAGACAGGGCTATTTTTGTGCAGGCTCTAGCAGGAACTGTGGCCCTTATTCTAGCTCACTCTTTCTGACAAAATATTTCTTAGATGGACAAAACCATGAGCACTGCAGGTGAGGCAGATGTAAAACCCCACCCAAATCTAATTATCTCTGCACAAGTAACACCTGCCTCACCTGCAGTGCTCATGGTTTTGTCCATCTAAGAAATATTTTGTGAGAAAGAGTGAGCTAGAATAAGGGCCACAGTTCCTGCTGGAGCCTGCACAAAAATAGCCCTGCCTATAGATATGACTTACTCAAGTCAGTAAGTTACAACTTTACAAGTCAAATAGGTTGAACTCGATGGACTAATGTCTTTTTTTTTCAACCTTAATTACTATGTTACTGTTACCTGACTCATGTTTAAAATTCATCCACTTTGAAATTAGAGGATGAAGGCTTAGAACTGAAAGTCTATACAACTGTATTGAGATGTTAATTGCTTTCATAATGAACTGTATGAGTTTCAAGTATAGGAAATTATGTTTTGAATCAACCCGAGGCAATTCTGAATGATGACAGGCAAAATTGGATTTTCAAATTCCAAAGTTAAGTGCTTTTGTGACAGGCTTCTAAGCAGTTATTATTCACAAAAAAGTGTAAATATTCATACTACCTGCATGTACATGAACATTCAAAGCATTTTGATCCTTTGGAATATGAAAAGTTTTAGGGAAAAAATCTTTGTTCAACTGGTAGACTGCCACATAGTGAATGCAGCTTTAAGATACAAACTGCAGGTAATTATATATAATATAAAACATTGAAAAATAAACATTGAAAGTTTGAGAAAAAAAAATCCTTTGCTCCCAGCCTATATATAGTACATCTCCAGTCATTGCCCATCTAAAGGCCCCAATACACTAGGCCGACTTGTCTTAAGGACAGCTGTGATCTGATTTCCCAGGCTGCTCCACAGGAGGGCTCACTGGAATCGGGCCCAAATCGGATAGTGTATGGGAGCCTTAAGCTTCGGAGTTTGTCAGGGTCTTACACACTGTGCACCAGTGTTAGTAGCAGAGGCACAGGCACTGCTAGTACTTTTGTAATATAGGGCACCCTAACTTTTAAGACTTTCCATGCTTAAGCACAGGTGACTTAATTAGTAGCTCATTCATTTTGATTAAACCATCTGTGCTTAACAATGGATGTCCTTAATACCTGGATTATTCAGATTTCTAGGGTGACTGTGAAGTCTCAGAGGGTTGAGTCTGGTTTGGTCGGGACTTTGGAGGAAAGCACTGACTGGTCTGGACTTTCTGGTCATGATGCAGAGATGTATCTTACAGAGGCGATGGAGTCACATAGCTCTGGGCTCCGAGCCCTCAAAGGGGCACCTGCATTTACAACTGTGTGGTTCACAGCGGCATCCAAGTGTGACCACTGCTCTTCCATTATGTATCACAGTAGAGTAAAATAGATGATTTTACCTCCTGCTACATTTTAACCCTTTTGTGGACTGCAACAGTAGACGGTCAGGCAGTATAAATGAGCACATTTGAAAGTATAAAATATACATAGAATGCACACTTCAATGGCATCCATTACATAAACTATGCAACAGACAGTGCATTGTGGCTGACCTAATAAGAGCCACACATTATTTTCACATGACCATACTGTTTACAGATTGTTTATTAAGGTTGTCCACTACTACATATTAGCTAGTTACCACATCCTTTTAGATCTTGAACTTAAACTTAATTTCAGATCACGTAACAAATGTTTGACAACATACCACACTTTAAGAGACATAATAATACGAACAAAAACATTCACCCCTCTAGATTGTAAGCTCCTTGGAGCAGGTCCTTCTTTCCTCCTGTTCTCACAGCCCTCTCCTCTCACATTTCAATTACAGCTTTCTCCTACTCAGCTTCCACCTATAACTTCAGCTCTTCCTTGTTGCTTCCCTACATCTCAGTTATATTGTGTACTGAGAATCGTGGTGATAATTGTTACCTATGCTCTGTTTTAGTTTTTCAGTTACTGTTAGAGTAAGTTTAGTTTTGTGTACCCTGTATAGTTCTAATGTGTGCTATATGTACTGCGCTACAAACCACTTCTAAATAAAGTGTAATAATAAAAATGAAATACATACTAAATAGCATACTGCAGCATGTATATCTTGTTTAGCCATTGATTATTCTGACCTCAAGAGATTGATGAGTAGTTGCAAGAAGTGCTGTTATGGTGGAGACCTGGGATCAGCACATGTTGTGTGTACTGATTCTGCTTCTTCCCCAGGTATGGAGTCACCTAGCTCCAAGCCCTAAAGGAGCACCTGCATTTACAGCAGGATTCAAGTTTAAAAGCTGCTCTTCCAATAGAGTTTTGCGGCGCACTCACTGCTACTGCATAGTTTATTGGATCTGTGCCAGGAGCCCTGCTAGCACCTGCAGTAGGGGACAGGGTGGTTCCTGTCTGATACCTAGTACTCAGTCTGTGCTGCACCCACCGCTGCTGCTGCACTGTTTATTGGGAGCTGCCATGGCTGGGGAGGCACACATGGGTGTGGGTCTAAATGGTAATAATTAGGCACAGTGGGGAAACAGTGTAGACAGACTAGTAATCATAATAGTAATGATTTGGCAGATGCCTGCAGTGGAAGTTGTGGGAATTCCATGGATGAAAAGCTATGGGGGCTGTTACTGTCAGGAATTGTCACAACTGTAATGTTTGATGGAGTCGGTGGTGTAGCAGAAGTAATGGACACAGACGACTTAAGGGTTAAAGCTTGCAGGTTGCAGTAAGAACTAGAGCAACGATTCCTTTGACTTAAAATAGAATAATTTGAATAAGGCTTTTATAATAATAGTCTCTGTAATACTTTGACTAGAAGAACAATGATACTGTGACTTTAAGATAAACAACGTCAGTCTCTGAGGGGCAGATTTATTAAGCTCGGTGAAGTGATAAAGTGTCTGGTTTTTATCACCGGCCAATCAGCTCCTAACCGTGAAGTTACAGGCTTGGTTTGAAAAATGACAGGTAGGAGCTGATTGGCCGGGGATAAAAACCAGACACTTTATCACTTCACGAGCTTGATAAATCTACCCCTCTGTGCTCTAACTTTGGCTTAGAAGAAATTATGATACTGTGACTTTAAGAAGAACATAACAGTCTGAATACTTTAGTTTTGACTTTGGTAGAATGAAGGTACTATGACTTTAAGAAGAACATTGAATACTTTAGCTTTAGAGAAACAATAATGCTGTGACTTAGCTGAATCCTGATGACATGGATGAGATGAGGGGGGGGGGGGGGGGGGGGGGCGAAAAGGACTAAGGCAGCACTGGATCGTCCACTTGTGCTGTCAGAGTTAACAGAAAATGGACAGATCATATCTGCAGCAGGTGTAGCAAAGAAGAACCTCAGGTGAAAGCTGTGGCAGGTTGAGCAGAGTGACCAGCATTGGCCTCAGGGATTCTGCAGGCTCCAGGTAGTGCACACAAGGAAAGACACTTTGGACTGACAGCTCTCTGGTCAGATGGTCAGAGAGGCCAGACTAAATACCCAGCACTCACCTCCCATAGGCTGAGAGTCAGGAAGCACAGGAAAGGAGTGTAGACTGGCCAATGATACATTTGCCCATATCCAAGATGGCGGCGCCGGCCTCCCACCGCTGACCAGAAACCAAACCACATACTCCTGCAGGCCACTGCTGAGACTACCAACCTTCAACATGACAGACCCCTATCCAGCACAAGGCAAGCTACTGCTGAGCGGGTGAATAATGCACCCGCTGGCAGTGGTGACGAGTGACCGTGACAGAAATGGAGAGACTGCTATACAGTGGCGTAAGTTTGTTGAAGAAGCCCGGAGGCAAGACTAAAGTTGGTGCCCCCCCACACACACACACAAAGCAAGAGAGAGAGAGAGAGAATGAATTATGAAGAAAGAGACATAGACAGGATGTCAGGGTGACATAGACTCACACTCCTGCGCTGCAGCGTCTCCCTCCCAGCTGCCGGCTCTTTATTTCCACCTTCAGTGACAGTCACCTCACACGCACACTGGCTGTGTGAGGTGGGCTGTCTCCGCGGCCTGACTCCCGGCTCTTTGTCACTGACAGTGACACTGTTGGCTCAGTCCTCCAAGTCCTCAGGCGACTTCTGCCGCGCTGCCAGGCGGCAGGGAGGAGCGTGACGCGGCCGCTACACACAAGGGAACGGGGAGGGGAAGCTGCGGGGGGGGGGGGCTGCCCACCCGCAACACTGCACGTACAGGGGAGGGGGGGGTCGCCCGCCCGTCCGAATGCACCAATGCACGCCGCACAGGGCTACGGTGGAGGGGGATGCCCAACCGCAACACTGCACGCATGGGTACAGGGGAGGGGGGGTCGCCCGCCGGCTGGCCCGAACACTGCACACACGGGGGATGCACGCCGCAAAGGCTGGGGGGGCACACAGCGCCCGCACTGTGCTGCATACCATAGGCAGCGGCACTAATGAACATCGGAGGCAATGGCGCCCGGCGGCAGATGACTCCATTGCCTCCGGGAGTTCCGCCACTGCTGCTATATATTGGTTATACTTTATATTAGAAATTTAAAGGTTTTCTCAAATCCAAACCCACCCAAATTTACTGTTTCTGATTAGTTACAAGCCTGGGCTCGGGTTTTTAGCCAAGCTTGAAGGCCAAAACAAGGCAAACCACCATATTCCTGGCATCGGATATTGTGAATTTTGGATTCTATAAAAGTACCTCCCACTGTGATTCAGGTAAGATTTCAAACAAGACACTGTAGTGTCTTGATTACCGCAGGACAGTCACGATTTTTTGTGACTGTCCTGCGTCCCACCCGGGGCTGTCCCACGGTGGGGGTTGTGGAGCAGTGCCCACAGCGTTAATTTTACTGAAGAGAGGGACAGGAGGGAATGGTAAGCAGCTCACACAATGGTGGCCATGCCCACACAGCTGTGAAAAGGGGGTGTGGCCTCACAGGGAACACTGCAATCATAGGCCCACTGGTCATGAGGCCACACCCACTAACGAGAGAGGGGCAGTATGATTGACATGGGGGGCAGACAAAATTAGAGGAATAGGGACAAAAGATATTACATAATGGGTAGAAAGAAAGGTGACAGGAGGGAGAGTGTGAGAGGGTACTGAATGGCAGGACAGGAGGCAGATGTAACAAGGATAATGGCAGAAATAAATATTTCAGTAATATTCTGACTACTACTGCGGGCATTACGTGTATAAACAGCACTACCACTGTGGGCATTATGTGTGTAAGTTGAACTACTATTGTTTCATTATGTGTGTAAGTGGCACTACTAAGGTGGGTATTGTGTGTAATTGGCAAATTCTACTGTGGGCATTATGCATGTATGTTGATTATTACTGTGGGCATTATATGTGTATATTGCAATACTACTGTGGGCATTATGTGTGTAAGTCAGATCACTACTATGTGAATTATGTGTGTAAATGGCACTACTAGTTTGGTCATTATGTTTATAAGCAACACTACTACTGTGGGCATTATGTATAAATGACACTACTACTGTGGGCATTATGTGTGTTCATGTCATTATTATTGTGGGTATTATGTGTAAGGGACACTACTTGTGTGATTATTTGTGTATAAGTAGAACTACTACTGTAGATATATGTGTATAAGGGGCACTACTACTTTAGGAATTGTGTATAAGGCATACTACTGTGGACATTGTGTAAGGGTATTACTGTGGGCATGGTGTTTAATGCACACTACTGTGTAATTTTATGTGAATAAGGGGCACTACTATGTGTCATAATGTGAATAAGGGAACTACATTTTGGTGTACTATGAATCAAGGGCACTACATGTGGTGTAATGTGAAGGATATTGTACTTCAGGGTGGTATAATTTAAAATGTGGTGGTATTGTGTGACCATGCACCTTCCTGATGACAACACATTCCTTTTTTGCAATGCACACTGGGCCTTATTCTAGTTCACTCTTTCTGAAAAAATCCTTCTTAGATGGACAAAACCATGTGCACTGCAGGGGAGCAGATGTAACATGTACAGATAGAATTAGATTTGGGTGGGGTTTTACCTCAAAGTGAGATCAATATAGCAGTGTCAAAATAAAGCAGCCAATATTTACCCTGCACAGAAACAAAACCACTCACCCAAATCTAATTATCTCTGCACATTTTACATCTGCCTCCCTGCAGTGCACATGGTTTTGTCCATCTAAGAAGGATTTTGTCAGAAAGAGTGTCCCTTTGGGAGTTAAGGTGCAAATTTATAGTTTGCAGGAGGGCACTGAACACTATGGTACTAGCCCTGGGCTGCACTTCTGGATTATATGTTCAGTGCAGGCACTGTGTTAACACATTTAAATAAAACTGTAAACAATTATGTTCATTAGGTGCAGGTGTGCTGCCTTTTCGGTGAGTTGCAGTGTGTAAACAAATATAATAGGGCAATAGAATATTGATATAAGAGCAGGAGCAGCAGCCAAGTACTAGTGCTGTGGCTGCTGCCAGTCATGATAATACTTCTACATCTACTAAAGTGGTTAAGGGGACACAAAGGGGTAAATCCTATTGTTTGTGAAGGGTGTTAGTTACTGTCGCTGCAGTGTTTTAGTGCCAGCACATGTACTTGAACCCATTGTGGGCTGATTTCAACCCAAATTTGCACAGAATTGCTTGGAGCTCCCCTATGGGGTCATTTCCCCTTGGCTCACAGGACCAAGTTCATGGCAAATACATGGATTGACCCCACATTTTAAGAAGGGGCACTTGAAATCTAAATCATTTTTTGCAACAATCACCTTTAGAGGGGAAATTGGCTGACAAAAAAACATAACATTGGCAATATGTCATACACCACACTTAGAGGAAAGTAAGCAAAAGGTAAATTTACATCTTTAGAGGAGAGGCAATCAGAGCCATCAATATCAATGTGATGGAGAATGCTTAAAACAGGCACGTCCCAACTCTGGCCTCAGAAACTACACATCCCTGCATGCCTTGTCATAGATTTAGCATTCCCCAATAGCAAAACTGGAGCAAGGCATGATGGGGCTTGTAGTTTCACCACAGCTGGAGGGCCATAGTTTGGACATGCCTGGCTTAAAACATAGTTTTAAAATTGCAAGGAAGGTTGTGTTAGGGTGACCATGGGATACTCTGCACAGTACTGAAAAGGTATATGACTACACATATTTGCAACTCAATATAGCTCTCAGAGGGATGCGGTCATTTGGTCTACAGCATTATGGTAGACAGTCATTAGGTCGACTCCATAAGGTGGACATGGGTAAAGGTCGACGTGGGTCTCAATCAACATATGGAAAGGTCGATATGGTTCTAGGTCAACATAGGAAAAGGTCGACATGGTTCTAGGTCGACAGGTCATTAGTTCAACAGGTCATTCATTAGTTCGACAGTGTCTAGGACGACAGTCAAAAGGTAGACATGGGGTTTTCACAGTTTTTTGAGCCTACATGTGCCGACATATGGTATTTCATGCGCTACCATCCACTAGGGCGTGGTGGGAGAATAAAATAGTGTGCCGAGCGTGCCCGCTGTGCTCACGATGTGAGGGGATGCGGTGCACTTTAAACTGTGTCCATGTCGACGGTGTTGACATTCAGGTCAAAAAACAGTAAAAAAAACCATGTCCACCTTTTCACTGTCGACCTGGACATTGTTGAACTAATGACCTGTCGAACTAACGACCTGTTGAACTAATTACCCTTTGACCTAGAACCATGTCGACCTTTTCCCATGTCGACCTAGACACATGTCAACCTTTTCCCATGTCGACTTAATGGTGTTGACCTTATGACTGTCGACCACCATGCTGTAGACCAAATGATCCCAATGCAACCCCTCACAGAAGACTCGCTGTAGAGCTGTGTGCAGAGCTGGGAGAGGAGCTGTGTGTCCTGCAAGAAGCCAGAGGAACAGTCAGAGGCAGATGCCAGTGAAGTCTGCCAGACAGAGGCCCAGGAGAGAGTTTGAAGATAGTTTAGTGAGATGCTGATAGAGGCTCAAGAAAGAGGCTGTTGTGGGAATCCTGTATTCATCTCAGAGTCATAACTAGATAATTGTAGGTTAATGGAGAAGGTTGGTTACGGCGCTAATAATCACTATGTCTGTGGGAGCAGCTATGACTGAGTGGTCAAATCTCACAATTAGTGCAGTAGAAAAAAGGGAAATTGTCATGTCATTGTCACCACCACCACCACTGCTGCTGTGAGACATAAACCAAAGGAGGTTTATGGTAAAAGGGCTCTGCTGAGACCCCCATTCCCCACCAGGGCTCCCAGTTTTTCACCCACCCCCACCCATCACCCACCGCCAGGTCACAGACTGACCTACCGGACCGAGCACCTTTATACCTATTTTTTCATTTGATATATTATTGTACTACCTAATAAATGTATTTTACATAAACAGACTGCATTCCACATCATCTTTCCGTAGTGCATACACATAAGGTGAGCGCATGACAATTCCCCTTTTTTCTACTAGATAATTGTAGGCCCCATAGCAAAGTTTTGTAAGGGCCCCCTATGTAGCAACTGATGGAGACAAATGTATGTAAAACATATTACTTAGACAGTAAAGATGGGCTCCCTTCTGCTCTGGGCCTCATAGCCAGTTATGTAGCTAGGAGCCATGGTGCACGGAGCAAGGGCATGTTTCGCCACCCCCCCTGTCACCACACACCCTATGTCCCCCCAGTCACAGCCTGTCACCCCACACCCTCTGTCATCCTAGTTACAGCCTGTCACTCCACACCCACTGTTCACCCAGTCACAGCCTGTCACCCCCAGGGCCGGCTCTACCACTAGGCAGCTTTAGGCGGCTGCCTAGGGCGCCAGGATCTAGGGGGGCACCACCAAGTCTGCCTATCAAAAAATCAATTATATCTGTGACGATCCTTGTTGTACTTAATGCAGGTGGCTGCTGTGGAACATCTACGACCTCACCTCCATACTTTCTCTTGAGGCATACTTCCCTACGTTACTGCCCTCTCTTCCTGTACTCTGTTATGTGTGGCAAAGGGGAGGGTGCTGGGGGCCTCCAGGGAAATCAGGGGTCTTACCCACCTTCCTGGGGGGCTGGGTGGACCACAACATTTTTGGGAGACTACCTGCCATTCCAGAATGTTAGGCAAGTATGCATTAAAGGGTTGGAAAATGGTTATTGGTGGCAGTATGGGGGGCGGGAGCGGCAGTAGGTTGAAGTTTTGCCTAGGGTGCTTAGAAGGCTTACACCGGCCCTTGTCACCCCACACCCTCTGTTGTCCTAGTTACAGCTTGTCACTCCACACCCACTGTTCCCCCAGTCATAGCCTGTCACCCCACAACTTCTGTTCCCCCAGTCACAGCCTGTCACCCAACACCTTCTGTTCCCCCAGTCACCCCACACGTTCTGCCCCCCCAGTCACAGCCAGCCACCCCACACCCTCTGTTACCCCAGTCATAGCCTGTCACCCCACACCCACTGTTCCCCCAGTCACAGCTTGTCACCCCCCACCTTCTGTTCCCCCAGTCACAGCCTGTCACCCCACACCCTCTGCCCCCCATTAACAGCCTGTCACCCCACACCCTCTGTATTCCCAGTCACAGCCTGTCACCCCAAACCCTCTGTACCCCCAGTCACAGCCAGTCATCCCCACCTTCTGTCCCCCCAGTCACAGCCTGTCACCCCACACACTCTGTCCCCCAGGTACAGCCTGTCAACCCCAGTTACAGCCTGTCACCCCCCACCTTCTGTCCCCCCAGTTACAGCCTGTCACCGCACACCTTATGTCCCCCCAGTTACAGCCTGTCACCCCACATGCTCGGTACACCAAGTCACAGCCTGCCACCCCACACCTTCTGTTCCCCCAGTCACAGCCTGTCACCCGCAGCCTTCTGTCCCCCCAGTAATTACAGCCTGTGACCCACACCCTCTGCTGCCCGCATTCCCCCATCCCTACACTCAGATGCAGCCCCCTAATCCCCAGCCACACACTGCCAGAGAGCGCCAGATGTCCCCAGCCATGTTACCGTGAGATGAACATCGGCGGTCACCCCCTGAGGTCGGTATCCGCAGTCTCCCCGCTACTGCACATCCATCTTCTGCCCGTCTCACTGACACACAGGGCCGGTACTAGGGGGTTCGGTGCCCTCCTGCAAACTATAAATTTTTGCCCATCCAATATTTACAAAGGGACAGCGCGCACCAAAATAAAAACGTGTAATCTCACAAGGAAGGGGAATGGACACACAATAGTACTCCCACTCCAAATTACACCACATAGTAGCACAATATTATTCACCTTACACAGCTGTACCTAGCCATTTTGGTGTCATGAGTTAAAAAACAGGGAGAGTTTGTGCCGTAGGAGCGCGCAAAAATGTAAGAGCATGGCTTCATTGGGAAGGGGCGTGGTCACATAAATGCCAATTACACCATAATCCCCATAACACATTATGCTTCACACCTCAATGCCCATTACACATTATACCACACACAGTAATGCAAATTATACATTATGCCACACATCATGATGCCCCTTACACAATATGCAGCACACCATAATGCCCATTACAAGTTATGCCACACACCGTAATTCCCCTTACAAAATATGCGATGCACCATAATGCCCATATGACATTGACACACATTATGCTACACATAATGCCCCGAGTACTCCTGGATATGCCCACATTTGAAGGGCTGCTTATTCATAACGCCCACACCAGGTGTCAAAAGTAGTTGCTTTGCTTATACGTAGTGCTCACACCAGTTGCCGACATTAGTAGCACTGTGTAACCATATGCCCACACCAGTTGCCAACATTAGTAGCGCTGTCTACACACATGCTCACACCAGTTGGCGACATTAGTAGTGCTACTTATACACATGCCCACATCAGTTGCCGACATAGTACACTCACATTTTTAGTCTCCTGGCAGTTAAGCCTCTCCTATGTCTTCAGTCTTGCTCCCTCATAGCCCCGCCCCTCTGTCAGTGTAGCCCCACCCATCTGCCAGTGTAGCCATGACCATGTAGCCCCACCCCCTTTTGTCCGTGCTGCTGACCTGATGTTTAGGAGCCTGGAGGGAGCTGCTTTTGGCTTTATTGAAAAAGCCGCAGCTCAGCCAACAGCCAGGCAGAGGAGGGAGCGGGCAGGGGAGGGATCGGGGGAGCTGGCTGCTCGGCTCCGGTAATCTTTGACCTCCCTACGCCCGGAGCTCAGGCTCCGTCCTCCCTACACCCCTGCTCATAGCAGCTGCACACCTTGCACCTATGGTAGTTACAACCTTGATTCAGCTGCTAAAGAGAAAAGTGGTCAGAGTAAGCTGTCTTCTGGCTAAAAAGAGTCCAAATAAATAAGTAATGCACTGAAAGGGGCTAGATGTTTCACGTTGTTATCTTATTTACAGAAAAGCTCATTTATGTTACAAATATCTAAATTTACTTGGTGGAAACCTCTTTGTGCGCCTATGTGCTGCACAACTGACCTAAAGCTGCAACATTTCAGCTCATTTCTACACAATAGTAAATTTGGAAACATTGTGGTTATAATGCGTTTATATATATGTGTTGTAAACATGGTTAGGTTTTGCTTCTCATAATGTGGTAAATGAGCCTGGTGGTTTACCAGTCATATACATGCATGCTTCCTGGCTATAGCATTATATGTCAGAGCTGTAGTTACTGTCTTATTACTTATGTAATTATTAAAAGGACCATTTTATCTTTGGCTCAATATTTTTGTAGCTTATTTGCCAGTATATTGACATGCAAATTACGGTTTACTTACATTATATCTTCTTACATTCTGTACATTTTTCTACACATCAATAACATTTTCAGTAATTCTACTATTATTTAGTTTTTATTTTATAACTTGGACACATTTTGACACTTTCCAAAATAGATTTCACATGCAACATTTAACCATACAGTATCTCCTATAGTTTCCAAACTTTCTCAGCAGACCCCAGCAATAATTTATCATAACACTTTATTATTATTATAATTATTATTATCATCATCCTTTTTATTTATGCCGCCACAAGGGTTCCGTAGCGCCCAGTTACAGAGTACACGTAATTAAACAGGAAAAAACAGTAACTTACAGTTGAAGACAATACAGGACAAATACAGGGTAAATGATAATAGGAACATCAGCAGATTGCTGCAACATAAGTATCCAGGTGGCAGCAAACATGCTTTGGTGCAGTCGAAGACTGCTGAAGTAAGAAAGGATAAGCACATGAGGTACAGTAAGAGGTCCCTGCTGATGAGAGCTTACATTCTAAAGAGGAGGGGCAGACAGACAGGGGTGACACTGGAGGGGTAGACAGGGCGAGGAACAGAAGGTTAGGAGGACAGTTTCCTGGGTTTGGCGAAGAGTGGGTCTTAAGAGCCCGTTAGAAGTTCTGTATAGAAGTGAAGAGTCTGAGGGGAGAAGTAGAGAATTCCAGAGTAAGGGAGCAGCACGTGAAAAATCTTTGAGGTAGGAGTGGGAGGAGGTAATAAGTCGACAGGAGAGCCGATGGGTGTTAGCGGAGCGAAGGGGACGAGTGGACCAACTGCATGGGTGAGTGACACACCAGTTCCAAACATCTACACGGCGTCCTCCCCAACCAACCCGCTCACCGGAGGGACACTCCGTATCGGCGCTGATACCAACACACAGTGTGTGCAGGTGAGAGACGCACCGCTGTGCGATAATACCAGTCACCAAGTTGCTGCCCAAAAACTTATTAGAGGCACACTGTTGTGCACCCATATCAGTTACCATGCCATTTGTGCCCAAATTGTCTATAGACACAGGCAAATGCAGGATTTTCAGAAGGGGGTTTCCGGAGATGGACACTTAGGTGACCCAGTATATGCTGGGTCAGTTAAAGTATTATAGATAGACCAAATGTATATAAATAATAATAATAATAATAATAATACTGTATATATATATCAGAAGTTCCATGATAAATATGTTGACCCAGCTGTGTTTAACCACAAATTGTTTTTGTCCCTTTTAGAACTTACCCTCAGCCGCAACTACTTTATGTTTGATGGGTCATATTACATTCAGCTGAGAGGGTGTGCCATGGGATCTTCTGTGGCCCCCTCTTATGCTAATGTTTATATGTTTGCCCAGGAGCGAGATCTCTTCTTCGCCGACCAGGACATTTGGGGACATGTCATGCTGTATCTACGATACATCGATGACGTGTTTCTCATTTGGACTGGCGGCGAGAAGAGATTTATTAATCTCATGGAGAACATTAATGCCACCAGCCAGCACATTAAATTTACATACTGTCACAGTGAGTGCCAAGCTAATTTCTTGGATGTGGCTATCCAGGTTAAGGACGGTGTCATTTCCACCAGTAGATATTGTAAAAGCACTAACAGGAACACGTTGTTGAGAGCATCCAGTCATCATCCCCCCTCCCTTAAGCGGGGATTACCGTTATCCCAAATGCTTAGGGTAGCTCGTTTAACGAGTAATAGGGAGAAGCTTCCCAACGAGCTGGACGTCATGGTCCAAAAATTTGTTGAGAGGGGATACGATGTAGACCTTTTGCTCTCACAGAAAAAACAGGTCCTGGATATGGACCCCCAGTCCCTTTGGGTTTCTAAACCCAAATTAAAAGGAAAACGTATACCCTGGATTAACGAATTTTCTGTGTCCAGTCCAATTGTCCAGAGGGCCTCTAGAGCCTTGTGGCCAACGGACCCGGAACTGGTGGGTTTAAAAGACCATAGACCCCTGTTTGCCTATACCAGGGGTTGTAATCTCCGCGATCAGCTTGTCATTACCAATCACCAGCCCAGGATTCCACCTAATGTGTATATCAAACCTCCCGGCTGTTACAGCTATGGTATGTGTGCAACATGTAAATTCATGGTTAGCTGTAAAAAGTTTTTACACCCTCACTGTCCTAAGACCTATGACATTAGGTCTGTGTGGAGCTGTTCTTCATCTTATGTAGTATAAATTATTTTGTACCCTTGTGGCTTGAGGTACAGATGGGGCAGGTCCCATCCTTGCTGGCGGGTCGCCAGAACGTACGCGCTGGCGACCCGCCAGCAGCCACGCCAGCGAGGAGACTGAGACGCGCGTGCGTCTCACGCGCACGCGCATCTCAGTCTCCGTCGCTAGCGCGACGGAAACCCTGTCCGTCTCCGCCTCAAGGAGACGGACAGGGTTAGGGGGGGTTAGGGGGGGTGCGGGCAGGCGGCGGGGACCCCGGGTTACCGCCGGCAAGCCGGCGGGGACCCGGGGAAACGTATGGAAGCGCCGTCGGAAGGGGACGCGCGCGCCTCTTGTGCGCGCGCGTCCCCTTCTCACCATCGCCATGGAGATGGCGGGGGATGGCGGCTGGCGACGCCAGCGCCATCCCCTGCCAAGATGGGAGAAGACCCATCTGTATGTGGGACAGACCACCCGTAAATTTAAAGAAAGAATGGCCGCTCATCGGTCTGCGATTCATTTAACTCTAAAAGGGAAGGATATTGATCAGCCTGTCCCCAGGCATTTTAAACAAGCTGGGCATTCTTTGGAATCTCTCAAATATTTTATTATTGATGAGGTTCCTTGCAGCCCCCGAGGGGGTGACAGGGCCAAGAAACTCCTGATCAAGGAAACCCAGTGGATCCTGAGGTTGGGGACCACCAGACCTGGTGGCCTCAACGACAAGATCAACTGGAATAGCCTGACATAAAGTAATGTTTTCCTGACAGCCATGATTTTGCACATGGTGTCAACATGGCATGTCGACCATAGTGTAAATGTACTTTTTCTGTTTTTGTTCAACTCGTCTTGTATTTTGGTTCACTGCTATCATGTAATGTATGCATTTATTTTTTGTATGTTGTTTGATTTATCTTTGCGCTTGTCTGCCCAGATTAGATGGAGAGCTGGCGATCCGGCGCAATTGAGAAGCCCTGACACACATCAGGAAAGACGGTGGAAGGTGGAAGAAGGCTGTGGAACGCAAGATGCATTCCACTTGCGACTTCCGGTTAGACACAGGAAGTACTGGAGAGTGTCTCAGGTATACCAGCGCCGTGATGTCCACGCTCCCGCGTCTGGACAGGTGAGTAATCAGATGTTTGCTATTTATTGTGTGGGGGGATGGGGAACACTGTTTGGTCACTTGTTTGTGCAGGGCTGTTATCCTAAAGACGGGGTGGTGTCCCCGAAAGCGCTAGATAGTGCTATGCCCAATACATCACTTTGAAACCAATATTTTATGACTGGTGTCCGTGTGCCTTTTCTCTTGTGGAACTGTATATATATATATATACACACACATACAGGAGCAGCAACAGCAGTGTAGACCCCTGGGCATAGCAATGTATTGGGGCCCCTACCGATCCTCCAGTGGTGGGGGAAGCTTTGATGTCCCATGGGTGGTAGGAGGTATTATATCAATCGCTCAGCATGTAGGGCCTGGATCAGCCTGGATCAGTAATTTCCACTAATTACCCCTTTACTGCACAGATGGTGGGAGATTTGGTGGGAGAAGGGGGCATTGGGCTGAATGAAGGGGCCCTGATACATAACTTCCAGGGTGGTAGAGGATGTTTAATATGCAGAGGAGGGGTGTATAATGGATTGGGCTTATTATTCATCATTTTCTGGTGGGAGAACAGCTTGCTTGACTGCAGTTCCCGGAAAAAGATTTCTTAGATTTTAATTGGAATTAAAAACTAGTTAATCCCACCTACCAAATGGTATTAGGGACTAGGGGATCATGTAAAGAAAGAAAAGAGTATGTCCATGTGTGATGCACCTATTGAAAATCACACGAATAAAAAGTAACTTTTATTTGTCAATTTTAAGAAAGCGAAATATATAAAAAAACACATACAACAAATACACTCTGTGTTAAAAAGCGGTGGCTCTCTGATCCTATGGGCGGTATAAATCTCCCTTAAATTCAAATACAGAAACGGAGGGCCATAATATTTTTTTATAGTATAATGTAATATCACAGTGTTGTATCACTGAATGGTTGGCCACAATCCCTAAATGGAGGCGCACTAAATGACAAGATCAAAATAGAACGTATTGTTGGACAGGCAGTGTGAATAAATGGTGCATAAAGGTCTGCCTGGGCTACTGTTTAACACAATATGTATTCCTGACGTCTATCGACACAGGTGTCGTCGTTATAGGATTTCTCCTCCCAAACACAAATATAGGCTGGCAATTATCACAGTGCACTGTGTCAATGGGCGCCTGTCATGTATACGCCTAGTTGGGGGAAATAACTGTGTACCACAATTCCTGGTCCTAGTATACGTCAACGCAAATGTCATCACCTAGGGTATGTCCCTTCTCCAACAAATATATAGGCTGGTGATTTAATCCTGCGCATTGAATAAGCTGGTGCTTGTCACCTATAGGCCTAGTTGGGGGTGACAGCCTGGTGATAACCGTGTCGAGTTTTTTGGATGTCGACTTCCGAACAAATATAATCAGGCTGGTGATTGTCACAGTGCGCTGAATCAGTGTGCGCCTGTCATCATAAGGCCTAGTTTGGAATGACAGTTTGAGATGTAGATTGTCGATAATGTAAATTAACTCAAGACACCTTTGGTGGCCACAGAAAGTTAACAGAAATTACTAAGTCTCTCCATTACCCGAGAAACGGGAATAGTGTGGAGACTGGTATTAATGTTATGGCGACCGCTCATACAGATGAGTCAAATTTCATCTCTGCGGAGTGTAATTAGTCTAGTGATCAGATCTTGTGGACACAGTTGGTGTAATGTCGACACTTACTGTCTGTAGTTTATTTGCGGACAAATAATTGATATATACAAAAAACAAAAAACACGTGTTATCCTGCCTCCCGTGAGGGTAATCAAGTCGGTACAGGGTCGGTTTTTAGTAATATTAAAATGTCGACAGAAAAGGTCGTCACTTTCAGGGTTGTCGACTTCCAAGCAACAACAGACAGGTGGATGATTATCACAGCGTGCTAAATCAGTATGTGTCTGTCACTGGTAAGCCTGGTTTTGGACTGACAGCCTAGGGTGTAACCCGTCACTGATAGTGATTAACTCAGAACACATGCGGTGGTCAAAGAGAATTAACAAAACTTTCTCAGTCTCTTAAATTACCCGAAAAAACGGGAATAGTGTGGAGACCAGCGATAATAGTGTTATGGTGACCACTCATAGAGATGAGTCAAATTTTATCTCAATACAGTATGGTTAGTCCAGTGATCAGGTGTTTGTGGACACAGTAGGTGTAATGTCGACACTTTGTGTCAGTAGTTTATTAGTAGACAAATACATTTAAATTTCACATACACATCAAATACGTTTTATCCTGCGTACTGCGAGAGTACTGTAATCGGTACAGGGTCGGTTTTTGGTGGTAAAAATAAATAGATAAATGTCACATATGCACCATATATGAAACTAACGTGGCAGATAGTACAAACCACTTCAATTAGCAGGTACACTATACGGGGTTGCTTGCATACAAATAACACTATCTCCAAACTGTGTGGAGGAAGTATTCCAAAAAACCCTGGGTGCGGGTAATGGAAGTGTTATAATGCCCCAAGGACAAGTAATAAATGTCAGAGGGGTGCAAGGCAATTCCCACACTATCTTCTTTGTGAGCTAGTGTCTGATAATTCAAAGAGGTTGCTGCCACTGTTCTATGACACGCGCGAGGCTGTCCTCACACTGTCTGTCAGTGCGCCTCTAATAGGGGTTCCTGTAAGAAAAGTACATCAATCAAAATGCATCCTAGTAAATTTTAAGATCAGAGAGCGACACCGCTAGCCGGCGCACGCTTCGCAAACAGCTTTTTCAAGGGCCTTGAAAAAGCTGTTTGCGAAGCGTGCGCCGGCTAGCGGTGTCGCTCTCTGATCTTAAAATTTACTAGGATGCATTTTGATTGATGTACTTTTCTTACAGGAACCCCTATTAGAGGCGCACTGACAGACAGTGTGAGGACAGCCTCGCGCGTGTCATAGAACAGTGGCAGCAACCTCTTTGAATTATCAGACACTAGCTCACAAAGAAGATAGTGTGGGAATTGCCTTGCACCCCTCTGACATTTATTACTTGTCCTTGGGGCATTATAACACTTCCATTACCCGCACCCAGGGTTTTTTGAAATACTTCCTCCACACAGTTTGGAGATAGTGTTATTTGTATGCGAGCAACCCCGTATAGTGTACCTGCTAATTGAGGTGGTTTGTACTATCTGCCACGTTAGTTTCATATATGGTGCATATGTGACATTTATCTATTTATTTTTACCACCAAAAACCGACCCTGTACCGATTACAGTACTCTCGCAGTACGCAGGATAAAACGTATTTGATGTGTATGTGAAATTTAAATGCATTTGTCTACTAATAAACTACTGACACAAAGTGTCGACATTACACCTACTGTGTCCACAAACACCTGATCACTGGACTAACCATACTGTATTGAGATAAAATTTGACTCATCTCTATGAGTGGTCACCATAACACTATTATCGCTGGTCTCCACACTATTCCCGTTTTTTCGGGTAATTTAAGAGACTGAGAAAGTTTTGTTAATTCTCTATGACCACCGCATGTGTTCTGAGTTAATCACTATCAGTGACGGGTTACACCCTAGGCTGTCAGTCCAAAACCAGGCTTACCAGTGACAGACACATACTGATTTAGCACGCTGTGATAATCATCCACCTGTCTGTTGTTGCTTGGAAGTCGACAACCCTGAAAGTGACGACCTTTTCTGTCGACATTTTAATATTACTAAAAACCGACCCTGTACCGACTTGATTACCCTCACGGGAGGCAGGATAACACGTGTTTTTTGTTTTTTGTATATATCAATTATTTGTCCGCAAATAAACTACAGACAGTAAGTGTCGACATTACACCAACTGTGTCCACAAGATCTGATCACTAGACTAATTACACTCCGCAGAGATGAAATTTGACTCATCTGTATGAGCGGTCGCCATAACATTAATACCAGTCTCCACACTATTCCCGTTTCTCGGGTAATGGAGAGACTTAGTAATTTCTGTTAACTTTCTGTGGCCACCAAAGGTGTCTTGAGTTAATTTACATTATCGACAATCTACATCTCAAACTGTCATTCCAAACTAGGCCTTATGATGACAGGCGCACACTGATTCAGCGCACTGTGACAATCACCAGCCTGATTATATTTGTTCGGAAGTCGACATCCAAAAAACTCGACACGGTTATCACCAGGCTGTCACCCCCAACTAGGCCTATAGGTGACAAGCACCAGCTTATTCAATGCGCAGGATTAAATCACCAGCCTATATATTTGTTGGAGAAGGGACATACCCTAGGTGATGACATTTGCGTTGACGTATACTAGGACCAGGAATTGTGGTACACAGTTATTTCCCCCAACTAGGCGTATACATGACAGGCGCCCATTGACACAGTGCACTGTGATAATTGCCAGCCTATATTTGTGTTTGGGAGGAGAAATCCTATAACGACGACACCTGTGTCGATAGACGTCAGGAATACATATTGTGTTAAACAGTAGCCCAGGCAGACCTTTATGCACCATTTATTCACACTGCCTGTCCAACAATACGTTCTATTTTGATCTTGTCATTTAGTGCGCCTCCATTTAGGGATTGTGGCCAACCATTCAGTGATACAACACTGTGATATTACATTATACTATATAAAAATATTATGGCCCTCCGTTTCTGTATTTGAATTTAAGGGAGATTTATACCGCCCATAGGATCAGAGAGCCACCGCTTTTTAACACAGAGTGTATTTGTTGTATGTGTTTTTTTATATATTTCGCTTTCTTAAAATTGACAAATAAAAGTTACTTTTTATTCGTGTGATTTTCAATAGGTGCATCACACATGGACATACTCTTTTCTTTCTATACATGTTCCTATACCTTATGTCCAGTGGTAGCACACCTCCGATAACTATTGATATCTTTCCAATCATTGTACCAACTGGGGGTCCACCTTTTTTGCCTCTCATAGATGAGGATCCTGTGCGAATAGCCCAAGCTTTGTTTGGGACTAGGGGATCAGAGATCAGGAGGCAGAGCAATCCGCCAATGAGAATATAAAACTACATACCAGGTGTGTGGAGCTGGAGCAGTAACCAGCTGCTGGAAGGCTGATATCTCTGTTTTTTTTAATAGTAGAGACAAGCTACTAGTGTCCATCAAAGAGGCAGAGTCCTAGATTTTGGAATATACCCTCAGAAAAACTCTAAGTCAGACAGAACCTGAAATATCTGACTGGGAAGAGCAATTAACAGGCTTGGATGGGGACCACTGCTTTGAAGTCAGATATCTCCGGTTCCCAAGGGCCGATTTTTAAAATTCTTGTACCCCTGGAAAGAGGGGACCCTCAGCTTTCAGCCTTGGACTCCTGGGGGGGTTTTGGGTACTCAGAAACCCCCCCTGCGTGCGCTATTGATAGACACTACAAACCCTGCAATATACCTTCAATAGAAGGACTATACCTGGAGATAAAAGCTATTAGCGTCTTTTTATATATAAAAAAAGATCCATCCAACTTTAAAAAAAAAAAAAAAAATCTCTTCGTAATCCTAGGTACATGGACTGAGAATTATACTATTTTTATCCCAAGGCATATATTAACTGAAATTATATGTATTTTTTACATTTGCATATTGATTGCATGATTATACAAATGGTTATGTAATTATATTATTATATTATTTTGTGAAGTTGTAGAAGGCCACCTATAAAATTGTATTGCTTTTTATGATACTTTTTATATGAAAATAAATATATATATAAAAATTACTATCTAAAACTAACAAAAATGTGTGTGCAAAGTGATTTCCTCCATTTTGCAATTAGATACTTAAGAACAGCGCAGAAACTCCATTTTTGTCTATTTGGTTTTCTAAAAGCGATATAAGGTCAGAGATGTAAATGGGAGAGGAGTGGGTGGCGGCATTGTAAGCGAGTGTGAGAAGTTTGAATTTAATTCTGAAAGGGAAGGGAAGCCAGTGAAGGGCTTGTAGAAGAGGGGAGGTGGAGGTAGTGCCTTTGGTGAGGAAGATGAGCCGGGCTGCAGCATTGAGGATAGATAGGAGTGGAGACAGGTATTTGTCAGGGATACCAGTTAGGAGGAGATTGCAGTAGTCCAGTCTGGATATGATCAGTGAGTGGATAATGATCTTAGTGGCATCCTGAGTGAGAAAAGGTCTAATTCCAGAAAGTATTTTTGAGATGAAAGTGGCAGGTTTGAAGGAAAGAGAGGAGTCAAGGATTACTCCAAGACAGCATACGTGGGAGCTAGAGGTGATAATCATGTCATCAATAGATAATGAGTTTGTGGAAAGCGAGATTGTGGGGAGGGGGATAGGAAGATGATCATCTCAGTCTTGGACATGTTAAGTTTGAGAAAGCGCTGGAACATCCAGGAAGAGATAGCAGAGAGACAGTTGGAGATACGAATGAGGAGATCAGGAGAAAGGTCAGGGGATGAAAGGTAGATTTGAGTATTATCAGCATAGAGATTATATTGGAAGTCAAAAGAACTAATGAGCTCACCTAATGAGGATGTATAGAGAGAGAAAAGGAGAGGACCAAGAACAGAACCTTGTGGGACACCAACGGTTAGTGGAAGTGTGGGGAACAGAGAAGGAATGATCAGAGAGGTAGGAGGACAGCCAGGAGAGAGCAGTATCATGCAGACCAAGGGAGTGAAGGATTCCGAGAAGGAGAGGGTGGTCCACAGTGTCAAATGCAGCAGAGAGGTCAAGAAGAATAAGCAGAGAGTAGTGGCCCTTAGATCTGGCGGTATGAAGATCATTGCAGACTTTTGAGAGGGCAGTTTCAGTGGAGTGGAGAGAACGGAATCCAGATTGGAATGGGTCAAGCAGAGTGTGGGAGGAAAGAAAGTCAGTAAGGCAGTTGTAGACAATACGCTCAAGGAGTTTGGAGATAAAAGGGAGGAGAAAGATGAGTCGGTAGTTGGAGAGGGTGTTAGGATCAAGGGCATAGGCATGGGCAGCCCATTGTAGGGGCGTGTCCATCACTGCCTACTGGGCATCAATGACGTTGCGGTCCCGGTCGGTGAATGTCCCGGCGCTTGGAAATTATGTCACCTCCAATCGCCTGCTCAGGACCCTCCTCCACCAGGTGGGACGCTGTGGGATAATTTGCTGGGGTGGGATGCTGGGGTATGCCTGGGGGGATGCCGGTGTAAAGGGGACAAATACCGGGTTGCACCCGAGTCCATTTTGGTGGTATCAGTGACAGTGACTGCTACAGCAGCACCAACATAAAGAACCATTTATTTTACTTTAATATTTTATCATACCTCCCAACATGACTTGGCTTGGCATAGTGGCTGGCTGCCTGTTACCAAGGTGAGGAGTTCCCGATACAGTGGCCGGCGTGCTGAAAGGCAGGTGGGAAGCGTGGGAGTGGTGCGGGCAGAAGGGCCAGAGTGTAAGCAGGAGGGCGGGCGCGAGGTCAGGGGTGTGCACTGTGATCGCTTCACCATGCGCAGTGATGTTTATAGGGGCAGGGGCTGACCTCAGTGGAGCCAGCAGCACCGCAGGTCCACCGCAGCACCCATTTAGCATGCAAATGTGTGGGGGTCCCAGCGGTGATTAGGAGGTGCCTTTTGCACCCCTGGCACCCCCCCCGTGCGCAAGCCTGTGATCAAGGGTACGTTTTTTAAGAATAGGAGAGACAATAGCATGCTTGAAGGCAGAGGGAACAGAGCCTGATGAGAGGGAGAGATTGAGAAGGTGGGCAAGATTGGAACAAGCAGAAGGAGAGTGGAGGCGGAGGAGGAGGTGGGACGGGATAGGGTCAAGTAGGGAGGTGGTGAGGGAGGAATGGATGAGGGCCATAACTTCCTCACCAGATACATGGGAGAAAGATGTTAGAGTTGGTGACAGGGAAGAGGAGGGGTGGTAAGGGATAGGAGGTGGCTGGTTGATGGCAGTCTGGTGGGATCTATATACGTACTGTATGGAGTAATACCAATATTTTATAGTATCCTAGCAATTGTTTCTGAAATATTCAATAGATTCTTTGCACATATTTAAGAAATAACCATAGTAGTCTGTCCCTTGCACCTCTGGTAATTAATTAACTACCATTAACAGCTTTTATTGGCATATCTTCATCACTATGTAGCGAAGTTAATATTATTTCTTAAAGATATTAATGTATCTTTTACAGGTTGGGTATGAAATCCTGTTAGAATATCGACGGATAGCTGTAGATATTTTAATCGTAATCCACCCCTCCTGCAGCCTAACCCCAGGGTCAGCAACAGAAATCTTGGGGCCCAGTATACTGATATCCCTGGCCCCCCATTCCCAGACCCACAAAAGTGACATTAGTTGTTGTTTTTTTACTTAGTATTACAAAAACACAGAAAATTAATATACACTATGCATTGTAAATAAATGTTTGGCATTCTTTCTGAACATGTACCTAGCAGTATCTACTGTATACTTTGATTAGAACATCTCTACCAATGACATTAATGTTTTTTCTTAATACTGATACATTTCCAATATAATGTTATTTTAGGTACTTGTGTAGTACAACTACATTACTATTACAGGACTTTCATAGGGCTGCTCCCATCCTATGGAATGCCCTTCCAGGCACAATAAGACTCTCCACTAGCCTCCAAACTTTCAAGCGTTCCCTGAAAACTCACCTCTTCAGGCAAGCCTATCATATATAAGTTCTACACGCATAACCCTCTGAGGCACTTATGTATTATATAGCTTCCCTTCTGGACTTGTAACTTGGTGGGACTGCTATGCTATTACTGGTGCCTGTCCACGTGTTTTCCTCCATAATATCCCTATAGATTGTAAGCTTGCAGCAGGGCCCTCCTACCTCCAAGTCTGTCTGTTGTTACCCAGTTTGTTTAATCTCTGTCTACTCTTGTAAAGCGCAACGGAATCTTCTGCGTTATATAAGAAACTGTAAATAAATAAATAGTACCACTAAACAAATTGCTTAGTGGTCGATTCTGCATAAGAAAATGGCATCGCATCGCATGGGCCGTTTTAGTGCCGTGCGATGCGATTTTCCTATGTAATTTATTCTCTGCTCCGTTACCGCGGGCGGATTACATCGCATCCCATGCGATCGCAGCGCACGCAAAATCGCATGCTATATTATAGGGTGCGATGCCATTTACTTTACTATACAGTTCTATGAGATGCAATGAGATTTAGGCACCCCCCCACTAGCGTGGTGAGCGGAGCAGGAACACGTCCTCCCGACCTTTTCATACCCCTATTATCCACGTCGGCGCTCGCCACACTTCGAGCACGGTGGCTCGCTATGCTCGCCACACTATATAAAATCAACTCCACGCAGATGTGGATAGTGGGGTTATGAAAAGGTTGGGAGGATGCGTTCCGCTGTGCTCGCCACGCTTCGGAGTGGCGTGGATAGTGGGGGGGTGCCTAAATCTCATTGAATCTAATAGAACTATATAGTAAAGTAAATGGCATCGCACCCTATAATATCACACGCGATTGCATGCTATTTTGCGTGCGGTGCGATTGCATGCGATGCAATGCGATCCGCCCGCGGCAACAAAGCATTGAATAAATTACATAGGAAAATCGCATCGCACGGCACTAAAACGGCCGATGCGATGCGTTGCGATGCAATGCGATTTCCCTACGCTAGCGTACGTATGCTAATTGGGCACCCTGCAAATACACAAGTACCTTATTTTATTCTAAAATAGCATTATGTTGGTAATTCAACAATATTCATAAAAACCATTAATGTCATTGGTAGATAAGTTCTATTTGAAATGCAAACAGTGCATTATGGCCCTTTGTGCAGCGTATTTTTATTAAGGGACAACATATCCACATTTCACAATGTTGCCACCTCCTCTTCTCTGGAAACCCCATGCTGTAAATAATGACATTTATTTTTCATTTACTTTTTTACTGTGTTATTAAAGAACTCTTTCTGGGATTAGGCACCTTTAAAGTTAATGATATAAATGTCAGTGGAAGGCATTTTCTCAATATTATTTTTGCAATTAATTAGGTTTTTATGAATCTGCATGTAATTGATATTGTAACTGCACTGTGTGTGTGTGTTTATATAAGTAACACCATATTGTAGCACAATGTTGCATATGAGGAGCTTTAGAACATTGATGTAGAATGGATATTATGCCACACATGCATCTATTTTTATAAACACTTTGGGCGAAATGTAACGCCGCCCAAGTTCGCTGGGTGTGTTGGATGCCGGACAACCTCAGATGATTTTTAAAAGTGGCAATCACTTAACCCCTTCAGTCCTGGTTTTTTTGGGGGAGCGCTCCCCACTGGGTGAGTTTTTTATGGGGAGTGCTCCCTTAAAAAAAAACACCACTGCCTACCTGGGTCCAGGCAGCGCTGCTGAACTGTCAATCAGCCGCTGCACAGACTTGCGCAACGGCACCACGACCTGTTCCCGGCAGCCAGCTTGTCATAAGCCGGCGCCGGAGACTTCAATAGAAAAGCCGGAGGGGAGGGGGGAGGGAGCCGGCTCAAAACAGTGGCAATCCTGAGAATTTTCCAGGCTGAGGCACAGCCCGGAAAATTCTTGGGATTACCACTGGAGGGGTTAAAAAGCAAAAATATACCTTGTAAGTGATTGCCGATTTTAAAAAATGTCTGAGTTCAGCCAGCGACCAGCAAAGATGCCAAAGTCTGGCAGCATTACATTTGGCCCTTTGTATTTAATTAAACATTGATCCCTTTATCTATAAAGGTGATTTGCATAAGGAAATGGGGTTTGTTCACTCTTTAGATCTGTAAAGGCATGTAGCTCAGAATTGTTCTACAAGTATGTGTTATAGTCTAAAATAAAGATATGTGTAGACCCATGTGTATTGGTTTTTGTTCTAATTCATCATCGTGTTTTGGTCTCAATTCGAATTTCAGATAAAAATGAATCCAACGAGGGAGACTGCAAATTAGCCTCTCCATCAGATCTGGGCCCGGGTAAAAAGTAACCGGCCTTTCCCCTCTCCCTCTCAGTACCACAATCTTAAATCTATCAGGGCAGAGCTCCTGATAGGCTGTTTGAGTCTCCATAGATGTCCATGCTAAGAGTTTAACATCTTATGTTGGTTCTCACCATAAACGTCTATGTTAATAGTTTAACATGGGCTCCTATGATGGAAACCGGCAAATCACCCTGACCGCAAAGTTAATTGGATTTGCCTTTGTGGTTTCCTCCAATTAACTTTTCGGTCAGGGTAATTTGCCAATTAATAGCTATATAATATAACACCTAAAATTTAACTATACAATATAAAAACCATGCAATCCAATCCAATATTACCCAGTATATAGCTTATAGGGCAGATGTATTAAGCCTTAACAAGAGATAAATGTGAAGGTGATAAAGAGAGATAAATGTCCAGCCAATCAGCTCCTTACTGACTTTTTTCAAACACAGCCTGTAACATGGCAGTTAGCAGGTGATTGGCTGGACGTTTATCTCTCCTTATCACCCTTCCATTTATCTCTTGTTAAGGCTTAATACATCTTCCCCACTAGTTACTGGAGTCTGAGTAGGACCAGGGCCAGAAAAGTAACTGTGTCTCTTTAATACTGTGCGACACATGGTGCCGGTTGTGTCGTCACACACACACAACTAAATGAAATCAGCTGTCAGAATTAGGCCTGGTAAGAATTCAACAAGACACACAACATAACAAGCATGTATCATAGTAGAGAAAAATAGATGATGCTACCTCCTGCTACATTTTAACCCTTATGTGAATTGCCACAGTAGACTGTCAGGAAGTATAAATTACCACATTTTAAAGTATAAAAGATAAATAGAATGCAAACTTCAATTTCATCCTTTACATAAATTATGCAACAGACAGTGCATTGTGGCTGACCTAATAAGAGCCACACATTATTTGCACATGACCATACTGTTTAGAGCTTGTTCAGTAAGGTTGTCCACTCCTACACATTGGCTAGTTACCACATCCTTTTAGAATTTGAAACTTAATTTCAGATCACGTAACAAATGTGTGAAAAACAACATACCACACTTTAAGAGGCATGATAATATGAACAAAAGCATTCGCCCTGTAGATTGTAAGCTCCTTGGAACAGGTCCTTCTTCTCTCCTGTTCTCACAGCCCTCTCTCACAAATTCTTACTTCCCTACATCTCAGCTGTATTGTGTACTGAGGATCATGGTGATAATTGTTACCTGTGCTTTGTTTTAGTTTTTCAGTTACTGTTATATTAGTTTGGTGTACCCTGTATAGTTCTAATGTGTGCTATATGTATTGCGGTATGAACCACTTATGGCACCTTCTAAATAAAATGTAATAAAAATTAAATACATACTAAATAGCATACTGCAGCATGTATATCTTGTTTGATTATTATGACCTCAAGAGATTACCTGGGTAGATGTAAGAAGTTCTGTTATGGTGGAGACGTGGGATCAGCGCATGTTATGAAGATTATTCTAATTGATTTGCTCCCCTGCCCGTTCACAGAGGGGAGTGATTTTTAGGGATGTGGTATGCGCCTTCGACAGTGGGGATTCTGTCAGTCAGTATCCCGACGTCAGGATCCCGACTGCCGGGCCCCAACAGCCACGCTGTGGACCCTCACAAGGGAGAATAGCCCCTGTATGTCGGTATCCACCCTGTCAGGGCACGGCAGTTGTATTTCGATGTTGGGATACTAATGTCGGGATGTCGTCATCCGGCACCTGATTTTTAGAGACTGCGCATGTGCATAAGCATTTATGCACATGTGCAGCCTCTTTGTGCGAGCAGGCACGGCAAACTGATTATTCTCTGGCTGCTCACACACAGCAGTGCAGGTGGGGGACGTAGGGCGTTGGCCCGTGGTCATGCCCATAGCAACGCCCAGTGTTTCATGGGTGTTCCCATGGAAATTTGCTGGTAACGTGGGTGCGTCAGTGGATGTCAGCTGCCCACCCTATTCCCATAAAGGGATCTAAGGCCAGCGACAACTGAAGACCATCAAATGATTTCACCCCTGCACGCACACTGTGAATGAATGTTCATGAAAAACATCCATCCGCATGCGTGCAGGGAGATTTGTGGTGCATGCGGCGGGGATTTATTAATGTGGACTGTGTTTAAATGACTCGCAAAGCTGTGAAACTCGCAGCTCTGTGAGTCAACCAGAATACCCCCCATGTGTGCTGATTGCTTCTTCCCCATGTATGACTGAAGAGATGTGTGGGACAGAGGCATAACTCTAGATAGATAGAGTCACCTGCCTTTGAGCTTCAAGCCCTAACAGGGCACCTGCATTTACATATATGTGTGATTTACAGAGGGATCCAGGAGCCCTGCTAGCACCTGCAATAGGGGACAAGGTGGCTCACATCTGGGACCTAGTACTCAGCCTGTGCTATAGCAAGGGATAGTGCACCGTCCGCTGCTTCTGCACTGTGAGATGGAACCTGCCGGGGAAAGATGATTCTGCATTCTGACCATGAATCGGATTCTAACTCACCAGCCATATGTCACAATCCACTGTGGGCGCTGGTCTTTTGGTACTTGTTTCCTAGCATGGCACCCACTAAGCCAGTGGTTCCCAACCTGGGGTACTAGTACCCCTGGGGGTACTCTGCAGACCAGTTGAGGGTACTTGAAAATAATATTGGTAATGGCGGACGATGAAAAGGTCTTTTGATGGCTGAAGAAGACCCATTGCCATGGAGACAAACCATGTTGTGTCATATGCCTGACCAGCAATCCACTGGGAGCTTCCCATGCTGCCCTCAGACATCAGCAGTCATCTGCCCAGCACTGACAAAGGTGGAGGAAGCAGCGGCATTAATCCTACCGGTGTTAGCGAGATAATACACAACCAGTGTCTAGACACAGAAGGGCATGATTCCTGGCTGTATACTACTCCTCCGCTCCTCCTTAATATATGACATGCATACCTCCTTAATATATGAAATGCATAAGGATTCGCATACCGCTAAGTACTGTCCATATATCGAAATGAGAGGGGGTACTTATCAATGAAAAGCCTAATCAAGGGGTACGGGAGAGAAAAAAGGTTGGGAACCACTGCACTAAGCAAATACCCCCACTATCCACGTGGAGTATTATATAGTGTGGCGAGCGCAGCGATGGGACGCGGAATACATGTAAAGTAATGTGCATCCGCTTGCCATGCTTCTGGCTTGGTGGCTCGCTGCGCTCGCCACACTACATAATATTAACTCCATGCCGACGTGAATGGTGGCGGTATGAAAAGGTCGGAGGACGCATTCCGCCGCCGCTCGCCATGCTTCGGGGTGGCGTGGATAGTGGGGGTGTTTTAGGAACACATTCACACCTACAATATCATCTGAGACAGTAAAGACGGCATGTGTTAACTAACAACTGTAACTTTTACTGATATATATGGAAAATTGCATTGCATCGCATGTCATGGAAAAAAGCGCATGCGATGCAATGCGATTTCACTACGTTAGCGTACATAGAAAATCTGGGCGCCATGCTCGGAAACAAGTACCGGTCTTTTTTTATTTGAGGGGGAGGGGGGGGGGGGCACCAAACTCTAATTTAATTCTGGGCAATTTAGGCCTCTGGTGTGGCAATTGAAAGGTGCAATATGCACCCCTGTCTATATCACTGCTCCTATCTGTAAGATAATGTGCCGATGTGCAGGGCAATGTATGAATGGTCAGTGCCACTAACACTCTGACACATGCAGCTATCGATTTCAACATATGCAGGTGCCATTGCTCATTCATCACAGCAGGGACAGCTCTGTGGGCTTAGATTACAGCAAGGTTCACCGGAGGGAGGAATTTTCATGTTGTGTGCTATGGGACTATTCAGTATTCATTGTAGAATTGCAGAAATCACTATTTGGCAATTTTAGCAGTTCTCCGCATGTGTGCACACTACAGTGCACATACACAAGGTCACAGTGGCATAACTACTGTAAGGCAGCCCCAGCAGCCGCTTGGGGGAGCAAGCAGCAGTGGGGTCTGTGTAGGCGCCGGCACCCGCTCGACGCACCGACATGCTGCTGCTAGCCACTGCCCACTGACTGAGCACTGGAGGCGAATCAGCCGCAGCGCGAGTGCGGCCATGGCAGAGATGAGAAATCCCCCCACTGATTCAATTTACTGTACACAGAGCCAGCTATTGGCTACTGTGTACAGGTTGGGTGGGCGGATGGCCTGGGATGCGTCGGAGCCAAGGGAAGCAGCAGTGTCTGCTGCTCTCTCTTCCTCTCTCCTGCTGCAGCTTCTCCCTTATGCATGTGACGTCATCATCACACACTGGGGAAACACGCTGCAGAGGAGCCTGGCTGGGGGGGGGGGGGGCATACACTTGTCCAATTTGGCCATTTTTCACCTTATTCCGATGGATTGGGTCAAGAAATTGGGGGGGGGGGAGTGGCCAAATCGTAGGGGTTTGACATCTGAACTGATCTGATGCACGGTCCTGTGAGCATTGGATCATAGTTGGAGATCGGACCTGCTTACATGTCGGACCTTCGAGCCTGACAGCCTCCCAGCAGTGGGGAATGGGATTGTATGCTATATATCATATGCAAAAGGACTGCTTGCAATACTGTATCACATGTAATCCTGTCAAATGGGGAGGTTCCTGGGCAGCTCAAGGGGGACCCACTGCAATGTCTCCAGGGGAGAAGTGTATGGGGGGCTTTTGTTGTGTTTATTCTCCAATACTAGTGTTTATCATTTTCTTTTTCTTTCCTTTGCAGGTCCATCTCATGAGATGTCAGCATCATCGCTGTCTCATTCACCAGCACATTTGGGCCTGTTGGTGGCATATTCAACAGGCGTAGAAGAGGTTGACAACACCATAATCCTCACTCCTGTGGAGGCTACACCCCATATGCTAAAACCATAGCAGCTGCAACCACCACCACTCAGCACACAGGACATGGTTCCCAACTAGCCTTGTCCCTCCACCATTTTTGGAAACATCATTTGGTCTTCACAGATCAACCAGATCGGCCAATTGGACTTTATTGCCTGGCTAATGCATTGAGAGAACAGTGGTGGTGGCTTTCTTTCTTCTATTATATATATATATATATATATATATATATATATATATATATATATATATATATATATCTTATTTTTTGGTCCATGCACAGTATGTTGAATTCTGCAAGATCCATCCACATTTCCATATGCTGGTTTCAAAATCAGGGTCTTTATCTGCAAGTCAATGCAAGGAAGATGTGCATAATACTGTGCCTAATACAGTGCACTTAGGGCCTTATTCTAGTTCACTCTTTCTGACAAAATCCTTCTTAGATGGACAAAACCATGTGCACTGCAGGGGGGCAGATGTAAAATGTGCAGAGATAATTAGATTTGGGTGAGTTATTTTGTTTCTGTGCAGGGTAAATACTGGCTGCTTTATTTTTACACTGCAATATAGATCTCACTTTGAAGTAAAACCCCACCCAAATCTAATTCTATCTGTACATGTTACATCTGCCCCACCTGCAGTACACATGGTTTTGTCCATCTAAGAAGGATTTTGTCAGAAAGAGTGAACTAGAACGGGCTGTGTGGCCTGGCCGGGGAGATGCAGGAGCAGAGCAGCAGCGTGGGCACAGCGGGGTATGTGACAGGAGGTATGGGTGGCAGGGGCGACAGGGGGTGTGGGCGGCGATGGCGATGTGGGTGGGGGCGGGAGTGGCTGGTCAGCTGGACTGAAAGTCTGTAATCTTTCAGCCCTGCTGCCATACACACCTGGCGATAATGGCTCAAATATGAGCCATCATCGCCAGACGTGCTGGTAAAACCAGCAGATGGCCCACTCTGCTAGCGATGATGCAGGAGCGGGCATCAGTGGACCATACACACTTGCAGACTTTTAGCTGAAAATCACTCAAAACGGCTGTTTTGAGCGATTTTCAGCTAAAAATTGGCAAGTGTGTATGGGCCTTTAGACTCAGACATTCGGTCAGTTCTCTTTTGCTCGATACATAAAAGAATCAATGTTTCAAAATATGTGGTATGAGCTATATGTCCTGTGCTAAAGCCACATAACATAAATGTAACTATAAAACTACCTTTTTATATTGTGGTGCATGTGTTTTAGTTCGTTAAGTGAGGTAGAAGAGCATGTGCAGATCAGTAGGCATTGTTCCAAGATGTTTGCTTGGGAAGAAAATCCCTAATTTTTAAACAAAAACAATATGACAAAATGAATGGAACCATTGATCCTGGAAATAGCTACAACACTTCTGAACAGCTATAATACTGGTTCCAGTTACTGTGTCAGCATATTGTGTGTCCTTTGGCAAAAAGTGCATCTCTATTACTTTTACCGCAGTTTTTGTGACAAATTGAAAGTCAGACTGGTATAATATACGTCTACACATATATTTACTAAGATGGGAGTTCTATTTCCCATGGGATATTGCTATGGGCAACCAATCAGATCCTGTATTATCTTCTAGAGCAAGGGTGGGCAACTATTTTGGCTTGGGGGCCGCTTAACACTCGAGACGCATGTATATATATATATATATATATATATCATATGCACCAGGGGCGTAACTAAACTTTTGTGGGCCCCATAGCAACATTTTTGAAAGGGCCCCCCCCCAGAAATCCTCCAGAATGAGGGGGAGGTGGGGGGGCATGTTGGGGTCAGAATGGAAGAGAGGGATGACAGATAAAGAGCTGGAAAGTGGTGTGGGTGTGTGTATGTTGGGGGGGGGGAATAGATATATGAGGGCTGGAGGGGGTTCCTTATGGGGGCAATGGGCTGGTTTGAAAGGGAAAAGAGGAAACACTGGGTGGCAGACTGTGAGTCAGATGGAGGACTTTGAGCAGATGGGGACACTACTGGATGGGAAGAGGGGCAGTAAAATGGGGGTGGGAGGGGCAATCACTAGTCTGGAAAGGAGGGGACACTGTGTGGGGGGCACTGTAACTGTAGCTGTGGGTTAGATCAGGGCAGTGGGATGGGGTCAGTTGTCCAATTGGGAAAAGAAGTGTGTGTGTGGGGGGTGGCAGTGTGACAGACACTTGGATGGGGGATGGGACTGGGCTAAATAAAGGGGATTGTTAGACAATGGGACAATGGGACACTGTGTTGGGGTGATGGAAGGATGGCAGCACTGACCTGGCTCATGCACATTACAATTCTGTCTGCTGCTGCTTGGAGACTGTTGTGCCCGCAGTCTGTCACTGCGGACTCTCCTGCCATCCGCGGTGGTGTGGTGCAGCTCAAGGGGGAGAAGAAACTCACTTTCACTGTGCCAGCCCCAAGCAGCCAATAGTGTACTGAGGGGCTGCTTGAGGAAACAGCTCCATTCACATGCGTAGGTCTCTGGCTCCTGATCAGAATGCGCAGGGGGGGGGGGGGGGGGGGGCGGGCGTTGGTGCGGGGATGCGGCAGCGTGACCCATGTATCTTCATTCCGCTAATGGCTGTCAGCAGTGCCGGGGTGGCGGGCGGTCTCTCTAGGTCAGTTTACAGCTGTCATCAGTGCCGGAGGTGGGCTGTCTCCACTTCAGGTCAGTGTATGGACGTCAGCAGCGCTGGGGGTGGGATGGGGACAGACTGCAGCCAACCCAGCTTACAACCACCAGCAGCTGCTTGCACCCGCCAAAACCCGTGTGCCCGCCCTGCACAGCATTACTGGGCTCTGGGAGGGGACGCGGTGATGTGGCGGCCGCACCAGCCAATGGCGGGGAGGCGGCTGCTGCGTCACTGCATCCCCTCCCACGCTCCCAGTAATGCCGTGCGCGGTGCAGGCGGGCATTCACGGTGGCAGTTCTGTTTTATCCCTGCACAGTGCACACAAAATCTGCTGGTTAAATGCATAGTAATAAAGGTCTGTGCGGCGGTCCAGACATAAGTGTCTCGCGGGCCGCATCCGGCCCGCGGGCCGCCTGTTGCCCACCTCTGTTCTAGAGGGTGTTAAATAAATAAGAAATAGATTCTGATTGGTTGCCCATAGAAACATCCCATGTGACATGAAAATCCCATATTAGTAAATTTCCCCGATATGTGTTATAGAGAATTAGTGCTGCTAATAAATAGCTAATAAAAAGCTATAATGATGTAACTGTTATACAGTAGGTTACCAATATTCAGGGGTGGGGTATAGATGTGCTTCATACATCATACTAGATGTAGCTGATTTCTAATGAAATATTTGGTAGAAATTTAGTTTACAGTTACAGTGGTGATTTTCAAAGTTGTATGTATTGTTAATAAACATTATGTCCACTCTTATGGTGTGTACACACGGCGGATATGCCGTGCTATGCGAGTCCCAATACGATCAGAACGTATCGGGACTCGCATAGCACGACATGCTAGAGGGGCACAATTTACACTATATAGTGCAGATCTGAACTATATACAGTAGCCTTGCCTGCCCTCTCTATTTGGCTGCCGATTTGCGCTCACACGGGAGCGTGCATCGGCAGCGCATCAGACTCGCAAGCTCTAAAAAAGCACACAATCAGCATGCAATATGGCTTCCGATGTTCACTATATCGGCAACATCGGAAGCCATATCGCACCGTGTGTACACACTATTATGGTGTGTACACACAATGAGATTCCCTTGCTTATCGACTTAAGATTTGACTGCTATACAATCTTTGCTAACTCTGTACTATCTACATACAATTCATGCTATCTAAATTTGATTTGCACTATATAGTCATTGCTGTCCTGTCTATCTGGGTTTCGATTTGTGCTGTCACGGGAGCGCGCATTGGGATAGCAAGGTAAAAAACCTGTGCGATCTGCTTGCGATCTGCATGCGATTTTAACTATATAGTCAAAATCTCATGCTGGATTGTACCATATGTACACAGCATTACACTTTAGTTTCAAGCTTTGACATGTTAATATTTGTTATGTGAATGGCCAAATATTATCTGTAAAGTGCTGCGGAATATATGTGTGCTATATAAATAATTGGTAATAAATCATAATATTTTTTAGCTGTTAAGGCCCCATACACTAGTGCGATTTGGCCCGATTTCACCTGATTCACCATCTTTGATGGTAAATCTTTTATCATGCTCTTTTAAACTTTATTGGTTTAGCAGTGTACCTTCATTTATCTTTGATAAAAAAAAAAAAATAGCCAGTAAATGTAAGATAATTCTGTCTGTTTCAATATACAGTAAGTTTTAAAATGAGTTCACCATAATTCCTGAGAAAGTCTTAACCTTTTTCACCACTAGTGTTGCTCTCATTATGAAAGTATTATTTATGTGTGCATGTATGTGTGAATGTTTTGATGTTCATGTGAGTGCAAATGGTCAACAGGAAAGAAAGAATATGCACATAATTAACAATTTTTTAAAATTAATTAACCTTTTAATGGAATCTTATAGTTATATTTTCTGGGTCTACCACAAAATACTGTACAGCATAAAAGCTTTATTTTCCATATAGCAAAGTACAGGTTCTAAAACAAATGTGAAGTGCTTAGCTTGCAACCTACAAAGAATAGCATGTAATAAAGCATAGCATAAGAAATATAGAAGTATCTCATATGAAACTAATATCCATTTGTGATTACTCATGTATAATTATGCATATCAAGCTCATCTTCGATTGTATCTATAATGTAAAAATATATTTGATATACAGTAAAGCAAAGGAATGTATTAAAGCAATATGTACCGTGTACACATGATTAATACAGTTTTGGCGATTATATTTGTTGCATATTATGTGAGTTTGGTTTCGAGTACCCAACCATTTGCCAATTTGAAATCTGGCAAATGGTTGGTTATGTTGTCTTCTATAAATGATGTGACTTTATTAATCATAGCTAATTACTTAGCATAGGATCTTGTTAGGATAGCTGCGAGAACTTTTGAACCCAATAATAGCAGGACCTGATCAAGTGTGAATGTGTGCGGGTTTGGCGGGCTCAACACGTTTTGAATCCCATGGCCCTCCCTATATGTTTCATTGCTGAATGAGGTGTGGCCATGGCAGGGCATCCCCCAGAAATGCCTGTTACAACTAGGGATGGCCATTGACCATCGAAGATTCAAAATCATCAATGGTTTATGGCCTATGTTGAATACTTTTGCCATCGATGAGGGAGAACCAGATGATTTCGCTCCATCGATGGAACAGCAAAACAGTGTTTTTCTTTTTCTTTTTTTTTAAAGTGCCGTCCGACACCAGCAAAGCCCCGCCCCGTGCTTTGATTGGCCCACAGGCCAATCAATCAAACACAATGGATGACCATTGATATGTAAAAATATCGATGGTCAGCCATTGCATAGTTTAGCACTATCGATGGCCAGTTGCAGAATATCAATCAATGGCAACCATCGATGGCAATGGCAACGATGGCCATCCCTAGTTACAACATACTCTGTAACCTGTTCTCTCTCATGTTTTAACTTCCTTACCCAAATCCTACTTACACAGTATCAGAGAAATATTCTGGTGTCATCCATTAAGAAAACCTCTCAGAATATCTGTGACAATAAAAATGTGAGAGAAAATAGAGATATAGACATTGTCAGGAAGAGATAGAGAGTATCAGGGCAAAAGAGAGGGAAAGTGTCTCATGAAGACAGTAAGGGAGAGAGACAGTGACAAGGGGAAAGAGTAAGAGAAACAGTACCATAGACAAAAAGAAAGATGCAGCAGGTATTGCTGCCAAATATGTAATTACTATTGCAAGAGTCTTCCCCACTGAATAAGGCCCTTTGTATAAAAGTCATGTATACTACACTATTTAGACCACCCCTTAATTATTTGCATTTATCTTTGTTATTGAAATACTTTTCATTGAAGCCCCTTTTGTTACGTGATTGAGACATCAGCTAAAAGGCGCCTTGTAACTGTTTTAATATTTTTACTTCTGTCTCCCCATAAAAAGGTTTTCGGTACTTGTTTCCTAGCATGGCGCCCACGATTGAAATCTTATTACATCGTTTTGATTACATCGATGGCATCGCATCGCATGCGACCAGATCGCATGCGATGCGATCGATGCGATCAAAACGATGATTTAATTGTACATGCACCCTGATGGGTGATTAGTATGTTATATGCACCCCCATTCTTAACGCCAACCCAAAGCGTGGCGAGCACAGCGAGCCCGCGAGGGGCGGCCGTACGCGTCCTCCGACCTTTTCATACCCCCACTATCCACGTCGACGTGGAGTTGATTTTATATAGTGAGGCGAGCCCGAAGAGTGGCAAGCGAAGCGAGCCCTGCGAGGGGCTGCGGATAACTTCACATGTATTCCAAGTCCCCTCGCCACGCTTCGGGCTTGGTGGCTTGCCACATGATATAAAATCAACTCCATGATGACGTGGGTAGTGGGGGTATGAAAAGGTCAGAGGACGCGTACCGACGCCCCTCGCGGGCTCGCTGCGCTCGCCACGCTTCGGGTTGGCGTTAATAGTGGCTGTGGCGTTAGCAATGGGGTGCATATAACATACTAATCACCCATCAGGGTGCATGTACAATTAAATCATCGCATTGCATGCCATTTTAATGGCATGAGATTTTAAAATTGTACACTGCGGCTCTTAGGACACGAAAATCGGGTCCCATCGCATACCACTAATTAAGGCATGCAATGGTATGCGATGGGCGCCGTGCTAGGAAACAAGTACCAGGTTTTCTTATATTTCAAGTTGCATTTTGTAATTCTATAAAGGCAATACCTGAATTATCATAGTTATTTTTCATATAATATATTAACTTCAAAAGGAGTAGCTGTATTTGGAGGTTTTGTGTACATGCTTGATTGTCCCATTGTGTTTCGACGGAGAGTTTGTGTCATATCCATATACGTGTTTTGATTCACGCTTTGTTTTTCATTCTGTTTATAAAAAAATATATATAAAAAAAAATTATAAACATGTAGTCAAACAACAAAAAGGCAGAAACAAGGAACATTACTATGAACAAACTTACCACATTTTTCTAACGGATTGTGCATATACAATTTTAAGGAAAAGCAACAACGCCACTACATATGTTTTTTTTTTTTTTCAAACTGATAGTTTGCAAGGTTTTACTTCCTTCCTCTCAGTGGCGTAACTAGATACATGTTGACCCCATAGCAAAAGTGTGTAAGGGCCCCTATTTATCACCTAATGCTGATAATTAGATAATTAGGTGATAATGCTGAAAAATATATATATCACATGATACTTTGACAGGCAAAGTGGGCCCCTCTCATCTCTGGGCCCCATAGCAGCTGCACCCCCTGCACCTAAGGTAGTTACGACCTTGCTTTCTCTAGTTAGCATGAATTCGTTATACCATGGAAACATTATATCCAGAAATAACATAGAGTAATACTATAAGTATATTTTCATAAAGAGTAACATAGAAACAATTGTATTATTACTTAACAGCCTAAATATCATCATTATATAATTATACTATAATTATACAGATAGGTTTGCTATCTGTTTTCCACAGCAAACATTCTTTATGTGTTGTATGTTATATTTGTTGTATGTTCCCTAACCAAGGCTGGATTTGGGTTAGGGAACATGAGGGCAGATGTATTAAGCTTGGTGAAGTGATAAAGTTTTGATAAAGTGGAAGGTGAAAATGCACCAGCCAATCAGCTCCTAACTGCCATGTAACAGACTGGGTTTGAAAAATAGCCATTAGGGTCTGACTGGCTGGTGCATTATCACCTTCCACTTTATCACTTCGCCAGGCTTAATCTGTCCATAGTTCCAACCTGGGTGATATCCCATTAATATGGCATGTTCAATTGGGTCAGCCCTGTGTACACTGCATCCATATGTAGTCTTTCTGTTCTTCCACCACCTTTTCCAAACGCCGGTGATGCAGCAAGTGAATAATGGATTTTTGGACCATCATGCTTCCAAATCATTCACTTTTCTAACACATGCTTAGTCGGCTGAGGAAATGTTCAACAAGCTAATTAATGGTGGGGGATGTTGCAATCTCTCAACTGCAATAGAAACTTTTCGATGCAGACTATAAATAAACTCACTGCTCATTAATTGCATAGTTATGTCACTGCAGCATCCATGGCCGATATTCACTGAGAGGCTGTTTCTCTTATTGCCCTGTTAAATTGAGTTCAGGTATTGTCCTGTACTCATTACAAGAGGTACACATCCTATGGCATACTGTACACTGCCACTGGTAATTTCCCAATAGTATTGCAGTCAAACAGATCAGAAAAGTCCATCATTTGTAAAACATCCTGTTGAATAACAAGCACTTGCAGAGATCAGTACCAAGTTTTTGCTACCTGTCAGACCCCAAGGCAGTTTGACATAACTGTCTACTACATGAAACAGCAACATGAAGATTGTGGAGTGGAGTTTGTTTACCTGAGAAAAATAAAATCACTGTGTAAACGTTGTCTATGGTTGTGTTGGGGTTGGTGCAGTAGAGTAGTTTTTATGTCATGACATTACACTTCGCAACAGTGTCATTTTTTAATGGCATTGTACAGTATATCTCTCTGTTACGGTTATAAATATTTAACTTTTTTCAGTTAAAAGGTTAATGCTTTCATAGGGGAAGCCGGCATCTGGTGTGATGACTCAACAGTGTTTAACGTGTATGGTGGGCTTCTGGATTGTGCACCACAAGTCTTCCTGTCTTCATTCTGAGGCTTGGTTCATGCAAAGAGATCCATTTTGCCACAAGAATTGCAGCATTTACTAAATGTAAGCATAGGCGAATCTAGAAATATGGTAATAGGTGGCCCCAGATCAAAATCCAGTAGAAATTCGGACCTTTGCACGGCGTAAAGGGGGCATGGCCTCATAGAAAGGAGGTATGTCATCACAAAAAGGGGCATGATATTATACATTAGACCACACACCATAATTCCCATTACACATTTTACAAAACTATTACCCATTACAAATAAAGCCACACACCATAATGCCATTACATACTATATAACAAACCGTAATGCCCAACACATACCATATGACACACCCCAATGCCCATTACATACTGTATAACAAATCGTGATGCCCATTACACATTTTAGGAAACTCCGTAATACCCATTACAAATAAAACCACATGCCATAATGCCAATTACACATAAGGCCAGACACCATAAGTGAATCAGGCAGAGATATCCTCTTATACAGTTGACAATCAAGTACAACAGATATTGTGATTAGCCCGTTAGTCCAACGCGTTTTGTCATAATAATGAATTAATCGGGACCAAGGTACTTCAGTTGAGTAAGATGATCACACTGTAAATCATAATACATAAATGTAAATACATTATAAACAATTTTAACAAAGTATATATAAATAAAAAGGGAGAGGATGACAAATGAAGTGAAGATGAACAGGTGTGGAGAAGAGCAGGAGGTTGAATGAACATTCATCAACACAAAGGGGACAAAACAGGTAACATAAAGATCCTTTAATTGGACTGGGATTCCTCAATGGTAAAGGATAGATCCAAAATAAATAGTGCCCCGTGAATACTTAAGGTATTGATTGTGAGGGATATCCTAAAATTAAATTTAATATGGTTCTTAAAACCACTTCTAATACTAGAATTGATCAGAGTAGATAGATTTTTTTTGTAACATACCACCAGCTGATGTTCTTTAGAACTACTGGAGTTCTTCTGACGAATAAGACCGGGGTTCTTTATGACGAATAAGACAGCCTTCAGACTCTAGCAAATAACCAGCAAAGGTATCTAATTATAAAGGGAGGCTCATTTTTAACATGCCCAATGAGGCACAGCGATAGTATTATAAATATATATGGGCTACATTTAGTGAATTCAGAAAGTGGTGACTAACATAAATTAATTAGTGCCACAAATATATAACCACCATTTTAGAGACTAATAAATATACCATAATTTGCAATACATTCAATGACATATAAAGAAAAAAATACACAAATATATAACAGTGATGGTATGACCAAAAGATTCCACCAAATGGATACTGATGGAAAAACCTGAATAAATAGTGAAGAGTGCATCTAATAGTAACTAGTGATTCAATAAAATGAAGTGCACTGCTCAGCTCCGGAATCAGGAATGACAGTGAAGTGATTTGGAAGGATATATATAGGGCATATGTGAATTTGTCATTTTCTGTGTGGCAATTAGAGCCAGTATGTTGAAAATGTATATTCTGAAGGTGGTCGGCTACAAACAAGTGATGCCCCATTAATCGCCTTTTGGCGCTACATGTGTGTGAAAATAAGGGAAATAAACAGTGAAGCCAAAAAAAGAAGAAAAAAAATTCATTTGGAACGCATGGCGATCACACCGTGTGTTCCATTTGTCAAATGTCACATCTGTTTGTTGGAATGCCTCTTCTATGTTGCTCCCGAGTGTATTATTCTGCCACTAGGCGGAAGTCAAGTGAAAACCGGAAGACCGACTTATAGAACGCAAACTGCGCTCCACAGTCCTCCGTTTCCTCCTGGATCCGGCTTTAATTCGGAGTGACTGTCAGACCGGATGTGACATGGTTAAACGCTCAATGCGTTACACCATTTCACATATCTCACATTCACGATGTCTGTTATACTTGATTGTCAACTGTATAAGAGGATATCTCTGTTTGATTCACTGAATCAGCACAATAGTTGGTCAGTTTGATTAAGTTGACAACACAGACTCAAAATCTATAAAAAGTGAAAAACTTATCAAAGTAGTTAGCTATACGATATGCAAGACACTTATAGATTAAATTTCATTATCTTCTGAAATTCTAAACTATATAATCCTACTTTATTCCATGGTGAACCCCTACAAGATGCTTTAGGTATACGTGTCTCAAAGAGGATATAATATTAAAGATATCTGTTCAGCCTCTCACTAAGCCGCTTGGTAAATTCAAAGCTTACAGTATAACCACCTTCTTTACTTTACAATAATCAATCCTGATACGATATCTAAAGAACAGTATTTATTGTTTAGTAAAGGGATCCTGAATATATGCAATGACAGATTAGATGATGTAATAAGCATAAGGTTGCATAGACATAAAATTGCTACAGTATCGTGATATGCTATACTGTGACGTTGCTATATTGACGTCAATTAAACATGAAAATGCGATTACAATATGCGCATTGAAAAATGCAAGGCAAACATATGCAATACACATGCAAACAAATATGGCATTACATGTGAAAAGGGGCTTGCTACTTTGTAACTAATGAAGTTAGTCTATCTAATTAGGTGGCATAGTTTTGAGTGATAAACTCACCATTGAATGCTGTACCAGGCTGGACCATGTGAGATATGTCTGCCTGAGTCCATGTGGTGAATGGAAAATGGCTGATTACAGCTTCTTTGACCCAGAATGCATTGCTGAGCTAGCTACAGAGGGTTTAGGGCAGGGGTGTCCAAACTTTTTGCGACGAGGGCCAGATTTGGTGAAGTGTAAATGTGTGGGGGCCGACCATTCAGCCTGACATTCTTTGAATCATTAATCACATCAGAATGGTCCCCCACTCTGCCCCTATTCACTCTATGTCCCCCAGCCTGCCCCTCCTTCACTGTATGTCCACCATTCACTGTATGTCCCCCACTCTGTACCCATTCACTCTGTCCCCCAGCCTGTCCCCCCTTCTCTGAATGTCCATCAGTGCCTCCATTCACTGTATGTCCCCCAGCCCGACCCTCCTTCACTGTATGTCCCCCACTCTGCCCCATCCCTTCTCTGTATGTTTCCCAGCCCCTTGTGTGAGCCAGAGGAAGGAGAGGCAAAGCAGGCACTGCAAGGACAGGAGATGCTTGGGCTCCCGCTGCTGCCCTCCACTGCTCTGCATGTTACGGGAGCAAGCTTCCCCCTTGCTACCCCGCTCCCCAAACACTGCTGTCACTGTGATTGTGGAGTAGGGTGATATACGATTGCAGCAGCAGGGGTAGGATGCCAAACACATCTGACTGTGGCGGCCGGCACCTCCTCACTGCAGCAGACAGCAAGGTAAAGGCGCGCTCGCCGGGGCCCCACCTTTAGTGTCCTGTGCTGTGCTTCCCACATCTGATGCTCTGCCTGCTTCCAGCTGGAGGCTGCGAGCCGCTTGAAATGACAGCACAGGCCGCAATTGGCCCCCGGGCCTGACTTTGGACATGCCTGGTTTAGGGGAAACAAACTACTACTGAGATTAGATCTGTGCTGACCACTAGAGGGAGTTGATTATGCAAATCACAGAAAGAAATCACTACAACAGAAACCTATGCTGAAAGGCATTACAATGTCTATTTGTAAACAATATCCCTATATCAGTTACAAATACAGTAGACAACCAAAAAAAACAAATACTTAATCTTTACATAATTTACAGCACATGTGGTTTCTGCCATGAAAAAATAACAACAATGTAACAGCTTGAAAATAAAATACTTACAGACATCTTGAATTTTCTAAACACCAAAGAAACTGCTAAAAGAATAAACAAAATAAAAATGGTGATGATATATGGCACATGAGCAGATTGAAGTGAACCCCCAGTGGTGGTGTCTGCGTCATTTTCTTCTTTTTTAACCTTGTTCTCTAAAGAGAGAATAAAAAATATAATAATGCATGTTGTTTGTTTCTCAGTTGGCAGATAAGTATTTGATGAGAAAATCAGAGGTGCCATTATTTTGCATTAAACCTTGTTGTATATGGAGTTTAAATGTAGGCTGGAGATTAGAAGTCCATGTGAAAATACAAATAAACAATGACAAAACTTCTAGCAATTTTATAAAGTAGCTCCTATTATGCTGGATATCAGTTCTGACAGTTCATTGGACTCTATAAGGGTGTTTTTAATTTGTGCTGATATTTCCCGATGGGAAATATCGACACTCACCAATGCAGTGCTGTCAACAGCATTGAAGGATGTCAAAGCTGTTTTGTCGAATTCACGGCTAGATTGTTGAATTCACGGCTGTTTTCCTACAATTCTTGGATGTTTTCACCAATTTCAGGACACTCGAATATCAGTACATTGAATACCAACAGTCAACTGATTGACTCCAGGGGCCTTCTTAGATGGGCAAAACCATGTGCACTGCAGGTGGGGCAGGTGTTACTTGTGCAGAGAGAATTAGATTTGGGTGGGGTTTTACTTCAAAGTGAGATCTATATTGCAGTGTAAAAATAAAGCAGTCAGTATTTTGCCTGCACAGAAACAAAATTACTCACCCAAATCTAATTCTCTCTGCACATGTTACATCTGCCCCCCCTGCAGTGCACATGGTTTTGTCCATCTAAGAAGGATTTTGTCAGAAAGAATGAACCAAAATAAGGCCCCAGGAGAGGATTCCAACTGTCGGAACATTCAAACAGTTGGAACCCCAGATTGACTACCCCCATAGTATTTAAAAAGATTACATTTAATGTCCTCGGGATCAGGTTTTTGAATGTCAAATTATTTTTATTGTTTTTTTTCTACAAGTTAGGTACTAGTGATACAAAGACATTATGTATTCTAACTTTATTTCCTTACTTTATGCTTCACCAAATAAAATTAAAAAACATTGAAAAAAATATTGCACCATCCAATATGAAAATCTGTGTGGACCTAGGTTGTTTCTAATTGTGTAAGGACTAGGCAATTGAATGTGCTTATTTATACAAAATCATACAGAGAAAAAGGATTTCATTTGAGGGACAATATTTTTCAATTTAGATAAAGGTGTAAAGCAGGCTGATGTATACTGAAATACCATGTTATTTAGGTGGTAGGACTGACAGTATTTTTGGAAAATAATTCCATGGGGAATAAAGTGGTAGTCTTTGGCATTTTCCTATATATTTTAATAGGATCAATTTTAGAATGTCCAAGCATCTCCTGTCCTTGCAGTGCCTGCTTTGCCTCTCCTTCCTCTGGCTCACACAAGTGGCTGGGAAACATACAGTGAACGGGGGCAGAGTGGGGTACATAGTGAATGGGGGTCATACAGTGAATAGGAGTCATACAGTGAAGGAGGGTCAGGCTTGGGGACATACAAAGAATGAAGGCACTGATGGACATTAAGAGAAGGGGGCAGGCTGGGGGACAGAGTGGGGAACATACAATGAATAGGTGACATACAGTGAAGGAGGGGCAGGCTAGAGGACATAGAGTAAATGGGGGCAAACTGGGAGAAAAACAGTGAAGGGGCAGGCTGGGGGACATAGAGTGAATGGGGGCAGAGTGGGGGACCATTCTGATGTAACAAAGAAAAAACAATTTAACCTCTACCACTGTATTTTCCAGCTGCAGGAGACTAATATTGATGGTCACCGGACCATCCAAATGGACAATAACAATATACAAAAATTTTGTCTCACTTTGTGCAGTTTTGGATTGTCCACACTTTACCCGGGTTCCAACTTGTGTGACAGTTTTTGCTGTGATGATTGTGACCCTGCACTGTGTTTTATTGGAATAAAAATTTGGTATTCGGAAGAATTCTGTGAGACTTTGCTTCTCTAATAAAGATACCTTTATAGGAGTCGTCCAATAACGTGCATGTAAGCATACATGTAAGCTTCTGCTTATATTCACGAGTGAGGTTACCTTTATGACCCTGGGATCATCTGGGAACTTTGGGAGCACTATCTTCTAATTATTCCCCTCTACACGTTTGGAGGAGGTTCTCTCCATATTGTCATAAACTACAAAAAGGTACAGAAAAAAATGGTATACATAACTTATGACCAGGCACTGATGTGTTCAAATGGGTTTTGCCCTTCCACCATTAATTGGTCGATGGTAACATGTGGGAGGGAATATCAAATATAGGCCCTTATTCTGATCGGTGCGGATATTCCCGCATTCTTACGGAGCGGTCCGCACGCCACGGTGTTCTGCCGCGTGCGGCCATCGTCCGTAGAAACGCCCACGGGTCCTCCGCATTCGGACGGACTCACTCTTTAAGAACAGGGCGTGTTTACAGACGACATACAAACCATGCGTGTGCGGGAGAAACACTCAGATTCTGCACGGTATTACAGAGTATTACAGATTATGCTCGGGAATACCGCATCCGAACGGGAGCCAAGCGGTGCTACCGCCCGTAAGCGGAGTATTTACGCCAAACAACCCACTATTATGTATCTTCTGCAATACATCACATGACCCACTTATTCAATTACCTATCCTCATAAAAAACTTCTTATTTGGAATTGGAATCAATTAGATGCCAATATATCCTTACAAGCATGCCTAACACATGCATTGCACACATTAACCCTTACAGCAATTGAAGTGCAATGGTTTCTATTAGACCCTGTGTAAAAGATTATAAACAATCTACACATATACTGTTTAATGTGCAAAGAAAACCAACAACTGTGAACTTGCATAAAACATTTATTATAAACCAAAATTAACATGTCAATCACAAAATATAAAATTATAAATTATATCAGGAGATCGCGAAGGTCCTGCAGATCTGCTAGTAAGAGCCTCAAATGGTGCTCCGCCCGCAGGAGGGCCCCAATAACTCCCTCATCTGCCGGTGTGGTGTCATCTGTGGGCATGTCAAAGGGGCAAAAATTAGTCATGATATTCATGCATACATTTCACATACTGCTACATAAATTGCACAAATGCTAGGTGACATGTGTATATATATATATCTATGTAGAGAGATAGAGACACACATAGATAAATAGATATGACACATACATATCTACATACATACACACTTATTTACTACATACTGTGTTTTTGTCCCTCTACCCTTTACTCTGCAGAAGACATAACAGTCATAGTGTTTCTTCTCAGTCACAACCCACCCATGACTAACCAATGACAAGCATGTCATGGCCTCCGTCAATAAGAACTTGTCACAATCTCCTCAGTCTAAGTTCAGTGATGGTTCGTGGCATGGGAGTTATGCAAATGTCAGGAATGCACAGTACACATCCTCCAAATCATAATTCTGTCTAAACCAACCTACAATTCTGTGACGGCAAAAAAACAATCTGAACTACAGGGGGTGTTTAGGTAGAGGAGGCTCCTGGGACACTGGCAACTTGTGACTCCATTCCAAGGTAGGCCAGCCCATACTCCATTTATAGCATACATCCTATAGTTTAGAAATAACATTCACCAACAATATAGATTCCACTATTTGATGGGTCATAATCAACGCTTGCAGCAGGTGAATTTAATCCACAAATGATCCACTCATCCCTTTACTCCAGGATCCTGTTTAACTACAACGGTTATGTGGCAGTCAAAATGGAGCTCCAAGCCATCCCACAAACCTGTGTAATTCAGAGGTGTCCTGGATTAAAGGGATGCCTTGGACACCCCATCTAACCCGTACCTGTATCTGTAGCTACCCACTTTGGGGTCTGTATTAATAGTATTGTAACAACATTTATCATCACCAGTGCTACATAACAAATACCAGTACAACTACTTCATGAATGATGCATTATGTAAACATACCGATCAGATGTGACTCCGGGGCCTGACATGCCTCCTCCCCCTCGGAATCGGACACCTCTGGGGCAACCGTGGCCTCCTCAGCCCCCTCCTCCGCCAGCTCCTCCGCCACCATCACCTCGTCCACCTCCTCCGCCACAACCAACTCCTCCACCACCACCACCTCCTCCTCCACCTCCTCCTCCACCACCACCACCTCCTCCTCCACCTCCTCCTCCGCCACCAACACCTCCTCCTCTGCCACCAACTCCTCTTCCACCTCCTCCACCACCACCTCCTCAGGCACCTCCTCCTCCTCCACCACCTCCTCCACCATCTCCTCCACCATCTCCTCCACTTGCTCCTCCAACATTTCCTCCTCCTCCTCCACTTGCTCCTCCTCCACCCTTGCCGCCACCTCCTCCTCAGGCTCTTGCCCCTCCTCCTCGGCCAGGGCTGCCTCGGCCTCTTCACGTGGCTGTCGGGCTCGGGCTCGTGCTGTGTGGTAGAAAAAAAAAATCATGGTCAATGTCGGGTCATTGGGGCACATGTATTAATCCATAACAAGACATACATGGAAGGGTGATAATGATGGCAAACGATGCTGGAAAGTAGCTCCTTACTGTTAATGGACTCCAAAATGTGACATTTAAAATATTATGTGATTGTTAGTAATTTGTTCAAACATTACAACCCTGGCATTTATCAATGTGTAACACATATTAGATCTGGCACATTGTATGCATCAGAATCATCAATGCTATGTCATTACATATAAAAGCCACATGACTGCATGTTAACCAGGAAGAAGCACACATAACAGTCTATGGACTTTTAAACCCATGGACACCCACTTATCATGAGACACATTTTATTGTTTCTATATGCTATGTTGTAAGTGCGAAATTTCATAGCTAAAATACTCACAAGCAGCTATTTCGCCCCTAATTTGCTGTAACAGCTGGGGCTGGCGCCTGCGGAGGTCCGACCAGCGCCTCTCGAGCTGCCCGATGCTCCTCCGCACCCGAGTGCGGGCGTAAATCCTGCGCCCTGCCGCAGCATAGGCCCGGCGTTTATGCCGGTTGCTGATAAAGGGCCCAGCACGGCCCAGCCTTGTCTCCATGACGGAGACAAGAACCCTCAGCTCCGCAGGAGAAAACGGGTCTGCCCTTCGTGTCTCCGCCATGTTAACAATGGCATCAATCAACCAATCAGGTGGTGGCATTGGTTTATCACAGTTATTTGTGTTAATAACTTTATTGTTCATCTTTACATGAGCAGCGTCTCTGCGCCAACACAAATGGTGACAAATTCGCATGCCTTCAAAACAGTAGTGCTGATGTATGGCAATGAACAAATCTGATATATATAAAACACAGTGTGTATGCACTTAGCAAATCCAACGACGCCTCGCTCCGCCAAGCAACGCGTGCTATAGCTTAGCAACGCATAGCTGTACTTAGCATTACTTACTCTATGCATCTATGTGTATGCGTACATTTATGTTTAAAAGACACATACACATACTTGCAGGTATCCTGAGTCCAGCATTATACACCAGCGCTGGCTGCCTGGCTGCCTGCCTGGGTGCCTGCCTGCCTGCCTGCCTGCTCCTTGAAATGTTTAAACATGTTAATAAATTCAAATATCATATATATATATATATATATATATATATATATATATATATATATATATCTGCAAACAAATCATACATCAACACAGGAAAAAATCCCCAACACATTAGAGAATAAATCAATGTACTCACCAGTCATCAGGGATAGTATCAACTACAATAATGAAGATATAACAAACACATAAGATCCCTTGTAGAAGGTATAATAATGAGCACCTATATTGTACTTCCCCCAAAACTAAGCACATATGATAAATATCTACTATTTCTTTGCCATTAGGAGGGCAGGCTGGATAATTGTCGTTTTGTAACACTGACAACTACCACACTGTACTTATTTGAAGGGGTGATTTTTACAAGAATTGGTGTGTTCTGGTCAACTAGATAAAATGTACCTGAAGTATCTTTGCGCCACAGAGTCCCGCAGCTGGTATCCCCTCCGGCATTCAGGGGCGCGGGATGGGCGCATGGGCGGATCTTGCGGCTCAGATGGTACCTCCCACTCATCAAAGGGTATCTCACGCCGCACAGCAATGTTGTGGAAAAATATACACAGGCCCACGATCCTCGACACCATTTGAGGCGCATACTGTAAGTCACCACCAGTGCGGTGGAGCACTCTAAATCGACCCTTTAAAAGGCCAATTGAGCGCTCCACCACTTGCCTGGTGGCAACATGCGCCCCATTGAATGCCTCCTGTGGGCCCGGTGCTGGGTAGCTGTACGGCGTAAGTAGCCAGGGCGTACATGGGTAACCGGAGTCACCCAGAACCCACGCATCACGGCCTTCCAGCTCTTGTAGTCTTTGCCATATCCCGGTTTGTCGGATGACATGAGAGTCATGGGCACTTCCGGGAAACTTCGAGTTGAAGGCGAGAATCTCCATGGATGGGCCACATACCACCATCACGTTCAGTGAGTGGAACAATTTGCGGTTCCTATATATCTTCTCACTTCGAGATGGAGGCACAAATGGTACATGGGTGCCATCCACAGCCCCTATCACATTAGGGAAGCCAGCAATTTGATGGAAGGCCTGCTGGCTTCTGCGCAGGGTCTCGGTGGCAAATGTCATGGCCATGAAGTGCCCCTTGCGCCTGAACATGGCCGACGTCACACGCCTCAGGATTCGGCAGAAGGCCGGCTGAGATATTCCAGCAAGTACTGCCACTACTTGTTGGAATGATCCTGAGGCGCAGAAATGCAACACCGCCAGCAGCTGTGTGTGAGGCGGAATTGCTGTCGTGATCCCGTGTAGAGGTTCCAGATCGCTCTCAATTAACGTGAGCAGATCCAGAATTACATGTGGCGGTAACCGGTACCTAGTAAGTACCTCATCATCGGGCATAGCAAACAGAGTCACCCGTGTGCGATAGATTCTAGCACGTCCTGGCCTCCTTGGGCGACGAGTGGGGAGAGCCGCAAGTGCCCTTAGCCTCCTTTCCATGTAGCGCATCATTGCTTCAGCAACCTATAAAGAAATGAACATAAATACTGATGCACCTATGCACATAATGGCCATATCCCACTACAAATAGATTTGTAGGCTTCAATACGTACAATAGATGGCCGCCCCGTGAAATCCCGAAGATCCATTTGACCCTATAATGATGTAACAATAATATGAACTCAATACACACCGTCCTAAACACACAGATAAAGGTGTCAGCATTTTTTGCCGACATCATGTACTATGAGACATTTCATCTATTGCTGGGACATGTTGTCCTGCAATAGATGAACCCACACAGGTTTAAGACCTGTGAGTGAAATAGTGAACATGTGACATGTTGCAATAATGCTACAAGCACTTTGCTGGCCCAACAATCTGTAGTCAGTGAGGCAATGGTGCATACATTCATACACTTACATTGTTAATGGATAGCATATCTACATGGACCATGGAAGAGCTTACCTTAGACCCTGACAAGTCCAGATCTGCTGACAAATGATTCTAGCAGCAACTCACTATTTATAGGCCTCTCACATGTGTGGTCTATAACAGTAGTGATGAGTATTGCATGATTTGTGGCCTGGATTTTCTAAGGGATTGGGCTACTTTTAGCTTGCAATCAAACTCCACAATACCACAGTAGTCATGAACCAAATGTCATGTCATGCTAGCAAATAGCATGTGTATTGTGCAATAGTCACAGGTGTATCAGAAGATTCTATGCAATGTTAGAATTGGTGACCAGTATTTCATGTCGAAGTTTCGCCAGGTTTTACACAATGGAATTTCCGCCACCGTATGCGGCGCGAAAAAACAGCGACGTACGCACACGCACGGAACGCAGCTGCCGCTGATGTCCGCCAAACAGGATACACAAACAGTATATAAAGGTGTATTAGAAGGTGACAATGTTGTTGCTAACATGTCTGGATCACAACCAGAGGTGGACCCAGACCTGCAGCAACTATTTGACCAGATGGACTCCAGCACCACCTATGTGCCACTGCACATGCAGGCAGTGGGTAATGAGGAGGCTGCTGGCCCTTCTACAGCAGGGGAACCTGCACCTGACCATTCTACAGCAGGGCAACCTACACCCGGCCCTTCTGCAGCAGGGCAACCTGCAGCTGGCTCATATGCACCATCAGCAGAATCGTTTGGAACACAACCGGGGACTTCACAAGGTAGTACCATGGCCAGCACTTCAAGTGCAGCGACACGTGCCAGGGGGCGTGGCCATGGACGTGGCAAGGGGACAGCGAGGGCAACAGAGGAACCAACTACAAGAAATAAGGCATATGAAGCACAGGAGCTTGCCATCCTGGTTCCCCGAGCACGTGATTGGATTGAGTGTCCATCGGAGAAGCTGACACACACACGCAGATGGAAGATTTGGGAACAGATAACGGCAGAGATTAATGAAGTTGCGCCACAAGTTCGTGAGACGGACCATGTGAAGAAGAGGCAAGTTGTTTTGTGATACATGTGCCCAGTAATAGGCAAGTAATGATTGAATTCATGCTTAGATGGATTTTGCAAATGGCCTGTGAAGTTGTTACGATACACAGACATTATTGCCATGTTATTTAGTTGAGAGTTAGAGTACGGTGATTGTGAATGTGTATTGTAACGGTTGAGATCATAGTTGCATGTAATGTTATCTTTTGGACATTAACCACATGTCATAATATGTAGCACAGAGCAATGGCTGCAACAGCTAACATCTGGAGTGACAGGTATTAATATGTCAACTTACATTGCAGGTGGCAGGACTTCAAAACCAACCTGAAGAGGAAGATGACCAAGCGGTGGCAACACAGCCAGACATCTGGGGCCGGGCCCATGCCATCAGGGCTAGAGCTCACCCCCCTGGAGTTGATGGCCGAGTGCTGTATATCAGTTGAGGAGGTCAGGGGGGTGAGCACGATGGATAGCGAGGCCCCAGCTGAAGTGTTTGCGTCTTTTCTGGAAGGTAAATATTGGTCATGCCATAAACTTGTGCAAGTAATTATCTTAGAATGTGTCCTAATTGTGTTTATCATTTTCCACAGACACCCCACCGCTTGGTGACGACTCTGCTCAGGAGGTGGAGGAGTCCGTGCCACCTGGCCCCAGTGGTAGGCCTGTGCAGCAGCAGCCATCGGCCCAAGCCGATTTTGCCACCTTGGCCAACATGCTTGGGGACATCAACCAGCAGGGAGAGTTGGCATCAGAACGGATGCGTAGGACCGAGGAGATCATGGCGAGCTTGGTCAGCACCCAGCAGGCCATCGCTGCGAGCATGCAGGCCATGGCTGCAAGTGCTCAGGTGCTGGCCGAGCAAGCCACCCGCCAAAATGATCTCCTCCTCCACCATAATGAGCTTATGGTGGAGCTGGTTACCAGCAACAGGGTCCTAATGTCATCCGTTTCTGGTGCATTACCACCGGCAACACTCCCTGCTGGCAGGAGGGGTAGACCAGCCAACCCCTCTACATCATCTGCTCCACCTGCCCCAGCATCTGTCCGTGGCCGAAGAGCTGCTGCACAGGCCAAGGAGCCTACCAAGGCCAAACGTGGTCGCAAATGAACTTGTGGCTGCATTAATCTCCACCGTTATGTGTTCCCAAATCTTCCATTGTGCTGTGTGTGTCAGCTTCTTGTGTCCAATCACGTGCTGAGGGTAACCAGATGAGCCCTTGCTTCATATGTCCTTTTTGGTTCCCCTGTTGCCCTCTTTTGCCTGCCATTACTGTCAGCTGTACTTGAAGTGATGTTGCTAAGTCCCCGGTTGTGTTCCAAATGATTCTGCTGATGGTGCATATGAGCCAGCTGCAGGTTGGCCTGCTGCAGAAGGGCCAGGTGTAGGTTGCCCTGCTGTAGAATGGTCAGGTGCAGGTTGGCCTGCTGTCGAAGGGCCAGCAGCCTCCTCATTTCCCACTGGCTGCATGTGCAGTGGCACATAGGAGGTGCTGGAGTCCATCTGTGTGCAATTATATTTGTTTTGGATTCTTATTTATTTTTGTACATTCCTGCCATGTTGTTTTTGTTTGGGATTTTTTATTTTTTGGTCATTGCATCACAGTGGCATTGACTGTGACATGTATAGAAATAAATTTGTTTACTTTACCAAAAATGTGTGGTTTCATGAGTACATGTCGAATACACATGTGTATTGCTAGTATTAATATTCAGTCATGTCCATTGTTAGCAGTTTTAAAGTGTGTGACAAGTACAGCATATGTGGGGGATTAGTACGGTTTCCTTGAAGCAGCAATGGTTTCAATTAAAGCACTGACAAGCGTCCTATTAGTGAGTAATGAGTAAAGGAGTCGATTCTATTGGGTTCAGGTGTTAATGCTTGTAGTCATTAGGCGTACGTTCGCCTACCGCATGAACGAGTGGTGTCCGCAAAGCAATAGTACACTTGTGGACACCGCACATTTCTTCCCTTTTTGATCGCGTGCATTCGGAGTGGTATCCGAATGTACGCCCCCCAACATAAGTGTACTCCCCCGTGTCCGCCCATGTTTCCGCCCCGTTTTGCCCACTTTGAAACTACGCCCATGTGTCATTCCGCATGACGCCCATAATACGCCCATATTTCCCGACTGATTGCGGGGAACAGTTTGGGACGGGATTTGGCCGAACTGGTACGGAGTCAAGGCCTGGCACATGCGCGTTGCGTTCTCCACGCATGCGCAGACGCCGTAAAGACGCCATCCGAAAGTATGCGGTAAAGTACGCGTCAATCAGAATAAGGGCCATAGTGAAGTACGGTTTAAGTCAACAATACTTTAATATACAGACAAAAATTTTTTTCTGGTAAATCACAAACAGATTATAACCAGCAATGTAAAGATGAATTAAAATTCCGGTACAAAAAATCTTTCACACAACACTAATTGCAATCCAAATTGGGGGGGGGGGGACACTGGTTAGACTCAAGAAGATGTGGAGAATTACCAGAGGTGTTGGAACTGATTAACAGTTCTTTTGCGCAAATCACGGGTATCAGATCCTTCACCTCCCGGCGCTCCTCTCTAGAGTCATGCAGGTCCCTTCCCCAGTCCTAACTGACGCGTTTCGACTCCTCACGGGGTATTTTTCAAGGTTTTTTAGGAAGGTGTATCCTACTGTAGTCCATGTTCTTCTTTTATTTGGTGTTCCTACTATCATATCCGGTAAAGCACTTCCGGAGCACGGTCCGTCTCCCTCTGTGCTCCGTGTCGGAAGTGACGTATCATCTCTCGCGCAACGTCGTCTCCGGCACATCTTTCAATGTCAGTTTCCGTGGTTACGTGACGCCCAGTGTCCTAATGCGGCTAGTGTTCTATGATGCCGCATATTGTCCATTTTGACGGCATTATGTTTAAACTGGTATGGTGCAGTTGAAACTCAATGTTGATGCCGCCATAGCTGTCATTCAAAGAACATAGTGATCAGTAATAATTCTCGTTCACATATAATTTAAAGTGACAGTGCATGCAATATATAAGTGCAATCACTGCATTTTATTCCTACAGGCATTCAAAGTGACAGTGCTTGATACCTAAAGTGCCAGTGCATATAGGTATCAAGCACTGTCACTTTGAATGCCTATAGGAATAAAATGCAGTGATTGCACTTATATATTGCTTGCACTGTCACTTTAAATTATATGTGAACGAGAATTATTACTGATCACTATGTTCTTTGAATGACAGCTATGGCGGCATCAACATTGAGTTTCAACTGCACCATACCAGTTTGAACATAATGCCGTCAAAACGGACAATATGCGGCATCATAGAACACTAGCCGCATTAGGACACTGAGCTTCACGTAACCACGGCAACTGACATTGAAAGCTGTGCCGGAGATGACGTTGCGCGAGAGATGATACGTCACTTCCGACACGGAGCACAGAGGGAGACGGACCGTGCTCCGGAAGTGCTTTACCGGATATGATAGTAGTACAGGATAAAAGAAGAACATGGACTACAGCAGGATACACCTTCCTAAAAAACCATGAAAAAGACCCCGTGAGGAGTCGAAATGCGTCGGTTAGGACTGGGGAAGTGACCTGCATGACTCTAGAGAGGAGCGCCGGGAGGTGAAGGATCTGATACCTGTGATTTGCCCCGGGACAAATTCACATGCGCAAAAGAACTGTTAATCAGTTCCAACACCTCTGGTAATTCTCCACATCTTCTTGAGTCTAACCAGTGTTCCTCCCACAGCCCCCCCCCCCCCCCCCATTTGGATTGCAATTATTGTTGTGTGAAAGATTTTATGTACCGGAATTTTAATTCATCTTTACATTGCTGGTTATAATCTGTTTGTGATTTATCAGAAAAAACTTTTTGTCTGTAAATTAAAGTATTGTTGACTTAAACCGTACTTCACTATATATTTGATATTCCCTCCCACATGTTACCATCGACCAATTAATGGTGGAAGGGCAAAACAAGCCATTCGGACACATAAGCGCCTGGTCATAAGTTATGTATACCATTTTTTTCTGTACCTAAGCTTGTGAGGGATTTAAAGGGAAAAACCCTCTCTACATCACTAGATAGGCTGCTGTGCGCACGGTTGGGGAGCACCAAATTGTATTGTATAAACTACAAAAAGTTTGTCTGTTCTCCTTTTCTCTTGCATATTCCGAACCATCGATTTGGAAGAAAAAGTGGAGATCATTTTGGGACCATTCTGATGTGATTAATGATTCAAAGAATGTCAGTCTGAATGGTCAGCCCCCACGCATTTACACTTCACCAAATCTGGCCCACATTGTAAAAAGTTTGGACACCCCTGCTGTAGATAATCAATTCTTTCCGCCCCTCCTCCATTAATTTCACTGTCTCATTCACACCTTGAATCCTTCATTTTTGCCATTGAGGGGATGTTTTATTAATGGTAGATGCCAAAGTAGCCTTTAAAGTTTACCCTAAAGTTTAGGCACACTGCAGGTAGCACTTCAGTTGGATTCGGTATGAAATCCCGACGGTCAAAATCCCGACGGTCATAATACCGACAGCAATTGACAGAAAGTCAAAATCCCGACATGGTCAAAATCCCGACATTTAAAATCCCGACATGGTCAAAATACCGACAAGGTCAAAATACCGACATTTAAAATCCCGACAAGTTCAAAATACCGACACATAGAATGTAGACAGGTGAAAAAGTCAACATGACTTTCGGGCGACAGCTCGCGAGGTCGATATGGGCTTTTCACAGTTTTTTTACCTGAATGTCGACACAGTCGACATGGACACAGTTGGAAGTCAACCGCAGCCCCTCGCATAGCTCGCTGCGCTCGCAATGCTTCGGGCACGGTGCCTCGCTACGCTCGGCACACTATTTTATTCTCCCACCACGCCCTAGTGGATGGTAGGGCATGAAATACCGCCTGTCGGCACATGTCGGGTCAAGAAACAGTGAAAAACCCATGTCGACCTCGCGACCTGTCGCCCGAAAGTCATGTTGACTTTTTCACCTGTCTACATTCTATGTGTCGGTATTTTGAACTTGTCGGGATTTTAAATGTCGGTATTTTGACCTTGTCGGTATTTTGACCATGTCGGGATTTTAAATGTCGGGATTTTGACCATGTCGGGATTTTGAGTTTCTGTCAATTGCTGTCGGTATTTTGACCGTCGGGATTTTGACCGTCGGGATTTTGACTGCATCCCCTTCAGTTAACAAGAATACAGTACATAAAATGAAATAAAATGACTATAGATTGTATATTACAATAATAACTTTTATATGTGCAGCATCGGAAGTGAAATCGCTCACTACTCACCAAATGCATCACGCACAATAATCAAAGTCCCTTCTCCGTAGATTTCCTGAGAGAAACCTGCTGCTCCATCACACAGGTAAAAATCAGAGTCATCTTCTGTCAGATTCCTCAAGGTTACACTGAAGTGTGTAACTACCCCAGAACATGTCAAGCGATCCTTATAATTGTTTTCAGATATACAATTATGAAAACTATTGATGAACATTATTCTTGTGAAACGTTTTCTTAGATTAATGCCTGTAATTTTCATCTGCTTTGTCACAGTGCAGTTAATGATGACAGTTTCTCCAGAATTAACAAATATTTTTGTAGGCTGTTGCTTTATTGCATTTGAAGGACCTTAGAATACAAAACAAAACAGAAATTATCACAATTATTACATTGTCTAATTTGTGACATGACTGTAAAGCAGCCCATACACGGTCCGTTTAACGGATCCGTTTGGGACTTAAACAGCACACATCGTGTCGGATCGCATCCCTAGTGCATGCAGTGTGCATGCACTGCGATCCGATCCGATGTGTACCTAGTACAAAAAGAATGTGCAGCACATACTTTTTGTACCGTACTATGTGATGCGCGGGAGCGCGCATCGCATAGTACAGAACGGAGCCGGTCCACAACGGACCGTGTATGGGCTCCTTAAGGCAGGGTTTTATTTCCAAAGTGATGTATATAACTGTGATGGCATTTAATACAGATACAGTGAAAGATACTATACTTTGGAGCATATTTATTATAGGGATTTGTGCCGCTTCTCCGGGAGCCCTGTATCACTGTAATCACGGTCCGGTGTTTACATATGGGGCTTCGCCCCTAGACTGGGACTTAGGCCCGCCCACCAGCCAATAATAGCCGGGACAACCCCCATGCCGGTCCATGATTGGCTGGTGGGCGGGACTAAGTCCCGGTCTGGGGGCGGAGCCCCAGATGTAAACAGAACACCGGACCGTGATTACAGTGCTGCAGGGCTCCCGGGGAAGCGCTGAAGACGTCTGTGAGTATGTTTTTTCTCTACAGGTACCCCAGTGGATTCTACAGGACAAGGGGACCGATGCTTCATGGCAAAATAGGTGAGTATGGAATGGATGAATGGGCTCCATGTGTAATAAAGTTGTACTGTCAGTGTGTGTGTGTATTTATTTAACTATTTGTGCTACTGTGGGACTACAAGTCCCAGCGGGCCCTTTTTTGCCACACATACTGGGACTTGTGGTTCTCCAAGTCTCTGCATGTGGTGCAGGCTTGCTGGGATTCATAGTTCCACAGCAGTATACAATAGTTTCTCTATCTTTTTACACAATTATCAGCTCGATGCCCACCGCCCAATGGCATCGAGGACAGCCCCGGGCTTCAGCATGGGCAGGTAAGTTCTGGAGGGGGGACCCCTTCTTTGGGGGTCCCCACTCCCCCAGGACCCCTGCCCATGCTGACCGGTCAGGGGGTGAATGCTTTGGCGGGGGGACTTGTATAAAAAGTCTCCCCCCTGACTGTGGCATTACCCTGCTGGCTGGTTGGGCCTGGTGTTGGTTCTTGAAATACAGGGGACCCCTACTCATTTTTCCCCCCATATTTTGGGAACCAGGACCGGCCCTTGAGCCTGGTGCTGGTTTTATAAAATCCTGGGAACCCCTATTTGTTCAGCCCCTTGACTTTATGAAACCAGGACCGGCTCTTTGAGCTCTAGGCTGGTTATGCTCAAGAGGGGGGACCCCACACCGTTTTTTCTCTCACTTTTTTGTTTTACCTCTCGCCGTTTTTTTACATTTTTCGCATCTCATTAAATATGCGAATTAGGGAAAATTGGCGATTTTGGCCATTTTGGCGAATAAAATCGCAAAAATCACAATTTCTCATCTCATTAAGGGGGAAATTTACTAAGATTACGAATACAAATAGTTGTATTCGTATTCTTGCATACCTCGTATGCAAAGTCGTGTTCCAGAGGGGGATTTACAAAGCAGTCATATACGACTGCTTTGTAAACCTCTGATGTCGTATTAATTCGTATTAGCAGCCGTATATACGGCCGCTTATATGAATTAGTGTAGGCAGTCTGCACGGATCAGTCAAATCCGTGCAGGCTGCAAGGTGTAAAAAAAAAAATAGAAATAAAAATAAATAAATTTAAAAAATGACGTGGGGTCCCCCCCACAGCCATAACCAGCACCAGGCAGAAAGAGCCGGTAACTAAAAATAGGGGTTCCCCGACTTTTAACAACCAGCCCCAGGCTCCAGGTCCGGGGCTGGTTCCCAAAATACGGGGGGACAAAATGAGTAGGGGTCCCCCGTATTTTAAGAACCAGCCCCAGGCCAAACCAGCCAGCAGGGTAATGCCACAGCCGGGGGACACTTATTATATAAGGTCCCGCGGCCAAAGCCTTAACCCCCTGACCGGTCAGCCTGGCCAGGGGTCCTGGGGGAGTGGGGACTCCCCCAATAAAGGGGTCCCCCCCTCCAGAACTTACCTGACCAGGCTGAAGCCTGGTGCTGTCCCCGGTGGCCCTGTGCGGTGGCCACGGGCTGATAAAATGGTGTAAACTATTGTCTTATACCGTGGAACTATGAGTCCCAGCAAGCCTCCCACTCACCTGGTCCTCTGGCGACCATCCCGGCATCTTCTGTTCAAGTCGTTCTGCTCCCGGCTCCAGTGGTACCCGCTCCGCTCCGCTCGGACACTGGAGACTGAGACGCAGAGATATTCATATTTTCCCGCCTCTACTCAGAATGATTTCTATTGGCCGACTAGCGGCCAATCAGGAACCGAGAAAGTCGGTTCTGAGTAGAGGCGGGGAAATATGAATATCTCTGCGTCTCAGTCTCCAGTGTCCGAGCGGAGCAGGTACCACTGCAGCCGGGAGCAGCGCGACTTGAACAGAAGATGCCGGGATGGTCGCCAGAGGACCAGGTGAGTAGGATATCCTTCCACAGGTACCCCTTTGGATTACAACGGATCCTGGACCCCGGACTCTTCAGCCCTGGAGCCCCGGACCAACCCCGGAACCAAGGCCCCGGAACCAAGCCACTGGACCGGACCCAGGGACCTACCGACGGGCTCAAGATAGGTAAGTATCAGTGTGTTTGTGTAATGTATGTATTAAACTTTTATTTTTCTGGGGTGTCAGTGTGTTTATTTAACTATTTCTTGTACTGTGGAACTACAAGACCCAGCGGGCCCTTTAATGCCCCGCATGCTGGGACTTGTGGTTCTCCAAGTCCCAGCATGCGGGGGAGGCTTGCTGGGACTCATAGTTCCACGGTATAAGACAATAGTTTTTAATCTTTTTTTTTACACCATTTTATCAGTCCGGTGGCCACCGCACAGGGGCACCGGGGACAGCACCAGGCTTCAGCCTGGTCAGGTAAGTTCTGGAGGGGGGGGACCCCTTTATTGGTTCCCCACTCCCCCAGGACCCCTGGCCAGGCTGACCGGTCAGGGGGTTAATGCTTTGGCCGCGGGACCTATATATATAATAAGTGTCCCCCGGCTGTGGCATTACCCTGCTGGCTGGTTTGGCCTGGGGCTGGTTCTTAAAATACGGGGGACCCCTACTCATTTTGTCCCCCCTGAAATTTGGGAACCAGCCCTGGATCTGGAGCCTGGGGCTGGTTGTTAAAAGTCGGGGAACCCCTATTTGTCGGGTTCCCTGATTTTTAATTACCGGCCCCGACTCTTTCAGCCTGGTGCTGTTTTCAGCTGTGGGGGGGGGACCCCATGCTGATTTTTTTCATTTAATTTTTTATTTTTATATATTTTTTACACTAAAGCCTGCACGGATCTGACTGATCCGTGCACGCTTCTGCCAAATACGACAGGAAAATAAAGTGTCTTTTCCTGCCGTATATTCGTGGCAGTTTTACACTAATTAGCAGCCGTATTTTCAATATTCTATCGTATTCTATCGATGGTGTAGACATTCATATTTGTAAATACAAATACGAATGTCCCATCAATATGAATCCGAATATTTGTATTTTTGGCATAGTAAATGCCAAAAATACGAATACACCGAAAAAAATCGTATTTTCGTAGGAAAATACGATTTTTTTCTACTAAATCATCTTAGTAAATTTCCCCCTAAATGTCACCCCCATCTCAAGTTGCATCCAACTAAAACAGTTTTATTTGCGCTAGATACAATATATGTACAAGAATAATTGTCTTTATAGTTATTATTAAAGTTAAAAGTTACTGTACATTTTCAATATAAGAAATAAATACAAATAATTCCATTGTGATGTTTAAACCTTTAAAAACATATGATTATTCTTTCCTACAATTCTCCCAATGTAAATGTTATATTTTTAGCATAAAAAAAAGACAGAAATGGACATTATGTTGTTTTTAACAAGTCACAAGATATATAACAGTGCAAACATAACCAGGTTAACATTGGTATACTGTAGTTTCTAGAGCAGGGCTGGGCAACACCGGCCCTCCAGATGTTGATGAACTACACATCCCAGCATGCCTTGCATCAGTTTCAGCATGACCACATAGCAAAACTAATGCAAAGCATCCTGGGATGTTTAGTTCATTAACATCTGGAGGGCCGGTGTTGCCCAGCCCTGTTCTAGAGGATAAATCTGCACTATTTTAATTAAAACAGGATTAACTTTGAAACAATACACACAAGGTATATTAATATTTATTTAACATGAGTTTTATATAATAGTATAAAATGCACATATTTATAAAACATAACATTATATATTAAATAAAATAGAAGTGGATCAATCAATAAGCATATTTGAAATTGCTTTCAGCAGTATTTATCCTTGTTGGGAATAGGTTCTGTTAGGTAATATTACCGTCCCCTTAAATGGACATATCAAGCCCTGATAGAGAGCAAGCGTCTTTGATGCAGCCTAATGTAAGGTGTCAACACTCCTCTCTGTTTTTGTGCTAACTGAAGATCAATTACCTCTCCAAGGATTGAGGCATACACAGAGTAGGTCGCTGCCACCGTACTACGCTGTGCTTTACGGCTAGTGGCTGCAATATTACTAGCCTCCTGTTCTTCGTATAACTGTAGGTGCTGTCGCCAATGTAGTTGGGCTCTTTGGGTCAGGATTTCTCCATGGGGGTACTGGAACAGTTCTGGGAGTTTGCAAAGGAATTGAGCTGAGGCATGCGATTTTTTAAAGTAAAATGAATTGGGTGCTTTTGAATTTACAAACAATCCCACTTTGTATATAGCACTGCTTTATTACTTGTTGCATGCAATTTATTGCATGTATAATTTGGCACATCAAGGGGGTTATTCTGGTTGATTCGCAAGGCTTCAAATTCACAGTCTTGCAAATCCACCAAAACCCGCCCGGCAAAAGAACGCCCCCCCCCCCCCCCCCCCCTCACAGCGCAGGTTTCCATGCACAGGCTGTGAATGGATGTTTGGCATAAACATCCATTCGTATGCCTGCGGGTAACCTCCCACATCTTTCGATGGTCGGCGACCATCGAAAGATGTGGAAGGTACACGCATATATAAGTGACTTTTAAGACACTTACATATGCGTGCACGCTGGCACGGATATGGGTGGGCAGCTGACATCCGGTGATGTCATCTGCCCGCCCCCCGCTCCTGTGTCACGGCCTCATTACCATGAGAACGCCCAGCTGGGCGTTCTCATATGGTAATGAGGCAGCCCGGTACCCCCCGCCCTTCTCCGCCCCCACACACCGTCATGGGTGCGTACACCCGATGAATTGAAAGTTTGCCGTGGGTGCATGCACAATACGTCTGCCCATGCGCAGAAACCCTCCTGCGCGTGCGCAGACGCGCAACATCGGAACAAACTTCAATAACCCCCCAAGTGCCGAATCGTAAGCAGCCTCCCAGGGAGCTGCAGGGGGTCTCTCAAGGGTAAACTGGTCTGGCTTGTCCTTAGGATCAATAGGCTTATTTACTTTAAATACCACTGTGGCCTAGACATTCCTATCAAAAATTACAATGAAAACACTGTAACCGAATAAATTACATAATTAAATATAACAGATACAATATAACTATACAATATAATACTACACATAAAACAACACAATCCAATCCAATAATAAATAAATAAATCCAAAATAACTAAAAGCATATTGTCAATTAGTGGAGTCCATGGGTCGGACAAAGGCTCAGAAAGTAACTGCTTGTCATTTACACTGTGAGACACAAGGTGCCGGCTGTGTCATCACAGAAACATACTGTTAACTTACTATAGTGGTACAGACAAAATACTAAATAATTGGACAGTGTATACTGTAAGTGTATGTTCATTGTCTCCTAGGAAAATAGGTATCTCTGGCAGATAAAGTATTGTTGGGGAAATTTACTCAGATAGGAGTTCTGTTTCACATGGGATGTGGACAACCAATCAGATTCTGATTGGTTGCCCATAGCAACATCCCATGTAAAATAGAACTCCCATCTTAATAAATATTCCCCCTGTATGTCATCAAAGTTGCAGCTATTAATATTACTTATTTGTTCATTTTTAACAGGGTAAAGTACAAAATGGAGTCGAGGATTAGCAAGTGCATTATAACAAAAGTCATTTTATACACTGCAGTATGAAGTGTTCTCCGTCAATCAATGCCACCAACTGGATCAGACAGATTTCATACCCAAATTCATTGATACAGACAGTTTCTCAGCCAGTTTTCAAACTAAATGATAAAATCATTCCAAGCATTTGTAGGCTAGTTGGGTGCCAGATGTCTACACAAGAGTCCGAATCCCGACTAACAAGGGGTATTCTCTCTCATGGGGGTCCACGGCCCCCATATAGGGAGAACAGAACCTGTGGTGAAAGCAGTAAGCCACCAAGCCCACAAGGGGATTCTTTGCGCTCCCTGACGGAGTACTGGCAGTCGGGATACCGATGTTCGCATACTGACAGTCGGCATCCTGACTGTTGAGCCATCACATAACACCCGCCTAGTTTGCCCAACTTGTCGTGCAATATATGGCTGTCGTGTATACATTTAGAGCCTGTAGAACAGCTTAACACTAAGTAACTTTCTCTAAACAGCTTGAGTTAAGTTGTATACATGTGGTGCAGCGCTGACCTCTGTGCTGAGCGACGTGCTAAGCACAGATCACTCAGCACATCTCGTGGTACTAGCGATGCACTCTGCAATGCAGTGTGCTGAGAGAACGAGCGAACGTGCCGGGCAGGGTTTTGCATAATGACCCTTATTCAGATCTGATTGCAGTACAAATTTGTTCTCAAACTGGGCAAAACCATGCACACTACCGTTGGGGCAGATGTAACATGTGCAAAAAGAGTTCAATTTGGGTAGTGTGTGTTGAAACTGAAATCTAAATTGCAGTGTAAAAATAATGCAGCCAGTATTTACCCTGCACAGAAACAAAATAACTCCCCCAAATCTAACTTTCTCTATACATGTTACATCTGCCCCACCTGCAGTGCACATGGTTTTGCCCATTTTGAGAACAATTTTGTAATGCGATAAGATCTGAATAAGTTGTTTATAGGCAAAACCCCACAATCTAATAGGATCTAAGCAAAACCCTGCAATCTAGCAGGAAAGACGCTAAGTAACAGGGCTAAAATTGCCCCATGTGAATGCCCCTTTATCCCTCTAAACCAATTGCTTTCATCGCTCTTTGATTGACTAGTATTTCTTATTTCTGCATATCATGACCTGGAAATAGAGCTTGTTATTATCATACCAGTTACTTAACACCAGATGTACAAAAACCTCAGCATACAGTTTCATGAAAATATATTAAGTGGTAACATAAATAAAATCATTGCTCTAACCTTTGATGCATGTATCTAAAGCCAGGACAGGCGACAGAAGGGAAATAAACATCTTGAGTATCATTTCAGTTGAGCTTTTAACTTCTGGATTATAGACTGGCTCTCATCAAAATTACTGTAAAAGTTCACTGATCATTTCAAAGTTCAACTACATCAATGCAAAACACATAACTACACCCACTTCCTTTACAGACATTGGTGTAATTGAACAAAACACGCTAGTGGTTGACTACAAGTAAATATACAAGTAAAATGAATTCCTTTTCTAGACATGCTAGTTTAAAGTTAGTGGTGAAAATATTATGCAAAGGTAAATAAAACAGTTAAAAAATAGATATATAATAAGAGCAATTAGATACCTTTACCATGACATGGAGCAGATTTTACACAGTGTGAACTGTGCTCAAAAATATAAACATAGGTTAGGTCTGCATGGCAGATAAAAAAAACTATGTACAGTATATGCTGTACTTCACGATCTGAGCCGGAATCTGAGTCCGGCTCGGGTTTCCCTGCAAGACTCGGATTCCAGAATGAGGCAAAATGTCATCATCCTGTTATCAGATTACACTAGACAACAGCCAAAAAGGATCCTACGTAAAAACAACCAATTTTGATTTTAATGCACTGAACATGGATATGATGTTTAAAATTGTTTATTAGTTGAAGTTTTGAAGATCTTTAGGGATGAACTAAATTGTAGCTCAATGCTGTGATCAGGCATTGCAGACATTTTCCCATTTTTAAAATATTATCTTTATTGACATTTGTGCCATTGGTTGATTCAAAGAACATATTGCTGCCACCACTTCATATTAAACTTGGTTCAATGAAGAACTTTGTGAAGGCAATGGATAGGGATGGGCAAGCATTTCAGTACTTAATTTCCCAAAAGTTCCCAAGGCTCAGTGAAGCAAAAAATTCTACTGAGAAGATATCATAAATCTCCAAGGAGAATCCAAGTGTGACAGCAGTTGCAATGCCTGGCCTTCCCAACACTGGATGGGAAGAGGTGGCTCCTTCCACCATTTTCACACCCTCTACAAGTGCTGGAAGGAACACTCACAGTCCAGTTGAGGATATTGGTGTAGCTGGTGTTGAGGAGGAAGTTGACAAGGAGGATTCTGATGGTGATGTGGTTTGTTTAAATAAGGAACTGGGGGAGACAGCTATTGTCTGAGGGGTGAAAAAAATCATCATTATGCCTGGGCAGAAGACCAGAAGAATCACATCATTGGTCTGGAATTATTTCTTCTCCAATCCAGACAACAACTGTCTTGGCACATGTAGCCTATGTAAAGCTGGGAACATCCTCCGTTACAGTATATGTCACCTGCAGATTATTAATAATTAGTCACTATGAAGTTCAGACACCTAAAATCTAAATCACCTAAATCCCTTTGTTCTGTTGTATCCAAGCACCTGCAACCCACACCACCAACTCCCTCCCCGTCAATTTCCTCCTCAATCAGTATTGGAAGTAATCCTTTAGGCCATGTCACTAGCATGACTGACTCCTCTCCTATCTAATATTCCGCCGGAGGACCCTACAGTGCTATGCCTACTACTGCTGCTGCTGCTTCTTGGAGTCGTTCATCATTTCAGAGAGGAAGCTGCAACACTACTACTTTCATTAAGCAATTGACCGTCCAACAGTCATTTGCGAGGAAGATGAAGTATAGTGTGACAGCAGTCATCCTATTGCAAAGCGAATTACTGAGGCCTTGACAGCTATGTTGGTGTTAGACATGCATCCGGTACCCTCCATTAGTGCAGTGGGATTTAGACAATTGATGGAGATAGTGTGTTCCCGGTATCAAATTCCATCTAGATTCCATTTAAATAGGCACACAATACAAATAACGTACAGAGACTTCAGAAAAGGTGTCCTCAGTGTCAAAAAAAATCCAGTTGTACTCACTAACTACTTAACCACGGACATCTGGACAAGTGGTACAGGGCAAACTAATGACTATATAATGGATAATGTACATGTCATCTTGCACTGGATACACATCATATGCATTCTAATAACCTCACAGGCTCACCACAGCACTTACTAAGTACTGTATTTATGTGGATTTTGCACTAGGCTACATGATAACACTGAGAATATGGCCCCAGCTTACTGGAGCCTGCATAGATCAGTGGGCTAGTGGTTGCTCTCTACACTGGCAATGGTAGTGGGGTCTCCGGTACAAATCCAATAAAGAATTCCCTTTAGCACCATGGATCACTGCTTGATGATGCTAAAACTCTATCTGCTATTTGTAAGCTGTCTCCCTGCATGCCCACCCCACACTGACAGTGGGCTTGCCTCCTTATTGTTCTGGTTTGTCCTTCACAATTGCCCTGATTACATGTAAAACAAGTGAAAGTGTAGTATGTATTTTATAAGTATATATGTAGCAAAAAGGTCACAAAGGAGCGTACCCCACTCACTTAATAGAAAGCAGGGTACTAATAATCCAGTAACATTTAATATGGAGAAATAACTACACAACTGTTTTTTTCAAATTGATAAAAATGAGATGGCATACCTCAATTACATAAGACAAAGCAAATGAATCATGTAGGGGTTTCTTTAAAAATGTTCATGAAGCGCATAAAGGTTTCTTTGTGTGTCGTAAATGGAGTGCCATGCAATCTTTATTGTTGATTGCTGTCATCCACCTATCGGAGATGCCTGGCTGTGGGCTGTAACCAGGGCAGGCGACAGGGGGGGTCAAGGGGGACAAGTGTGATGGGCCCCAGCAATCTCAAGGGCCCCAGAGCTACCATGCCCCATCACAGCCGCTGGCCTGTCAGTGACCCTCGCGGCCAGGATGTCTACTGAGCACCATCTGTGTGTGGCTGAGTCTGACTGACACTGTGTGCCACTGCTGTCTACTGTGTGTACGCCCTGCCATTCAGTGCTCAGAGCCATCTACTCTGTGTGTGCTCATGGCCTGTGGCTGCAGGTGCACAGCCATACCCGCCGCTGGCACTGTAGCCTCAGTCTCTGGCTCCTGTACTTTATAGCACATACGCGGGTCGTCTGTTCCGTGCCTGCTTGTAGTGCTCAGCGTTCTTTTGTGAAAGTGACAGGCCAGCAGAAGGCAGCAGCCAGGAGCCAGGCCAACAGGACTGAGAACGAGAGTCTGCATCTGAAAGCAGGATCTGGAGCAGCGAAAGGTTAAATGAGTCTCATACAGAAGAGGGTTGTGTGGATTTGGGATTAGGTGGGGGGCCCCAGAAATATAATTGTACAGGGCCCCAAGATTTCTGTTGCCAGCCCTGGCTGTAACTAGGGCTAAAAACTGCCCAAAGCTGGGCTATGAGTGAGGACATCCACTATCATGGCCAGCAATGTAACCAGCTACAGTGTGAGTGTGCTACAGTGTGAGACAAGAATACATCCGACGTGACGTGACGTTTCGATCTGGTATAGATCGTCATCAGGAATATGAACAACAGAAGTAACTGGTATCATGTCCAAACAGGCAACCTGGTATCCATCCACAGAGGAGATGGTTACCAGGTTGCCTGTTTGGACATGATACCAGTTACTTCTGTTATTCATATTCCTGATGACGATCTATACCAGATCGAAACGTCGGGTGACATTCTATGCTTTGCGCTAAATGCGCATGTTTTATTCGCGCACCACATCGCCGCAAATCGCCTTTTTTCAATTTGCACTTTTCAGTCAAAATGCGCATATTTATTGTGATGCGCATTGGAGGCTGAAAAGTGCGAAGAGGGGCGATTTGCGGCGAAGTGGTGCGCTGTATTTAGTCCTGAAAATGTGCGATTTTCATGTCTGAAAATCGCACGTTTGCAGGACAGCGCAAAGTTAAAAAAAAAAAACGAGCGCGGGGTCCCCCGCCCGAGCATAACCAGCCCCGGGCTCACTGAGCCGGTGCTGGTGACATAAAATCAGGGTCCCCGACAAATTGGGGTCCCCTTGATTTCATGAAACCAGCACCAGGCTCAAGGTCCGGCGCTGGTTCCCAAAATACGGGGGACAAAATGACTAGGGGTCCCCCGTATTTTAAGAACCAGCACCGGACACAACCAGCCAGCAGGGTAATGCCACAGCCGGGGGAAACTTATTATATAAGCTCCCGCGGCCAAAGCATTAACCCCCTGGCTGGTCAGCATGGGCAGGGGTCCTGGGGAAGTGGGACCCCCCCAATGAAGGGGTCCCCCCCCTCCAGGACTTACCAGCCCATGCTGATAGTCCGGGGCTGTCCCCGATTCCCCTGGGCGGTGGGCATCGGGCTGATGGCTTGTGTAAAAAAAAGAAGTACAACTATTGTTTTATACTGGCGAACTATGAGTCCCAGCAAGCCTACCCCGCATGCTGGGACTTGGAGAACCACAAGTCCCTGGGCTGCAGAATCCGGGGTCCGGGATCCGAGGTAGTCCCCAGGGATACCTAAGGAAGCAAATCCAACTCACCTGGTCCCCGGCAACGACCTCGGAATCCTCTCTGGTGACAGCGCTGCTCCCATCTGGTACCCGGCTCGCAGGACTTTGATAGGCGCAGAGATGTTTCCTCCTCGGCGTCTCTGCACAGAATGATTTCTTGGCCAATCAGGAGCCGAGAAAGTCGGCTCCTGATTGGCCAGAAATCATTCTAACTAGAGACGCCGAGGAGGAAACATCTCTGCTCTAGATGCGCTGAGATGTTACTTCCTCGGCGTCTGTATTCAGAATGATTTCTGGCCAATCAGGAGCCGACTTTCTCGGCTCCTGATTGGCCAAGAAATCATTCTGTGCAGAGACACCGAGGAGGAAACATCTCTGCGTCTGTCAAAGTCCTGCGAGCCGGGTACCAGATGGGAGCAGCGCTGTCACCGGAGAGGATTCCGAGGTCGTCGCCGGGGACCAGGTGAGTTGGATTTGCTTCCTTAGGTACCCATGGGGACTACCTCGGATCCCGGACCCCGGATTCTGCAGCCCAGGAGCCCCGGAACCCCAGGACCAGCCCCGGAACCAGGACCAAGGCCCCGGAACCGGACTCTTCTGCCCTGGAGCCCCGGAGGACGGACCCAGGATCCAGGGACCGACCTACGGGCTCAAGGTAGGTAAGTATCAGTGTGTGTGTGTTTTGTGTGTATTAAACTTTTATTTTACAGTGTGTCAGTGTGATTTTGTTAACTATTTTTTGTACTGCAGAACTACAAGTGCCAGCGGGCCCTTTAATGCCCCGCATGCTGGGACTTGTGGTTCTCCAAGTCCCAGCATGCGGGGTAGGCTTGCTGGGACTCATAGTTCGCCAGTATAAAACAATAGTTGTACTTCTTTTTTTTACACAAGCCATCAGCCCGATGCCCACTGCCCAGGGGCATCGGGGACAGCCCCGGACTATCAGCATGGGCTGGTAAGTCCTGGAGGGGGGGGACCCCTTCATTGGGGGGGTCCCCACTTCCCCAGGACCCCTGCCCATGCTGACCAGCCAGGGGGTTAATGCTTTGGCCGCGGGAGCTTATATAATAAGTTTCCCCTGGCTGTGGCATTACCCTGCTGGCTGGTTGTGTCCGGTGCTGGTTCTTTAAATACGGGGGACCCCTAGTCATTTTGTCCCCCGTATTTTGGGAACCAGCGCCGGACCTTGAGCCTGGTGCTGGTTTCATGAAATCAAGGGGACCCCTATTTGTCGGGGACCCTGATTTTATGTCACCAGCACCGGCTCAGTGAGCCCGGGGCTGGTTATACTCTGGCGGGGGACCCCGCGCTCGTTTTTTTTTTTATTTTAACCCTTTATTTTATTTTTTACAGCAGAACCCTGCACAGAACATTGCGATCTGTGCAGGGTTCTGGCTCATTCGCCAAACAGACCCTGGTCTGAAATAAGTGCGATAATTAGGCACCTAAAAAATGCGATGTGCAAATGCACATTGCATTAAATAAGCGACTTGTATACTTTTCTATACGAAAACATCTGGATGCGATAAAAATGCAAATTAATCTCGCAATTTTAATCAGCATACCTTAACGCACATAATATGCGATTTCAGTCCCTTAGCGCATCCCACTTTAATGGGAAAATGCGATATCGCCATTTTGTGGTCTAATTAACGCAAAAAAACGCTAATCGCAGTCCATAGAATGTCACCCGTCACGTCACGTCGGATGTATTCTTGTCTCTACAATAAAATTTTCTTTGCTGAATTAAGACCTTGGTGAGTGCCCATTTCATCTACCTCTATACCTTTTGATGTTTATTCATCTGTTGGAGCACCCCCTGTGACAACAATTAACCTTGAGTGCAGACCCTCTGGGGGAAATTTACCAATATGAAAAACCTAGTTTTTCGTATTCGTATTTTCCCTACGGTTGCATACGACTGTTTAAGTCGTATGCAAACTCGTGTTCCGGAGGATCAGTTACAAAGCAGTCAGATACGACTGCTTTGTAACCCTCCGATGGTGTAATGATTCGTATTAGCGGCCGTATATACGGCCGCTAATACAAATTATTTCTAGCAGTCTGCACGGATCAGTCAGATCCGTGCAGGCTGCAAGGTGTAAAAAAAAATAGAAAAAATAAATAAATAAAAAAAAAAACGGCGTGGGGTCCCCCCCACAGCCGAAACCAGCACCAGGCTGAAGGAGCCGGGGCCGGTAATTAAAAATCAGGGAACCCGACAAATAGGGGTTCCCCGATTTTTAACAACCAGCCCCAGGCTCCAGGTCCGGGGCTGGTTCCCAAAATACGGGGGACAAAATGACTAGGGGTCCCCCGTATTTCAAGAACCAGTCCCAGGCACAACCAGCCGGCAGGGTAATGCCACAGCCGGGGGGAGACTTTTTATGCAAGTCCCCCCGGCCAAAGCATTAACCCTACCGACCAGTCAGCCTGGCCAGGGGCCCTGGGGGAGTGGGGACCCCCCCAATGAAGGGGTCCCCCCCCCTCCAGGACTTACCTGACCAGGCTGAAGCCTGGTACTGTCCCCGATGCCCCTGGGCGGTGGGCATCGGGCTGATTATGGTGTAAAAATAAGGTTAAACTATTGTTTTTTACTGTGGCACTACAAGTGCCAGCAAGCCTCCCCAGCAAGCTGGGACTTGGAGAACCACAAGTCCCAGCCTGCTGGGCATTAAAGGGCCCGCTGGCACTTGTAGTTCTACAGTTAAAAAAATAGTGCACAAAACACACTGATACACTTTTAAAATAAAACTTTATTACATACAAAGCCCACACATACTAATACTTACCTATCTTCTTTCCGTAGGTAGCCCTGATGTCCTGTGTCGGCGTCTTCTGGTCCTGTGTCGTCTTTTTCCTCCATGTCGACCGTCGCTGTCGCCGTCCGGATCCGACGAAATCCATTTGGGAAGCTGTGGAAGGAAACCATACTCACCTGTCCCAGCGCGACGTAGTCCAGGTAAGTGTCTTGGCAAAAAAACAAAACGAACACCCGAATCCAGCCGGACAAGCAGGGAGCCGCACGGTGTTTACATCGTGCGGCTCCGCCTCCCGAATGCCGCTATTGGCCGCCTTGCGGCCTAGCGGCCAATCAGGAGCCGCTAGGCCGCAAGGCGGCCAATAGCGGCATTCGGGAGGCGGAGCCGCACGATGTAAACACCGTGCGGCTCCCTGCTTGTCCGGCTGGATTCGGGTGTTCGTTTTGTTTTTTTGCCAAGACACTTACCTGGACTACGTCGCGCTGGGACAGGTGAGTATGGTTTCCTTCCACAGCTTCCCAAATGGATTTCGTCGGATCCGGACGGCGACAGCGACGGTCGACATGGAGGAAGAAGACGACACAGGACCAGAAGACGCCGACACAGGACATCAGGGCTACCTACGGAAAGAAGATAGGTAAGTATTAGTATGTGTGGGCTTTGTATGTAATAAAGTTTTATTTTAAAAGTGTATCAGTGTGTTTTGTGCACTATTTTTTTAACTGTAGAACTACAAGTGCCAGCGGGCCCTTTAATGCCCAGCAGGCTGGGACTTGTGGTTCTCCAAGTCCCAGCTTGCTGGGGAGGCTTGCTGGCACTTGTAGTGCCACAGTAAAAAACAATAGTTTAACCTTATTTTTACACCATAATCAGCCCGATGCCCACCGCCCAGGGGCATCGGGGACAGTACCAGGCTTCAGCCTGGTCAGGTAAGTCCTGGAGGGGGGGGACCCCTTCATTGGGGGGGTCCCCACTCCCCCAGGGCCCCTGGCCAGGCTGACTGGTCGGTAGGGTTAATGCTTTGGCCGGGGGGACTTGCATAAAAAGTCTCCCCCCGGCTGTGGCATTACCCTGCCGGCTGGTTGTGCCTGGGACTGGTTCTTGAAATACGGGGGACCCCTAGTCATTTTGTCCCCCGTATTTTGGGAACCAGCCCCGGACCTGGAGCCTGGGGCTGGTTGTTAAAAATTGGGGAGCCCCTATTTGTCGGGTTCCCTGATTTTTAATTACCGGCCCCGGCTCCTTCAGCCTGGTGCTGGTTTCGGCTGTGGGGGGGACCCCACGCCGTTTTTTTTTTTATTTATTTATTTTTCTATTTTTTTACACTGCAGCCTGCACGGATCTGACTGATCCGTGCAGGCTAAAACGCAAATAGAACAGGAAAATGGTGTTCTATTTTCCTGTCGTATTTGCGTGGGTGTTTTACACCACTAAGCAGCCGTATTATCAGTACGGCTGCTTAGTAAATCAGAAACCACCATTCTTTTGAATGGTGATTTCTGTCGTATCCTATCGATGGTGTAGGGCATTCGTATTTGTAACTACAAATACGAATGTTCCATCTTTAGGACTACGAATTGTTGTATTTTTGGGATTGTAAATCCCGAAAATACAAATTCGTAAAAAAAAGGTGTATTTCTCCCTACGAATACACCTTTTTTCTACGAATCCATTTTGGTAAATGTCCCCCTCTACATATATATATAAATATATATATATATATATTTATATATATATATATATATATATATATATATATATATATATAGATATATCTATCTATATATATATATAGATTTTTTTTAAACTAGTACTGGTGTAAAAAAAAAAAAACACACACACACCTCTGTTATTAACAAGCGCTCTCTCAGCGCTCCCTCTCCTGCTAGCTTTCTGGCTCCTCTGGCATCACCAGGCTCCAGCGTGTGATGTCACACGCATAGGAGCAGCTGAGGCAAAGACCAGCAGACACTGCTGCTTCCCCTGCCTCAGTCTGACTGACATTACAAGGCCGCGCCCCCGGCTGCCCACCCTCCCTCCCTCCCATTGGATATTTTTCCTGAACTCCCTCCCTCCCATTGGGCAACCCACCCGCCCATCAAATCATTTTTTTTTTAAATGACAGATCCACTGTCATGGCCGCGCCCGTGCCGACTCGCTTGTGATCAGCGAGCGCACGGGCAGCGGCAGGCGGCGGTGGGCGGGCGGCTGCATACTGTGTAGTGTGTGTGTGTGCCGGACACTCACTTGTCCGGCACCCGGCGCCCCCGCTCCCACTGAGTGTAGTGTGACAGACTCTCTGTCTGTCACACTCACTTATCCAGCACCCGGCGCCCATGCAGCCCCCGCTCCCCCAAGCAGCAGCGGGGGCTTCCTTACGCTATCTCCGCCACTGGTCTGAAGTGTTATCTATAACAAGGCATGATTGGACAGACAGATTGGTTCAATGGGGACCTCTTCTATATTAGGAAAGAGTGATGAGGCTAGAAGAATATAGTCTATTCTAGAGAGGGTTTGATGGGCTGTCGAAAGGCAGATATAATCCTTTTCTGTAGGGTTAATAGCCCTCCACACATCTATTAAATGAAGTTGCTTGGAAAGGGCAGGGGACCTAATTTTGGTAACATGATGGGATTGTTTTGTGTATTAGACTTGTCTAGATTGAAATCCCCTAATAAAATTAGCGAGGAAGAACTATAGGGTAGCAGTTTAGAAAACAGAGTAGAGAAAAAAGATTTACTGTAAATGTTAGGCGCATACACAGAACTTATAACATAATGTGTATTATCCAGAGTTATTTCAACAATTAGATATCTGCCTTCCGGATCGGCATCAACCGAATTGTTGAACAGAAATTTCTAAATGTCTTCTTATCAGTATAGCCACTCCACGGGACTTGGAATTATAAGGAGCAGCCGCTAACAATTTCCAAACCATTATTTGTAACTTTAAGGTCTCAATTGCCGTTAGGTGAGTCTCCTGGAGAAAGGCCACACCTAATTTCAGTTTAGTAATGTAAGTGAGTAATTTCCTTCTTTTGGCAGGGGAGTTAATGCATTCCACATTCCATGTCCCTATCTTAATAGGCATTTAAGTAAGGGGTGTGTTGTACAGAGACCAGTAAATACCAATAGAACCAGAACTACCGATCCATAGATGAAAGGTAAAAGGGGGATGGGAAGAAACATATGGAGAGAGACACACAGACAAACAGGGGTAGGACAATAAACACCAAAGACAGACCAGAGAGAACATATCTGGCCTAATCATAAACACAGTAAATATTAAAGGCTTTACAAAGTAAAATGCAATATAAAGAATAAAACATCTGCCAATAATCATAATGAAGAGGTTCTAAGAAAAAGGCCTCAACCTTAGTCACTTAGGCCCTTATTCTGATCGGTGCGGAAATTCCCGCATGCGGACGGACCGCCGATGTTGATCGTCTGCGCATGTGCAGAGGTCACTCTGCGCATGTGCAGGCGATTTCGCCGCACGGATTCTTTATACGCCGCACAGGGGGCGTAGAGGGGCGTGAGGGGCTACTTAGCCTCATTACCCTATGCATACGCCCCCCGTTTCATGGGCGTTCCCATGCAAACGCGGGGCGTATGCATGGTAATGAGGCCGTGACGCGTGGGTACGGGGCGGGCATCTGACATCGCCGGATGTCAGCTGCCCGCCCCTATACATGATTTCACACGGACAAGTGTCCGTGTGGTCTTGTGTTGCGGGACCTGGTGGAGCGTGCGGCCCTGCATTCGATGTTCGGCGACCATCGAATGCAGGGGCTGCTCCCACCATGGAGGAGGCGTATCCCCGTACAATTTCATGCGGATCGCCACATATCCGCATACGGACGGCAGGTGGCGATCCGTATGGAAGGCGGGGATTCGCCTGCACGGTTGCGGCCGCATATTCTGATCGGGCCGCACCGATCAGAATAAGGGCCTTAATGTAACATGGATAAATAAAAATATTATTATGCCACTCTATACACATACCCTACTAACTAAACTGTGTAAATGAATAAAGGGACAGTCTGTGGCAGGGTTACACCATACTCTGCTGAGAATACAGCCCCAGTTTACTGGAGACTGCATAGATCAGTGGGTTAGTGGCTGCTCTCTACACTGGCAATGGTAGTGGGGTCACCGGCAGGGCCGGCGCTACCCACTCAGCAGCTCCTGCAAAGCAGGGAGGCGCCATGCTGAAAAGGCGCTGTTTCCCTGCCTGCTCTGCTAAAGCTGCCTCAGCCCTCACTGTCACTGCCACCTGCACGCCTGTCTGACAGCGGGCAGCAGTATGGAGAGGCTAAGTAGCTCCCTGCACCGCGCACACACTGTCCTCCTCCTGCCCCCTCTTCCTCACAGACACTTGCGCTGAGGCATATAGCGCTGTCTGTGAATGCCTGGATGACATGTCGGGGGAAATTTACTAAAGGAAATTTGTAAAAAATAGGTGTACAGTATTTGTATCCAGAAATACACTTATTTTTTACATTTACTATCCCGAAAATACAGCAATTCGTATTCGTATTGATAGTACATCAATATGAATACGAATTGCCGTATACATGTACTGTACATGCACCCGAGATCCTCCATACAGTAGGATCGCATGTTGCATACACTCCCACAATCGGGCTGCAGCTTGTTGCAATGGCAATGTGAAAGGGCGCAAAATGTATGGTTTGCAGGAGGGCGCCGGACACCCTAGCACCGGCCCTGGTCACCGGTACAAATTCAATAATGCTTTCCCTTCAGCACCTTGGATCCCTGCTGGATCATGCTAAAACTCTCTCTGCTACCTGTAAGCTGGCTCCCTGCATGCCCAGCCCATGCTGCCAGTGGGCTATTGCTTGCCTCCTTATTGTTCTGGATTGTCCTTTTTAATTGTCCCGATTATACTGTATGTAAAACAAGTGAAAGTGTAGTATGTATGTTATAAGGATGTGTCAAGCAAAAAGGGCACAAAGGAGCATGCTCTTAAAGCAGGGTGATAACATTTCAGTAACATTTATTATTGAGAAATAACTACACTGATTTTTCAAATGGAAAAAGGGCCTTTTTCTAATTCACTCTTTCTGACAAAATCCTTCTTAAATGGACAAAACCATGTGCACTGCAGGTGGGGCAGATGTAACGTGCAGAGAGAATTAGATTTGGGTGAGTAATTTTGTTTCTGTGCAGGGTAAATACTGGCTGCTTTATTTTTACACTGCAATATAGATCTCACTTTGAAGTAAAACCCCACCCAAATCTAATTCTCTCAGCACATGTTACATCTGCCCCACCTGCAGTGCACATGGTTTTGTCCATCTAAGAAGGATTTTGTCAGAAAGATTGAACTAGACTAATCCCCAAAATAAGGTGGGATACCTCAATTACATAAGACAAAGCAAATGAATCCTGTAGGTTTTTTTTTTAAATGTTCACAAAGTGCATCAAGGTTTCTATGTGTGTCATCTATGGAGTGCCATGCAATCTTTCTTGTTGATTGCTATCATCCACCTACTGCAGGCATGCCCAAAGTCCGGCCCGGGGGCCAATTGCAGCCCGTGCTGTCATTTCAAGCGGCCCGCAGCCTCCAGCTGGAAGAGGGCAGAGCATCAGATGTGGGAAGCGCAACACAGGACATTAAAGGTGGGGCCCCGGCGAGCGCACCTTTACCTTGCTGTCTGCTGCAGTGAGGAGGTGCCGGCCGCCACAGTCAGATGTTTTTGGCGTCCTACCCCTGCTGCTGCAATTGTATATCACCCTACTCCACAATCACAGTGACAGCAGTGTTTGGGGAGGGGCTGCAGCAAGGGGGAAGCTTGCTCCCGTAACATGAAGAGTGGAGGAGGGCAGCAGCAGCAGCCCAAGCATCTCCTGTCCTTGCAGTTCCTGCTTTGCCTCTCCGTCCTCTGTGTGATGACACCGTCGACTACTCGTGTCGCACAGTGTTAGACGACTATGGTTACTTTCATAGCCCTGGTCCTGCTCATGGACTTTACTTAATTATTTCATCACACTCTGGCTCACACAAGGGTCTGGGAAACCTACAGAGAAGGGAGGGGGCCGGCAGGGGGACATACAGTCACTGGGGGCAGAGTGGGGGACATACAGTGAAGGAGGGTCAGGCTGGGGGACATACAGTGAATGGAGGCAGTGATGGCCATTCAGAGAAGGGGGAGCAGGGGCAGGCTGGGGGACATACAGTGAATGGGAGTCATACAGTGAAGGAGGGTCAGGCTTGGGGACATACAATGAATGGAGGCAGTGATGAACATTAAGTGAATGGGTGCGGAGTGGGGGACATACAGTGAAGGAGGGGCAGGCTGGGGGACATAGAGTGAATGGGGGCAGGCTGGGGGACATAGAGTGAATGGGTGCAGAGTGGGGGACATACAGTGAAGGAGGGGCAGTCTGGGGGACATAGAGTGAATGGGGGACCATTCTGATGTGATTAATGATTCAAAGAATGTCAGCCTAAATGATCGGCCCCCACAAATTTACACTTCACCAAATCTGGCCCTCGTCGCAAAAAGTTTGGACACCCCTGACCTACTGTATCAGGATGATGCCTGGCTGTGGCCTGTAACTAGGGCTGGAAACTGCCCCAAGCTAGGCTATGAGTGAGGACATCCACCATCACGGCCAGCAATGTAACCAGCTATAGTGTGAGTGTGCTAGCATGGGCTTGTAGCTTGTTTCTGTGTTCTCCAAGTAACTTCCATTCATAAGAAGATCATGGCATCTAGCAGAGGATGAGGGTGCGAAGAAACATCTGTCTATCTCATTTATTACGCTGTACAGCCATTGTTGGGATAGAAGAAAATTACTTGTGGCATCATAATAAGGCTCACATCTGAAACTGCCACTGGCAGGGAAGTCAGGGATCAGAGCATTTTGTACCTAATGGAATGGGTCATGTTGGAGGGTATGCTGCTGTGCTGCCCGGACCAGCGACCTCTTCTTCCCTTCACTGTACATCCTCTTCAGGTTGCAGTTAGGAGGAGGCGGTGCCCACCTGCAGTAGCACAAGCCAGCAACCGGGTAAGGGAGGGAGGAAGGGGGAGGCGCTGGGGACACACTCACCCTCCGCTGGCTGCTTCGCAAGGGGCAGCTCTTATCGCAAGAGCTGCCCGTTGCTATACTAATCGCATATGTTAGAGCATATGCGATTAGTATCGTTGTGGTAGCCATCGAAGGGGGAGCGGTAATGGCTGCGGAGGTAAGAGCCTCCCGCCCTGAGTCTCTCAGCCATTTCAAATATGCTTGACAGCCATTTGGAGCTTGCGGCCCTGCAGCCAATCTCTAACTGGTGGGTTACATGCTCATTGCCAGGTGTTTCATGTTTGATGCCAGGGTATTCATGTTCGTTGCCAGGGGTTACATGCTCATTATCAGGGGTTACATGCTCATATCCAGGGGTTTACATGTTGGTAGTAAGGGAGTTACATGCTCATTGCCAGCAAGTAGGTACACACAGCGCATCAACATTCCTTGAATCCAGCGCTTTTGGGTAGCATTGTACTGTATATGCTGTGCTACACTGGCAGATGCTAGAGGTCCAAACTCTAGCATCTGTCTCCTCCAAGGGGTCGGCCAGTGTCTGCAGATTCCATGTGGACAGAGACTCTGCACCTCTGGCTCCCCCCACCAGTGCTTGGGCTGAGGTGGTGTTGTTATGCAAATGCCTCCCAGCTCCTGTCTCCGGGCACAGTGCAGGGGCAATGCAGGATTAGTTTACACACACACATTCATATATACATCGGTACACTGTACATACTGTGTGTATCCAAACACGCACACATATAAATAAAATGACTGACTGGCACTCCATACAGTAATCCTTTGCCCACAGTCATCTATTTATAGTGGGTGCAGTCCCAGGAGAGCCCACGCAACACATGCTGCACCCATTTGTAAAAATACTTAACCTCTGGAGCCCAGTGACAGAGGCAGTAAAACTGCAGATATTGCTGGAGAATTGGCCACTGTGCCATTTATCCGGCTATCTGCGCATGCGCAATAGAGTCTGAGTCAGACACACTGCTGCTGGTTCAGAAATTAAGGGGAAAATGGTTGCCGCACCATTTTTACGGATATCTATGTGCCCTCCACATCAAAAATTATATATGATGATGATGATGATATAGAACCAGGTTGGCAGCATTCACAGGACTTGTTAATGTATAAAAAAAACTATACTGGCACCATGCTTTTACTCCAATGCTTCAGTTCCTTAATGTATATAATCCCTGAGGAAAGTTCTATACATAAAATAACTGAGGGGCAGATTTATTAAGCTCGGTGAAGTGATAAACAGTCTGTTTTTTTATCACCAAATAGCTCCGAACTGTGAAGTTACAGGCTTGGTTTGAAAAATGACAGGTAGGAGCTGATTGGCCGGTGATAAAAAAACCCCAGACATTTTATCACTTTACCGAGCTTAATAAATCTACCCCTGAGTAAGTCCTGACTTCCTGGCCCTCTATGTCACTTCAGCCACCCCACAGGATAGTGTGCAGTTATCATTGGTTCCCAGCTGTGCTAGGAGAAAGAACATTTTACTAATACCCCTTTCCCACTGCAGCTCTTAAATGGTAATTTGCTGGTTTTTTAACCCTTTAAAACGTGTAGAGCTGCAGTGGGAATGCTCCAGGTTGCTTTACCCGTTTAACAAATACCGGTACTTGTTAAACGGGTAAAAAGCAGTGTTTTACCCGTTTAAGACCCGTTTTTTTGGCAGTGGGAAAGGGTCTTAAACGGTATCCCACACTGGTCTCCCCCATCCCCTGGTACCTGTCCTGACCCCCCTCCCCTGTTATTTTGCAGCTGGTACCCATCCCCCCACCCCCCCCGTGGTACTTTGCAGCTGGTACCCTGTCCTCCCCTCCCCTGGTACCTGGTACCCCCGATCCCCCCCTCCCCTGGTACCTGGCAGCAATCCTGGGGATCCAGGCAGCGCAGTCTGTGCTCAGGCGGAGGAAGCAGGTCCATTAGGAGAGTGTGATTTCATCGGCGGGGTCCCTGCTGCAAATGGGAACTAGCAGGCCGCTCATTACATATGTGCATATGTATTGAGTGGCTCATTGACATGCACATATGTAATGAGCGGCGCATTCACATGTGCATTTGTAATGAGCGACTCATTCACATGCGCATATATGTAATGAGTGGTTCATTCATATGCGCATATGTAATGAGCAGCTCATTCATGTGCGCATATGTAATGAGCAGGATCCGCTGCCTCCTAGTGACCCGTGCACGCCCGCTGCCTACCTCGCTGCCAGGTACCAGGGGAGGGAGGGAGTGTTACTAGGTGCTGCCTACTGCATGGTATATTACTGGTTAATTACCGTGTACCTTTCACAACGGGTGCAATAGGAAAGGTACAAAAACGGTAATTAACCAGTAATATACCGTTTACAACATGCAGTGTGAATGGGGTTAAACTTGCTCTGACCCGGTTAAAGAAACATTTAAAAAAAACAGGTCAGAGCAAGTTTGGCAGTGAGAAAGCAGCATACTGTAAATCTCCTTGGTTTGAGGTTAGTCATTGGGCTGGGGGCTGTCTGACATAATATTTTTAAGTGTATATTACAATATTCCTATGGGAACATATAGGGGGAATTTACTAAGAAATTTAAATACTGCCGATGCCAGGTATGGCTGCATACGACCGGCATTGGCCGTATTTTCAGAAAGCACAATTTGTAAATAGGGCCGATTTGCTAATCTGCCGTATCTATGAGATTCATATTTCCCGATGGGGTATACAAATACAAATCAGCAGCCTGCATGATTAAAAAACAGTGTGAACCACAGTTCCCAGGACTTGATGAACCACAAATCCCAGCATGCGGGGCATTAATGGGCCCCCTGGGACTCTTAGTTCCATTTTCTTTTAATAAACCATAGTTTGTGGGTTTTTTTTATGTATTTTTACTCAGTGGTCAATAATATAACATATGGTGTATGGTTATGCATCATTTAAGCAAAGAGGAGAGGGAGATTGAGATGGTTGAAGGTAGGTGCGTAACTATGCCCTACATCAGGGGTTCCCAATCTTTTTTGATTCACGGCACCCTAGAGAATCTGAATTGTTTTCACGGCACCCCTAGGTCCCAAAAAAATGAATTAGGTGCGATTCTTAGCGTCAGTTATGTGGTAAAGGGCAGGATTTGCTTCTGTTTGTACACATTCTATGACTGGCAGCCACCAGCACTGGTTTTGCTCATAAATAATTAACCATTAATAATTTGAGTTGGTCCTGGACCACCAAGCCGCGGCACCCCTGCATGTGTCCCAAGGCAACCCAGGAAGCCACGGCACACAGTTTGGGAACCACTGCCCTACATGTTGCTAGCCACACCCCCAGCATAGGCCACACCCCCACATAATTGGCCACAGCTTTATATCAGTAGACACCCCCACCATGCGTACCAAACCCCCTGCATCGCCATACAATAGGCCCTTCATAAATTTCAAATTCAGGCCCATGTTGACTTTAATCTGGCACTGCCTGCTAGTGGAAAGTTAACTATTTTTATTAATCACCATGGACTGCCACTCTCCAGTGTGCCACTACAGCTGGCATTTTTTCAGTTATCACTATAGATTCAAGTTTTCTGGATTTCACTTTGTGATGCAGTTCCAGTAAATCTATATTCGTTGATCACTGAACACTGTCTTCTGAGGATATGCTGGCACCATGTGGTGGATCTATGTTACTACATGACAAAATGTGATTTCTGTTCTGAAAATCATGTTTACTGTAACTTGTTCATCTTGGTGTTTTCAGAGATATCCCAAGGTTATAGGGTCCAATTCAGACCTGATTGCACGGCTGCAAATTTGCAAAGTGTCTGATTATTGATAAACTGCGCATGCATATGGGCCACAATACGCATGCACAATGCTGGCCAGTGATGACATTCTGTTACTTTTTCAATTCACAAGACTTTTGCAAGTACAGTAGGTATCTGGGGGTGGTAACTGGCCTTTTAATAGGAGTGTTAAAAAATGCTGGGAGTGTCAGGGAAAACACAGGTGTGCTCAAGCCTGTATTCATTTGCAGCTTATTGAGCCGCCAGACACCACCCGCCCACCAGCCGTACAAATGTACAGCCACCATTCCTGTACATTTGCCCGCATTTGCCTGCGAATGGATGTGCCTGATCTCACATCCATTTGCGTGCGAGTGTACAGGTGAAGAATCATTCAATCAATGCAAAATGGATGAAATAGTCCCAAGGCGCAAAGCCTGAATCCTGCTGCCTCACAAAGAAAAATGAGGATCACCAAAGTCCTCCAGTCGGGGATATGTTGCAAAAGAAACCAGATGTGAAATGGGCGCTGGATTCCTGAATGGTCAGAAATGGTCCGTGTGAGTTATGTAAGCGAAAAGGAAGAGAGCAAAAAGACAAGTATCATTAGGAAGTCAAATTGCTATATTGTTAATGTGATGGGGAAACGGATACAGTGAATAGGTTCCCAGGTAGATTACTTGTACCCTCAATCACTTGAAAGTGATATGTGTACCAACATATAAACGGTACAGTATCTTTAGTTGGGTCACCTCCGTGTAGGTATATGACGGAAAGCCAAAAAGAGATACGTACCGTACTCACATGTACGTACGTCGTGTTCCTCCTATAAAGGTATCTTTATGGTCCAATTGTAATGGGCCAGACACTTTAAATATTTTCTCCAATCCAACCCGGTATACAAAGAAAGAAGGGGGGAATAAGGATTGGTTTTATTGAAATGAAGGATAAGTGCAAATTAAACAGCCTGTATCACAATACAACTATGGAATTTATAGGATATGACCTGTGATGGCGCTATGCTGCCTATGGACTGTACTGACCCCCAGTTATCACCAAATAACCCAAAATACAATACAATATACACAAATGGGGATTTCCAAGCACGGGCGCAAGGTAGATTGAAGTTTCTTGGCGAAATGTAATAGGGTGCGATTTTTTTCGTAAGAAAAAAATCGCACCAAATCGCACCAAATCACACATTTTCAGGACTAAAAAATCGCACCAATCGTACCAAATCGCGTTTTTTGCCGCGAATTTGCGGCAAAAAAGTGCGATATGGTGCGATTTCGGGCGATTTTTAAGTCCTGAAAATGTGCGATTTTCAGTCATGAAAATTGGCACATTTTCAGTAATGTGCGGTGTGTTGAAAAAACGGTGTGCGGTCCCCCTCCTAAGCATAACCAGCCCAAAAAGCCGGTGCTGGTATCATAAAATCAGAGGGACAAACAAATAGGGGTTCCCTTGATTTAATGAAACCAGCACCAGGCTCAAGGTCCAGCGCTGGTTCCCAAAATACGGGGACAAAATGACTAGGGGTCCCCCGTATTTTAAGAACCAGCACCAGACCCAACCAGCCAGCAGGGTAATGCCACAGCCGGGGGGACACTTATTATATAAGGTCCCTCGGCCAAAGCATTATCCCCGTGGCTGGTCAGCATGGGCAGGGGTCCTGGGGAAGTGGGGACCCCCCCAATGAAGGGGTCCCCCCCTCCAGGACTTACCAGCCCATGCTGAAAGTCCGGGGCTGTCCCCGATGCCCCTGGGCGGTGGGCATCGGGCTGATGAAAAGTGTAAAAAAAAGAATAAAAACTATTGTCTTATACTGTAGAACTATGAGTTCCAGCAAGCCTACCCCGCATGCGGGGACTTGGAGAACCACAAGTCCCAGCATGCGGGGCATTAAAGGGCCCGCTGGCACTTGTAGTTCCACAGTACAAAAAATAGTTAAATAAAACACACTGACACGCTGAAAAATAAAAGTTTAATACATCCACAGCCCACACATACTGATACTTACCTATCTTGAGCCCGTAGGCCGGTCCTTGGATCCTGGGTCCGGGGTCCGGGGCTCCAGGGCTGAAGAGTCCGGTTCCGGGGCCTTGGTCCTGGTTCCGGGGCTGGTCCGGGGCTCCAGGGCTGAAGAGTCCGGTTCCGGGGCCTTGGTCCTGGTTCCGGGCTGGTCCGGGGCTCCAGGGCTGAAGAGTCCGGTTCCGGGACCTTGGTTCTGGTTCCGGGGCTGGTCCGGGGTCCGGGGCTCAAGGGCTGAAGAGTCCGGTTCCGGCCAAAAAAAAAAAATCGCCTCCCATTACATTTCGCCCTTTGAGGGTACGCCCATCCATCTTTCATCATACACTCATCTCTTTGCTCCAGTTGTTTTTCGGGATGGTCATATCTAATCACCAATCTCTTTTCTAAACTTCCCTATATGGTTGAGAAACTTTTGTGGAGAACACAAGAAGACTCAGAAACTTCAGCCTGTATCACAATGTTGAAAAGAAGGGACTATACCTGAGGGAGCGATGTTTGGCCACCCACCGCTGACCAGGCAGTCCGAGGATACAGGTAGGCAATAGCACAATCTCTCTCCACCAACGCGTTTCAAAAGTCTAGCTGTCTTTTTCAAGGTAGGAGAGTGACTGTGACCAGTGGAGGTATTTATACCTGTGGCTAATGAAACCAGGTCCACTCCCCTAAACAGGGAGGGGATAGAACCGGAAGTGGTCGATAATCACTATAATCAATATTATAAATATAGAGTAACACTTCTAATGGGGATGTAGACTTAAAGGAAGCTAACTCCCTTTGCATATTAAAATCAATTTCCATCCAGCTCAGCACACTAAGTAAGTGTTTATCTCCGTTCCTGGAAGCGGCCAGTGACACGCATGTGAACCGCATGCATCACTTCCGCCGCCGGGTATCTGCTCGTTTCCAATACTAGTAGGAGGAAAGCGGCAATGAGGTAGGTGGGAGTTATCTAGTAGCGGAAGTGATGCATGCGGTTCACATGATTGTCACTTGCCGCTTTCCTCCTACTGGTATTGGAAACTAGCAGATACCCGGCGGCGGAAGTGACGCATGTGGTTCACATGCGTGTCACTGGCCGCTTCCGGGAACGGAGATAAAAACTTACTTAGTGTTCTCCGCTGGATGGAAATTGATTTTCATTTTATTATACAAAGGGAGTCAGCTTCATTTAAGTCTCCATCCCCATTAGAAGTGTTACTCTATATTTATAATATAGTTTATAGTGATTATCGATCACTTCCGGTTCTATCCCCTCCCTGTTTAGGGGAGTGGACCTGGTTTCATTAGCCACAGGTATAAATACCTCCACTGGTCACAGTCACTCTCCTACCTTGAAAAAGACAGCTAGACTATCGAAACGCGTTGGTGGAGAGGGATTGTGCTGTTGCCTACCTGTATCCTTGGACTGCTTGGTCAGCGGTGGGTGGCCAAACATCGCTCCCTCAGGTATAGTCCCTTCTTTTCAACATTGTGATACAGGCTGTTTAATTTGCACTTATCCTTCATTTCAATAAAACTACTACTGAGACCAATCCTTATTCCTCCCTTCTTTCTTTGTATACCGGGTTGGATTGGAGAAAATATTTAAAGTGTCTGGCCCATTACAATTGGATCATAAAGATACCTTTATAGGAGGAACACGACGTACGTACATGTGAGTACGGTACGCATCTCTTTTTGGCTTTGCGTCATATACCTACACGGAGGTGACCCAACTAAAGATACCTTTATATGTTGGTACACATAACTCCCACGGACCATTTCTGAGGGTACTCTGAGTGGATAAACAGGAATCCAGCGCCCATTTCACACTTGGTTTCTTTTGGAACAATCATTCAATGGTCGCATACCATTGAATGATTGTGCAACCTATTTTCAAATATAAGTTAGCCTAGTCAGAATTATATTGCAAGTTTCTAGCATGCATGAGGGATGGGCGCTGATGTCATATGTCGTCAGCCACACCTGGTAGGCATCGGCCTACCTGCATTCGCATGGGGATGCCCAGTGCTTTCCTGGGCGCGCCCACATTTTTTGTGGGCACGTACAGGAAATGCTGGGTCTCCCCATGTGCCTGCCTCCTGCCCGCCCAGATGATTGTGAACAGCAGGGTATCTATGCAAGTGGCCGAAGCCATTCCTACAGGGGGTCTCCACATGTGCATAACAGAACATGTGCAGTCCCCAAAACATCAGAATGAGGCTGAACTCGCAACATTGCGAGATAAGCTGAATTGGGCCCCATGATTCTGTCCTTGTTTGTTTCACGGTAACTCATTCTGCCTTTTAGCATCAAGCAGCCTTACTCAAATATCTTCTCTCCCTGTGGCTTTAGCAGTTCCAATCATTCTTCCCTTAAAGCAGCTCCGGTTATCATCTCTACAGTCTCAAATAAAAGCATAGCTTAAGTTGACTGCTAAGAAATATGAAGTAGCAGGGCATGGAAGAATCATACAATGGAGGAATTGATACTTCCCATAAATGATATGATGTTGTCCCATGATGCACTTTAGAAGGAGATGGATACCATTAGTGAGTAACAGACTGATTTAGAAGATCTAAATTAAACAATATTGAAATTAAGGGAATTTTGTATTCTATGACTGATGTTGTGTTGTAGACTTCTACCACCACTTGTTGCCGTCACTTGCTGAATTCTGCTCCCACTTTGGACACGCTTAACGATAGAGCTGCTTACATTGAAACAGGTCCTTCTTCTCCTCTGATATTTACACTCCTGATAATTGATTTTATTATTTGGAAGGAGCAAATTTCTCCAAGCAGCCATTCACACATTATCTTCCATAGCAGAACTTGGATGCCCAGCACCTTTTCTCATATATTTCCCAAACTACACTTGACAGAATGTTGTTTTATTCAGGACTATTATTGCTTCTCTCTGGGCTGTGAACATTCTGTGCCATTCATGTTAGAATATGTGTGTACAAGTGTTGATGGCATGGCAGATTGTAAGTACACACCAGTGGATGCCCTGAGACAACAAACAACCCAATACTAATTGGGGGGATTACTGAGTAGTAATATTAATTTTACTGCCATAGTTCTTTAAACATGGACTCTTTGCATGGACCAGAGTTTGAGCAGAGCATACAGTACACCATCTGATGACTCTATGGGTGGTATTCAATGCCTCCGGTGAGGGGGTTTCTGCTTCAAAGGTGGCTTGTTTTTGGCCTACCATAATAAAGGCCTGAACAGTAATGGCTACATGGTCACAGCTATCACTTATTTTTTTTTTTATAATTTTTTATTATTAATTTTTCTCATAATAATACATTATAAATTGTAATACAGTTCATCTTTTACATCTAAATATATAAAAATTGATGTGCGTATGTGTGTGTTTTCCCTATGGACTTCAAAATGGCCTGACCGATTTTAGTGAAATATTCAGGCAATCTTCAGATTAGCCCAGCGGGCGATCCTATGAGCGATCGGATAAACAGAATTTCTGGGAGTTTTTCGGCAATTAATTGATCGCGCCACGAATGAGATTTCGTTCCCGCCGAACTTCTATCAATTGCAACTGAATATTCAAGCCGTTGTCGACATCAAATTCCCAAATCTAACTTTCAACTACAAAAATCCGGAATGGCTGTGAGAGCGTGCAATTTTGGCACCAAAAAATTATGATGTCAACAAGCTCAATGAGCAAATTCAATTGAAACTGCAGGCAAAACAGTCAAATACAAATCAATCGACACAGTAATGGACGAAGAACAAGCCGTCAATTATCCGATGGAGTTTTTTTAATTTATTGGAACCACCCTGAATGCCACGGCATGTATCAACATTGAGGGTTGGATCACCGGTGATGCTTATTCGCAACTTAAACACACCAAAGTTGTGCAACGGAACCAGATTGACCATAGATATCTGCTAAAACTTCGTCACATGACCATCCACCAGAAGTCATCTGGCTATAATTAGTGCTTCCCGTGCGAAGCTGGGGCGGGTCTCTAGTATTCAATATTATTACACATTTCTTCATATTACTTATTTGATATAATCGATTTGACAGGATAAAGCCATCAGTGGAGTCTGGTCTTTAAAGGACCAATATATTCTTATTGATTGTTCTCTATAGTGAATCCATATATACTATTGGTATATTAATCATGTTTCCTATGTTTGTGAGTGAGCTTTGTATCTATAAAAAAAAATGTGTGTATTTTCTTTAGGGTACAGCTATCACTTATAACACAGACACTTACACAGTTTTAAGTGTTACAATCATATTGCTGAAAATATACTGCAAATGGGTGGAGTGTTGCTTGTAAGGTGTCCCAGTGGAAACATTGAATTTCCTTTTGACACAGAAATGAATAATTTTCTGCAAAATCTGGTAACACAATACTGTAGTTTCTGTTTCTGGGCAAATGGTTTCCTTAACCTGACATAGGTATTCAGCCTTTGTCTTAGCTGTATACAGATAGGATGTTGCATCATCAACAGCATTACAAATAACAGTCAGAATTGTTTGTCAGTATTAGTGATTATAAGCAATTATAACCAATTTACTCAGTGTGGAGCCGTTGCTTATAAACAATTGTGTCCTCATCATCCATGTCACTATCATTTAAAGGTTTTTCAACTATTTTCTAAAGTGCTGCACTGAGTCTAGTAGCGTGTCAGCTCTTCCAGCCACATCCTGCCCCCACCGTGCTGACAGGCTGCTCAACCCTGACCTCTGTCAGCTTATCAGTGGCGGGCAGGCAGCACCAGGGCAATTTGGAATGCTTTCAAAAAGGGCAGGGCACTGCCAAAAAGGCAAAAAACGGGGCATGAAGCTAGCGGGAAAGCTAGGATACTGTACTGGCCATGTATAGCCGCCGACCTCTCTCTGTCCACCAGTCAAAATATGCACCATCACTAGATTTAGGTGAAATATGAAATAACCGGTGATAATGAGCCAAATATGAAAATGCATATGCAAATGCATATAATCCAGTCTCTAGTCATAAGGAACAAAACTTAGACAATGCAATTTGAATACCTGGCAAACAGTCTGCGAAAGCAAGATAAAGCTCTCAAACAAGGGAAAAACAAAGTGATTGTTGACCTAACGTAAGTTATGGACTCAGTATGTTAAAGATTTTAAATATCATGACTTCCTGTGTGGTCATAATGTATGCGCTACAAAATGTAATCAAGCCTTAACTTGATGATTTTTTTGAGGTAGTACTTGTGTATACCTTTGGGCACCTAATTTATTTTAATTTTTTTAGGGGGGGGGGTTCTAGAGTCGAATTCAGCTAGTATTTTTAGTTCTGTTAGAAAAATGTGCATAACAATTTTGGGATTTTGGATAAAAAGTTACATCAGGGGTCAAAATTTCATGGTTATTGCTCAAAAAATATCCATGATACTTCTGATTAACTGTGTAAAGAAGACACAATTAGTAAATAATTCAATACATTGAAAAATCCATAAAGAAATACTTATTGTCAGACAGTTGAGATATTTGGCAGAAAAAGCTGTTTTAACATCCTATCTTAGGTAACAAATGTTTGTAAAAATCTGAGATGGGTGGAAACACTTCATTTCTTTTGGGTGATCTGATGTGGAATGACCCTATGAGGAACTACCTATGTGAGTACTTTACCCAGGGCCGGTGCTAGGGGGTTCGGCGCCCTCCTGCAAACTATAAATTTGCGCCCACCCAAGCTTTACAAAGGGACAGCGCACACCGAAAGAAAACTGAGATCTCACAAGGAAGGGGAATGGCCACACAATAGTACTCCGACTCCAAATTACACCACATAGTAGCACAATTTTGGTGCCATGAGTTAAAAAACAGGGAGAGTTTGCGCCGTAGGCGTGCGTAAAAATATAGGAGCGTGGCTTCACGAGGAAGCGGCGTGGTCACATAAAAGTACCAATTACACCGTAATACCCATAACACATTATGCTTCACACCTCAATGCCCATTACACATTATACCACACACAGTAATGCAAATTATACATTATGCCACACATCATGATGCCCCTTACACAATATGCAGCACACCATAATGCCCATTACACATTATGCCACACACCCTAATTCCCCTTACAAAATATGCCATGCACCATAATGCCCATATGATATTGACACACATTATGCTACACATAATGCCCTGAGAACTCCTGCATATGCCCATATTTGAAGGGCTGCTTATTCATAACGCCCACACCAGTTGCCAAAAGTAGTTGCTCTGCTTATACATAGTGCTCACACCAGTTGCCGACATTAGTAGCACTGTGTAACCATATGACCACACCAGTTGCCAACAGCAGTAGCGCTGCCTATACACGTGCCCACACCAGTTGCCGAGATTAGTAGTGCTGCGTAACCATATGCCAACATTAGTAGCACTGCCGGTACTTGTTTCCTAGCAGGGCGCCCACTAAGCTATTTGCATAGTGGGCTATTCTGCGTAGTGTAATCGCATCGCACATCGCATCGCATGGCTTTTTGTGCCTTGCGATGTGTGCGATATGATCTCAGTAGTTAATTTAGTTTAGTTTTATTCACTGCACCCTGAGTGAAATTGCATCACACATCGCATCGCATGAGATGTGAGATGTGATCTAATATAGTTCATGTTGTAAAACACCTAAAACAGCACCACTCTCCACGTCACCCCGAAGCGTGGCGAGCGGCAGCGGAAGGTGTCCTCCGACCTTTTCATACCCCCATTATCCGCGTCGGCGAGGAGTTGATTTTATATAGTATGGCGAGGTCGGAGGACGCGTTTGCCACGCTTCAGAGTGACGTGGAGAGTGGTGGTGTTTTAGGTGTTTTACCATATGAACTACTGAGATCGCACATCTGACCTCTCACCTCTCATGCCACAAAAAATGGCCATGCGATGCGATTTCACTCAGTGTGCAGTGAATAAATTAACTAAATTAACTACTGAGCGTACGTAGGAAATCTGGGGCCCCTGCTAGGAAACAAGTACCGCACTGCCTATACAAATATGCCCACACCAGTTGCCGGCATTAGTAGCGCGGCCTATACATGTGCCCACACCAGTTGCCGACAGCATTAGCACTGCCTATACACGTGCCAACACCAGTTGCCGACATTAGTAGCACTGCCTATACAAATATGCCCACACCAGTTGCTGTCAGCAGTAGCGCTGCCTATACATGTGCCCACACCAGTTGCTGACAGTATACAAGTGCCAACACTAGTTGCCGACATTAGTAGCACTGCCTATACAAATATGCCCACACCATTTGACAACAGTAGCAGCACTGCCTATACACATGCCCACACCAGTTGCCGACATTAGTATCGCTGCCTATACACATGCCCACATCAGTTGCCGACAGCAGTAGCACTGCTTATACACATGCTCACACCAGTTGCAAACAGTAGTATCAATGCCTATACACGTGTCCACACCAGTTGCCGACATTAGTAGCTCTGTCTACACACATGCTCACAGCAGTTGCCGACATTAGTATTGCGGCCTATACACATGCCCACACCAGTTGCCGACATTAGTAGTGCTGCCTATACACATGCCCACACCAGTTGCCGACATAGTACACTCACACTTTACTCTCCTGGCAGCTGCTCATCCTCTCCTGTGTCTTCAGTCTTGCTCCCTCATAGCTCCGCCCCTTCTGATCTGTGTAGCCCCGCCCCCTCCTGCCATATAGCCCCACCCCTTTTCGCACGTACTTCTGTTGCGTGCTGACCTTGCTTGATCTGATATTTAGGTAGGAGCCTGGAGGGAGCTCTGTGCCTCGGCGCTGCCACAGCCTGCCACAGACAGACAGCAGGGGATGCAGAGCAGGACAGCGCCTTTTCATGCCCGGCGCCTACCTGCTTTGCATCCTCTGCTGAGCGGGCCTGACTTTACCTAATCACAGATCCCCTTTAGTCATAAGGCCCAACAAAACTCTGCATCCCCCCACACCCTTTGTACTTTATCATTAACTGTCTATGTCCTTTGGACAGATGTCAGGATTTTGCACGAATATACCTAGATAACAAAGCTATATTTAATTATTGCTTTAAATCGGGGCAACAGACATATTTAGCAGGGTGGTTAACCAACTGTCCTGATAAATGCCAAATAGGAATGGCTGATGTGCAATAATTAAGTCACCGGATTAGAGTAGGATAGATACAATTGAAGCCAGCTAAAGTGAAAGCCATTCTAAACTGGCCAGACCTTCCTCTCAGAAAGAAGCCATGACATTTTTTGGACTACCTGGGTGCTATAGGAGGTTAATTCCCTAAAACAGCACAAACCTATAATGGACCTGAACAAATCATGTTTGACAGGTTGCAAGGACTCCTAAGTATGATAGTGCATTTGTGGCCCTGAAGAGATGCCCACTTCAGTGCCCCAGTACTTGTTGCCCCCAACATCTCCAAGAAGTTCAATGTTCAAATTGACACCTCTGGTTAAGGTTAGGGATCAGCGTTAAGCCAAGTAGGGGACTAAAGCTGTGATCGCCTTGTGGCATTCATAGTAAACTGGTGGATCGGGAAGTGGCTTGTGTCACCAGTTAAAAACAATGTGTCCATTGTGTGGGCCTTAAAAACATTACAACCCTACCTTCATAGCCAAGAAGCTAAGATTGCGACCAATCACAATCCACTAAAAAATGTCCCAGATCCAAGTCCCTGCATTTTGATTTCACCCCCTGGAAGGATGGAACCCGAGTGTGTTATGCAGCTTCCTCCCTTGTAACTCCTGTGCCTTTGGGTAATATACAAATATATCTATTACTTGTTAAGAGTTTAAGATAAGAGTTGAAAAACATGGCTTACAAAAACTGATTACACTTGCTGTTTTTGATGTATTTCTATCAAATCATCTATGTATTTAGCATTATGACAGCTGCCCCCCCCCCCCCCCCCTCCCATAAGCTAATATTGTGTACACCTGAAGGTTGGGACTCCTTCAACTCAGAGTAGCACCCCACCCACCTGATCTGAACATTAGTTCACCAGCTTGGTCCCTGGTAGCCACAGACTGCAAACTGAGGGCACAATGAAGGTAAGACCTAAAAATGTACACTAATTGCTAGTCTTGGAGATGGATTTGGGGCGCGGCTCCCCTTGGGTTGTGTAACCGAGTTGCTTTCAGGGTGGCACACCCTAACATTTATTTAGCACTATTTATTTTCACTAATATTATACTTTCTAGCACTATACTTTTTAACCTCTAGCTCCTGCTTCTTTCTTATTAACACACTTTTATAGCCTAGTTTTTCACTTGTGTGCTGCCCTGGGGTGACTGGCTTATGCTGCCATTTTTGGGGTTCTGCGCCCCAGATTTAAAATTAGTATAAGGGACCCACCAGAAATGAGGTCACCGTGAAGCTGGTTGGTGGGCAAATATTTCTTGGCTAATGAATATACCAAAAACCTCTATTATTGATTGATTTGATTAATAATATGGAGTGTGCATCTGCACCACATGTTTTTCTTTGCAGAACTACAAGTCCCAGCATGATAGCACCTCATGTATATCAGGTGTGCATTCTAAGACCCCCCCCCTTATAAGCTAGTATACAAATATATCTATTACTTGTTAAGAGTTAAAGATAAGAGTTGAAAAACATGGCTTACAAAAACTGATTACACTTGCTGTTTTTAACGTATTTCTATCACATCATCTATGTATTTAGCATTATGACAGCTAAATGCTAAACCAACAATATTTTCATGTATCAATTCCTCCTCACATTTAATGCAGTTATGAAAATCCACTCAAAATTCTATGCTCACTGCACACAATATAATGCAAGACCAGATAGCCATCCCCCAAGCATTCTGCATATTTTCTCTTGCATTTACTGTATATGTGAGTCGAAATGATAAACATGGTCTACTCATTTTTGATTCATTATTGATTGCTTTTGGAACTAATTAAACAATACACAAACACAATTAATTAATTATTCACCAGTGCACCTTCTTTCTTCACAAAGGAACAATCACCCCAGGGAAGGCAGGATAATTAAAATGCAATATTGCTTGTTTAAGTATACAGAGATAGCAGTGTCTCACAGGACAGGGTCTGTGTAGACAACAAATTCTATGATTCATCTTAAAATTATTAAGCCAGGAAAAGCCGCAGGGCTAAGGGAACCATTTGGTGCAGCTACGGTCCCTTCTGCTTTTGCTTTGATGTTGGGAAACAGCTGCTCATACAAGAATGAAACAAGAAGTGCTCAACCCCTTAGAATATATTTTCCTTGAATGATCATAAACTAGCTCATCTTAAAGACACTCTAAGTGCAAAAATTATCCATTGTTTAATTGTACCGAGTCCAGTGGAATGTATTGTAGGTAGTAGATATAGGTACTGTATATGCATGGATGGCAAAAGCGCTATGGGTACCATAGTCTGGGCCAGATGTACTAAGCTTCAAAAGTGATAAAATGGAGAGTGATAAACAACCAACCAATCAGCTCCTGCCTGACATTTCTCAAACACAGTCTGTGACATGGCAGACAGGAGCTGATTGGCTGGCTGTTTATCACTCTCCATTTTATCACTTTTAAAGCTTAGTGCATCTGGCCCTCGGTGCCTATACTCTTCAGTGGTGGGGGTAACATTATCTAATTCTCTCAGTCTATGAGCAGTGTCAACAGCTGAAATGTCCACAGTGTTACATTATGCTTAGTGTTTTCATTATAGTTTCTGAAACATAATCCAGAGCTGGGACTCAATAGTTTAAGGGTTATTAAGTCTCTTTATAAGTGACATCCATGGTTTTGTATATTGTGTGGTGCCCCCATGGAGTTCAGCTAATGACCAAAGCATGTATCAAAAGCAGTAAGCAACTTCTTACTTGTAAAGTTTTTGGCTGCTCCTGTTTGTATGTTATAGGCTGTTATCACCGGGCATTGATTTACATTATTTATAGAGAAAGAGGAAAATCACTGTGCTATTACCATAAAGTAGCAATAAAGGAGGCATATAATTTTAACAAATTTATATATATACACAAATACACATATCTTCACAATTAATTTAATCTAATAAAAGGCTATAAATGGGACGGTAGCTAGTATTAAATGGCTACACAATAATATGGTTAATGGATGTCCAACACAATTGGGGTTTAGCCATATAAAGTAGCATCTCCCATCTATAGGGTCAGTTAAGGTGACCACAGCCCTAGTTTGGGTGGGTTTCTGCTCACACCTCAGGAAGCTGAGTGGAGAGATTTCTGAAAAGTAATGATCACCAAAATTAATTGATTATCTCCCAGTCACTTTAGATGGGAACTGCATCCATAATAAACAATTGTATTTGTCCCAGAAAATGTGACGGTATGATAATATTTCAAATGATAACTGCTAGTAGTGGAAATGATAGGAATACAAAGTGCAGGCAATTATGGTTAGCTCAAAAATCTATGCTATTATTTTTAGTGGAAACTTGGAATCCCGATTCATAGAAACTCATTAGTAAGAACCCCTCTCTAAAGTTTTTATATATTAAATTATTACTATATTATAAAGAAATTGCAACTTTTAACAGAGAACAAGGTGTTTACCACTTTTATTGTGTGTGTGTGTGTGTATATATATATATATATATATATATATATATTTATTTATTTATTTATTTATTTATTATAAAGCTGTTTTTACAGCATATTTTATTATAACGTTTTTGATCAAGTCATCAAAAGTAATTTGGTGTAACAAATTCCTCTATGGGCCTAATTCAGACCTGATCATAGGACACATTTGTTCTCAAAATGGGCAAAACCATGCTGCAATACAGGTGGGGCAAATGTAACATATGAAGAGAAAGTTAGATTTGGGTGGGGTGTGTTCAAACTGAAATCTAAATTGCAGTGTAAAAATGAAGCAGCCAGTATTTACCCTATACAGAAAACAAAATAGCTTCCCCAAAATCTAACTCTCTCTGCACATGTTACATTTGTGACACATGCAGTGCAACATGGTTTTGCCCACTTTCAGAAAAATGTCCAGTGATTAGGAACCTTATTTAGGTCCACACGCAACGCTGTAAAATTCGCAGCATTGTGTATGGATTATATGCAGGGCCCGCGCCACCACTAGGAAGCTCTAGGCCTTTTCTTAGCTCTAGGCATTTACCTAGGGCACCGGCAACTGGCGGTAATGAGCTGCCTGGGGAACAGCAGCAGGAAGGGTACCGACTCCCACCGGTGCGGAGGAGAGCAGGAGTAAAGCACCGTCCTGGGAGCAGGTAAGTGAGGCTACCCCCGCCCAATGTTCTCTCTAATTTTACGAAGGCTGTGTGCGGCTAAAGATTTTGGCTGTGCAACTTTGGAATGAAATTTTAATTTTTGTGCGTCACTTATATATAACTGGAAAATGACGTTCAGCATTTGTGTTAACTTTGCTTCAAAATTATATTAAACATTTAAACATTCAAAATACAGCACACAATGTAGTTAATGGGTGAAACACACATTAATTGAGTCCACAACTGCAAAAAGGGACCACTGCTGCTTTGTGCGCTCAGTTGTAATGTCTGTGCGCACGCTCGTGAAGGTGTGTGCGCGCGCACGTGCGCACAGCTTAGAGGGAACACTGCCCCTGCCCCTGGATCTGCGGCCATCGCCACATCTCTAATCACCCCCCCGCCTGGAGGCAGATGTGGCCTCGTCTCCCTCCACCAACACCCCCCCCAATGGAGCATAGTGGCAGCGGCCGCATTACCCCCCACCCCACCTGGAGTGGGTGAGCACCGGGGTGCCCCCCCTGCCTGGAGCGCTCCAGTTCCTTGCACCAGCACTGATTATATGCTGCCTGACGCTCGAACAGCTGTCTGCCCCCCTCGCTCGCAGAGTTTCCTGCACGGCTGCAAATGGATGTTTTGCATCACTGACCATCGAATGATTTGGAAGGTGCACGCAAAACGAAGACATCCCCAGATGTGATACTACAGCTTCTTCAGGAGCAAATGCATGATTTACATTTGCTCCTGAACAAGCCGTGGTATCACATCCCGGGAAACGTGTTGAGCTTTTCTTACCACTCCCCAACTGGCATCTACCTCCCACTGGCTGCTTGATTGAGAACCTACCATCGGAACACTGGACATTGCATTTGGGACATATGCTTTGCCCCTAATTAACCAGTTAACCAAGCTGCAGTTCTTTCAAGGACCTTACAGTACAAATTGCTCATGACCTAAAGTGCACTTTTCAGGAGGATACAGAGAACACGTTTGAGGACGTTGAACAATCTATATTCTCTCCTCCTTCATTTACCTCCAATAATCCATTTATCATCATGGAATCAGCCTGTACTGATCATCGTGGAGTGATACTATAACATCCAAATTACATTTCCAGTTGGAATTGTGTGATTTCTTTCACAATTTGACAGCAAATACAGCTCTAGAGATAGCGGGTGAAATTTAATAGGATGAGAGATTCAGAAAGTGAGATAATTGGTAAGAAATCTCCAGGTTTTTTTAAAGCAGCAATCATTTACACTGCAAAATCAAACTGGTTTTGCAGTGTAAATGATTGCCGCTTTAAAATAAACTTGAGATTTCTTCCCAAATCTCTCACTTTCTGATTCTTTCATCCTATTAAATTTCCCCCTTTATCTTTCTTAACAGTTTTTATTTTTCATAATGTTTTTTGATGTTTATTATTAATAACCATGTCTTTTTATTAGAAATTATAATATTTGTTTTTTAAACAAACCGTATTGTTAATCATTCAGCCAGCGCTGGCACACCTCTTTCCATCCTCCCCCATACTGTCTGCAAAGGATGACATCATGGCCTTTTGGTCCCTTTTCATGGACCTCAAAGACTTGCTGGAATCTAAATTTGTGCCTGAACCACAAAACTGGAATCTCGTCATTATACTCTAGATTTAGAATGAAACTTTCAGGGACATGAACCATATTATCAGGGATCTTTCTGTACTTCGCAGAAAGAATAAGGATCTTGAAAATTGGGAAAGGAGTAATAATCTTTGGATTCGTAACATACCGGAATCTTTACTCCCAGCAGATCTTGAAACCTACCTTCTAAAGGTTTTCCTTCATATATTGCCTGATCTAGAATCTTGCCATGTTCCCATAAGAACGGGCACACAGAGACCTTCATCCTAATCCCTAAGAAGGTGACACTCCTAGATATGTTGTCATATATTTCCTCACTTTCAAAGACATGGTATTAGTTTTGGGCCCGACAAGGGGGGGGGACCTTTCATTCTCTATGATGGCGCTAAGTTACAATTTTATCAAGACTTGTCTCCTGCTACAATTATCGAGAGAACCTGAAAATTCAGGGACCTGAATATTGCCCTTTGAATTTGGGGGGTCAGATATTGTTGGGGCTTTTCCTTTAAAGTTCTGGTTCACATCAACAGAAAGACAGCTGTCACCTAGGGAAGGCAAGGACTTCTTGGCGCAATTGAAAGGTGCCCAACTTTCCCAATCTCCTACCTCTACATCATCTGATACATAGAAGTGACTTTACACTCCTTGAGGACAACCGCTCTCCACTCACTCATGGGAGTCTGCAAGTAGCAAATGTTACAGTATGTCTCTCTATTTAGATATGCCATCGATAATTTGTGTTTGACCTTGCATTCTCTACCCTTCACTTTGCTCTGTGGGCACCTGGGGGATACAATAAATCTCTATGCTCCTTATTTCTCTGGATCTAACCTCTCCTTCTGTGAGGAATTCTATATACAGTATGGCTGTGTCCCCTGGCAACTCCACAGAATGATGTGCTTTGATCACTGATTTTTTTGTTATATATTCCCTAATTAAGCTTACAGTATATGTAATTTCATTCTATGTGAAAATCTCTGCCTTAAATAGGTTTGGACGCCTAGGGTATCTTGTTCATTATTTGCTCTGCTTTAATTTCTAAAGTTTTGGTAGCTATATATTGTCCATTTATACTGATCCCTATTGTATAGGACCGCAGAAGGGTTATAGCCCCTCAAGTTTTCTCTTTTTCAAAGTTATAAATTCATCTCATTGATGTAAAGTTTCTAACCCTTCACACCCTCCAAATTTCCCATTGGTGTGGCACAGATTCTGTTTTGAGCCGAAATGTGCCCGTGACCGAATATCCGAGCATTCGAATGGGCCTGAACTCACCCAAATGCAGCTGGATGTGCCCGAATTTGCCTGAGCACACAAGCAACTGAGCGCCCCAACTCCCACGCACGAATACCCAAATACCCAAGTCCCACAGATCTTTAGCTGCATCTTCTGATCTTCCCTGCAGCAGGTTAATACAATATGCAATTTTAGCCCAATTTTACCTGACAAATCTGGCCAATAAATCATCCCAAATCGCATGTGTGCGCATCGAACCGGATCAGGAGGATGGACCCGCAGAACATAAGATCTATTGGAATCGGACCCATCATGGGCACATCATGATGTATCGCATCTGATATATCTTATATTTAGTTCTGGACCCTCCCAACCATCCCCACAGTGGCAACATCAACAAGTGAGTTCTTATGAGTATACACACTTCCCACCAATGGAAATATGGGGATAAAAATCATGAAGGGGTTCCCCGTATTTCCTAAACCAGCACCAGGCTCTTGGACCAATCCTGGTTATAAAAATATGGTTGACAAAAATAGGGACAAAGAGAGTAGGTGTCACAATATTTTTGCAACCAGCACTGGACTCCAAAGTAAGCAGTGTAATACCACAGCCAGGGGACACTTTTTTTATACAAGGTCCCCTGGCCAAAGCATTGTTACTGTGACTGGTCACTCCTGGCCGGAGTCACTGGGGGAGTGGGGAACCCCAATAAAAGTGCCCCCCCTTCATAGAACCCATGGTTCACGGATAAAGCACGGACTGTCCCTGGCATCCCTGGGCTGTGGATGCTGGGCTTGGGTTGTGTTGTAGAACTAAAAGACCCAGTATGCGGGGCATAAAAATGTCCCCCAGCATGGCCAATGTAAAAAAAAAGACACAGATAACCTGAAAAGTTAAAATTTATTTACAAAAATACATACACACAATCAGACACACATGAGATACTTACCATGGGGTCCAATGCAGGTCATGCCCTTCTCCAGTAGAAATCCTCCAAGAAAATGTGGAGAATTCCTATGATGAAAGCCAATGGGATTCTCCTCAGCCAAGCAGGGCTGAGCTTAGGCAGAGTTCGGCACCTGTTCTTCATACACTCCCATGAGTCTTTAGAGAACAGCACAAGATAAACAGACGCTGAGCTCCAGCTGTTGCATTACACTGCTGATTGTTGGAGCCCGATGCTGGTTGAAAATATACGGGGGACCTCCCTCTTTTTGTTCCCCATATTTTTGTAACCAGCGCTGCGAAGAAAAGCCTATAGGCTTCTATGGGGTTATGCCAACTCAGAGAAGCCCTACTGGGAGGGGCATTTTTGAATTTTCGTTTAAGTACATCCCGAAGTACACACAGAAGCATGGAACTTTAAAGTGCCATGTTGTCAGATGACAAGCTGCCTGATTATTCATCATTGTAGATTTAAAATAATTCCTTATACATATAGTGCACTAGGGTATACAGTATATTTGTTGTGGATTATTGATGGATATGCAGACTCTGTAAGTGCATAGTCATGGTGCACGGAACATGTACTCTGCACTTTAGAGCATGTGTGTTTTCTCCAATACCAATCTGCAACCATAACACCATTTACCCACCCAGGTTTATTGTATAGTGCACCATATTTATTGGCAATTATACAGCTTTATAGGTTTTTTGGGGATTCAAAAATAAGGCCTCCATGTACTATATGACTTCTACAGGAGAAGTTGCATCCATTTCCGGTCAGGTCAGATAAATCTTACTAGTGTATAGGGGAAATCAGATGCAATTTACAGGTCAGATAAATCTTACTAGTGTATGGAGGCCTTAAGCGATCTAGGGAGATTGCTTAAGGCCCCCATGCACTATGCAACTTCTACAGGAGACGTTGCATCCAGGATCACATGCCTCCTTCTGCATGCAATGTATCGCTGGTCATCCCCGCTCTCTGCCGCCGAGAGGGTCCGATCCAATGGGCATGGGACCACGCATCTAATCGAACTTCAAACTCATGCTATTTTGGTAGATTTCACCCAAATTCATAGCCCAATCCATTGGAATCGGGTGAAATCGAGTCCAAATCGCACAGTGTATGGAGGCTATTAGAAATGGAGTAAAAATCACCCCTTAAGATGAAGGACAGGTCTCCTGAGTCCACCCTGCAGGTCCCCTGAGTCCACCCAGTGCTGGGTCAGGCTTCTGAGATCGAGAAAAATAGCAAAATGGTTATGCTGGATTTGCAGCTTATCGACGATCCAGCTCAGAGAGAGATTTCACTCTGTTGGGGTGGAGCTCATCTGATTGCAGGGCTCAACAATGTAGCAGAGCATTATCAGGTCTGAATACCCCCCCCCCCCAATGTGTATACAACTACTGTACAATTATGCATAACTGGCAGTTACTCACTAGGGCAATGTTCAATGAAGGCTTTTGATAAACATGACAATGAACTATGCATAGTTGTGTAGCAGTATATTCCAAACCAATTGGATCTAGGTGGACCTTCACTTCTGACTTTTACCCTTTTTTGGGGTCTTTGAATATTATTTAATAATCCTAGTTACGTATTGCTTCCTTTATCCTACAGTATTTATGTTTTGCAGTCCTTTACTTTGCATGAACAAAAGCAATATTATGATGTAGAATTTTTTATACAAAAAGAGGAAAAAAAATTATTTTATTTAGTGACCCCTAGATGGCAACAGAACATTCAAATGTAGCAATGCTAGCAGCAATATTCAGCACTGCTCTTTTGACATGACTAGAAATATTCCTTTTGCAGAGTCAATACAATTCAGTCAATTACAGCATACAATCTGCAAGTAATGAAAAATAGCAATCAATGCTTATATATATTTAGAAAATAAAAATGACTATGTCAGTAACAGGAGGAAGGCACAGTATTGAAATGGTTGGTACTGTGTGTGCATGTTGAGAATTGTGTTCAGCAGGGCAATTGGGCAGTGACAGTGGAGTCAGAAGCAAAGGATGACGCGGATATCACACTTCACCTGAAAAACATCAATAGTGTACTTAGCAATGTAGTAGGTATATTGCATCATAGAGGTTTGTGTGTTGGCATTATAGAGGCAATGAAAGCAGCCACCTCTCTGGCATTAGTCCAGCTTCAAATTTATCATAGAGGACTGACTGACTGAGGATGTAGGAATCATGACCTGAGCCAGGGTAACCGGAAACCATTTTATCGCACCCTGAACATTAGGAAGGCCAGCTATGCGATAGAAAGCTACCCTGACACCATGCCACTGTGATTCCTGCGTAGGGAAGCAGATAGAGGCAGCAGAGTGTGGCTCTAAACATGGTATCACCATTGAGCCAGAACATCAGTATAACCTCACCATCTATCATTGCTTTCAGGTTACAACGCACATTAAATAAACGAGACCTGCACAGCCTCCGCAGTACCTGCACAACCTGCTGATCATGTTCAGTTTTCTGACCCTGGAGTCTTCTTTTGCGCTGCTATCAGAGCCTCGGGTGTCTCATAGCCCCAACTGATAGCCACTGCTATGGATGAAAAATGCAGAGATGTGCCTGCCGGTGGTTAATGGGTTTTTATAGGCAACACACTTGAGCTGTGGAGTGATGTCTTAATTATGTAGTTTCAGACATGCATCAAAAACATAAAAAGGGAAGGGTGAAACCGCGCTTAACTAAAACATGCAACAGGTATTGGTAAAAAAAAAACCGAATATTTAATAGTATGAAATAAAATATAAAATTAAAAGGATTAAATATCCCATAAAAACATTGATACCACAATGCGTTATGTGTGAGATGGTATAGTCACCCACAATATGCTGCACAGTCCTGAGTCCGTTCCTAGAATGCCTCTGTATTGATGTCCCAATAATGGCTTTGTTAGGAGAAAGGTAATCTCCAGTCCAGGGAGCTCCTTGTTGTTGATGGGTGCTCTATCTGGGGTTGTGTTGTAAGGGACCAGGGAGCACCGGATGTTGGTTGGTGCTCTACCTGTAATGGATGGTATTGTCCCAAATTACAGGCTGGTGGGATAGAATTCCTGCTTCTGCTGTCACAGAGAAGGGGGGAAGGGACGCGAAGGGAGGAGGGAGCAGCAGCAGAAGGGAATCTTTCTGCCGCTGATCTCCGCTGACCTCCTGCTCAGCGCAGAGGAAGCCGCTGGTCGCAGGAGCATGCTCCTGCGACCAGCGACCTTTAGGGAGTGCACACGGGAGCGCGCAGCTGGCAATTTATCACCAGCAGCACTGCAAATCACTGGCAATATGGTCGCTCAGCTCAGCGACCATATTTCCAGCAATTTCAGCCAATATCGCCCCGTGTGTACACACCTTAACACTGTGGATATGATATACAGTTCACTCCTGGTATCTACAAGGGCACAGACCTCAGGCCTTCCATTTGTACTGCCACTGGGAACAAACTGGACTCCATAAAATAAGATAAAAAAAGCTCACTACACATGCTGATGGCTGGTTTGACATGGGCTGAAAATGCTTTGGATAATAACAACAGATATGCCTTGGCTCTCCATATATGTTACATATTACCAGGGGAACATTCAAAACAGTTTCTGCCACTTCCCGGGTACGGATTCGACAAAATGAGATTGACCTGTACGGAAAACCTTTTTATTCATCTTTCATTTCACACAGTGTAATGCACTTTTAAATCAATGGTCTAGATATTGTAAGAGGGTCAGGGGAACAGGTACTTTCTTCTGGGGTAGATGGTAAGGTGTAGCAGTAGAGAGATCACAAATCACTCCAGTATTTTGATGCAACTGGCCTTAGCCAGTTTTATTAGTGAATCCAACAAAACAGAAACAAAACATCAAAATAAACCCTTGCCATCTGGCTCTAACTAAAGCTGTGTGTACACACGGGGCAATTTTAAGCACATATTGTTGGCAATGTGGGCGATAAATCGCCGGGTGCGTGATCCCGCGTTCAGCATCTAATGCTCGCAGGAGAACTTTCTAGAGAACAATATCAGATGCATACTGTATCAGTGAGCCTGTTACAGTTTATACACCAAATCATTGGTGTGTCGTGTATTGGAAGTTACTGTTATTAGGTATATAATAAATATATAAATCAGGGTTGCCGACCCTCCCGGATTTACCGGGAGTCTCCCGAAAATCGGGTTCCCCTCCCGGCCCCCCGGAAGGGTGGGCAACCCTCCCGGAATCAGGGGGACCCCCACTGAGCCCCCCGCTCGCGGCATTTAAATGTCGCAATCCGCGGTCTCATAGGAGGGGGCGGAGCTAAAACGACACTCGTGTCAGGGGCTTAATAACGTCACAGTCAAGCCCCGCCCCCCGAACGGGTAATGAAAGTCTCCTCTCCGGGCTTCTCCCGGAGAGGAGCATTTTAAAGTCGGCAACCCTGATATAAATAATGTTGTAATTTCCGGCAATATTGTATGTATTGGAAATATACAACCCATTGCCATATTGTATGACTATAGCAAGGCAGCAGAAGCATGCCTCCCAACATGACCCTCTCCAGGAGGGATACAAAGCTCTGTTTCTGGACTTCCCTATTAATCTATGATTGTCATCCCCTGTGTTGAACAGGTTAATTGAGAAGAAAGGTGCTTCAACAAATCATACATTACCAGGGAAGTCCAGAAGCCGAGCATAGTGTCCCTGAAGTATCGACCACATTAGTAACAGTCTGGAAGACCTTTTCCATACTTCTTTGGGACTGCAATAAATTTAAACTCTGTGTTCATTAGCAGAAATTCCTGCTAGCCAGGGGCCTAACTCCGAGGCAATGGAGGTGCCAGCCTCCAGGTTCCAAACCCTGAAGGGACACATTTAGTACAGCAGCAGCTGTGTGGTTTCAAGTGTGACTGCTGCTCTCCCAATGGAGTTCTGCAGTGCAACTACTGTTGCTATATAATGTAATTAACTGGCTATATCCCAGAAGCCCTGCTAATACCTGCAATAGTGAACAGGACAACGCCCACTACTGCTGCTAAACTGTAAAGCCCCGTACACACGGGGGAGATATATTGCTCAGCCATATATTGCTAGCAATATATTGCTCAGTGTCTCCTTTTCATCAGCGACCAGAGATGGTCGCTGATGAAAGGGAACCTCTGCCGGGGGAGCAGCAGAGGTAATCAGCTGGTCGCAGGAGCAAGCTCCTGCGACCAGCGATCATAAGGGGGCTAAAAACGGGAGCGCGCACCCGGCCATTTATCGCTGGTGTGCACTCCAATCACTAGCAATATGGTCGCCAGCGACCATACTGCCAGCGATTTCAGCCCCTATCGCCCCCGTTTGTACACAGCTTTAGATGGGACACACCAGTGAATACTGACACACACAAACATACATTCACACACACAGTATTTGTTTTCACATTTTTCTTTAAGAGGGAGTACCAAACACCAACTTACCTCTGGGTGACTGAGATGAATTTATGCCTTGCTGCTAGCCAAGGCTTATACTCCATGGGGAGAAAAAACTCCCACTGGTTGTCTGGCCACAGGCCCTTATTCTGGTTCACTTGCAGAGGCAAATTCCTTCTCAAATGGACAGAACCATGTGCACTGCAGGGGGGGGGCAGATGTAAAATGTGCAGAGATATTTAGGTTTGGGTGAGTTATTTTGTTTCTGTGCAGGGTAACTACTGGCTGCTTTATTTTTACACTGCAATATAGATCTCAATTTGAAGTAAAACCCCACCCAAATCTAATTCTCTCTGTGCAAGGTACATCTGCCCCACCTGCAGTGCACATGGTTTTGTCCATTTAAAAAGGAATTTGCCTTTGCGAGTGAACCAGAATAACCCTCACAGTTCATAGCAAGAATACCATTGCATACCCTCCAACGTCTGAGGGGTAGAAATCGGTACACAATTGTAAAGGGAGCGTGATTTCTGGGCAGGGTGATCTTGCTCTTGATAGTGGATTAGCTGCCCCAGCGACAAGCCGGGGGTTGGCTATGGTAGGGACCATTGAAGCCTTGCAAGAGTCTGTTATGCTGAGATTGCCTGTATGCGACTGCCTGTAATTACGTTGCCTTTGGAACTAATCTGTTATGCTGTGACCTGCATCTGAAAAATATTGAAGTCCTTGTTTGTGTGATCCTTGTCACAATACAGGTAGAGTATTCCTTATCTGAAATGCTCGGGACCACGTGCATTTCAGATAATTAATTTTTGTAATTTCAGTTCACGGTGTCCCCTGGCGTCCCGGGTGGCCATTGGAATCCTCTTCAGCAGCATCTCTGGTCCCAAGGTATCATTGAGCAGGTGCTCGGGTGATGTCACCGACACACCCAATACATCCTTGGGACTGGGGATGCCACTGAAGAGGATTCCGATGGCCGCCGTGGACACTAGGAGATGAAGTAATTATAAAAAAAGAGGCGAGGGGAGACTCAACCTTTATATATATATATATTATATATGTGTGTGTGTGTGTGTGTGTGTGTGTGTGTGTGTGTGTGAAACAAAAAAGGGTGACAGGGAGGTAGAGGGAGAGCGAGTTAGAGATGGAGGGAGAGAGAGTTCATGGAAAAGGAGGAAGTGAGAGAGAAAAAGATGAGAGGGTGCTAGGGAGAGAGGGCGAACAAGTGAGCAGGGGGGACCCGGGGATGCCAGCAGCCAGAATATCGATGCTGGAATTTGCAGCCAGAAGACTGGTACAGGAATCCTAAAAATCGATAGAGATGCTAACCCTGGAATTCTATTTGCAGGCATGATGATCAAAAGTATACAGGCGGGTTAGCATAAGACCAAGAAGGTTAGGGGTTAGGCTTAAGTGCACTATTGGGGGACTTAGGGTTAGGCTGTGGGGGGATGTTAGGCTACTGGACTGTGGGAGCATACCATGGGGAGGGGGTATGGGGCTGGCTATAGGGGTGCAAAGCTGGCTATAGGGGAGCACAGTATGAGGAGGGAGTATAGGGTTGGCTACAGGGGTGCACACTGATATGGGAGGTGGGAAGCACCAGGCATGATCAGATACACCAGGGATGGGTGCTGCCTGTTGTGAGCAAAAATGTAAATTAAAGTGCCCAGGGCAGGCAAGTCCTGCCTTACCTGCTGTCTGCACCTGTGCTGTCAGGAGGCAGGAAAGTGCAGCATGGCCGGCAACAGGTCCCATGGGTAGTCCCTGGGCGGAGATGAAGCTTGACTATTACTAGATGTTTTGTATCCCATAGCCAGTGGCGTAACAATAGCCCCGCAGACCCCACGGTAAAGTGTGGTTACTGGGGGTCTGCAGGGCTATTGTTCCGCTCCTGCCTTACCCCAGTTGCCGCTTGCCACCTCTAACCGGTCCGGGATCTATTCCTCTGCGGTGACCGGTCCCGGTGCTTCTACTTGCTCAGCTCCTTCTATTATGAAAAATCTCCCTTCCAAAATGTCCGCCCCCTTATAGTCCACCTCCTCTAGCATCCAAAAAAAGGTCTGCTGTAAGGCGGCGGACATTTTGGAAGGGAGATTTTTAATAATAGGAGCTGAGCAAGTAGAAGCGACGGGACCGGTCACCGCTGCGTGTCCTGGTTTCTGAGGTAGCGGCGGTGGGGGGTAAGGACGGGGGTGTTAACTTTTCTGGAGGGGAGGCGTTGAACATTCCCGGTGGGGGGGGGGGGTTGCTATATTTGTAGTTACGCCCCTGCCCATAGCATAGCAACTTGCATGTACTGCCGGGGGTAGGGGGGCCACCAGCATGAAGATACAGAAGCTGGGGAGGGGGGTCTTGCATGCAACTTATATTGAAGCCAGGGGAGCTTGCAGCCGGTATGAAGGTACGGAAGACTGAGGATAGGGTCTTGCGCTTGGCTTAAATATCCGTTCATCACTGGTGGTGCCACGCAGCCCGTACCTTAAGTATTCCCTTACCCTCTGCATGCTCTTGGTGCCGCTACTGACTCTAAGGCTCAGGCAGCCGGAAGCTATACATACATACAGTGACATCACTATAGCAATATAGCAGTGCAGGGAAAGTGCCTCCAGAGTATGGTCAATAATTATTTGTTTTAAAGAGCGTGCAGTGGGATCCAATTTGGGGCCCCCAATGCGTTGAGCTGAATTTAACCCTTGCTGACTCCATCCTTACTTCATTGTGACCTGTCCACTCTCCCATTGACACCCCTCACACCATCTGGATACAAACCAATTTGGGATACCTGCATTATTCCTAAGAACTCCAGCCTACAGAGGAAGACCATCATATTGGGAAGCTTGAGCTCTTGAAATCATAGGGCAACCTAGGACTACCGTGTCACCACAATCTGGATACAATTCTACCAGAAGATTATGGATGGTAATATAAAAATAATTTGTCAGCTTTATTTTATTGGAAAAATCTTACAAGCAAACATTACGCAAGATATCCCTGTGATATGACTTTTTAATGAATTATATGTGCATTTAGACTTTTTAATGTCTAACGATTCACTTATTTAAATTATCATTTACTTTATTTTAATAAAATTGTGTAATTATTTTTTATTAGAGAACCGTGTTGTCTAATTATTGGTACAGCCAGTGCTGGCACACTTTTTTACTTCATATTTTTTGATTAATTAGGGTTGGACAACCCTATGCCAGCAGCTGTTGTTTTTTTTTGCACCACACACCAATTGTATATTGTTGACTGGAGCATCTTGTCTGGTGTGTTACAACATATGGTACTGGGCCCTGTCTTTTACAAGTATATTCTCTCCTTCTATCTTTCCCTCTCAGTTAAAGTCAGAGTCAATGGCTCCCTCTCCAGCCCTTTTACTATCACTAATGGCACCTGGAAGGGATGCCCCCTATCACCCCCAATATTCATCCTATGTATAGAATCCTCTATTAGATTAAACCCCAATGTTTCTGGTTATACCCTCCTTGACCGGGAATACAAACTGGCCCTTTTTCCTGATGACTTGCTAGCCAATCTGACTTCCCCAACCACCTCCCTTCCAAACTTACTAGAGAAGTTCAGTTTGTTCTGAGACTTTTCTATTTTCAAGGTTAATTACTCAGTCGGTTGCCTTCAATATTGCCACCACTTCAGAAATACTTACGGGACTTAAAACCACCTTCCCTGCATGAATCCCAATTGAAATACTTTGGAGTAGCCATCACCAGGTACCCCGCTCAATTATTTGATACAAACTTCACCCTCCCTTTTGTGTAAGTTGCGCTCTGATCTGCGTTCTTGTAGAGCTCGTCTGGGAGTCCTTAAAAATAATTTCCTTTCTAGGATCTTGTACCTCCTGCAAACCTTACCCATTTGAATCCTTCAACGTTAGTTTCTGGATGTCCAGTCCATCATCCGGGACTTTGTATGTGGTGGGAAAAGCCCATGTCTAAGACTAGATTTAATGCATAGGACAACACCTAGGGAGGTCTTCAGCTCCCAAATATCCAGGGATACTACCATGCCTGCTTACTAACTAAAGTACTTGAGTGGTCAATTAATGGTACATTTATCTATCCCTATCTTCTTGGCTCCATGGCTCCCCAACCCTCCTAGTCTTAATCACCCCACTATAGGGCCTACTCTGCATTTTTGGAAGTCCTTTAGGAAATCCTCCTCTATTTAGTCTAAGTCCTCCCCGTATATATCCGTTGTAGCACATAGATGTTTTCCCCCTGGGCTGGACCTTAGAGCCTTTAGATCTTGGTTAGCTAGGGTTCTCTTTCGTGAATTGCTGAAGTCCAGACTGATTGGAACTTACCTGACACAGAATATTGGCGTTACTTTCTCCAATCCCTTGGCCCCTCCGGCACACTTCATACATCTCTTATGCCCTTTGAACTCCTCTGTGCTTGTACATCCCCTCCTTTCCATACTATCTCGTTAATATACAACCTTCTTTTGGACGATACAAGCCTCAAATTCCCTCACTTTACTACAACTAGAAATCGAGAACTAGGTGAGGAGGTTGGTGAAAGCAACTGGGTTAAAATTTTCCACTTGGCACATGCCTGCTACCCTAGTGTAGGGGTTCGGGAGACCCAATACAAACTTTTGTCTCGCTAGTACAGGTGTCCAGATGCCCTCTCTAGGATGGGTCTTGGGGTTCCCAATATCTGCTGGTGATGCTCTAGGGCTCCTGGGAACCCAATCCACATATGGTGGCAGTGCTCCCTCATACTCCCATTTTGTCTGAGGTTTTTAAACTCTCTACAATTATTATGGGAGACCCGGTTCCTACCGACCCTTTGTTTTGGTTGTTCCACCTCTACCCTGCATCTCTCATGAGGTACAAAAAATCCATGCTATTCCATTTAAATAATGCGGCTATATCAGTCATCCCAGTAAGATGGCGCTCCTCCTCTCCGCCAATGATTAAAGATTGGTTTAAGAAACTTGATTTATTTATGGACATGGAAGATATCCTGTCCTCTGCATATTTAGTGATATTTGGTCCCGTTGGATGGACTTTAAGGACTCCAAGACATATAAAGACATCATTATGCCCAGACCCTCTTAGACCCGCCCTGTGGATTACTATCCTTATTTCCCTATTTTTAATTATGGCATTTCTATATGTGAGGTACTTGACATGTTTTTACTCAGAGTGATCCGGGGTATTCCCTCCTCCATCCCCCTTCTTTAGCATTTTCCTAGCTCTTTTTCCTCTATACTTTCTTTGTATGCTTTCCTCTTACTTTATGCTAGTACACTGTGGTTTTACTATTATCTGATGTACTGTGTCTTGAGATTTATATATATAAAAAAACTGCTTCTGTACCCCCTGTACTAAAAAACCAATACATTTAATTTGCACTAAAGTATATAGGAAGACAGTATGACGTTCTAGTTTAGTTACTCCTGGATCCGTCATTGGAAAGAAACACAAACCAGTAGTGCCTTGAAACCAAGAGTGATTTAATAAACTGAAAAAATGCAGCCCTTTCAAGTAACTGGGCTATCAAACTTAATGTTGTAAATAGTAGTAGTAGTAGTAGTAGTAGTAGTAGTAGTAGTAGTAGTAGTAGTAGAAACTTAAGACAGGTAGAATGCAGTAGAACATTGGGCTTGATGGTAGGATGTAGTCAACTTCTGTTATTTATTGGCAGCTGCTTGTGGCTTCTTTTGGTCCCTCTGTGTGCCTTAGGGAATGAAAGAGGGTAACATCAATATCCAGCAGATTACTCAGAGGAACCAACAAAGCTAGCCACATTTGGCGCAAACCAAGGGTGGGGTGGGTGGGAACTGTTGCTAGGTGGCTATCTGGTTCCGTGGAAAAAATCCGGTTTGCAGCTCATAGGTTCCTGCCTATGAGCTGCAAACCAGATTTTTTCCATGGAACCATAGCCACCATAGCCACCATAGCCACCTAGCAACAGCTCCCACCCACCCCACCCTTGGTTTGCGCCAAATGTAGCTAGCTTTGTTGGTTCCTCTGAGTTCCAACTGGTGTTTAGTTCTTTGGGAAGCTTGCCACTTAGCAACATCAGGTGGGCAGACTACCACATACTTGGTGGTTGCTCTGAGAAACTTGATCTTTTGTAGATCAGTAGGCCTCCAATAATGTTTTGTGAATGTACGGGCATAGGACCATAATTGATTGCAGAGGAATTCCTAGAGCAGCCACTCTAGTTGCAGCTGCTTCGCATAGGGAATGGCTTTAGAATTGGTCTGTATTTATACCTGCTTGCCTTATAGAGACTACTATCAATCATCTGATGGTGGAGGGTTTAGCAGGGCGAGAAGGTTTTCTACAGGTAATGAAGTGTTGGATGATATTGTCTAACTGGTGCCGTTAAGGTAAAGTAAACTGTTAAGCATGGAGGCACACTTATACTGTATTAGGCTCTGTGGGATCTTCTATTATATCGAATTCCACTATTGGGGTGTTGAAAAAAGAGGTGATATGGTATCCTGTTGGGGTGCGTGACAGCCATGGGTCTGAAATGTGGATGAGGGTTAGTTCAGCCCCTCTTGCTGCTATAGCCAGGGATAGTAAGGGTGACAATTTATGGGAAAGCAAGCTGATATTATTAGTTGTTTCCTGGGAAGTCAAGAAAGATAGGAATGGCTCCATATCCCAGGTAGTTAAATATTTTGGTATAAAAGGCCTTTAGAGGTGGATACCTCTGAGTAAGCAGTAAAGTTGGTTTTCTTTTAGATTAGGGATCATAATGGCCAAAGTGGAGCCATATGACCTTATGGTAGCCAAAACTAGTCCTGATTGGTATTTGGATGCTAGAAAATCTAGGGCTAGGTGGTGTGGTGAACCCCAAGTAGGTGAAATTTGTGTTTTTAATGATCGCACAGTATCTGGATCTAGTGTGGGGTCTTTAAGAAGCATTAATTAGTGCTCTTGTGGGAGATGCTAGGGCAAGGTCAGTTAACAACCCAGTAATATTGCTATCCCCATGCACTGGGGAAGAGACTCCAGTATATCTGAAGTTCCCTGGAAGCATTATCTGGATAGTCCCAGGGGAATCTTGGGACCTATCCGTAGTCAGTTGACTAGGGGAACCACACTGTGGATGGCCAAACAGGGTATATCAACACTATGTATATGGAGTACCCAGTGTTCCCTGATTTTCTGAAGGACTTTCAGAGGAGGTCTGGGGAAGGAAAGGTATATGGATGAGATAGGTCCATCCAGGGGAAGTTGGCTTTTTAATGCCACAGAGTCTAGGGAATTTTTTTTGTGAGATAACGAATCTGCTAGCTCTTTTAGTTGAAATGGGATGTAGGATGCGATAAGTATGATGTCCCTTTGAGTTGCCCATTCCAAAATCTCCAAAAATGTTGAATATACTGCGCTCTACCTGATACATGTGCATGGTGCTGCTTGTCCTGGGGTTTGTCCAAAACCCTTTTGTTAACAGTTTATACAAGGATATTGATAGCACACTATGTTGACTCACAGTGTTGGTCAGTTGAGGGGGGGGGGGGGACTGGGGGTGGATTGGGAATGGGGGATTGGGATGGGTGGGAAAGGGGGTAGGTTAATGGGGAGTACCTGGATGTCTAAATAACAGTCGGAGGATGTTTGTCATAAAACTCAATGTTTTATTGATTAAATGGTACAAAGAGACCCTTGTAGAGGTTTGCAAACATGTTCCCCATGTTGCTGATGTGACGGGATTAAGTAGTGGCAAGAAAAAACCTGTATCCTGCCCGCTGCCTGTGTCCTGCTCTCGAGAGCCGAGAGCAGGACACAGGCAGCGGGTGGGACACGAGTGAGATACGCGGCCCAGATGCAGGTTTTTCTTGCCACTACTTGATCCCGTCACATCAGCAACATGGGGAACATGTTTGCAAACCTCTTCAGTTGAGTTTTATCACAAACATCCTCTGACTGTTATTTAGACATCCAGGTACTCCCCATTAACCTACCCCCTCTCCCTTTCCCACCCATCCCAATCCCCCATTCCCAATCCACCCCCAGTCCCCCCCCCTCCCCCCTCAACTGACCAACACTGTGAGTCAACATAGAGTGCGCTATCCATATCCTTGTATAAACCATTCCAAAATCTCTAGGGCTTCTCTGCAGAATTAAATTGATTTTGTGCCTCCCATTCTGTTTATGTACAACACTGCTTTTGTATTGTCTAAGCATAATTGTATGCGAGTATTCCTCGGGAATTAGGGCTTTTAAAGATAGTTTTGCTGCCCATAATTCTAACAAAGAATTTATAAACAACTGGGCTTCTTTGGCTGACCAAACTCTCCTACCACTCTTTCTTGTAAGAAGGCTCCCCATCCTGTTACAGACGCATCTGTAGTTTTTGTCATTGATGGTGGTGGGGGGGGGGGGGGGGGGTAAGGAGGAGAGACCAACAGGGAGAAACAATGGATATCTAGATTGATCCCCAGAAATGCTAGTGTTTTGGTTGGGGTGAGGATGGACTTCTGGGTGTTTAGAGTGAAGCCCAAAGTGGATAACAGGGACAGAGCTAAGTCTCTGTGTTTAGGATAGTATTGAAGTCCTGTCATCTAGGTAGACAATGCACAGGATGCTCTACTGACGAGGGTGGGATATTACTGCCTTCATGACTTGTGTAAATGTATAGGGTGCACATGAGAGGCCAAATACCATGACAGTCCACTGTATATATACTGTCTTTCCAAGTCAATCTGAGGAAATGCCTGTGGTTGGGGTGAACCAATATAGAGTGGAAAGCCTCTTTAAGATCTATTTTTATGCAGAAGCATGTATGAGTATGTATGGAATGTCTGCTTTGCCTTCCATATGAATCTTTTGGTTTTAAGAATCTGTTCAGCCCTTTTACCTTCAATACTGGTCTTACAGAGCCATCTTGTTTTATAATTGGAAACAAGTGACCTATCCAGCCAAAAAGTGCTGGGCTTGCTTGCTCTATTTCCTTTTCTCTGAAGCAGGGCTAATGTAAGTATTTTGTCTAGCTGAGGACTCCAATTCCTTGAAAAAAACAATGCAACGTATCTGGCATGGGAACCAAATTAGAGCACAAGCCCAAGCTGAATTGTTTTCAGTAACCATTTGTCTGAGGAAATGTTTTCCCATTCTGCATAGGATTACCGTAATTATGACCTCTCTTGGAGTTGTTCCAGTTGTTTGCGGATGATGTTCTAGGGGCGTCGTGTGTTCTATTACCGAAGCCTCCTGTCTGGGCTCTTCTTGTGCCATGGAAATCTCGGGTTAGACCTGAGGCTCTCAAAGTCCGGCCCCCTTTTTTTTCGAAGTCAGAAAACTATTTACAGGCCTTATGCAGTATTTGAACTTCCTTTATAAATTCTGGATCTTCAGGTATTAGTAATATGATTAAAGGTCTGGCCTATAATCAGCGTTGCTCTGCCAATGGCCTTAAGTAAAGTAACTTTAGATGCCACTAATGAGTATCACGTGATGCTAGATTCCCCTTCTCTTTCTGCTTTGTTTAGAACGTATGAGGGGACCAGCTGCATCCGCTATTTTGTACTGTATCTTTCTTAAAGTACGGTCAGTGGAGTCATTATGTCTTTTTTACTCACTATGGATGTTAAAGCTGGGTCAATTCCAGGAACGAATAGCACAGGAATGTCTGAATATAGGAGCTCAACACTAGCTCATCCTCTTTAATCAGTGTTGCCCTAAATGCAAGCTGAGCCAACTTTTGGACTTCTGATTAGTGCTTTAGTGCAGGAAGAGGACAGTGAAATTTCTTTCACTTTCCTCTCCCTCAGCGAATTTAGGGAGGCTTGCTGCCTAACCCACCTACTGTTGCTAGGTGGCAAGCCTCCCGAAGAACACATTATTTTTGTCATCCTGTGTTATGTTAATAAACATTCAGTTCTAACTTCTAAAATAAAAAGAATGACATATATATGTTTATAAACATTTGGAATTATGGGAGTTGTTTTACAATATTACCCACCAGATCTATTACACAATTTAGGCAATTGCTGTTTTCTATTTTGTCACAACAAAATGGTGGAACTGATGTGGGTGCAAGGGATGCTTCCACTGGGCACCGGGAACCCATAGCAAAGCCCAAGGCTACTACTATTTTCTTAAAATCATCTGAAGGCATGTGTGCAGATAAAATGGTCAGAGCAGAGTAGGAGAGGGGCTATGGTGGTGACAGCAGCATCACTGGGCCCCCAATCGTATGGGGCGCGATGATGCATACCTGGTAACACAAGTCCAGAAATCCTGCAATAGAACCAACTGGGTTGAAAAAATGGCAACTGTATGAAAATAGCAAGGGTGTATTCAGGATAATGAATAGACTCACTTAGTAAAGCAGCAAATTGATCATTTGCCTCTTAAGTGAAGTGTGTATTATACAGAAAAGTGTGTTATTCCCATGAAAACAAAATAGCTTTTGTTTGAAAGTTTTCTCTTAAACACTGACAAAAGGATTGACTCAAGGTTAATTTCTTGATATACACATTCCAGAGAGTTTAGACAACGTCATATACAAGTGTCTTTTCTTTCAAAATAATCTTGATAATGAACAATGTACTTGTAAAAATAAGTTGCCAGGTGCTCTTTCCTATTGACGGCAATGCTGTATTTGTGCAGTACAGCAGCTCAATATAGTGTGTGCTCTAGATTTGTGGTCCACTTTCCTGCCATACACATTGAACTATACTTGTGTACTACAGTGGAACATGCAACAGTCAAGTTTCTATTTACGTTTGAAAAATGTTTTGGTCACCTGTTAACAATGGAAAAGGCATAGGCATTGTGTCAGACCACTTCTTTCTACTGGTTAGTTCAATTTGCTATATATTTCCTCCTCAGATTCAAACATGACATATTCTTTAAGCTAGAGCCTTATTTTCCAGTGAAACTGAACTGAAACTGTACAGATCCATCATTCACATTAGGATTTCTCATATCTTATCCAGGTCCTCGATCATTTTATCAGACATTCTCATATGTAATCCAAACTCTCCTTCATTCATCAAACTCTCACTCCTCGACCAGACTCTATCATTCACATCAGACACTGTCTTATTCACCTGACTTTTACTACATATCCATAATTCACAGAATAGGCTGCCCTACATTAATGGCAAACACTCTTCTACTCATTAATCCATTTATATTGTGTGTACCTGCTGTTGCATTCATACACTAAAACATAAATATGCAGCGCAAACACGAGTTAATCTATGGAGCTCATGGTGGGTTTATTTACTTTAGGCAATCATTCCTTCATTTTATTTGCTTAATAGATTTTTCACTTGGGGTTCATTTACTGTGAATTACTGTGAATATTAGCAACATTCTCCTATGATGATGATGATGATGATGATGATGTATTTATATAGTGCACACATATTCCACAATGCTTTACAGAGAATATTTGAACATTCACCATATTCCCTACCACATGTACACACACACTCATTCTAGGGTTCCTTTTGTTTGGAGCCAATGGTACTTGATTCCTAGAACGGCACCCACTAAGCAAATTGCTTAGTGGGCTAATCTGCGTAGGGAAACCGCATCACATCACATGGGCCATTTTAGTGCCATGCGATGTTCGATGCGATGCGATTTTTTCATGTAATTTATTCACTGCTATGTGTGCCCCAGTGCATCGTATCGCATCGCACCTCCCGCAAAATCGATTTTATAGGGTGTATGATGCCATTACATTAGGTATACAATAATATGATTTTATGTCATAAAAAATAGGTTTTACGCACCCCCCCCCCCACTATCCACGCCACCCCGAAGCGTGGCGAGCGGTGGTGGAACGCGTCCTCTGACTTTTTCATACCCCCACTATCCACGTTGGCGTGGAGTTGATTTTATATAGTGTGGCAAGCACAGCGGAATACATGTAAAGTCATCCACGTCCCCACACGGGGCTCACTGTGCTCGCAACGCTTCGGGCTAGGTGGCTCGCTGCGCTCGCCAAACTATATAAAATCAACTCCACGCCGACGTGGATAGTTGGGGTATGAAAAAGTCGGAGGATGCGTTCCGCCGCCACTCGCCACGCTTCGGGGTGGCATGGATAGTGGGGGGGGGGTGCGTAAAACCTATTTTTTAGGACATACAATCATATCATTCTATACCTAATGTAATGGCATCGCACACCCTATAAAATTGCATGCGATCCCATGCGATTTTGCAGGAGGTGCGATGCAATGCAATGCGACATAGTGGGGAACAATTACATTAAAAAAATCGCATTGCATGCCGCTGTAATGGCCCATGCGATGCAATGCAATTTCCCTACGGTGCCGTATGTAGAAAATCTGGGAGCCATTCTAGGAATCAAGTACCAGCCAATTATCCTACCCTTATATTTGTGGATTATGGGAGGAAACTGGAGTACCCGGAGGAAACCCACACAAGTACAGCGAGAATATACAAACTCCACAATGTTAGGGCCCATGACCTCAGTGCAGTGAGGCAGTAATGCTAACCATTGCCTAAACCATTACTAATCCTCAACATAACTTTAATTCCCAGCTCCTACACAGTAAACCATTACTATTTCTTATCCACATAACATTAATACCCAAATCACACACAGTAAACCATTAATAATCTTCATCCACATAACATTAATACCTAGCTCCCACACAGTAAACCATTAATAATCTTCGTATACGGGTCTAGGTCCTTGATGGCTAACCTATGACACACGTGCTGACCAACCGGTGTGCGGAGAGGAAGTGAAGCGGCTAAGCCAGCACGCATGCTGTGCCGCCTGGAAGGGGACAGAGGGGGTGTGGCCTGTCCGCTGAAGGGAGCAGAACTAGCTCCTGCTCTAGACCACCCCCGCAGCTGTAGTCAGGCCTGTGCTGGAGACTACAGACCCACCTCCTGAGTCCTGGCACCTGATTAACAGAGGCTACCAGATGAGCTTTGGGCGAGGACTGGGCTCCGGGGTCCATTTTGAAAGGTGAGACACCTTTCCCACACATGGGCCCTGTTGAAAACTCTGCAGTCTCCAAACGCCACACTATTCAGTGCTTCTATTGGCACTGGTAGCTTCCTTTTTGACAGACACTGTATTAGTGCAGCCTTCTTTAATTATATCTTGCTCTTTCACATTGACTTTCATATTTATAATGGGCATCATTGTGTGTTGCATATGTATATTGGGCATCACAGTGTGTGGCATATATATAATGGGCATCACGGTGTGTGGCATATGTATAATGGAGCATCACGGTGTGTGGCATCTGTATAATGGAGCATCATGTTGTGTGGCACATGTATAATGGAGCATCACGGTGTGTGGCATATGTATAATGGGCATCACGGTGTGTGGCATATGTATAATGGTTGCAAATATCATCAAATTACTGATCTTTCTTGAAGTGACACGGGACTTGAGGAAGGCTACACTGTTTTACAATTTTCGACACACCAAGCTGAAAAGGTTAACCTTCACTGGTCTAGGTCAATTTTGACATGGTTATATATAAGAAGATATATAAGAAGTAAGTCTACGACATGGGAGTTCTACTGCACATACACGGCCTTTGGAAAACTCTCAGGTGAACTCTGTATATAGTAGTTATATGTAAGCAATGCCACCTATAGATGGAGTTGCCTATTGCAAATGTTTCATTTGATGCATACCGGCACGTCGTAGTATTTTATGGCAACTTCAGCGCAACGGACCGACATCTGCAGTGGACCAACTTTTATGAATATGGAGATTGCAGAAAACCTATAAAATGGCAGTTTTCAGAGTTGGACCCACCCTGGGCCCCATACATCAGCAATCACAATTTATGGATTTCCAGATACAGGGATTTGTTGGCCAGATAAATGGATTTTACAATCTATCTGACTTTGCCCACACATTACAGATTTATTTCAGTGATCGGCAGATTTTTCCATCTAAAGATTGCATCTTCATATCTGGAAATTGCCCCAATCGATTGTCATTTCAGCTGTTCATAATGTAAATAGATGAAGAAGATGAATTGGGAATGCCCACACATATAAAAAAGATCTGCAGATAATACCAGATTATTAAACATGTTTAAAAACCTGATTAAGCAATCGATTGGCGATTTTGATTGGGATTGCCAAAAGGGGGAGCCCACACATCTAAAATGAATTGTGGCAATCATCTCCATATCTGAAAATTGTCACAATTAATTGCTGATGTATGGGGCCCTTAAGAGTAAAAAAATAATAATGATGTATAACGTCTGTTAAGGGCCCCATACATCAGCAATTAATTGTGACAATTTTCAGATATGGAGATGATTGGCACAATTAATTTTAGATGTGTGGGCTCCCCCTTTTAGCAATCCCAATCAAAATCACCAATCGATTGCTTAATCAGGTTTTTAAACATGCTTAATAATCTGGTATTATCTTCAGATCTTTTTTTATATGTGTGGGCATTCCCAATTCATCTTCTTCATCTATTTACATTATGAACAGCTGAAATGACAATCGATTGGGCAATTTCCAGATATGAAGATGCAATCTTTAGATGGAAAAATCTGCTGATCACTGAAATAAATCTGTAATGTGTGGGCAAAGTCAGATAGATTGTAAAATCCATTTATCTGGCCAAAAAATCCCTGTATCTGGAAATCCATAAATTGTGATTGCTGATGTATGGGGCCCATTACACTGGTGTTAGAATATTGTATTGTCAAACACATCTCTATATGAATGAAAGTTTTTTAGTCCAACTAATAAATGTGTAAAATGTATTTTACTATATTTAGCCAAAATGAGCATTATTACAGTGAAATATCATTCATTTAAAATGAGAAATCAGAAAATGTAAGAACTCAGAATATATAACAAAACCTATATCACATGTACTATTTTGCACTAGCAAGAGATGTAAAAAATACAAAATGAAGTAAGTCAGTGGCTAAACGTAAGAACAGAATACATCATTAAGTACAAGTCAGATTTAAAAAATGTAAAATGATTATAAAACGTTAATACTAAAGTATTGCAAATGCTAATTATGATCAAATAACCTTTTCATTGCATTAGTTCATTGTTATAAAACACTGTACAGAGTAAACCTATTCACACTAGGAAGCAGAAGTATACAGGGTAATGTGTTCTCATTACGCAAAGCTATTCATGATCAATACAAGGATCGCACAAGAAAAAATCCATCCTCCAGAACTACTTTGTACATCTCTTGAGATTAGAAGAGAGGAGGCGCCACGGGCAATACCAAATGAAACGAATTGGCTGATAAAATGAATACCTTTGAGAAATGTCTTTTTCCTATTCTGTTAAATTGGAGTGACTTCCATTGGATTATTGTTTGTTTTCCTTAGATCAATAATAAAGTGGGAGAGGGCCGACCTGATAAATTTATTTGACCTCAAACATTATGTAGGTCAACCGGTCATGTCCTGTTGTGCCTCACTGATGTAATTGAATTCTATTTTAATTGCTTTTCTGATATAAAAACAGATGTGTGACTTAGATAATAAACTGGATTTGCTAAATAAAATACTAAATGAAAGACTATGGACAAGACTATGGACAAGCATGGAAATATAACAAACGAAACACTTTCCTGGCATGGTCACATCAGATCTGACCACACTAAGTTGGGCTTTTGCTTCATTGTGATGTGACCCTATCAGATACTACCACTAGTGGCTGCTGTAAAGTAACCTACCTTCCGGTAGCTGCCAGCCTGGTCAGCCCCTCTTAACCCATGGCTCTGCTCACCAGTCTTCTCTATTTCTCCCCAGAAGTGGCTGTAGGAAACTGCAAACCACAGTCCTGTGTATAGCTGCAGCCATGGCTCCTGACTCCCCATGGCAACATTGATGATCGGAGATCAAGTATTGCTACAGCTCCCCCAAGTGCTTCCTCTTCCCCTGACAACAGTGAAAGGCGATCCTTGGGAAAGTCCACCCTATGGGCCTTATTCTAGTTCACTCTTTCTGACAAAATCCTTCTTAGATGGACAAAACCATGTGCACTGCAGGTGGGGCAGATGTAAAATGTGCAGAGAGAATTAGATTTGAGTGAGTTATTTTGTTTCTGTGCAGGGTAAATACTGGCTGCTTTATTTTTGGATCATCATCTAATCACCTGGATCCTGGATTACCTTACTAACCGCCCACAGTATGTGAGGACCAGCGAGTGCCATTCTGATACTATTATTTGTAGTACAGGGGCACCTCAAGGAACGGTTTTGGCACCATTTCTCTTTACCCTCTACACTGCAGATTTCACATATAATTCATCAACCTGTCATCTACAAAAGTTCTCTGATGACTCTGCTATTGTGGGCCTTATTGTAGATGACGAAGATAGGGAGTACAGAGAACTTGTGCAGAACTTTGCTACTTGGTGTCAGGGGAACCATCTTCAACTCAATACAAGGAAGACTAGGGAGTTGGTAGTTGATTTCAGGAAACGTCAGCATACCCCCCCAACTCCTGTGAGTATTCAGGGAATGGATATTGAGATCGTAAGAACTTACAAGTATCTGGGTTTTCATCTGAACAATAAATTGGACTGGACTGATAATTCTGCTGCTTTGTATAGGAAAGGGCAGAGTAGACTTTATCTGTTGAGGAGACTGAGGTCCTTTGGAGTGCAGGGAGCGCTCCTGAAGACCTTCTTTGACTGTGTAGTGGCATCAGCCATATTCTACGGAGTGGTCTGCTGGGGCAGCAGTGTTTCAACAGCCGACAATAAGAGACTTAACAGGCTGGTAAGGAAGGCCAGTTCTGTCCTAGGAATGCCTTTGGATTCTGTAGAGATTGTGGGTGAGAGGAGAATGATCAGCAAGATAACATCATTATTGGATAATGCTTCACACCCTCTCAAAAATATTTTGACGGATCTGTGTAGCACTTTCAGTGATAGGTTGCTTCACCCTCGATGCTCAACGGAGAGGTACCGCAGGTCTTTTCTACCTGCTGCAATCAGAATGTACAACTGTCATGGTCTGTAGACACCTACATGTTCTTAGATTCTAGATTTATATTGTTTGGACTTCTTATCTTATTTGCTATTTTCACCCTTATCTGTACTTGAACCTTGCTGTAACAATTGTAAATTTCTCCATTGTGAGACGAATAAAGGAATTCTATTCTATTCTATTCTATTTACACTGCAATATAGATCTCAGTTTGAAGTAAAACCCCACCCAAATCTAATTCTCTCAGCACAAGTTACATCTGCCCCACCTGCAGTGCACATGGTTTTGTCCATCTAAGAAGGATTTTGTCAGAAAGAGTGAACTAGAATAAGGCCCTATGTGTATGCAATCTTTTTGGCAAAGTGGATGAATTTGCAAGGAGTGCAGGAGAGGTGGTAAAAATTAGAAAGTGCAATGCTAAAAGCAACAGAACTTTGTATTAAAAGATTTAGGAATAGTAAAAGGAAAGCAAGCCTGTAGCATCCCATCAGAACCGTCTAGTAATCTGATGGGACTGCCATGCTATGGAATTCTATCCTTATGTATCCCTCCTATTATGCCGATTGTAAGCTTACGAGCAGGGCCCTCTTACCTCCATGTCGGTTTGAATCTTCCCAGTTTGTTTAATCACTGTTGTTTCCAATTGTAAAGCGCAATGGAATATGCTGTGCTATATAAGAAACTGTAAGTTAATAAATAAATAAATAAATAAATAAATAAATAGTGTGGTTTATGAAAGAAGTAGCAAGTATTGTGAAAGCAAAAATTATGGCTTTTTGCAGTTGCAAAATGAAGACAAAATATACAGTATGTTTCGTGTTAGACAGAAGGAGACTAGATGGTAATTAGACGTGCTAGGGAAAATTATGAGGAGAAAATGGATCAGTCAGAGGGTAGACGAGGCAAACCTTTTTTAAATATATAAGTGAAAGGAGAAAAAAAGGCAAAACATAAGGAACACTAATTACACTATTGAGGAGGACAATGTAATAGTGGATCATCTTAATAATTAATTCTGATCAGTATTCACTAATGAAAGAGAAGGGAGGGGTCAATTGAATAAGTACATTTACAGAGAAGAAGGTCCTATCAGAACTCTCAACTTGGAGTGGATAAACCAACGGGGCCATATGGAATATATCCAAGTATACTAAAAGCTTAAATGGGTGCAGTTAGCACCATTAACAGAATTATTAAACCAGTCACTAGCTGCATGAGTATTTCCAATGGACTGGAAAAGAGTGAAAATTATACCACTCAACAAAAGTAGAAACAAGGAAGATGCAAGCAACTATTGACCAGTGAGCCTTACACGAGTAATAGGGAAATTGATGGAAACTCTTAAAAGAAAGAGTTGTAGATTTTTTCAAATCCAGCAATTTACAGGCTCCCAAACAGCATGGATTTATTTGGGTGAGATCATGTCAAACAAACCTTATTGACTTTTTTGACTGTGTGAACAAAGTAATAGATAATGGGGGGGGGGGGGGCATAGATATAGCATACAGTATCTAGACTTTAGTGAGGCTTTTGATACTGTCTGACACTACAGACTGCAAGTGGAGTACCACAGGGATCTGTACTTGGATTGGTGCTATTTAATATCTTTTTTGGTGACATTGCTAATGGTATTGAAGGGAAAGTATGCCTTTTTGCAGATGGCACAAAGGTATGTAATAGGGTAGACCCACCAGGAGTGATAAAATAAATGGTGGATGATCTACTGTAGGTAGACTAGAGGCATGGTCAAGAGTATGGCAATTACAGTTTAATGCAAAAAAAATGTAAATCATGCACTTGAGTCTCAATAATCCAAAGTTGAAATATAGTATTAATTGCACTATGTTGGAAACTACTGAGGAAGAAAGGGATCTAGAAGTTACTATTTCAGATGCCTTTGGGGGGCTCGGGGTCACTTTAGGCAGGGCGCCTCCCTCCCACTTGTCATAACTGGCTGCAAACTGCACGGGAGAATATTACACTGTCAGTTGGGTCAACTGGTAACTGCAGGGGGGGTTTAATATAAATATATATATATATAATTACCACATGAAAAGCCTGTGTTTGTCTCTCTGTACCTTACTCTATAGGAGCACTGACAGGCTCAGCGCTGCCTCTAATTAAAAACCCTCCAATGACGAGGTCACTGATGCTGCTGTCCTCCATGGGCCTGAAAAGCCTATGATGAGCTCCATCAAGCAGAACTCAGCACACGCCTCACAGCCTCTGACCCTTTGTGCAAAGCCTCTTGGGACTTAGTCAACTCCCAGTGATGCACTGTACACTTGTGCAGTCAGTGTGCCTTGGCTTCCAAAGCTCAGCAGCATTAATCATTGTCACATTGGCAGATAGGCAAAGCTGCAGCACTACCCCACTCCCATGCAAAAAACCTTTAGCTAAAAAAAAAAAAATCACAGGGGGCCCCTAGATAGAGGGGGGCCCAGGGGTACTGACCCCCTGTGCCCCCGCCTCTTAATCCGGCCCTGCTTAAAGGAAGGTAGGCAATGTAACAAAGCAATGAGGAAGGTAAGTCAGATGTTTGGTTGCATAGGGAGAGAAATCAGCAGCAGAAAGAAATAAGTAATAATGACACTGTATAGGTCATTGGTGCAACTTCATCTAGAGTACTGTGTTCAGGAGGCCATATCTCCAGAAGGATATAAATACATTAGAGACTGTACAAAGAAGGGCAACTGAAATGTTATATGGCCTACATCACAAAACGTATTCAAAAATACTAAAAATATCTCAATATGTATAGTTTGGAGCAGAGAATGGAAAGAGGGACATGATAGAAACTTTCAAATACATCAAGAATTTTAACAAGGTCCAGGAAGGAAACATTCTTCAGATGAAGGGAAGTATTAGAACAGGAGGACATGCACTGACACTGGAGGAAGGTATATTCAAAGGAAATTTGAGAAATAATGAATTTACAGAAGGAATAGTGGGCAAGTGGAATAGCCTCCCATCGGAGGTGGCAGAAGTAAGACAATAGAGCAAATTAAACGTGCATGGGATAGACATAAGAATATCCTTACAAAGGAATTAGGATGAAAAGGGAATATAGTATATTCTAGTATGTAATATAGTATGTTTCATACTGCTGGTTGATGCTCTTACATGACTGTGAAGTTCTGTTAGATGTGTAAAAACACTTTCCCAATTTCCTGTGTGTGTTTGTGTGTGTGTGTGTGTGTGTGCATATATATATATATATATATATATATATATATATATATATATGCTTATTAATAGTAAACCCTTTGCAGTGCAATAATTGAATTATGAAAATCCTAAATAGTAGTATTTTGTGCATACAGGTCGAGTATCCCTTATCTAAAATGCTCGGGACCAGGAGAATGTTGGATAACGGATTATTCCGTATTTCGGAATATTTTAATATTTCAATGGTGTATTTTGAAGTATCTTGCATTTATGCTGTATAAATACATCAACCACATGAAATGCACACAAGTATATTTTTTGTTCAAAAAACAAGGTTTCAAAACAAGAAACAAAATTTGTGTACTATCTCAGACACTGAATTTGAAATTCCAAGCAATCATGTCCTTGTATATATATATATATATATATATATATATATATATATATATATATATATATATATATATATATATATATATATAGAGCAAGGAATGTCCGGCACTCCGCTTTAAAAAGCAACTGCTCCGGTGCTCATCCTGGTAGAGAAGAATACGTGCAGAGATGGATGTCACTCGGAAATGGCAAAAAGAATTGACAGACAATAGTCTTATAGCCAACGTTTCAGGACCAATGTCCTTTTATCAAGACCTACAAACCACAAGTGAATACAGTACATATATAGACAAAAAGACTTACAGTCAGGTGCACCCTCCACCAGCCTCGCCTCCCGATCGGAGTCCGGTGACGTCATCTGAGTGCGACTGCAGAGACGATCAGGTCCCACCCCGGGGGGCGCGGTTAGTGACGAGATCTCTGGTAACCATAGCGCCGTCATTTGTATACCTGTGATACAGTCCGTGCTACCCGGCTTGTAAATAGAAAGCGCTGTGTGACCTGTCACCTGCAGCGCTGACGGCCGGGATTCCTGACGGATGAGTGGCACAGCTAGGTTGGAGAGCCTCTGTAAATGAGATAAACAAGTGAATAAATATAAAAATAAAAAAATAAATGTGAAGGCAACACACGGAAATGGTACAGGACAAGCAAAATATGATTAAAGGGAATGCCAAGTATAATAACATGGGGGGCCAGCTATCAGGTCGATGCAATGGATAACCAGTTGAAGAGACGGCTGATTTAACCTGTGGACGAGAACAATTCATAAGAGAACAATAGCACACCATGAATACAGGGGTATATGCTGACAGTAATATACTGTAGGAGACTTCCGTAGGGATCGCTCCTGTGCGTACGACCTAGATAGCTGGTATAAGTCCTGAAAGTAACAATCAATGGGCAGCCGAGGGATGAACTGTGGAGATACAGTTACCGGGGGTTTATAGAAATGCTGAATAAGAAAGTATTTCATTGAGGCCTTTAGGGTGCATGGTTTGTAACGTATGTATCCAATAGGCTTCTCTCTGTAGAAGTATTCTACCTCTGTCGCCACCTCTTTTGCTTGCTGGGATATGATCAATCATCTTCATTTTGATATTCGTGATGCTGTGGTGGGCATCCCTCCAATGACGTGCTACAGGCTGATCTGCTGATTTGCCCTCAATCGCTGCTTTGATATGTGATCTGTGTAGCGCTAGTCTCTCTTTAATTTGTCTCGTAGTCTTGCCGATGTATAACATGCCACACGGGCATTTTATTTGGTAAACAACGTACCGGCTGGAGCAAGTTAAGGGAAATTTAATGAGGTAAGATTTACCTGTCCGTGGGTGACTGAATCTGTCACCAATCTCCATTGTACTGCAGGTTGTACAGCCCGTACATCTGTAGTTTCCTGGCTTACGGGTTAAGAAATGGCTGGGTTTCTTTTGGCTCATCTCCGTGACATCATTGTGGACTACTATGTCTCTTATATTGCGACTTCTGCGAAAGGAAGGCAATATTTTAGTGCCTTTAAAGGCTGGAATAGATTGGTCCTCTGTGATGATCGGCCATATAGCTTTTGCTTTGCGCATCAGTGTAGTACTCGCCGTTGTATATTCTTGCGTCCAAACGATGTTATTTTGTTCCAAGTTTGGTTTTTTAATGGTTAGAGCCTCTTCTCTGGACATTTGTAGAGCTCTTTGTTTGGCAGCTTGTAATAGCTTATAGTGATATCCTCTTTGTAGAAATTTCAAAAGCATAGTGTCCATTTGTTTAATGGCATCAGATTGGTCACTGCAGATCCTCCTTACCCGCAAAAATTGGGAGAAAGGAAGCGATTTTTTAAGTGGTTCAGGGTGATGACTTCGGCCCTGCAAGCAGGTGTTTCTGTCGGTAGGTTTGTAATACATGGTACTCGATAGCTGGCCGGTTGCATTTTGACAAATGGTGACATCCAAATAATGCACAGTAGAAAAACTGCATTCAAATGTTAATTTAATGGGACATGCCATGGAATTGATGGTATGGATGAGATCTTCAAAGGTTTGTTGAGGCCCTGTCCACAATAGAAAAATATCATCGATATACCTTGTATATCCTGATATATGTGATGCAATCGACTCATTGGTGAAAATAACATCCAATACAATGGCCCCGATCTAACCTTGTTTATGCATCTACTTGAACTTACCCTAACCCGCAACTATTTCTTATTTAATGGTGAAATGTATGTACAACGCTCGGGGTGCGCAATGGGGTCTTGCGTAGCCCCGAGCTTCGCAAATATATACATGTTTGAAATTGAGCAAGAATTTTTTTTCACCAATGAGTCGATTGCATCACATATATCAGGATATACAAGGTATATCGATGATATTTTTCTATTGTGGACAGGGCCTCAACAAACCTTTGAAGATCTCATCCATACCATCAATTCCATGGCATGTCCCATTAAATTAACATTTGAATGCAGTTTTTCTACTGTGCATTATTTGGATGTCACCATTTGTCAAAATGCAACCGGCCAGCTATCGAGTACCATGTATTACAAACCTACCGACAGAAACACCTGCTTGCAGGGCCGAAGTCATCACCCTGAACCACTTAAAAAATCCCTTCCTTTCTCCCAATTTTTGCGGGTAAGGAGGATCTGCAGTGACCAATCTGATGCCATTAAACAAATGGACACTATGCTTTTGAAATTTCTACAAAGAGGATATCACTATAAGCTATTACAAGCTGCCAAACAAAGAGCTCTACAAATGTCCAGAGAAGAGGCTCTAACCATTAAAAAACCAAACTTGGAACAAAATAACATCGTTTGGACGCAAGAATATACAACGGCGAGTACTACACTGATGCGCAAAGCAAAAGCTATATGGCCGATCATCACAGAGGACCAATCTATTCCAGCCTTTAAAGGCACTAAAATATTGCCTTCCTTTCGCAGAAGTCGCAATATAAGAGACATAGTAGTCCACAATGATGTCACGGAGATGAGCCAAAAGAAACCCAGCCATTTCTTAACCCGTAAGCCAGGAAACTACAGATGTACGGGCTGTACAACCTGCAGTACAATGGAGATTGGTGACAGATTCAGTCACCCACGGACAGGTAAATCTTACCTCATTAAATTTCCCTTAACTTGCTCCAGCCGGTACGTTGTTTACCAAATAAAATGCCCGTGTGGCATGTTATACATCGGCAAGACTACGAGACAAATTAAAGAGAGACTAGCGCTACACAGATCACATATCAAAGCAGCGATTGAGGGCAAATCAGCAGATCAGCCTGTAGCACGTCATTGGAGGGATGCCCACCACAGCATCACGAATATCAAAATGAAGATGATTGATCATATCCCAGCAAGCAAAAGAGGTGGCGACAGAGGTAGAATACTTCTACAGAGAGAAGCCTATTGGATACATACGTTACAAACCATGCACCCTAAAGGCCTCAATGAAATACTTTCTTATTCAGCATTTCTATAAACCCCCGGTAACTGTATCTCCACAGTTCATCCCTCGGCTGCCCATTGATTGTTACTTTCAGGACTTATACCAGCTATCTAGGTCGTACGCACAGGAGCGATCCCTACGGAAGTCTCCTACAGTATATTACTGTCAGCATATACCCCTGTATTCATGGTGTGCTATTGTTCTCTTATGAATTGTTCTCGTCCACAGGTTAAATCAGCCGTCTCTTCAACTGGTTATCCATTGCATCGACCTGATAGCTGGCCCCCCATGTTATTATACTTGGCATTCCCTTTAATCATATTTTGCTTGTCCTGTACCATTTCCGTGTGTTGCCTTCACATTTATTTTTTTATTTTTATATTTATTCACTTGTTTATCTCATTTACAGAGGCTCTCCAACCTAGCTGTGCCACTCATCCGTCAGGAATCCCGGCCGTCAGCGCTGCAGGTGACAGGTCACACAGCGCTTTCTATTTACAAGCCGGGTAGCACGGACTGTATCACAGGTATACAAATGACGGCGCTATGGTTACCAGAGATCTCGTCACTAACCGCGCCCCCCGGGGTGGGACCTGATCGTCTCTGCAGTCGCACTCAGATGACGTCACCGGACTCCGATCGGGAGGCGAGGCTGGTGGAGGGTGCACCTGACTGTAAGTCTTTTTGTCTATATATGTACTGTATTCACTTGTGGTTTGTAGGTCTTGATAAAAGGACATTGGTCCTGAAACGTTGGCTATAAGACTATTGTCTGTTAATTCTTTTTGCCATTTCCGAGTGACATCCATCTCTGCACGTATATATATATATATATATATATATATATATATATATATATATATATATATATATATAGTTTCCAAAATACAGGCGTCACTCCGGGGCTTGTGTATCAAATAGTGAAGTTTATTAGCTTCTATACGGTCTACGCCGTTTTGGGAATTAACCCTTCGTCAGGACCAGAAGACAATCAAACGTGCAACAACAATGTGAAATGAAAAAATGAACTTACATATAGGGGACCCGCCATGTAGCGTCCTCCTCCGTCTGGGACTCCTGCTGACAACTTCCGGGATCTCCCAGAAGTGACCCGTCCGTCCTGGCAGCGCAGGAGGCCACACTAGGGAAAAATGATACAATGCCAGTACATTAAAAACGCTGGTAAAGTGCTTCGTGCTTATCAACAATATTATGCAGTACTATATGGTGTTAATATGACAGTGAATATATAACAAAATAACACTTAATAAAATAATCTTTTGTAAGAGTCAAGTGCACTTTCCCTGGACCATCTGGTGGCTGCTCAAACACAACAAGTCCAGGGAAAGTGCACTTGACTCTTACAAAAGATTCTTTTATTAAGTGTTGTTTTGTTATATATTCACTGTCATATTAACACCATATAGTACTGTATAATATTGTTGATAAGCACAAAGCACTTTACCAGCCTTTTTAATGTACTGGCATTGTATCACTTTTCCCTAGTGTGGCCTCCTCCTCCGCTGCCAGGACGGACGGGTCACTTCCGTGAGATCCCGGAAGTTGTCAGCAGGAGTCCCAGACGGAGGAGGACGCTACATGGCGGGTCCCCTATATGTAAGTTCATTTTTTCATTTCACATTGTTGTTGCACGTTTGATTGTCTTCTGGTCCTGACGAAGGGTTAATTCCCGAAATGGCGTAGACCGTATAGAAGCTAATAAACTTCACTATTTGATACACAAGCCCCGGAGTGACGCCTGTATTTTGGAAACTGCATTGGTGGCTGTATTGCCACAGGGGAAGGCACCCGGGCCCTCAGAATCACCAGCAAGCGGGGATTGCCGGACATCTACCAGGCTATATATATATATATATCTAAAATATATATATATATATATATATATATATATATATATATATATATATATATATATATATATATATATATATATGAAAAAAGAGAGTGGGGTTTCAGAGGGCGCTAATGTACCACAACAATTTCAATAAAAAATGGTATTTATTACAACCACAATTAAAAATTGTCATAAAAAACACCTCCTTGGGTGTAATAATTACACATAAACAATAAATATAATTGGATCGATGACACTGGTGGTATAGTCAATTCAGAATGGAAGGGCCTTCCATTCTGAATTGACTATACCACCAGTGTCATCGATCCAATTTTGATTTGGAACGTCTCACCAGAGTTGTGTATTTATTGTTTATGTGTAATTATTACACCCAAGGAGGTGTTTTTTATGACAATTTTTAATTGTGGTTGTAATAAATATAAATTTTTATTGAAATTGTTGTGGTACATTAGCGCCCTCTGAAACCCCACTCTCTTTTTTCATTTCTATTCCCTGGATCTTACCTAACAGAAGATCCCTCAGAGGTGCTGCTCCATAGTTCTTGAGCGCAGAAAGGGGACCCCCCATATCTGTTTATATATATATATATATATAATAGTTTATATATATATATATATATAATAGGCCGGAGCACCGGAGCACACAGAATCTGAAGCAGGAGTGCCGGACCATATTTACTATCTATATATATATATATATATATATATATATATATATATATATATATATATAATGCCAATTACATATAATGTCCCCAGTAGTGCTGTTACAAATACCCCCAGTAAGTTTTTAGCCAAACAATTTTTTCCCCACTTTCTAGAATGTATGGTTTTCGGAATTATTCGGATAACGGATATTCAGATAAGGGATATTAAACCTGTACCAGATAGTGAATGATAGCCAGCACATAGTAGTATCTTTCTTTTAACGTCAGTTCTTTCCGATGTTCCCTGAACCTCATCAGTTGGTGTAATCCTCCACGGTATGGTATATATGTGATGACGTGCAGTAAATGCACTTATAAAGTGACTTAAATCATAGTAGGCTTTATGAAAAAAGTCCTTTAAGTGCATTTGTGTCATTATTTTTTATAAGGCCTACTATCACTTAACGGTATTTTTTTTTTGATGACTGTCACATGATTTTGAGACCGAATGAGTCAAGTGAGTCAAGTATGAAACCTAGGTAGCGAGCTTGTGGAGTAAGCTTGATTTATCACATTATCAACAGTGATAGAGATAACAGGATGGTAACTACTATTTACAGATACATTTTATTAATAAGACTCTCCTCTAGCCTCCAAACATTCAACAAACCTTATTGACTTTTTTGACTGTGCGAATAAAGTAATCTCCAAAATGGCAGGTGTTTTTGGTATTCAGTGGTTAGAACTAACCAGAAGTGGTCCAAGCAAGTCATTCAGAGAAGCAGTGACTGGGCCATGGGTGCCCAAGGCTCATGTGCATGGGGAGTGAAGAGTAGTCTCTCTGGTCCGATCCCAAATAAAAACAACTGTAGCACAAAATACATTGGTTTGTACTTGAATTGCAGTTCTTAATTTTGCATGCACAAATGTAGCTAATTGGCAGCTTTGAAAATTCATTAAAAAAATGAACCCCACAGTATCACCAACAGAGCATATTAAAAAACATAGAGGGTGAAATGTAATAGTATGAGAGATTCAGAAAGTGAGAGATTTGGTAAGAAATCTCCAGTTTTTTTAAAGCGGCGATCATTTACACTGCAAAACCAGTGTGATTTTGTGATCCCCGCTGTTTTGCCACCCAGCCGGCTGCTCTCTGTATTTATCGTTCCGGGGGAATCCTCACAGTCACAGGAAAGCGAGGATTACCCCAAACAGTGAGGCTTGCGGCTAATGCAGGAAGCACTCTGCATTTAGCCGCGAGTCTCGCTGTTTCTGCGGCAGCATACACCGATTCTCGGCATATGCAGGCGGTCAGTTGAATACTGACAGGGCGAGCTGTGACAGCGAGCAGGCAGCACTGCTCGCTGTCACAGCTCGCCCCAGGCATTGAATACACCCCTATATATAATGTCTAAATTAATTTTAAAAAATTATATTTATGATACAGTATTTGTCATACAGAGTATGTTTATGGATAAGTTGAATACTCTATTCTGCTATACCTTTCATTTTTGGACTATTTTTCTGCCTGAAAATGCTGCTCTTGCACAGAAATAGTATATTTATTCTGTTTTCAGTAAAACAAGATTTCAAACTACAACAGCAAAAAAAAATGCATATCAGAAAATAATTACCTTGTGTTAACCTAAAATAATAAAAGGCTCATCTCTCCCTAGGGCTGCCCCTAGGAGGGTATCATTGTATGGACATTAAGCATGGTACCATGCAGAACGAGAGCATATGTCTCCAGCTTTAGATATTCATTAATTAGCAGTATTCTGTGTACAATCTCGTACCAATTATTCTTCATGGCTGATCATACATCAGAGCAATTGATTGCCTAACCTTACCTCCAATCAATCATTTTGTCTGGACTGTCTCAGAGTCCACCAGTTTGGAAAGACTAATATCTGCAAATCTGTAACATCTTCTACTAAAAAAAAGGTTACTATCAATAAGGCTATGAGGCTCTTGCAAAGCTATTTGTATTACTTTCTATGACCTTTTTGTTTTAATTTTATACTTGCAATGCTTCTTTTTATCATCTTCTTTTCCCTTTTTCATTTCTCCCTCACTGTATCTTTCTATCTCTCATCTCGCTGATTTGTGTTTGGGGTGTTTTACTGTTCTCTTCCTGAGAACATTTTCACCAGCCAGTCTACAGGTTGCTGCTTTCCATCTGTTTTATTGAGAAACGTCTCCACTGGGTGAAGTGAAGTCAGTCTCTTTACTACTACAAAATTAAATTAGTGGAAAGTAATGTGCACTTTTGGCAGACGTGGTATCATGGATTATGGTGTTTTTTTATTGAACATATTTATGCAGTTAGCTGTGTATGTGTAGGGAGAATGAGAGCAGCTGTGTGTGTGTGTTAGGAGGATATGAAGTATAGAATATTTGCAAGCGAGGTGCAAAGGGACTGCATTATTATTTGTGCAGCATTACATTTCCTGTGGGTTAAAGAGCTCGTACGTACGTACATACATAGCATGATAGAGAAAGCATCCTTTAGTTGAAGGATGTGACAGTGGTAATGTGTGTGTGTGTGACACTGGCTACATCGTAGTTGGATGGATCGTGCTGTGCTTTACCCACTTCACTTATCTGTCTGGGTGGCAGATGCAAATAGTTTAGGAAATGAGATTGCTGGGTGTTCATTTCCCCAGATCAGCAGACTAACAGCAGCTCTAGCAAGTCTCTGCCAGGAGACTCTGCACCATCCATCACTTTACATCCAATAAATTAAAGTGCTATTAAAATTCAATGGTAATTGTTTTTCATGTTTTAGAGACAGGAGCCCTTAAATTTCAATTTGTTTAGCAGATGATGAATCCGTGTTGAACGGTGTTTCTTGGAGGAGGTGTGAAATGAGTGAATGGGTGAGCGCAGCCTATCTCCAGAATTGTCATTGGTGCTTTCGGGTCAATTTATCAAGGTTGCCCATGTGTACATCTACGTGAATGTGCTACAGTTAAGCTGAAACAAAAGCTGCACGCAAAAACCGGCAATCATTGATTTAACGTTTGTTTAGTTTGAGTTTTACAGAACAATTTTGTTCAAAATGTAAACTTTGTTTTGAGTGGACTATTGTTACTTGATAAGTGTGTGTGTGTGTGTGTGTGTGTGTGTGTGTGTGTGTAAAACCGTCCATTGCCATCTTGTTATTAATCTGTAAATGCCTACATCCCACTGGTACTGGTTGTATTTATGCCCCTGCTCTGTCATTTTCCATGTCTGAAATAGCATAACACAGTGTTGGACTATTGAGGGACCTGGGATAATGCCCTAGCTAACTAAGTAAAACTATTAACTCTCTGAATATTAAACAACTTAAAATAACTTTTTTATATATTGTTTGTATATAAAGGACACGGGAACATAACTAAGGGCTGAGAGATTATGTGCTTTAAAACAAGTATTTTTCTAGTGTCATGGTAAACTGGCCTTTTTGTGTCAATGTTCTAATTTAGTCTAAACATACAGTACAATTTTATTTAACCTCAGCATATTCAAATATAATTATTTTCCTAATATAATGAAAATGAGTTTCTTTGAAAAATAATGACTACGGAGAATGTTATGTGCCACCCATATAACTCTTCCCTCGTCTCTCACCTTATGTACCTTTCACTCTCTCCTTTCCTCCCTCTCTGACCCTATGCACCACTCACTTCCTTCTTCACTCAATCAGCCATATACCTTTACTCCCTTTCTCACCCTTTGTACCTATCACTATATCCCACCATTTCTTACTCTTACCTCGCACCCTCTCCTTCTCTCTATCAGCCATATGTACTTCTCTTTCTCTCACTCCCTCCTTCCCTATATCAGCCCTACATCTTCCCTTCCCTCCCACACAGGGAAGAAGTGTGGGATGGAAGCAGGGCCGGTGCTAGGGTGTTCGGCGCCCTCGTGCAAACTATAAATTTGCGCCCTCTCATACTTCACAAAGGGACAGCGCATGGCCACACAATAGTAGCCCATACCAAATGATACCACACGGTAGCATAATCTTATTCACATTACACAGCACCAGTGCTGTACCTAGTCATTATGGTGCCCTTTGGCTATTGGTGACTGCCCCACCACTACAGTTAAACTGGTGCTCGCCTAAGGAGCGAGGCAAAAATTTAGGAGTGTGGCTTTATGGGGAAGGGGCATGGCCCATAACACATAACGCTACACATGGTAATGCCTATTACACATTATTCCACCCACAGTAATTCCCATTATATATTATGCTACACATCATGATGCCCCTAACACAGTATACAGCACACCGTAATGACCATATGACATTATGACAAACATTATTCTACACGCAATGCCTGGAGTACTTCTGCATATACCCACAGTAGTAGTGCGGCTTATACATAACGCCCACACTTACCATCAGTAGTAGCGCTGCTTATATATATATATATATATATATATATATATATAAATAAGGCCCACAGTTACATACAGTTACACATACATAACTGCCTATCTATGTGGGTTGCCTGCTAAATATGTTCTGTAATTATTAATTATTTGATGCTTAGATAAGTATTAACTTGGTTCTACAGTGCAATGTTGGAGCTAGACCCCAGGAAGTCTATGGCAGTGTGACATACTCTATTATATATCCCCAGGCAACCCCATCCATGGCTGTAGCAGCTCCTACCTGAGACGCTGGCGGCCAGCTGGCAGTCCCTGCAGCCCGGGGTCTCCTTCTCCTCCTACCTCTTAGGTCTGACCTCCAGCACTCGCTGATCCTTCCTAAGTCTCACCCTCGGCTCCCTACAGCTCCCCTTCCCCCCTGCCTGCCCAGCTTCTCCTTCCTGAGTGAGTGTGGAGTGCGAGTTCCCAGAAGCGCAGCCTGTTCACTCATCACCCCCCACGCGCATGCCGCAGGGTGTGCTCAGTCCCGTGTACACCACGTCCCTGCACAGAAAGGCAGTCACTGCAGCTCGGCGCCTCTTCAGCTCGGTGCCTCCCTGCACTGCAGGAGCTGCTGAGTGGCTAGTGCCTGCCCTGGATGGAAGGAGATGTTTCCTCTTACATCTCTGCTTATAGTGTGCCATTCAAGCTTACCAGTCATAGCATGTCATGGTGTGTCTGTCACTGCATTTTATGGTGTACGGTAAGCCACAAGAGAATCCATTCCATTAAATACACAGTTTAACCGTTACTGAAAACAATATTGTGTCAGTGGATGGTAATCCCTGAAAAAATTGCCACATTCAGGCAGTGGAAACAGTCACTCAGCTTGGCACCTCCTCCCAAGCTTCATTTCTATGCTATTGTATGTCACCGAGCTGAATTGGACCCTAAACCAGGGCTTAAAGTGGTCCTGGAGAGGAGGTGGAACTCATTTCAATTGAGTACCAGGAGGAACAGACCTCAAATGAAGAAGAATCATGGAGCCACCAGAAGCTGAGGAGGGGGATGTGACGCTATTGCCACATGTATCATCTACTGACATGGGTGGTGGGGAAGTTTTTCTGATGGCATTACTGTGCAGGGCTGTGGTGGAGATGGAACGAGTTCCATCTATAATTACAGGTGGTGGAACTCAGCACCCCCTGCTTCCCCCTTTCCACCTCTCTTTAACTCCTGCTCGAAACTACTATTGACCTTATAGTGTTCCCTATAATGATGAAAACTGACACACTTTTGGGGGTTAAAAGGTGCACACTCAAAACCAAAAGCAAGTTCTGCTTTTATCACTATTAGGGATGTGCACCGGACACTATTTCAGGATTTGGTTTTGTTTTAGGATCTGGATCTCCATTCATGAAGTATTATTAACCTCAGTAACATAAATTTCCACTTATTTCCAGTCTATTCTGAACACCTCACAATATTGTTTTTAGGCCAAAAGGTTGCACTGAAGTAGCTGGATGACTAAGTTAAGTGACACAAGTGGGCGGAACAAACACGTGGCACATCTAGGAGTGGAGACTGCAGTGACAAACAGGATGGCAGTTTCACGAACTTCAAAGAGCACATAACTCAAAGAAAAGAGGTGCAAAATGGAACTGTCTTTGGGCCCTCCCTCCCACCCTTTAACAGGACATGCACACTTTAACAAACCAACTATTTCAGTGACAAGGTCTGCCACATGACTGTGGCTGAAATTATTACTTTGTTTGGGCTCACAAAAGAAGCTGCCAATGCTCCAAAGGGCACATAATGCAAACAAAGGAGGTGCAAGATGAAATTGCCTTCTTTTTTGTAAATAGTTTTTATTTACCCCTTGAGTGTTATGCCCAGAAATTTTCCGGGCTCAGCTGTGCTGCCGCAGCAGGCTGTCACGGAAAATTTCTGGGCATATCATTAATATAGAATAGGTGTGCGCCAGTGGTGTCCAGGTGTGCACCATTGGCGCAGCACCTCTAGAGCTTTATGTGGTGGGTTTTGCTGGGGCAGGACAAACCTGCCCTGATAGGTTTGTCCTGCCCCAGCAAAACCCACCACTGAAGGGGTTAAAACACCGGTCAGTACAGAAAGTGTAAAGCAATAAAGAGGAGGAGCTGAGGAGGAAAAATGGATGCTCAAAGCAGGCTGAGCTGATGAATACATACTGGAGTATGATATGGGCATGTGTGGGATAATGTCACTGCGTCGTAATAGGAGCTGGCAAAGACGAGGAGCTGAAAGGGGAAAATGGATGCTCATATAGTAGCTGACAAAGACATCCTGTAGTATGATACAAACAGGTGTGAGATGATGTCACTGCATCATAGTAGGAGCTAACAAATATGAGGAGGAGACATATCCAGTTTAATAAACCCATCATTGCAATGACAGGTGGTCCCCCTGGAAATGTCTTACCAAGTTCTTGTCATAACTACTGTAGCTACAAATATTCCACCTCCATATTGAGAAGACATGAGAAGAGGCAAGAGGAAGAGGACTGTAAGGACAAATAAGCTGCCAATGATACAAAGTGGCAAGGAAAGGCTAAGGACCTGGACTGTGTTAATGCCTTTAGTATTGCTCCAGGATTACAGACCACATCTTCAGTTGACGGTCTTCCTTTATCCCACAACTGTCTGGTACTGTATTGTTGAACTTCACACATGGCAGTACCCCTGGATTGATACGGCACATATTCCAGCACCCAAGGAATTATTCAGCACAATTTGCAGCACCCCTGCAGTAAAAAAACAACTATTTGTAATATTTTTTTTATATTTTTTCTTTATATTTTATGGAGTGGCCCCTTAGTAGTCCCCCACATCAGTCCCCTTAGTGGACCCCAACAGTAAATCCTCATAGTAAGAACTCATATTAATCCCCCATAGTAGTCCTCCATATTAATCACCTTAGTACTCCCCCATAGTAATCCCTCTTCGTAGTCCCCTAAAGTAATTCCACCAGTAGGGTTCCCATAGCTACAACCCGCTGCACCCACCCCCCCACCCCCACACACATGCAGACAGCATGGACATGCACTGTCTGAAATCACATTTAGAATGAAAATGCGCTGATCGACTGGAGTTATAGAAGATCTGGGTCTCACGAGAAACAGCGGGACATCCAAAAAATTGCATGAAGGTGCAAGCCTGCCTCGGATCAGGTACAGTCAGGGGAGGAGGTTTGGTTCTTTAGGAACCGAACGCACTTATCTATGATCACTGCCTTTCCATAATTGAGGTGCAAATGTCCAGAAGGAGCGCTCAAATTGATCTCTTTTTGGATTTACAAACAAAATGAATGCTAATCTGCTGTGTCAGAACGCTGCTTTCCACTTGCCATCTCTTGATCTGACAGGCAGTAGATGCATGGTGGGCCAGGCCAGTAGTGTTGGATAGCTCAGTACCTAGCTCTCTTGTCTTCCTTCTGGTTTTTTACGGGCAGCTCACAATCACTGCAAGATTATAAATGATGGAGTCTGTGCCGAACTGGTGGTATGCCACACATATAGATAGATGGAGAAAGAATGAAAGTCATATAATGAAGTTTTGCAAATGTTCTCCCCACTGATGTGTCCGGAACCCATAAAGAATACACTGGCAAAGGATTTTTTTATCTTTTTCTATGTATATTTTTCTGCTTATCTTTTATAGTATTTGAAGAACTAATAATACAAGCTGCAATCATACTCATTTTTATAGTTATGACTCATTCCATTTGTTGATGAATATGAATTCCTTCTGTTTCCTGTGTGCTGCTATGTTACAAACTATCCTGTGCTCATTCAGCCTTGCCCTACTGTAATCACAGGATTAAGGACATGGTAAATTACTTTTACTAATGGTCAGAATAATCCTTATGGCAGTAGTGTCAAATATATTAATTTTTCCTGGTTACTTTGGATGCACAGCTTCAAGCACTTATCCTATTAATGATGTTTAGATATAACTCTATTTACATTTATTGTACTAGAAAATTACATTTAAAATGTGATTGGTTTCTTTAAATAACATCACCCTTCTTATCTATCAGTTCTTCATGTGTCCCTCAAATTACACTATACTGTCTACAGAAATGTCATACTATGGGACCTACAGTATTTATCAAAATTTAACATGCATACAAAAATGCTCTTTCTGCATGCTTATGACAAAATTAAGTATTACAGGCATCTCCGCAGAAAATAATAAAATGTAGCAGGGATATCTCAGCAAAAAAAGTACTTTCAGCAGCCGTCTCTATGTAGACAGTGATGTAGAGCTATTTATCAAGCTCCAAAAAGCTTGTTAGGAATTTCTGAATGCTCTGCAGTGGGCTCTGCAGGTCAAAATCCAGCAGCATAGTGATAGTGTAAGGGAGTGTGTCAGTGTAATATAGCGCAGGCTGCAGGGGGAGGGAGTGCATCAGTGTGATAGAGCACAGGCCACAGGTTGAGGTGAGTTCATTAGTGTGATAGAGCACAGGCTGCAGTGTGAGGGAGTGCGTCAGTGTGAGGGAGTGTGTCAGTGTAATATAGCACAGGCTGCAGGGTGAGGGAGTGCATTAGTGTGATAGAGCACAGGCTGCAGGGTGAGGGAGTGTGTCAGTGTGAGGGAGTGTGTCAGTTTAATATAGCGCAGGCTGCAGGGTGAGGGAGTGCATCAGTGTGATAGAGCACAGGCTGCAGTGTGAGGGAGTGCATCTGTGTGATAGAGCACAGGCCACAGGTTGAGGTGAGTTCATCAGTGTGATAGAGCGTAAGCCGCAGGGTGAGGTGAGTTCAACAGTGGGATATAGTGCAGGCTGCAGGGTGAGGGAGTGCGTTATTGTGATACAGCGCAGGCCGCAGTGTGAGGGAGCACAGGCCGCAGTGTGAGGGAGTGCATCAGTGTGATATAGCACAGGCTGTAGGGTGAGGGAGTGCATTAGTGTGATAGAGATCGCAAGCCATGGGGTGGAGGAGCGCATCAGTGTGATAGAATGCAGGCTGCAGGGTGCGGGATTGTGTCGGTGTTATAGAGTGCAGGGTGAGGGAGCGCATTGTTGTTACAGTATTGAGCACAGGCAGTGGAGTAAGGGAGTGTGCTAGTGTTATAGAGTACAATCCGTGAGGTGAGGGAGTGGGAAAGAATGCAGACCGCAGTGCGTCCAGTTTATGTTCCAACAAAAGGGGGGTTGAGGGGGTGGGGGCCCCCCAGAGATATCAGTGTATGGGGACCCAAAAATTCTGTTGCCAGCCCTGGCACTGCCTACTCGTATAGCTATATATCTGTCCCTGCACTATGTCAAGGATAGGTACTTTTAATGTAACCAGTGACCAATATTGTTTGCTTCAATAATAATGTGAAGACACATCCTAAATAATTTATAGATGTTTTATCACAATATATGGATCATCCGTGTCTTCATTTTATTAAGATGAATGCAAACAAAAACATTATTTAATGTTTATTGGTCAACTGCCAAATTTATAGAACGTTGTCATTGGTACTCAGTAGGTGTCCAATCCTCGAAACTGCACTTTCCAAATCAAGCCCCCCACCCCCAAGCACAGTACACTTCCCCTTTCCCACCTAAGAACAGTACACTTCCCCTTCCCACCCAAACACCTTACACCTCCCCTTTCTTCCAAAGCATAATACACTTCCTCCTGCTCCCCCAAGCACAGTACAGTTCCCACTTTCCCCTAAACACAGTACACTTCCCCCATAGCTCCCAAGCACAGTATACCTCACCTTTTCCCCCAAGCACAGAACATTGCCCCACCCATGCACAGTACACTTCCCTCTGCCCCAAGCACAGTACACTTCCTCCTTTCACCTCAAGCACAGTACACTTCCTTATTTCCCCTCAAGCACAGTACAGTTTCCCCTCCCCCAAGCACAGTACACTTCCCCTTTCTCCTTAAGCACAGTACACTTCCCCCTTTCCCCTCAAGCACAGTACAGTTCTACCGTCCCCAATAATAGTACACTTACCCCTTTCCCCTTAAGTACAGTACACTTCCGCATTCTCCCACAAGCACAGTACAGTTCCCCCTTCCCAAAACCACAGTACACTTCTCCCCTCTCATATGTTGTCAGGAAAGCCACATTGCTTGCCATGCTCCTCACTTGATTCCCAGCGCTCTGCATCCAGTGCACATTAAAGAGAACTGAGGGAGATGGGGGAGGCAGAGCTTAGTTAGGACCACAATTTAAAGACATTTTTGGCACTAGGTGATTAAGGAGTAATATCCTCTATATTACAATATAATATTCCCTGTTTCCAACTCTGAGCAATTATGTGTACAATCCGATTGGATCCAGATTACCCCTGAAGAAGTCCAAGCAGACGAAATGCATTGGGTTATACTTTTGAACTGATACAATCAGGTGTTGGATCAAATATTGGAATCCTTATGAGAAATGTCTATATGAAGAGAATCTGTTCACTGAATATTTGAATAAACATACTGGATTTTACAATTGTGTTTATATTTTGGTGAAAATATATATAGAGAGCACTTCTATTTCTCTTTTCTTCTATCTTTATCTCCATTCCTCTATTAACAGCCAGGTTCTATAGGAATGCTGCTATACTGTAAGAGCATAATAAGGGCCACCTTCTTTTCTGAGAAATTTACTAAGTGGTTTCTCAGACCACTATACATCCAAGGTCAAATCAGGAATCAATACACCTGAAAAATCTCTGTATCTTTTATTTTATAAAATCTCTCTTTATATATCTTTTTATTGTTTGGAATAAATATATTCTATTTTTAAAGAAGTCTGCTGTTGGTGAAACACATTTAAGCGCACCTCTACATCTTTTCTTTTCATCTCTTTTCATTGGACCTCTATTAACAGCGAGGCCCTAGAGTAGTGCAGCTTTCCAAAAAAGCGCAGGACAAGGTCACAATCCCCTTTTTTCTAAGATATATATATATATATATATATATATATATATATATATATATATATTGGGGCGGAGTGAAAAAACTGAAATTGAGAAATTCAAAATTGGCTAGTGTGGAAAAGTTGTGACTTGACCTGAATAAGAAACATGCAAAAGCTTTTTGATCTGAGTCAACATCTTCTGTTCTGGCAAGAGGCCTGAAGTTTCACTTTTTTGGTGAAAATGACGAAAACTGTGAAGATGCTCCGATCTAGTTAAAATTATGTCATGATGTCTTAGAGTGGTTTATTAATATACTTAAGCTTAGTAAAAGAGAGTACGAGCTTGTCCTAGTGCAAAGTGACTGACTTTGGCGAGAGAAAAAATCCCTGATAAATGACCCATTTTCATGGTTTCAATTGTGAATATGGTGTTTTCTCCGGAACGTGTTTTTATTTTATTTTATTTTTTTGTGGGAGAGAATGCTTTGTAATTGATGTGATCAGGAAAAGAAACTTGGTGAAAAAAAACAGGGTAAATCCCTTTGTTTGCCTTTAATAGAATAGTGCACCTACAGTATGTGAATTCTAATGTCCAACAAATTCTTTACTGAATGCTCCAGTAATTTCAGTTACAATGCATTACACTCTGTTCTTTAGGTGAAGGATTTAAAACACTTCTGTTTATAATGTTTAGAGTTATTTAAAATGATACATTAAACAGTTTACACTGTTACTTGTAATACTTATTGTAACAGTAACTGTTTTTCAATAACAGACTGCAACAATTATTTCTTATTAGCAAGATCTGACAATCAGACACTCTTATTGATAAGACACAATGGGGCAGATGTAGGAAAGATCGTTATGGGGGAGAAGGGGTATCAGCGCACGTTATGTGCACTGATGCCACGTCTCCCCCATGTATGATGGAGCCAGCATGCGGTAAAGGACCTGATCGCAGTAAAAATTTGTTCTCAAAATGGTCAAAAAAATGCTGCACTGCAGGGGGGGGGGGGGGGGCAGATGTAACATGTGCTGAGAGAGTTATTTTGTTTCTGTGCAGGGTAAATTTTGGCTGCTTTATTTTTGCACTGCAATTTAGATTTCAGATTCAACACAGCCCCCCCAAATCTAACTCACTCTGCACATGTTACATCTGCCCCCCCCCCCTGCAGTGCAGCATTTTTTTTGCCCATTTTGAGAACAAATTTTTACTGCGATCAGGTTTGAATAAGGGCCAAAAGGCAGTGATACAACCGTTCACAGAAAAGCCTCATTACCTTTTCACTAGTAATGATGCTGACCATTCATACATTCGGCCTGCTATCATTTAGATAGCAGCACCGATATGGACAGGGGCGCTATGTGCCCCTGTCCTTTACTGCACGCTGGCTCCATCATACATGGGGGAGAAGTGGCATCAGTGCACATAACGTGCGCTGATGCCCCTTCTCCCCCATAACGCCCAGTCATACATCTGCCCCATTGTGTCTTATCAATAACAGTGTCTGGTTGTCAGATCTTGCTAATAAGAAATAACTGTTGCAGTCTGTTATTGAAAAACAGTAACTGTTACAATAAGTATTACAAGTAACAGTGTAAACTGTTTAATGTATCATTTTAAATATCACTAAACATTAGATGTGTTTGTTTATTACATCATAATACACTTCAACGTATTTAATTGTTAATATATTGGCTTATCTTTGGCATAACTATATGCCGTAATGCAGCCCTTTCATGTTCCCAGCATAGGGGATGCAACACTGTTTTTTAAACAAATAAACTAATAAACAAATAAACAGAAGTGTTTTAAATTCTGCACCTAAAGAACAGAGTGTAATGCATTGGTTACTGAACTTACTGGAGCATTCAGTAAAGAGTTTGTTGGACATTAGAATTCACATACTGTAGGTGCACTATTCTATTAAAGGCAAACTAAAGGTATTTACCCAGTTTTTTTCCAGCAAGTTTCTTTTCCTGATCACATCAATTACAGAGCATCCTCTCCCAAAAGAGAAAAAAAAAAAAAAAACACGTTCCGGAGAAAACACCATATTCACAATTGAAACCATGAAAATGGGTCATTTATCAGGGATTTTTTCTCTCGCCAAAGTCAGTCACTTTGCACTAGGACAATCTTGTACTCTCTTTTACTAAGCTAAAGTATATTAATAAACCACTCTAAGACATCATGACATAATTTTAACTAGATCGGAGCATCTGCATAGTTTTCGTCATTTTCACCAAAAAAGTGAAACTTCAGGCCTCTTGCCAGAACAGAAGATGTTGACTGAGATCAAAAAGCTTTTGCACGTTTCTTATTCAGGTCAAGTCACAACTTTCCCACACTAGCCGATTTTGAATTTCTCAATTTCAGTTTTTTCACTCCGCCCTAATATATATATAGATATATCTATCTATCTATCTATCTATCTATCTATCTATCTATCTATATATATATATATATATATATATATATATATATATATATATATATATATATATATATATATACAAACAAACAGATACAGGGTAAAACTGCATTCACCGTTTTCAGGTTAGGGTGCAGAGGCCTGTGACCACATGCTCAAAATAATAAACAGAGAGCTTAGCACTCACCTTAATAAGCTTGCTCACCTCTTAATACACAAATAATTGAATAAATAATAGTGCTTAAGTTCATGGTTTCATCAATGCACTTAAGCTTGCAGCCCATCACCAAGGGACCCCATTTCACTGCAAATCCTACTCTAACAACCAGACTCTTAAGAACCTTGCAACTGCTGTCACATTATAGCCAAACTGGATATCTGATCTATAACGTTTATAGAAGGTCAATATTGGACCCACCACACCACTGAATGTTTTGTACCTTAATACACAGGCAATGTTCACAATTTTTCACATTTATTATAACGGAATGGTATAAAAATCTGTATACAAAACTTTTGTATATGAAGTTTCCAGTATTCTTTCAAAGCGTCAGATGTCAGATGAATGATGAACCGTTTGAGACACACTGCACCAGCTACTAATGGAGTGATTTGGATCCATCCTGTTCCTTTTTTTGAGAAATTGCTCATTATCTTATATTAGAAACCAGATTCTAGTCATATGAGAAGAATCCTTATTACTGATTAAAGATTCATACAACTTCCTACCTTTGAGGTATACCTACATTTGCAGGCTCTGTGAATTAAGGTACATCCAATTTTCAACCGATGTGCTGATGGACGCTTGTCTGCGTCCGCCTGTTAAAGTCTGCTGGGTCATCCCAGTCAGTTTTTAGGGTCAAAAGGAATTGTAGGGACCCTGAAGATTGTGAGACTCAAATTGCAGAAATGGGAGACCATTTTTTTTTATAAAAAAGGTTTCAATAAAACTCTAATAATAAGGGAACAAGAAAGAGTAAGAGAAATAGAGTGAACCACACTATTAAAAAACATAGTAAAAATGAAAACCTACAATGGTCATTTATAAACAGATACCACTCACACTATAAGGAAGTAGAGAAAGTTTTCACGTAAAATTGGAGATTTTTGAAACAGGATCCTGTCATTGGATCACAAATACCAGATAGACTCAATTTTATATATATAAGAGTTCCTTCAATAAAAGACAAACTTGTCAAAAGCGCTATAGAAGTCCAAAAAATAAATTGCATTCAAAGGCAAGGGGAGCAGTATAATAAAATAATTTACAGTAATATACAGTTAATATATGCTCTGAAATGTGACTGTGATTTGCTTTATGTGGGTAAGACCATGAGATGTCTCAAAGTGAGACTGGCCGAGCATATAGGCAATATAAAAAGAGGGCTGGAAACCCACACAGTCTTGTTCCATTTTAAACAAAAACACAATTCTAATCCACGTTTTATTAAAATATTTTTGGGACTAGAACAAATTGTACCTACAGTATGTGGAGAACAAAGGATGTTGATATAAGACTTGCCAAATCTGAGATGAGGTGGATATATAAATTAAAAATGTTAACCCCTCATGGCCTTAATGCTGACTTTGAACTCAATTGTTTTTTATGAATTTTATGTAAGATGGTATTTGAGATATTTTATTGAAAGTGAGATGTCTTGATATATTATCATACCCGCTGCTATATATTTTTTAGATTTGGATTTATTTTTTTTAATTAAAATTTTATTTGTAAAATATTTCAAACATTATAATACATATGCATTTTTTTGTTTGTAATAATATGCAAAAGAGAAATGCATATAAATTAACTAAAAGAAAATTAAACTAAAAAAGAATACAATAAAGGTCGCACACCACTTTTCCTATCCACAAAACACTATGTATATACAGTAAAGGTAGAAAGGATAAAACATTTCAGAGTGGAGGACAAATCATGGCTAAAGCTTGTGCGTTGCACAAGTAAAATGCACTGCCCTTTGAAGGTTATCTTTTTGGGCAGGCGGTAGAGTCTTTATATAAAGGGGGAAATTTACTAAAGGAAATTTGTAAAAAATAGGTCTATTTGTATTTAGAAATACACTTATTTTTGACATTTACTATCCCGAAAATACAGCAATTCGTATTCGTATTGATAGCACATCAATACGAATGCGAATTGCCGTATTTTCGGGATAGTAAATGTCAAAAATAAGTGTATTTCTAAATACAAATACACCTATTTTTTACAAATTTCCTTTAGTAAATTTCCCCCTTTAGTATCCATTTTGAGAAAAACATTTCTGCCTTCACTTCTCTATTAATGGACATTTCTAACCAATCCATATTAAATAAATAACTAATTTGAGGCATTAGCAAAGTAATAGAAAGGTTGTGTGAGGAGACCCACTGAGACAGTATGGTTTTTCTTCCAGCCACTGCAAAATTTTAGCTTTCAGTCTGCTGTATCCCTCAGGAGGTTTATGAGAAGTGGGTGAATAAATATCCTAAAGTGCCCACGTCAGTGAAAGAGTAAAAGTTATACCAAGTGTATTTTGAATATAATTTTGAATAAGTGACCAAAATTGTATGATCTTTGGGCAACTCCACATACAATGATTGACATTTAAAACAGGCCAAGTCTGGTGAGATGCCCATAAGCCATCGCATCCTAGGGGTGATATATGATCTATGTATGAGCTGATACGTAATTTCAGTATAGCATGCAGAGACTAAAGGTGCCCATACAGGGTACAATTGCTGGGTGTGATGAGATGCGTGCTCCTGCGCACATCTCATCACTTAGCTCAAAAGGCTAAGGAGAAAACATCTTAAGGAGACACAAGTCCCATTCAAAGAAACCTTCATAGGAGTCCAGAGTACTGGTTCAAAGTGAGTTACGGTACGCTTACTACTCTCAAGGTTCCATATAAAGAAGTCGCTACATGCCTGTACACCCCTAGATGCAGTGAGTTTGGTGGTACGCCCATTTAGAAGTTCTTTCAACCCCTTTTATAAAATAAATCTATCACTTTTTAGTTAAAAGTAAGTGAGGCATGCTTTCTTTTCTTTTTCCTCACTCACTTAAAATAAAACCTCTACCTTTTATGTACAAAGCTACACATTGCTGTTTTTCTTCTTTTCTTTACCTCTGCACACTTTGGTGCACACCAAAAATCCGGAGAACGGTGAAACTCGGTGGATCTTCTTTCTCTCTCGATGAAAATATACCTTTATACGTTTGAAAAAACCTCTACCAAGAGTGAGTTGTGTACGCTCATCCATCTTAAATCACACAGAATAATTTTTGATTCACATTTATTGAATCTCTAATCACACATTCATTTTCTATTTTTATATATACTTTTGCTGTGAGAAAATTCCTCCATCAAATGTTGTTTGAACACGGAGCACTTTATTGAAAATGACACTTCATGAACATCATAAGGATTGTAACAATATCTTAATTTTTTTATTTTTTAACATTTATATTGTAATTTGCGCCCCACGAGAGTAATCCTCTAACCTTCTTTTTTCTCAAAATTGCACCCTGGGGTGTTGGTGACACCCATAAGGATTCCTATCTAAGGCCGCACTGCACTTTTGAGATAACTGTTGTTTACCTCTATTTTTTTGCTGGGTCTGCAGATATGTTTAATCATAAATATTTTAAAGAAGCAGTTTCCCATTTAAAGGAAAACAAGTCTCCCCATGTAATGCTAGAGCTACTGTTTTAGATTCATTTATCTTGAATCCCGAAATAGACTTGAAATCCTTGAGGAGCCGCAAAAGACAGGTAAAGGCCTCATGTGGAAGCCACGTTGGGGCCATGTGAAAGTGCCTAGTAAGAGGGTCAAGTGCTAAATCAAATAAGAGGGGGGATAAGTGGCATCCCTGAGGGGTACCTTTTTGAAAACAAAACTTTCCGTGTTCAATCCATTCACCGTTAAGAATGCTAAAGAGCTAGCGAATAAAGCAGTGGCATTACTAATTTTGCCCCGCCCGCCTCTCCCCCCCAAGTAAAGCTAACCACCACCCCCTCCAAGTAATATTAACACCCCAAACCCTGCCTTACCCCTCCATGTGCGGTGTCCCCTGCTGGTTTTGTCTGCGGTCCCAGCACTGCTCGTACTCCTCTCCTCCTGGCTCCTGCTGCTATTGAAAACTGACCCCACAAAATGGCTGCCCCTAATAGTAGACTCTTTTAAAGGAGGCTAGAGGAGGCCACCACCTCCTTTAGCATCCTCAAAAACTGTCTGCTGTATGGGGACAGATTTTTTTGAAGGTCAGTTGTCAATAGCAGCAGGAGCCAGGAGGAAAGCCAGGACCGCAGACAAGTAAATCTGCGGTCCCGGCCAGAGAAGCAGCTGGTCCCAGCAGCGGCATAACAATAGCCCCGCAGACCTCCGGCGCCCACACTTTATCAGTACCTCCCCGCTACCATGGGGTCTGTGGTGCTATAGTTATGCCACTAGTATAAAGTGCTAAAAAGCTGTATAAAAGCAGTTCCAAAATTTTGAAGGTGAAGTTATCTAAGGAAAAGAGTCCATGAGACCTGGTCAAACGCTTTGTCAGCGTCAAATCTGACTATCATAGATTTACCATTTAATATGCGAGTTGAAAGAGTTAAAGCCGCTATCACCTATCGTATATTATGTACAGAAGATCTTCCCTTAACAAACCCTTTCTGGGATGGGTGTAATAATTTTGGAAGTATTGTCTGCAATCGTTGGGCTATTAAGGTTGTCAATAGCTTGAAATCTTGATTTAATAGTGAAATAGGATGACATGAATGTATTAAGAGGGGGTCTTTTTCTGGTTTAGGCAGCAAAATAATCATAGTCCACGGCGGGCTTCAGGATCCTCTTCCAGGGCATCTCCGGTCCTAGGGGTGCTTTGCGTGAGTGCGCTGGTGGGCCGTGATGTCACCGGCATGGCTGCAAATACCCCCAATGCACCCCTGGGACTGCAGAAGAAGATCCTGAAGGATGCAGAGGGACCATCAGGGGGACCAGGTAAGTATGTAAAAAAGAAATATAAGAAAAACTGTAAAAATCCCTTATCTGACATGCTTGTGGTCCCGAGCATTTCGGATAAGGGATACTCAACCTGTACTTGTAGAAGAATGTTGATTTCTCACAACATTACCCAGTGATTTACCAGTTTTATTGCCCCATCTGAAGTAACGGTTTCTTTGATAATCTAAAGTGCATTGTGCTCATTCTGTGCATCAAGTGTAAAAGTTGCTTTAGTAACAACATAGTGTTGATGTGTGTTGGGTGTAGCAGATTGTAACAGGGCCGTGTAATACTCGCCAAAGGGGTTTGCACAGGGGGTTTGCACATGCACATAATCGTACATGCACAGACCCCACCATCATAAACTGTGCCAAATTCGGACCCAAATGAACGTGTCAGAATTGGCCTCTTAGTTCACTCAGGCAACCAGGTAGTTTAAAACATAAATAATATATACAAACTAAACTAAGAATTCAGAACAGAAATACCTGACAACTAACAATGCCAGTGGGATACCATAATGCTAGATATTGTGGTTTAGAGCCAGATGTACTAAGCTTAAAAAGTGATAAAATGTAGTGATAAACCACCAGCCAATCAGCTCCTACCTACCATGTCACAGACTGTGTTTGAAAAATGTCAGATAGTAGCTGATTGGCTGGTGGTTTTTCACTCTCCATTTTATCACTTTTCAAGCTTAGTACATCTGGCCCTTAGTCACTTCAACCTACTCCTCAAAATCGTCCGCCAGTCTAAAAGTAAAAATGCTTATGGCAGTCTCTGACAAGTAAACATGATAATACCAATTAATGCCAGTTTTCAACAAGTGACCAAGTTCTCAGTCCTTAAAACCCCAGGTAACAAACTCTGCATTTGGAATGGTAAATGTGACTTGTCCATTGCTTGTCATAAATCAGTATTCAGCAGAAAAATAGCATCCAGGGGAAACATGCTGAAGTATGATTTCCTTGACAGTCTCCACATGAGTATAACATATAGGACTACCAGAACTTGACAGAGCACAACTTTTTGATCAATTCCAAAATGAATAAATCTCCTTGGTCTAATGCAGCCTCTATAATGCTCCTTTCCATACGTCATGTTTACAAGGAAAGGCACTGGTATAGATCTAATACACCATTGGTTGGTGTGTATTGGCACATTTGTACAAGTTTGTAGGTGCATAGCAGATATGAGCAAGGAGGTTAGGCCACATATTGATTTTAAACCAGAGTAGATACTGTATTATAAAACATAGGACAGATAGATGACAAAAAGCTGTCAATATGGTATGGTATGGTAGAAATCTCTATTGGACTAAGTACTGTAAAGCAATACAGCACGGTGGCACTCCAATAACAGAGTGACAGACTTAGGCACATGCAAATACTTTTATAGAGGCATGTAAACTACACTTGAAACTGAAATTTTCATAGTCTGACCTTCAAATTGGGTCATGAACAATAAAACACATTAAGAGTAAGCACATAGCAGTGTCATATTTCCAGGTGTACTGGAAATAAAATCCTACTGGATTTTTGTGCCTCACATTCTTGGAAGGGAAATATTGACTGAGAAGAATGGAACTTAAATACAGTGCATTAGTTGCTAATGATGCCCAGCAGAGAGGGAGTTTAACCATTTGTATAATTTGTATACATTAAGCTCCCTTCAGGCGCAAATAATTTCCTGTCACAAAAATTACTGATCTATAAAGTCATAAATTATCCTTCTTGCAGTGTACATACAACAGGGTACAGTATAAAGACCTACCATCCCACAATAACAGGTTACACATAATATGTCAAAAATGCATATACATTTATAACAATTCCCAAGCTACTTCCATGGCAATTTCTTACATGATCTGTGAACTGTTAATGGGAAAACATGTGGTGCAATCAGACACTTGGAATAAATTACTTATTCTTAAGAAATAAATGCATTTCTGTTATGTAGACAGTGTCTAGGTTGACAGTCAATAAGTTGACACCATAAGGTCAACATGAATTAGGGTCATCAGGTAATAAAGATTGACAGCTAAAAGGTCAACAGGTACAAATGGTTGACATGACAATAGTCAAAACACAAATGGTCAATATATAAAAAAAAAAAATATTTTTTACCAACAATTGCTTGATTTACTACCCAGGTGGACTATGGTATAGTATAGTAAACGTGGATACATTTTTTTACTGATGACGGTGACATATTATGAAACATACAAGAGCCAAAAAGATGTAAAACGTGTCAACCTTTGTAATGTTGACCTTTTTAAGCTGTTAACCTTTTGTAACTGTCAGCCTGATGTGTGTTGATAATTTGGTGTCCACGTATTGAACCAGCAGCAAAATAAGGCACTATTGTATACTAATGTACTTTATCCTTTTAGCAATTATTGTGAAACATTTCCCTTTTGATGTCCTTAGGTCAGTTTCTGTGGGGCAGTTTTATTAAGCTTGGAGAAGAGATAAACAGGAGATAAAGCGGAGAAAAGGTAAAAGGAGATAAAGCACAGCCAATCAGCTGTGTTTGAAAAAGACAGTTGGGAGTTGATTGGCTGTGCTTTATCTCCTTTTACCTTTTCTCCACTTTATCTCCAGTTTATCTCTTCTCCAAGCTTAATAAATCTGCCCCTGAGTCAGAAGCAGGTGCAGTGTTTTACCTATCCCATCTAAACTTGCACCAGCCATATGGCAGATGCAGTTTGACTGACTGAGTATGTCCTTCTGTGTTAGCTGCTTTGTGTTTTTGGACATACAGTAGCCACATTCAGTGAAATTACCACATTAGCTTTGTTACCACTGTTATCTTCCATAAATACCCATTAAGAGTATGTACTGAGCACAGCTAATTGCATGTTCTGGATATATATTGATCTTGGTGTTTTAGGGGTAAATTTATTAAGCTCGGTAAAGTGATAAAGGGGCCCATTTATCAACTAACATTTGCGGCTAAATCCCCGAAAACACCCGTTTTCGGGGGTTAACCGCAAATATTACGTTTCACCTAAATGTATTAAAGGGGGACCGCAGCAGGGATCTCCGATCCCTGCTGCGATCCTCCCTGCAGTGCCGACGGCCGCATCCCCCATAGGTTTCTATGGGGGATGTGAAGCTGCCCGATGTATCAACATCGGGCAGCCCGGCATCACACCCCTGGGCTATCGCCATTCTGGGATGGCGATAGCCCATTGTAGCCTATGGCTACACATCGCACTGCCCGAGCAGGGCAGTGTGGTAAGAGGGGTCGGCGGGGGTCAGCGCATAACCGCGCATGCGCTGAACTCCCGGCTTCTGGCTTAGCACTTTGCAGGGACGGGCTCCTTTCGGAGTCCTGTCCCTGCAGTGCCAGGGATGATACATCCCAGTGATTTGATCGCTTTTTACAATGTGATCCTGGGCGGTAATATTCCGCCCAGATCGCATTGTAAATGTCTGGTTTTTATCACCGGCCAATCAGTTCCTACCTGTTATTTTTCAAACCAAGAATGTAACTTAACAGTTAGGAGCTGATTGGCCGGTAATAAAAACCAGACAGTTTATCACTTCACCGAGTTTAATAAATCTGCCCCTGAGTTTTGCAAAACCACTTTCACATGTTTTGGTTCTGTATTTTTTATAAATTTTATAATTTGTTAAAACCATGTAATTCAGGACCAATTTTGTTCCTACAGTACTATTAACCTCAATAACATTCATTTCCAGTAATTTTTAGTTCAGTATAGGTCAAAGGTTGACTGGTTAAACACAATGACAGAGCAGTGGCACAAACACAACACATTTACTTTAAGAACATAGCACATCTATGAAACACTGCGGCACAGCAGTGGCCAACAGAATGACAATAAACTATATAGTACACCCCATAGAATGATTTCAAAAGAAGAAGCTGCAGAGCGGTAAAGAAAATTGCAATGAAATATGTTTGTAGTGAATGGCAGGTAAAGGAAGGATTGATTGATTGATTGATAGATAGATAGATAGATAGATAGATAGATAGATAGATAGATAAGTTAGTTCATTTAAATGTTTGATTGACTAAGAAAACTTATAAGCAGAGAAGATATGGCAGGCAGGTCAGCCTACTATAGTATGTTCTTTAACCCTTGTTGGCAATCTTTGACTATAAATATTGCTCTTCAGTCATTGGGCCCTTATTCTGATCGGTGCGGCCGTTCGCGAATTCTTTCGGTGCGGTCCGCGCGCCACGCTGTGCGGTGGCGTACGGCTAACGTCCGTAGAAACGCCCACGTGTCCTCCGCATTCGGACGGACTCACTCTTTAAGATCAGGGCGTGTTTACGGACGACATACAAACCATGCGTGTGCGGGGAAAACAGTCAGATTCTTCACGGTGTGACCGCGTATGCACGGCCTTCCCGTGTCAGAACGCACGCGAGCCGGCCACTACGCACAGATGCGGTGTACTTACGCACAAAACCAGACTACTCTTATCTGAGTTCCCAAATAGATCACATGACACACTTAGGCAATTATCAAACCACTTTGAAAACAGATTGTTGCTCCTGGTCATCTCTTATTTATCTAATTGATCCTTAAACACTTACAAGCACTATACATTAACCATAACATTCCCTTAGTGGAATAAAAATCTGATCTACCCTTTTGCTGTGTACATAACTAAACATCAACATTTTTTTTTATATGCTATTTATACTTTTAATGTAAAATACTAAAATAACACACAGACAACTTCTTAATCCAACCGTAACTTTTATTTACATTAACATAAATTTAAAAAAAAATTAATCGAGGAGCAGGTCAGAGAGGTCCTGAAGATGGCCAGCCGTCCTCAGAAGGTCCTCCCGCATCCTCATGATGGCCGCACGCACACCCTGGGCTGCCTCCTGGTAATCTGTAGGCATGAGAAAGGGGGTACAACATTAATTATGCTACTCACGTACACCTTGTACAGTCAATTCTAAGTACCTACACCATGAGAAATCATACATACAAACATATACTTAGCCAATCCTGTATGTAATGGCAGCAAATATATGATCATGATGCTGCCACCACACACACACACACACACACACACATACACACATACACACATACACATACACACACACACACACATACACATACATACACACACACATACACACACACATACACACACACACATACACACTTGTGTGACATATACATTTCACAATCTATATATCAAAATCACAACCACACTTGAGGATCACTCACAGTTGTCCTGCCCAAAGACTCCTCACTCAACTCAAAACATACACCCACTACAACATGCCACATTTACCCATACATATATACCTGCATGTAACTGCTTAATAGCTAAACTGCATGATAGATAGATACATAGATAGATAGATAGAGAGAGAGATAGACAGAGAGAGAGATAGAGAGATAGAGAGAGAGAGAGATAGAGAGAGAGAGAGATAGAATAGATACCACATTAAAAGGCTAGCCTAGTCCCTCTACCCATTACTTCATGATTCCTTGTCACATTGCCAGATAGGTGAAAGTGCTGCACTAATCCGCTTCCATACACCAAACAATTTCTAAGGTCAATCCATCCTACATAATACCTTTCAAAAATACATGACAACAACACGGGCCCACTGGCTAGAGGGGGGCCCAGGGGAACTGGCCACTTGGGACTCCAGTATAAATCAGGCCTGCCCATATTCCATTAATGTTTTATTGTTGCTTCTATACAAAGACCCTCCATAAATAAACACTCATCACCTACATGAGCATCCAGATTGTACGTTTGCAGCATGGTCCTATAAGGGCAAAGTGTGTCTGTTGTTTTCCATTTTGTTGGACTACTCTTTACTATATTATAGCAAAATGTAATCAGCTGTGCGACATAACAAACTGTACCTAAGTCAGTAATGATGCATTACGTCTACTTACCCCTGCCAGCCAGCTCCGCCATCTCTTCTTCCTCCACATTGGGAGGTGGTGGCAAATCGGGGAGGGGTAGGTTGATCTCCTCCTCCTCTTGGTACACGGGGGGGGGAGGTAGACAGAGGAGGTTGGTGAGTGGCTAGGGGGAGGGGTGTGTGTAGGGGTGGTGGAGGTGAGGTATTCCACCTCCTGGCGGCCCTCAACCTCCTCCTCCATCTCCACCTGTCCCGCCTCCTCCACCTCCACCTGGCCCTCCACTTCTTCCTCCTGGGCCTCCTCCTGGGCCTCCTCCTGGGCCTCCTCCTGGGCCTCCTCCTGTGCCTCCTCCTGGGCCTCCTCCTGGGCCTCCTCCTGTGCCTCCTCCTGGGCTTCGTCTGTGGCCTCCTCACGGGCCTGTCTGGCTCTCTCCCGCGCTGTGGGTTTAACAAACAAAATGGTTGAGTGTCATTTGACATTCAATGTTATTAGTATTCTACAATAAAAATGATATGATATTATATAAAAACATTTGTTGTTTTACTTTTCAAACATTACCTGTAAATCTCTTTTTTTTCGACCAGTAGTCAATGAGGCAAATTAGATAAATGGCTGCGAGTTCACATAATACAGCCACATTAGTAGAGAATAAAGAATTAAAATCACTATAACAAGTACATATCATAACCACATTATATATGTGGCATTTCTATGTCATCAACACACAATTGACCTCATGTAATATTAATATTCAATAATGTGAAAATGATAACATTCACTGGGCTGGATGCACTAAGCTTCAAAAGTGATACAATGGAGAGTGATAATCAGGCAGCCAATCAGCTCATACCTGCCATGTCACAGACTGTGTTTGAAAAATGACAGGTAGAAGTAGATTGGCTGCCTGTATATTACTCTCCATTTTATGACTTTTGAAGCTTTGAGAATCGGGCCCACTGTCAAAAATGTGTATTCAGCGAAAATACTTACAGCGTTGGAGACGCCGCCTCAGAGCCTGCAGACGCTCCGGCTCCCGCCTCCGCAGGTCAGACCATCGCCTCTCCAATTGGGCGATGGTCCTTCGCACATTGGTGCGGGCGAAGATTCGGCGCCGGGCCGCCACGTATGCCCGCCGCTTGTCCCGGTTTGATATAAATGGCCCTGCTTGCCCCAGCCTCCTCTCCATCACTGCCACCAGCGAGAGCAGCTCCGCAGTGGAGAATGGTTGTGCTCGCTGGTAGGCAGCCATTTTAGCAATGGCACAAAGCAAACAATCATGTGCTGTCATTGGTTGGTCAGAGTGATATTTGGTATTAACTTTATTGTTCATTTTTACACTAACAGCGTGTATGCGCCCGAACATACGGCTAACCCATTGCATCGCACCCCCATCCTAAACACACACTCTAAACTATGATGTATACACATTATATATAATCTATAACATTCACCAAACATGGGTATAAGCACCAGGTGAAATAGTCTGCATCACTAGACACTGACACCTAACTCAAAAAGGTACTAAACAGCTATTTTAGAATGAAAGCTATGCAACCAAAACATAGCAAATAGTGGCAGACCTTTTCCCCAAATTAGGCCATGCTGCCATGTGTACACTTACCTTCTACTGGGCCATACTACAGAGGTGGAATCAAAAGTAGCTAGCATCCAGCATGAATTTGGAGTGCTTTCACATGTGATTTTGATGCTAGCACTGATTACTTGTGGCTAAGTGGTGGACTGGATTGACATATGGAATGGGTAGTGTCAGCTGTACTACATACCAAACAAGTGCACAGTACAGATGTACATTCAAATATACATTTCATGTGTGACCTCAGTTTTATTTGGTCTTTGGTGTTGAAAGCAGCATTTAGCTACTAAATCAGACTTACTCATTAAGCCAGGTTTTTGTGAAATATTTAGCCACACCAAGGGGCGTTCCGTATGCGCCGCACAGTTGACGCTGCCATACGGAACGCGGCCGTACGGAACGCAGGTTGCAGCTGATTAACGCCAATTACAGAAATAGTATTTAAAGTGGTCCTAGAAAGGCAAACAGTTGTTGCAAACATGGCTGGCTCAGAGTCTGAGGAAGAACAGGTGGTGCAGAACCTCTTGGCCCGCATGGAGTCCAACACCACCTATGTCCCCCTCAACCCAGAACAGCCAGATGGGCCATCCACATCTGGCCAAGCTGCAGCTGGCCCATCCTCAGCAGAATCATTGGGAACACAGCAGGTGGCTTCCCAACAGAGTAGCCAGGCCAGCACTTCAAGTACAGCAACCGGTGGCCGTGGCCGTGGCCGTGCCCGTGGCCGTGTCCGCAGTCGGGCAACAGAGGAACCAACCACCAGAAACATGGCATATGAACCGCAGGAGCTTGCCATCCTGGTGACCCGGGCACGTGATTTGATAGAGTGCCCAGCGGTAAAGTTGACACACACAAGGAGATGGAAGATCTGGGAGGAGATAACGGCGGAGATTAATGCAGTGGCTCCACAAGTTCGTGAGACGGAGCACGTTAAGAAGAGGCAAGTACATGTGTTTTACATTTGAGCAGTTCAAGTCCAGTAATGTTTACATTCAATATTAGATGGAGTTGGTCAATGGGTGGTCACGTTGCTTGGAGGCACAGAACTGTTTGCCATGATATTGATTTGATAGTTATTGTAGGGTGACTGTGGTTATATCCTCTAAGGGTTGTTTTTAAAAAATAATATATTTTAAGTTTGGTGTCAGGAGGCACATGTTGTATTGTTTCACATTGCAATGGGTGCTACAGCAAACATGAGGAGTGACATGTATTAATATGTACACTTTGATTGCAGGTGGCATGACTTCAAAGGCAACCTCAAGAAGAAATTGACCGAGCGGTGGCAACACAGCCACACCTCTGGGGCTGGCCCCATGCCTGCCAAGCTGAAGCTCACCCCCCTGGAAGAGATTGCACAGTGATGCATAGCAGTGGAGGAGGTCCGGGGGGTGAGCACCATAGACAGCGAGTCCCCAGCGGAAGTGATGGCTTCTACGCTTGAAGGTAATTATTTGCCAGGCCATAAGTAGATGTTTTGCATGGAATGTGTGGTAATTGGTATTTTCTCCTTCAACAGCATCCCCACCGCTTGGTCAAGAATCTCTTGAGGAGGTTGTGGAGTCTGTGCCACCTGGCCCCAGTAGCAGGCCCGTGCAGCAGCAGCCGCCAATGTCCGCGGCTGAATTGTCCACGTGGGGCCGTATGCTAGACAGTATTGTGCAGCAGGGAGACTCGGCATTCGAGCGGGTGCGTAGGGCCGAGAAGGTGCTGCAGGGTTTGACCACCAGCCAGCAGAGTATCGCTTGGAGCCTGCAGGCTATGGCTGTCACCCAGCAATCCATTGCTGCTAGCCTGCAGGTGCTGGCTGATCAAGCCCTGCGGCAAAATGACCTCCTCCTCCGCCATAATGAGCTTATGGTGGAGCTAGTTAACAGCAATCATCACTCCCTGCTGCCAGAGGGGGAAGAACATCCCCCCCCTCCCCAGCATGTGCTCCACGTGACCCTCCATCTGAGCGTGGCCGTGGGCGAGGCCGAAGAGCTGCTGCACGTGGCAAGGAGCCTGCCAGGGGCAAACGTGCTCGCAAATGAACTTGTGTCCCCATTAATCTCCACCGTTATGTATTCACAAATCTTCCATCGAGCTGTGTGTGTCAGCATCCGCTGTCAAATTCCGTGCCGAGGGTCACCACATTTGCCCGCGGTTCAAATGTCATGTTTGGTTCCCCTGATGCCCTGTTTGGCCTAGCATTACTGTGTGCTGTACTTGAAGTGTTGTTGCTGTACTTTTGTTGTGAAGCCACCTGATGTGTTCCTAATGATTCTGCTGTGGCTATTTTTTATATATTATTTAATTTTTGTCCTGTTATGGTACCATTTATTTTGTGATGGTTTTGCAAATATTTTCTTTGTTGATTTAATAAATGTTATTTTTGGCCCCAAAATGTCTGGATTAATTGATACATGCAGAAGTGACATGTGTATTAGTAATATGAAGCTGTGTTCATTATTTGCAGTGTAAAAGTGTGTGCAAACTGCAGCATATATGTGTGTGTTTAGTAATGGTCCATTTAAGGTGCATTGGTTTCAATTGAAGCAGTGAGAAGCGTGTAATTTAGAAGTAATGAGTAAATTAGGTGATTGTATTGTGTTCACCTGACATTGGTTGAGGTGCGTCCGTCCTGATTAGGCGTTCCGATTGCCTAGCGCATGACCGAGTGGTGTCCGCTAAGCAATAGTAGCCTTTTGGACACCGCACATTTCTTCCCTTTTTGTTCGCGTGCATTCGGTGTGCTGTCCGAATGCACGCCCACCAAAATAAGTGTACTCCCCCGTGTCCGCCCATGTTTCCGCCCAGTTTAGCCCATTTTGAAACTACGCCCCTGTGTCATTCCGCATGACACCCATAACACACCCATATTGGCCGAGTGATTGCGGTGCACATTTCTGTACGGTATTAGTGAGAACAAGTACGGAGACCATACGTGGCACATGCGCATTGCGTTCCCCACGCATGCGCAGACGGCTAAAAAACGCGATCCGAAAGAATTCGGGAAAGTACGCACCAATCAGAATAAGGGCCATTGTCTGGAAATTTTGACTATTTACATTGATATTCAACACTTGCCAGGAATCCTTAACTATTAACATTGCTATTCAACCCTTTTAGAAAATCTGGACTATTGTATTAACAATGTTATGTTTTTTTTTGTATAAAGATGTGTTGCAAATGGTATGCAAAAGCAAAAACCATTAAAAATGTTTTTGTCTATGCAAACAAAGGTCCTCAATGACCAGAAATATGAAGATTGGTGCAAGATGGAATTGTCTTTAGGTCCTCCAACTTAATAAACCAAGCACCCTTTGCGTCTGAAGTGCTTGATTTGTTTAGGCCTCCTACAAAGCAATTTGGGAAGCACTGCCACTGATCATTACTGAGAAGGTTGTTGATGAGGATGTGACGGCGAAGCTTGCATAGCACATGCATAGATAGGGAATAGCATGTTATTATTTTACTAATTATTATAAATATGTTGCATGAACTGTCTGCAAATAATATATCAGGGAGGAGGTGCCTAAATAGTTAAAATCCCCATCCATACTAACGTTGGCCTAACAAATCATACAGATGTCTTCAAATGTTTCCAGGAATTGGGTAAAATGAACTCAACTCCACACTCAAGATGTTTTTGTTCTGATGGCCAGGCATTACAATGGCATTATTTTTATAATGAGCAAGAACTGCTACCATTGGTGGCTGACATACACATACTTTATTTCTAAACTGTCCACATCAAGATTTGTGTTCATCTATGACATACAACTCTGTGCGATTGGTATGGTGGTATGGGTGTGATTAAGGACAGACACATATAGACTGGAGACAGTAGAACCATGATGTATTTGAGACTAAAATCGACATAGTAACAGGTTCAACTTCAGATACATTTGTCAAAAGATTATGTGCTCATGATATCAACAATGTCGTAGGTAGTACCAATATTCAAAAAAGGAAAAAGGGATGATCCAGTTAACTACAGACCTGTGAGCTTAACATCAATAGTGGGTAAATTATTTGAGGGATTTTTAAGGGATGGTATCCAAAAATAGTTAGAGCTTCACAGGCTAATCAGTATTAACCAACATGGGTTTGTGAAGAATCGTTCATGCCAAACAAATTTACTAGGCTTTAATGAGGATATCTAACAACCTTGATAATGGAAATGCAGTAGATGTGGTCTTCCTAGATTTTGCTAAGGCTTTTGACATGGTTCCGAATAAGAGGTTGATAAATAAAATGGAAAATCTGGGACTAGGGAAAAGTATTTGTAATTTGGTAAGGAACTGGCTGCTTAATAGAGAACAGAGAGTGGTTGTAAACGGCGCGATACCAGTACTAAGTGGAGTGCCACAGTGGTCGGTGCTAGGGCCCCTTTTATTAATATATTTATTAATGATATTGGGGTGGGTATACTCAGAAATGTTTCCATCTTTGCTGATGACACAAAACTGAGCAGAGTAATAAGATCAACCGAGGATCTCTCCACGCCACAGAGCGATCTTAATAAATTAAACAAGTTGGCAAAAAGGTAGAAAATTTGGTTCAATGTGGATAAATGCAAGGTTATGCATCTTGGGAAACATAACGAATGTGATAGCTATAACCTAAGTGGGGAGACACTGAGTAATTCAAAACTTGAAAAGGACCTAGGAGTCCAAATATATATAAAACTGGGGTCTAGTTGCATATGTCATATAGCAACAAATAAGGCAAACAGGATATTAGCATGCATAAAAAGGGGTATGGAGACTAGGAATTCAAATGTAATTATGCTACTGTACAAAGCATTGGTTAGACCACATCTAGAATACTGGGTACAATTATGGGCCCCGCACTATAAAAAGGACATCATAGAACTGGAAATAGTCCAAAGAAGAGCGACAAAGCTAATAAAGGGAATGGAGAATTTAAGCTATGTAGATAGATTAAACCATTTAGGATTGTTTACGCTAGAAAAGAGACGATTAAGGGGGGACATGCACATGTACAAATATATCAAGGGCCAATATAAGGAACTGTCAGACGCCCTTTTAACTGTAAGGAAGGACTCAAGGACACAAGGTCTTGGTTTTAGATTAGAAAAAAACATTTTTTTTTACAGTCACGGCCAAACTTTGGTACTCTCTTCCTGGAGATGTGGTGGCGGCAGACACAATAAATACGTTTAAAATAAGGTTGGAAACATCTATTGGTTAAAAACATCCATGGGTTCAAACAATAATCATAATCTGTCCTTAAACATATCAGTATACACTACGTATAACAAGGGATGAAGCTAATACGCCTAGGTTGAACTGGATGGATGTAAGTCTTTATTCAGCCTTAAATACTATGTAATTATATGTAAAAATCATTATGTCCAAAAGCCATAAATCGGCCAGGCTAAAACTGAACAGAGTCGGCAACATAACAATATACATGTTGATTTACAAGCATGTTTACATTAACACTGGCAAAATCATTGAAATGCTGTAAGCTGCATTATAAACTTAGTGCAGCTGACATAAACCTGCCAATCTCCGTTCCACAAACTGATTGTCAAAATAACATATGTATTTCATCAAGAGGTTTATATATTTTAGGTGCTGGAGGGTTGGTACAAAAGACTTAATGATGATGACGGTTTGCAAATTGTCATAAAGCTTCTAGTGTTCAAACCATACGTTTCTTTGCTATATTTAATAACTTCAATCAATTTGCAACTGTCTGTTTACTTTAGTTGATTTTCTTTTGAATGGAGACCATGGCAGGAGAGATGTTTTCATTATTTCGTTTTTAAAGGCATAAGAATTGTATCTGGCAGAATTCTGTATGGCAGTATGGATGGTGTAATGGTTAGCATTACTGCCTCACAGCGCTGAGGTCATGGGTTCAACTCCCACCATGGCTCTAACTGTGCGTATATTCTCCCCGCACTTGCGTGGGTTTCCTCTGGGTACTCCGGTTTCCTCCCACAATCCAAAAATATACTGGTAGGCTAATTGCCTCCAAACAAAATTAACCCTAGAATGTCTGTGTGTGTGTGTGTGTATATGTGGTAGGGAATATAGATTGTAAGCTCCACTGGGGCAGGGACTGATGTGAATGTTCAACTATTCTCTGTAAAGCTCTGCGGAATATGTGTGCGCTATATAAGAAACTGTTAATAAATAAATAATAATCTGGAGGTGTTGTACAGCATTTATGTTTTTTTTAAAATATGGTAAATTTCACTTTCAATTTTACAGCTTTATACTCTCCTGTGCATCTGACAACATTGTGCAATATACTTATAATGTAGTGTATTAGAACATGTTCTTGTTAAATTATTAGATCCTGAACAATAGGATAATGCCAAGTAACTTTTTTAACTAATGTTTGCATATCCTAATCTAGAACCAGGTACACACCCACATTGCAAGGTTAATAATAACCCCAGTGTATATGTGTGTATACATGTGGCAGGGAATGTAGATTATAAAATCCACTGGGGCAGAGACTGTTGTGAATAACTATTAATTTTTTCTGTAAATAAGTATTAATTAATAACATGTCAGCAATAGAAAGCCTTACCCAACCAATGCCCATGTCTCCAAATTAAGAAGATAAAAACTGCACTATATGCTATCTACACATCCAAGGCTAGAAATGCTCTCTGCCACACACATAATAAATTATACATATATGCAAATTAAGCTAAGAGACTTTTGGTCCGAAATTTAAAAACGAATTTCTGTAAGTGGCATCTTTAAGATTAAAAAAACAGGTCAGTTATCTTCATATGTATATATAGTCTAATAGTCTTTTAAAATAAGTCTGAATAATGAGTGCACCTGTGCACCTGCCAGGTGACCTGGGACATGTGCACTGTTGGGGTTACTTAAAGACCAGGGTTGGGAATGACTGCCAAAGAAAAAAGGTATAGTTGTATCTTGCCGAATAACTGTCAGGTCTTCATTCCACTACCATACATTTATTATATAATGCCACATTGTTGTCTTGTGTCTTAATTTTAGATAAGGTTTAGTAAAGTTAAGAAGCTAAGGTATGGTCACTTATAGTATGTATTATCTGACCTCTGACCTTAGGTTTAGAGCAGTGGTCAGGGAACTCGGTCCTCATTACCCCACACAGTGCATGTTTTGCTGGTAACCCAGCAGGTGCACAGGTGTACTAATTACTCACAGACACATATTATAAGGTCCGCAGGTGGAGTTAATTATTTCACTTGTGATTCTGTGAGGAGACCTGCAAAATATGCACTGCGTGGGGTAATGAGGACCGAGTTCCCTGACCACTGGTTTAGAGTAATTTAGGCACAAACAGGGCAGAAAGCTTTGAAATCACAAATTCATACCTCCCAACATGACCCTCTCCAGGAGGGACACATTGCTCTGTTTCTGGACTTCTCTCTTAATTTATGATTACCATCACCTGTGGTGAAACGCCTTTCTTGTCCATTAACCTGTTTAAAACAGGTGATGGCAATCATTAATTAAGAGGAAAGTCCAGAAATAGAGCATTCTGTCCCTCCTGGAGAGGGTCATGTTGGGAGGTATGCAAATCAGGATCAAATTGGGGTAATAAATGTAGTTTGAGGGCTTGGTTAATCAAGGTAGCTATTGGTGTCATCCAATAGGGCTTAAGTGTTTGTCAGTGGGTGGAGTTTATTTTATTATTTAGATCTAGCTTTACACTCATCTAGCCAGATCTAGCTTTACACTCATCTTTCCCTTTTGTGGTAAAGAGAACGCTCAGCTGCTGAATTCTGAAGTTTGCGCTCCTCTTCAATATGTTGGGTAAGCATGTAAACTGGGACTAGTGGCACCTCTAGAGTGAGTGAGCCTTAAATGTGGATCTACCGTATATAATAATGCACTGATGTTTATGAGTGACTTATTTCTATGGTGCCATTGATTGAGCAGGGCACATCATATATTAAAGCTCCTTGTCTTTAGATGTGCAGAATTTAAGAGATAGGGGGTCAATCAATGTGGAGTGGTCCAGTCCTTGTTGCTTGATTTGTGTGTGTGTGTGTGTGAAGATCAATGTAAGTTAGTAGTCAGAAATCACCATTACCTTTCTTTTATTTACATTCATATGAAGATGGTGGACATTTTAGCATCATGGCATATGACATTTTTCACGGTTGTTGATGTTTGGGGTAAATGAAATATCTCAGCTCATAAAAGTCATAAAAAAGCTAAACTTCCATCTTATTAAATAAACTCCTATGAGAGGCAACTGTAAATAAAAAGAACAATAATTGGAGTTTGATATTTGATGTGGAACAAAGTTACATCAAGCCAAAAACCTTGGAAAACCCAAATATGACCGTCATTGTACAGCACGGGGGGGGGGTGTAGGGCAACAATGATGCGATTCTCACTATTTGGTCCCCACAGATCACCCCCGGAAGGGGGATTGCAGGAAACTGGCAGCAATGTGGGGGGACTTGACCACCTTTTTAGGGTGGCTATGAGGCCATTCCAGAAGGGTAGGCAAGTTTTACACCAAGCAAGTTTAATTCATAAAAGTGACGTTTAATCCTGTTTGGGAAATCCTATCCATATTATTGGATGCTGAATGCTACCCACAGTTAAAGTATCTATGCAGTTGAGAAATATAGCTGTTTTTACTCTGAACATATCAGTATATGGAAGAATAATATCTGGTTCACAGTCAATCTAAAAAATGTAACCATAAACTTCTCTATTAGACTTTTTTCATGAATGCTCTTTGGTGCTTAATTAACACAAATGAGAAAATATTTTCTGTAACATGCTATCCCATGTTAATAAACTATTATGTGCTAACTTTGAGGCATCAGAGTAAAACCAAGCAACAACAACGTTTAGAGCAAAGGCAATGTCACAGCAGAACAAGTGAGGTTCTGCATGAAGGCAAATTTCACACTGTATTTCGAAATTAGCATTTTGTGAAATATAAAGTCTATAAGTATAGCTGGGGAGATGACAACCAATTAACTACTTTTTTATGTGGGTGTGCTAAGAGTAGAGATAGGAAGCAAGCAGTGTCTTGCATAATTATAACCAGGCAAACTAAGTCCGAAGATAACGAAGAGTATTTACCATAATACCATAATAGTGCCCATAGGGTTAAAGGGAGCAATTTAATCTTGCAACAGTACCCCATAGCCTGATTCATCTGCAGTAATGTGCAAGTGAGTCTAATAAAGCACCACGGACATGTTTAACTCATTACAAATAAACATTGACGATTATAATTAGATGGGAAGGGAAAGGTTTAATATGATATTAAAAAGGCCTAAAAACTATGCATCATTTTAATCATAGCATATCCTCCAACATGACCCATTCCATTAGGTACAAAATGCTCTGTTCCTTGACTTCCCTGCCAGTGGCATATACAGAGGTGGGGCTCCAGCACAGTTCAAAATTCAAAGAGGGGGGGGTCACATCAACTGTCCAGGACAGTGATTCCAGGACAGTGATATTTCTGGTGGCAGTAGGTATGGCTTACCTTTTTGAATATTGGACTGTGCTGCAGGCTCACATCTGCAACTGCCACTGGCAAGGAAGTCCAGGACAGGGCATTTTTTACCTAATGGAATGGGTCATGTTGGAGGGTATGCCATACTGTAGTTGATAGTGTAGACTTATGGAAGACTGTAACAAACATTTGTATACATATACCCATATAGTGTACACTATGTGATGGATCATGAGTTATGTTGTGGTGGAGAGCTGAGTAAAAGTTCAATATCAAATATTCAGTAATAGATTGTCAGTCAATAAATGTCTTCCCCTCAAAGATGCTGCATTGGCTAGATACCAGCAAACCAAGAGTTAACTGAATGGTCATTCATTTCAAAGACTCCGCCAGGTCTCTGGAAATCAGACTAGCATGAGTCACAATACCAACAAAAGTCACCAATTTTGGGTTTATGTCTAAGGGGTAAATTTAATAATATTGGAGTTCTATTGAAGAAGACACGTTGCCCATAGCAACCAATCATATTCTATCTATTATCTTCTAGAAGGGGCTAAATAAATAAGTAGAATAATTGGTTGCTATGGGCAACATGTCATCTTCAATAGAACTCCCATCTTAGTAAATTTACCCTAAAAAGTTTTTCCTTTAGCAATTTAGCATAACTTCCAGTGGTGAGCTTCCCATTAGGTACTTGAGGCAAGTGTCTAGGGGCAGCATCTGCTGGGGACAGCACTTAAATTCTTGAGTTGGTACTTTCAAACCAAAATTTGCTAGTTTCTGCAACATATGTCCACTTTACTTTACCATATGGCATCTTCAGTGCAGTGTAAATTGGTAGGACTTCCCCTGTAAGCTGTCCTAGTTAGTAAATATGCATATGTAAATAAATGTCATAGATCATGGATTTTTTTAAATTATAAAATTAAATTGGCAATCATGAAATGATGGTTTATAACCAATCAATGAAAAAAAATATTAGGCAGAGGGGGCAGCCTAAACATGACCAGGGACAGATTAAAGGGCCCTGGACAACAAACTTTTGGGGGCCCCTATCAATAAAAGGGATATGCTGTAATGGCAGTTATAAAAATAAGAAAAAACATATACTGTAATATTTACTTGAAAACCAAAATACAAACCACACTTTAAAAAATGTACCCTAAGGTTCCAAATATTTTGCATAAAGAGTAACGCAATAAATCTGCATTGACAATTATCTATTAAGCCATTACTTATGTTAGAAGTGTTTTCTTGGAACGCATGCATGAATCTTTGGTGCATTCATTCTAAGAAAATACAAATAACATAAGTAATGGATTAACCAAGTGGGAAGAAAATTAGACTCTTAATATATTTGTTAAATGGAAGGAAAAATACATAAAAATGTACAGACCTCATAAGATTACGAAAAGTAGATCACAACATATAAGCAGTTAAATAAAATTCTGAAATGTAATTGTTGTATGCTCTATTCTTGTTTACTGCTTAAAAGAGCATCACCATCAATGTGCTTATGTCATATTCCTTATGGGGTGAAACTAATGTTATTGTGATTTGATTTTATGCCCTATATGTAAGACCTTTTTTCCCTTACCTCCACCAAACTCTTCTTTTGTCCTGAGTGGATGTGCATAAGGAACTCTTCCACAAGGGGTCGATTTTGGAGACCCCTTAGATCCACACAGACCTATTTAAGGATAGTGCACACACAACACTTTTCTAAGCCAACTCAACACATTTATTGACATTAAATGACAAGTAAAGATGGCTGTAAAGCGGTAAGAGAACAAAAGGAATTGGTGGCAACCACAAAATAAAAAAATTGGCATAGCAAAAATACTTACAGAGAACTCTGACAATGGACAATATTTACTTTGGGTACTATTGAGATTATCTTTATCCCATTCAATCAGTACATGCTGTATGCAAACCTAGCAGTGGTAAACCTGCATGGGCTAACAACAATATAGGTCCTGACTAACACTAAGCACTAAGGGGTGAGTTTACTATAATTTAAAAAGTTACATTGCTCATAGCAACCAATCAGATTCTGTCAATCTGATTCCAATAATTAAAAGTTCCCATCCCATGTAGATAATTGTCTCTTAACCTATCTTACAAGTCCAGTTTTTGTGGTGCATGTCGTACACGGAATAGTGGTGGTCCTCATAAATGACCTGTGAACTTGGAGCGGGTGCACTTATGATGTCTGTGGACTTCACTGACTCAGTGTTCACTTCAAGATTATCATTGGTTTGGAAAAATTGTGCATTTCTGGACAAGTCATCTGAACAATCTGCTCTACTGGTGCGGGTATTAACCTAGGAGCTTCTGTAGGAGGTTTATCTCCATCAAGTGCAGGTGATTCATTACCATTCTTTAACTGTTGCAATTACCCACTTCGGTTCCTTGTGAAAGTTAGAGGCCCACACAAAGGGCAGGAGCAGAATCAATGCCAAATATTAACCAATTGTACCTGTAAAGTACTTCGTATGTGCGTTAATGTTGAGGAACACCTTTGAGTCTTCCTGTAGCTCCATTTGTAGATATACATCAGCTTGGTCAATTTTGGTAAACTCTTGTCCTCCAGCCAGATTCACATAGATATCTTCAATATTTGGTAATGGGTAGTGATCTGTTTGCTAAACTGGTTGTATGTGACCTTGAAATCCCCTCAGAGCCGTACTGTGCCATTTTTCTTTACAATCTGAACTACTGGAGTTGCCAAAGGGCTCTGATCCACCTTGGATATGATTTTCTGAGCTGAGCTTTGGGTGGCCAATGTGTACAATGCGCTATTAGCACTACTAGTAGATGGAGATTTCTAATCTTCATAAAGATGGAGGCCGTCTCATTGTTGTGAGGGCTGGTGATAGAATCCGAAGGGGGCACGCGTGCCCAAGATGCTCGCATGCCCTGTTCCTACTGAGCTCCCCGCCGCCTCCCCATGTGCCTCCCCATGTGCATCTCAGTCTGATGGAGTCCCTCTCTGCCAGTGCTTGCCAGTGGGGAGATTCTGGTGAGCGCCGGGGCTAAATAAGAGGGGCTCGTCTATACAATAGGTGCCCTTTGTCACACTGCACCTATGTGGATTACAAATCTACTAGTAGTGCTAATAGCGCATTAAACACATTGGCCATCCAACATTAAGGATCACCTTTGGTCTACCTATTGTGTGTTTTATGAAGTGTGTGTTTTATATTTATTTGTGGATTTGGACTTTTTTGCATTTTTAAAAACTTGCTTCTGAGAACAATAAATCTTGAACTTCTTAATACAGTATAAGAACTATTGTTTTCTACATCTAATCCAGCGCAGAATTTTTACTTTTTCCTTATGCTTTCTTTGGATAGAAGCCCACTCACTTCATCAACTGCCCAACTCCTCACAGGTAACACTGTAACACATAGATGACAGCATCCTTTAAATATTGCCTCAATGAGTAGGAAGCCCTGTCTATTATTTAAATCATTGAGGGATAACATAGCATATATTATTTATTATGTATAATGAGCATGATAGTCACTGTGTCAGACCCTACTGAGACATTAGGGAAAGTATGTCAATCTTGGATGACATTTTTAAGATAAATGGCCTTTTCTTTGTTATGATCTAGCATTATTTATTAATGTACAGTACATTATATTCAACTCTCTCTTCTCCATCAGAAGAATATACATCTTCAGTACTGATTTGTACTATATCCCAATTATGGAAAAACTTTCTTACCCTCAATAATTTGCAGCTTCATTTATTGACAGATAGAATTATAAGTCCTCAACACCCCCCACATCCAACCTGCATAGACATGTATGTCAGGACAAGAGACAGATGTAAAATGTAAAATACAGAAGGCTTCATTTTGAGTTTGACACATTCTGTGTCTTAGATGTATTTGCAAAAATTCTGTTGAAGAAATTGGAGACTTACCGGTGTATGTTGAGTCATATATATCTCAAGATAAGTCAGAGCATATTTTTATGTGAGAAGTAGAAATACATACACTTACGAGCAAAAGCATATAGATGGTAGCGTGACTTATAGATGCAAAATACACATATTACAATTAGAGTTGGGCAGGTTCAGATTTACCCGGATTTACTTGGATCTCAATGCTGGATCTTTATTGGCTATTGGCTGTCATTTGTTTTGGTTCCAAAACATGTGACAGCCAGACAGCCAATAAGATGTTGGTTTAAGATCCGAGTAAATCTGGGTAAATACAAACCTGCACATCTCTAATTACAATGAACTGCCATGTACTGTACACAAACAAGAACAGTGTTTTGACCATGTTAATATTGCGAAAGGCTCAATTTCCATATATTCAAATACAATCAACCCTGGGTCCATTGTTAACAAATCTAGTGTAAATTTCCTTACCAGTAATAGCCCAAATGGAAATACCAAATAAAAATCATAACAGAGGGATGCAAGCTGACAAGAATAAAGTACTATCATCTCGACGGATCAATGTTCATTAGACCTATAATTGAAAATGCTTCCTGGCAAACCGATTCCTATAAACTGCATTTAAAGCTAACTACTTGTGCAACCAATTCTGGAGTCATTTCTGTTGTACAGTACATCCTCCTCCTATGATCCCAGTATTTCATGACCTCAACACAATAAAACATACTTGCAGATTTATTGAGCTAGCAGTCAGAGTAATATCTTATCCAATTTAGATACAATTTTGGGTTTGTATACTGTAACAGGAGTCTTGCTAGAGTGTATTCTGCTACAAAAATTCTTCTAGCAACCGACTCCAGGCTTGTGCAAAAACAACAAATACCTTTTATTCAGGTTGCTAAAATACAGAGACACATAAACAAAGATTGCTGTCTTTCACATGAACAACCAAGGAGGTGAGGCCCTGCCTCACTCCCTTTCACTTAATAAGGAACCCTTCAGGTCCCGGCATCCTGACACTAGTGCCCCAGGCTTCTGGATCCCACTGCCCCTACCTATCAACTAGACACTAACTTCCACCGGGAGCCCTGACTAATGGGAGAGACTCTGCTTTAAACCCAGCAGCCAGGTGCTGGCTGATGAAGCAACTTCTTGTGCTAAGAAGCCCGTAAGACCTGGTCTGGGTCCAATGGATGGGAACCCAGTCCATCCACACTTCCCATCTACCCCCAGGACCCTTTGAGTAGCTTCCATCAGCCACTATTCCCTAAGGTTGTTTCCAGGTGGCAAAATACCTCTCCTGCCACAATACATAAAGCAGTGCTAATCATGTACTCTAAGTACAGTAAGTACAGAACTGCATTAACTACTTTTTACAATTAGATGGAAAAATGTAGCATACCATAGCGGTTATCATTGAGAATTTCCCTCTAAAGTTATTTGGTAAATGCATACATTTTTTCAGACTGCTACAACTAATTTTTCCCTTGTAACTAATATGGATAATTATGCAGTCCAACAATTACAGAGTATGAGGGAATTGCATTTAATTTATTCATAAGTCATCCTGGAGTGCAACACCTGTGAAGTGTACAGCAACAGCTGTTCCTGTTATTTCAGTTTTGATAAGGCCAGATCTTGTTTATCTATATTTGTAGATGGTCAATATATGGAGAACTTCCAGAACATGGATGCATTTCTGTAGATTTTCAATAACAAAAATTCCATCATGATCTCTGTATTGCTTAACTTCTCCCAGGCATTGTTTCCTTCTCATAAAGTTTGGCAAGTATCTGGTCCATTTACAACACACCTTAATGGATATTGTATCTAAACATCATCTGATGTACCTCAGTGCTAAGTGACATTATATAATGTACTCCGATGGCGCTTTAAGAGAGGAAAGGGCCAGTGTGAAGCCTCCGCCATTCAGGCCCCCTCCTCTCAGCCAGCTGCAGCACCCTGACACTTAGCGGAATAGACTCCAGAGGGGTAAGTATTAAAAAATGGGTGCAGTGTGTGAAGTGTGGGGCCCCCCTGGGACCCAGGTGCACCACGCACATTGCACCCTTTATAAATATGGCACTGGTGCACTCATACTCAATAACGCACTGTATTCAGGGCTGGTTCTACCATTAGAAACCTGAATAGGGTGCCAAGATCTGGGGCACCACAGAGTCTGTCTATCACAAAATTAAGGATGTTATGAGGAAGACATCCTTGTACTTAATGCATGTGGCAGCTGTTGAACTTATAAGTGACCACCTCCGCACTTTTTTACCTGAGGGCTGGAAAATGTTTTTCGACCCTAACTATTCTACATGTACAGTATAAAATATTTTTAGCTACTGCACTCAATTTAGGACCATTAAATGTATCATAGTACTGTAGTTTGGTTTCATAATTGTCAGTTTTTACTCAAATGGTAAGAGGGGAATTAGTGATTTAATAAGAATTGAAGGAATTTCAACTTCAATACTGGGACTGGCTATGATGCAGCATATGTTGCAATCTGAAAGTACGGATTCTTACCATTAATACGCTTTCCTCTACTCAACCATGGCAGCCAACATATGGGTTTTCTCTCTATAGGATGATATCTGGAAAGGAAAGAAAAGACATCTCCCCTATATAAGGACCGCCCGCTCTAGGCTCAGTGTCTTAACATTTTTAAAGCTTTAACATAATACATACATCATATAATTATATGGGCGGGAATAACGCTGCCATGGTGGAGTAGAGGAAAGCGTATTAACGGTAAGAATCCGTACTTTCCTCTACGTCCCCATGGCAGCCAACATATGGGTAGTACCCTAGCAGTTACTTCACTGGGCGGGTTAAATGATATATTAATTATAACAACTAAAAAATATATATCTATAATAAAAGGATACAAGGTTCAAGTTTTACCTTCTCCTATTCTGCCAAGTAATTGGATTCTTATTCATCTGTGCACTTCTCTTTATATATATATACCCGCACGTAGTATTTTACTTGTCTCATGAATGTGTGAGCTAAAGCCCAACATGCTGCTTTGCACAACTCATCCAGCAAAGCTTCTCCTTTTTCGGCCCACGATGCCGCCACTGCTCTGGTTGAGTGAGCTTTGATCCCTTTATGTGGATCTAGGTTTTTAATTTTGTAGGCTTCTGCGAAGCAATTTTTAATCCATTTGTCTATTATTGTTTTTGTAGCCCCCATTCCTCTGTTTCTGACTTCTGTTACTAGGAAGAGTCTTTTGGTCCTCCTCCAAGGTTCCACTCTCTGAAGGTATATTTTTAGGGCCCTTTTGACATCAATCTGGCTTCTTTGTCATTTGTAGGTTAAGCACAAAAAGATGGTAACACTATCTCTTGGTTCATATGGAACTGAGACACTACTTTAGGCAAAAATGGGGGTTTGTCCTTTTTCTTCAAAGAAATTAAGAAATGGTTCTTCGGCCCGCAGGGCCTGTAGTACCGATACGCGTCTGGCTGATGTTATAGCCACCAAAAAGGCCACTTTAATAGTAAGTAACTTTATGGATACTTCCTCTAAGGGTTCAAATGGGTCTTCCTTTAATACGTTGAGTACCACATTTAAGTCCCATGGTGCCATAGGCTCATGGAACGCAGGTCTTATCTTTTTAATTGCCTTAATGAATCTTTGTACATATTTGTCATATGCTATTTTTTATCTAACATGACCCCTAATGCCGACACTTGGACTTTCAATGAGCTTGCCGATAACTTCTTCTCTAATCTGGCTTGCAGGAATTCAAGGACTGAAGGTATTGACTTGTGGTCTCTGCAACCTTCTTTGCAAAACCCAGCATACGTTCTCCAGATCCTGTAGTACAGTAGGAGCAAGTTTCATCTTTGCTCCTTTGGCCATGGCTAGCCATGGCTATTCTATTGTTCTCAGCTGCAATACGTATTGTATTGCAGTTGAGAACAATAGATTAGCCATGGCTAGCCCTGCCCAAAGGAGCAAAGATGAAACTTGCTCCTACTGTATGTCTTTGATGTGGATGTTTTTCTTGCTCTCAGCAGTGTATTTACCTCTTGCTTTGAGAATCCTTTCTCTACCAGATTTCTGGTTTCAACAACCACGCCGTCAAGTTCCAATTTCTTGGTTGTTGTTGAAAGTACCTCCCCTGTCGGATGAAGTCTTCTTGGTCTCGTAAATTCCATGGCTCATCTATTGCCATCCATGTCAGCTTGGGAAACCAGGCTCGTCTCGGCCATAATGGGAGAATTGCTATGACTGTTGCTTCTTCTCTCTGGATCTTGTTCAGCAATTTTGGAATGACCAGAAATGGAGGGAACACATACATCAGCCCTGTCCCCCACTTGGATGTCAGGGCGTCTGTCTGCCAAGCCTCCTGTTCCCAATGCCTCGATATAAATACTGGTACTTTCGCCTTGGCTTTGGTTGCCATCAAGTCTATTTGTGGCAAGCCCCAATGCTCCGCTATTACCTCAAATATTTCTTGTGAGAGTTCCCATTCTCCTGGCCTTATTGGGTTCATGCTCAGAGTGTCTGCCATCTAATTTATTTTCCCTGCAATTAACACTGGTGATAGACTTTGAACATGCTGTTCTGCCCATATCAGTATTGTTGTCGCTTCCCTCATAAGTTTTGCACTTCTTGTGCTACCTTGTCGATTTATATATGCATATATGTATTAAATCTCGCCCACTTGATTGTATCTAATGCTGCTGCCATAAGACCTAGGATTTTTAAGCAATGTCTGGAACACACCGACCTTCTTGCTAGAACACTTAAAATCTCTTGCCTTATCTTGTTCCGTCTCTCTTGCGTTAGTCTCACTGTCATGGATCTTGTATCCACCATCACACCCAGATACTGTACTACCGTTGCTGGTTCTAAATTACTTTTCTGTATGTTTATAAGCCATCCGTGTTGTCCTAAGTAGTCCATGACCCTTTTAGTATGAACTCTTGCTCTATGTTCGGATTTCGCCATGATGAGCAAGTCGTCCAAGTATGGCCATACTGTAATCCCCTCCTGCCTGAGATTGTATATTAATACCAAAAGAACCTTTGTGAACATCCTCGGGGATTTGTAAAGGCCGAACGGCAGTGCAGTGAATTGGTATGTGATACCTTTTAGTTTGAATCTTAGATATTTCTGGTGCTCCTGAAAGATTGGGATGTGCAGGTATGCATCTTTCAGGTCGATTGTTGTGAAAAAGGAATTTTGTTTGATGTCTGGTAAGATGGTCCTTATTGATTCCATCTTGAACTTCTGCACTTGCACGTAGGAGTTCAACCTCCTGAGGTTTAGTATGGTTCTGAACCCCCCTGTCGCTTTCTTGACAATGAAAAATCTGGAATGCCATCCCTGGCCTACTTTTTCTTTTGGCACCATTTTCACTAAACCTTGAGCTATCATGGTTTGAAGGCTGCTTAGCAACGCTTACCTTTTCTTCTGACACACCGGAATAGGTGATTCCTCCATCCACTTTCCTGGTGTTGGAACAAATTTTGTATCCTTTGGGTTATGACTTCTCGTACCCACCGGTCCTCCGTGGATCATAACCAGGCCTGTTTGTATTTCAACAGCCTGCCTCCGACCTGTTCCCTGGTGTCATTGTGACATTTGTCTGAAGGAAAATCTTCCTTCTTTGCCTCTCTGTCCTCAAAAGGAATTTCTATTCCCGAACCAAGGCCTTCTATAACATCTACCCGCCTGTATGCAGGCAGCTTCCCGTGCCCAGAGGCATAAACTACTGATGCCATGGACCCATGCTCCCCGCGTCCAGCACCTAGACACCAGGTACTTTGCCCTGGGGTTCTTAATATCCATCCCCTAACTGCACTAGGCAGCGGGGAGCTCCATATCAGGGTTCCCTACTGCACTAGGCGGCGGGAGACCAAAAGCACAAAAATCAGCAGTGGGGATGGCACCAGCCCTACAGGATTAGCCTAGAGTCTACCTGGAAAGGAAAAAAAAGACACTTAGCCTAGAGGGGACGGTCCTTATATAGGGGAGGTGTCTTTTCTTTCCTTTCCAGAAATCTACCTATAGGGAGAAAACCCATATGTTGGCTGCCATGGGGAGGTAGAGGAAATATTGTTTTAAGGGGAATGTTCCAGTGCTCTTAATATTTAAGGTCAGGACATGTTGGGCAAATACTTCTTTTGTTCCTGTCTTCTCTTCCTCCCTCAGTAATGGTGTGTTTGGTTGTATTTTGTGACATTTGGTGCCTGTAAATGTGTAGATCACCAAAGATATACTAGTGCCCTGGATAAGAAAGAATACCCACTCCATTTCCTTAATAAATCACAGCCAGAAGCAAACATATATGCCATCCTGAAAACATCAGCCAGGGACTGCATACAGTATATGCCATTCCATTAACTCCTTCCAATATGGTATATAATTTAATTTAGGGTTTTTGTGTTCCAAGACCCTGAACACACACTCACACACAAAACATATATTTAGCATGTGTATCCACCTACACCTGCCTTACCTACATTTGCATTTTATAATGTTGTGTCCAGCTCCACCCTTTCCTATTTACAATATGTGTTTCATGTTTAATATTCTTGTGTCACCTTTTTTTTGTTTTAACGTACACGTTCCTCTGTGTCGTCTTTTCCATCTTTTCCCTCTCTTCTGAATGTTGCTAGTGCTTGACCCAGGATGGCCAGAGAGTGTTTCTTCCTTTTTCCTTTTTCTTCCTGTTTGTCACAGATCAGACTAGTGTGTATTAAATGCTGCCACTTCATAGCGGTACATCAGTCATATTTTCCCAGGACATGTTTTTCAGAAGTACTTTGTATACTGAAGCTGGCGCTGTCGGGACATGGGCACCACCACGGCTGCATATCCTCAAATGAATGCATTACAGCACATGACTGCTGCTGCCAACCCACAGCCAGGGTGCACCATTTAAGTCCCTCCAGGCTCCATCTCTGATTACCGGTGCTGCTTCTGATTATCCTGTCTGTTCACCTGGATCACAAACTTCAGAGTTTTGGCCCCAACGTACCACTTTCTGCTGCTACTACTATGTCATATTTAGTTCCAGCACATCTTGCTGCGCCCTTCTTTCCTCCCAGTTGTTAAAGTGCACAACAAGTCTGTCTGATCCTGCATACTAGTGCAATACAAGCCTCAGTCTGTTCCTGTAAAGCCCCGTACACACGAGGGAGATATATTGCTCAGCCATATATTGTTAACAATATATGGCTGAGCAATATATTGCTCAGTTTCTCCTTTTTCATCAGCGACCAGAGATGGTCGCTGATGAAAGGGAACCTCTGCCGGGCGGTGCCGCAGAGGTAATCAGCTGGTCAGAATGGGGCTGAAAATGGGAGCGCGCACCCAGCGATTTGGGGCACACTCCCATCACTGGCAATATGGTCGCCAGCGACCATATTTCCGGCGATTTCAGCCCTATGTGTACACAGCTTTACAGGGCTCCATCTGTACTTGTTATAGTGCACTGCAAGATTAACTGTGTTCCTTTTATACAGTCCCAGATTTCCCACAAGCAAACCTAGGCATCTAGAAAATAATGTTTTTCCTTTTCTTTCACAACTGGGTATTACCCAAAAGAAAAAAGAAAAAAAAAATACAAAATAGTGCAATACTGTGTAAAAATTGCATAATAAATTAGGACACACAAGTAGTCAGATAATCCATACCACACATGAGGTAGACATAAGCATTTATTGGGGGATAAAATCCTGTCACCAAAAGCTTCAGATTCCTCCTCATCCAAGGTACTGTAGGTAGCTCAAAAAAAATATAAAGTAAAACACCATACGGTTTAATCATACTTGCCGACTTCTCTTGTGCCTTTTCCGGGAGAGGGCAGCAAGTTACAAAAAGTAGGGGTCGTGGACATCGATCATGACATAAATGGGGCGGGGCCATGGGCGGAGATAACCAAATTGCATATCGATTCAAATTTTAAATCCTTCTCTTAGCTTACTCCCGAGTCCACGCTGCTGCAGCTTTATAAAAATAATTGTTTCCTTTCCTCCTGCACACTCATTATTGTTCCTCTCCCCCATCCTATTGCTTAAAAAATGATATAAGTATGATATAAATCAGTGAGGAGGGGGAGAGGAACAATTTTGATGAAGCTGCGCTGCTGCAGTAGCATGGAGGTCTGAAGGGTTAGGGAGACAGAGCCTGAGGAACGCAAGTAAAGAAAACAGCGGGGAGCTGAGAGAGAGAAGCAGAAGGCAAGCACCGTAGCAGCCACCCTCTATCTTACTCACCACCTCTTCTGCGGCGCTACCTTCTGCTGCTCGTCCGCTCTCTCTCCACTGCTCCCACTCCCAAGGCTGCCCCGTGCTGTGTTGCAGCTGCAGCCAGCGATACCCCTCTATGTCCCACAGAAGCCCTGCCAGCATTACTAGGAGAGTCGCGCAACGTCAGCCAGCCTCTACAATTTGTGACTTGCGCATGCGCAGTCACTGGTTTTCCCCAGGCAGGGGAAAAAACGGGAGAATCCTATATATTCCCGGGAGACCGGGAGAAAGGACCAAAAAGCAGGAAATTCCCGCTAAATGCGGGAGGGTCGGCAACCCTGAGTTTAATATATATAAACAAGATTAAAAATGGCACATAAATGCAATCTGGGTTATACTCCCTGCTTAAGCAATTTATAACAGCGTATTATTAATGTATCCAATTGCACAGGCTCAGCGACACAGACATCCATGCAGTATTGTCAGATGCCAACATTTTTTATAATCAGAGTATAGCCCTGTACACACATCAATTTGCTTTTGATTCAATGTTAGATTCGATTTTCTATTAGATCTTTCCATTTGATTTGGCATTAGATCTGTACTTTTGCATTAGATATCGAATTCTATAAGCAAAATCGAATCGAAAATTGGGAAAAATCAATGCATGTGTACAGGGCTTATCACAACTGGGTGATGTCATCCCAGTCCCAGCTGATAGGGCCTTGCATGACATGCTAATACAGCCTTTCGCTCAAACGAAGGTAACTGTACATAACTTCTGATGCAATATGCTTATCTAAAATATGGCAAATCCATTTTACCCTTTGATATTTTACAAACAACATGAATAAAATGTCATATGTTTCTAAAATGGGATACTGGTGAGGATTTATATCTTGGAAACAATATTTCTCAGACATATAAAAAACACAGTCCATCTCTGCATGGGAAACGGTCATTTGGTCTACAGCAAGTTGGTCGACATTCATTAGGTTGACACCATTAGGTTGACATTTTGAAAGGTCGACTTGGGTCTAGGTCGACATTTCTGCATTTTGACCTAATGTGTTGACCATTTTGCTGTAGACCAAATGATCCACACCATCCGCATATACTAGGACTTTCTATGGGGAAACTTATCTGCGTTTAGGGAGTAAATAAAAATGTATCTACTACTGTATATCCAATGTGATGTACCCTTCATCAAATGCAATGTAAATGTAGTCACCTTTTGTGGGCGTCTTAATACACATGTGAAGAGAGGACTTTCAAAAATATTCCGGGTATGGATTCTTGCCTACCTGACCCTCTCCTTCAGGGAGTAAATGCTCTGTTCCTGGACTTCCCTGGTAATGTATGATTACCATCACCTGTGTGGAGCTAAGTAATTGATAAGAACGGAGTTTCACCACAGGTGATGGCAATCATACATTACCAGGGAAGTCCAGGAACAGAGCATTTTCTCCCTGAAGGAGAAAATCAGGTAGGCAACCCTGATATATAAATGTGAAAACTTCATCCTGCTCAGGATACACAGCGCATGCATTTAAATGACCACATATAGGGCCTTATTCTGATCGGAGCGGCCAAACGTGCGTACGTTCGCCATTACCGCACGCTAGCCGTACGCGGCCGTTAGGGTTAAGTCCACCCACAAATCAGCCGCTTACGTACGGGCAGAAATACCGTAGAAGGGGAGTGGCGTACAAATGAGCGTACGGCAACGTACGCGGACGGCCCAGCCCTTGCACTCCGACAACAGGCGTACAACTGAGCGTACGGCGCCGTTTACGGACGTCTTTCGTCCGTCTCCCCACCGACTTCTTGCGGAGATCTGAGCGTACGGCAGCTTGCACGGACGGGTCCCTATTGTTTTCAATGGAAAACTCAGCTTATGTCACCGCTCGTGAGAGTGAGCGTACGTCCGTGCACGCTGGCATACCCTTCACATATATGGACCTGCAAATCTTGCCTCTTAACTACTAATCTGACAATTGATTAATTAATCTATTTGTTATTCAATTATTGTTTTCTATTAACTCAATTGTCTACCTTAATAAAGACCTAATAAAACTACATTTGAACCCACATTACATGTATATTTGTTATGTTCTAATGTGGCATTTTAATCACTATCTATGTGTCCCCATATTGCTGTTACTTTTAAATCAACTTATGTTGGTGTTTCTGTATATGTACTAAATTATGTCCGTAATTACTTTGTCCAAAATGTGTAACATGTATACCTACCCTGATGTTATGTGTGATGTTTTAATCGAACAACATTAAACATTCATGCATTTTCACTATGTGTTATTTTACTCAAAAACACACACATTCACACATCAATCATTACCCCTCACCTCAAATTACAAGTATAACTTACAGTACACATCTGTATGTACCTACCCTTACAAGCCCTCTAACATATTTATTAGTAAAAACACAGGCAATTTCGAACTGTAATGCAACTTTTATTTTCTACAAAAATAATAAGGGGGGGGGATAAAAAAAAATTAAAGGCGGGCCTCCAGAAGGCCAAAAAGGAGCTGGAGGTACACGAGGGTGATCATGATCTCCCGCATGAGGACTGCCACCTCCTCCTGGTGCTGTTCAGTGTCTGTAATGAAGGGATAAAACAAAAAATTAATATATAACATACACAAATGTTTGTTGTATTTGTACATAATAATAAGTTCAGAGTTATGTGTGAAGGCCACATACATTTAGAAACTACATTGAAGATGGGTCTGCTGTAAACACAGTACTAAAAAAAAATATGTTAACACACACATACTGTACATAGTAAATAACATTAATTCAATTACTCCTTCATCAATGAATGTATGCTGTATCCTAATTGGTACTTTGGTTTTGGGGGACTGTCCTCTAACCTCACAATTAGCCTGTGCTATTTAAGGGTTATGACATTGTTGTGGCTTAAGCACTCCTTAGTATTTTGAATTTAGGACATTGCTGTACAAATTATAGGCCTACAGCTATGTTTGTAAAGCATGCATCCGCATGGCCTCACACACTATTACCAAAACAATCTCTACATTTAAGTTGCACCAGTGGCAGATTAAGCCTTTGGGGGGCCCGGGGTACTTTAGAGCGGGGGGCCCCCTTGCACTTGTCATTACTGGCCGCACACTGCATGGGCGAATATTATACTGTCAAAACACAGAGTAAAGGCAGAATAAACTTGGTCAATGGTTACCTGCAGGGGATATATATATATATATATATATATATATATATATACACACACACCACATGAAAAGCCTGTGTTTGTCCCTCTGCCCCTTACTCTGGAGGAGACCTCACAGTCCTAGTGCTGCCTCTGATTAAAAACCCTCCTATGACTAAGCTGCTGCTGCTGCTGTTCTCCATGGACCTGAGAAGCATGTAATGAGCTCCACCAATCAGAGCTCAGCACAAACTTCTCAGCCTCTGTCCTCTGGTGCAAAGTGTCATGGGACTTAGTCAACTCCCAGAAATGCACTGCACACTTGTGCAATCAGTGTGCCTTGGCTCCCGATGCTCAGCACCATAAATCATTGTCACATTGGCAGATAGGTGAAGCTGCAGCACTACCCCACCCATGCACAAAACATTTAGCTAAAAAAAAAAAAAACATAACTTAAACATTTTATTTTTAAAAAATACATGACAACCACAGGGGGCCCCTAGCTAGAGGGGGGCCCAGGGGCACTGACCCCTTGCGCCTCCATTATAATCCAGCCCTGTGTTGCACATCATGCTGGGAACTGGAGTTACCCAACACCTGGAGCCACATAACTACCACACCACTAATGTCGGATATCTCATTGGATGTACTGTTATGTCAATTATTCAAGGGGTGAGGCATGGCCACACTCAAAAAACCCACCAAGGGGAGCCTTGTTCCTGGAGAAGGACAGGACACACCTCATGGTCGGCCTGCAGTGATATGTTGCAACTAATGTTGATGTTGGATACACATATGTGGTTGTTGTGATTGTTTATGTGTAGAAATGTGTAGGTCAACATTAGACACATTATTTACTTACGGCTACTTGAGCCATCCTGGTCGCCGCTGGTTGGCTGTGCAGTGGTTGGGGGGGTCAGGAGCAAGGGGGATGGTCCTGGAGTTTGGACCGAGGTAGTGGGTGTGAGTGGGGAGTGGAGAGGTTTGGGGGTGGGTGGTGGAGAGGTGTAGGGGGGTAGGAAATGGGGTGGGGAGGGGGGGGGTGGGGGTTGGGGAGGGGGTTGTGGAGGGGGTGGGGGTTGTGGAGGGGGAAGGGGATGGGGAAATTGTGTGGGTCCAAACTGCACCCAGTGTCTCCAGTGTTGGGGAGGGGGAGGGGGTGTGGGTTGGGGAGGGGGTTGTGGAGGGGGTGGGGGTTGTGGAGGGGGTGGGGGTTGTGGAGGGGGTGGGGGTTGTGGAGGGGGAAGGGGATGGGGAAATTGTGTGGGTCCAAACTGCACCCAGTGTCTCCTCTTCTTCCTCCTCCTCTTCTTCCTCCTCCTCTTCTTCCTCCTCCTCCTCTTCCTCCTCCTCTTTCTTCTCCTCCTCCTCCTCCTCCTCCTCCTCCTCTTCCTCCTCCTCCTCTTCCTCTTCCTCTTCCTCCTCCTCCTCTTCCTCCTCCTCCTCTTCCGGCTGCTCCTGGGCTGCCTGGTCCCGGGCTGCCTGCTCCCGGGCTTCCATGCGTGCCCTTGCCCGTGCTGAAATGTTCATGTTGATGGCATAGAAATCGAAGATTGGGTTTCATAAAAAAGGGGGAAAGAAAAATTCACATTAGTCATGCTCATAACCTTAAAAATTATCATTGCTGTGATATTTCAGACATTTATCATGCAAACTATTTGATATCCTACACCCAAAAACTGATCAACTACTTAACCCCCCCCCTATACACCCCCTATACACCCATATACACCCATATACCCCCCATATACACCCATATACACCCATATACACCCATATACACCCATATACACCCATATACCCCCCATATACACCCATATACACCCATATACACCCCATATACACCCCCTATACACCCCCTATACACCCCCTATACACCCCATATACACCCCCATATACACCCCCTATACACCCCCTATACACACCATATACACCCCATATAGACCCACATACTCAGGGACATATTTATAAAAAGTACAGAAAACATTTGCAAAATAACGCAGGCATACTAGTAAATAAAAACTTACATCGGGCAATATGGCGGCGAAGTGTGCAGAGCAACACTGGCTGCCGCCGGCGCAGGTCCGACCAGCGCCGCTCCAGTTGACCCAGGCTCCTATCCACGCCGGTCCTGGCGAAAATTAGCCGGCGGGCAGCATTGTATGCCCGACGCTTTTCACTATTTGCCACATAAGGGCCCCTGGGCCCCAGGCGGCGGTCCATGACCTCAACCAAGGCCAATAGCTACTGGGTAGAAAACGCCCTAGCCCTGGTTGAAGTCATGGTGGCAATGGCGCAGTTATTAATTGCAGGTACATATATCACTTTTGGTGCTTGCTGATTGGTGTAAAAAATTGTTTGTTTGGTATTAACTTTATTAATCCTTCTTACATTAACAAACTGGATGCGAATAGAAACTTACGCGGACCGTTCCGATATACACACACCACAACCAACAGCATGCATTCAATGAAGAGAGAAGTACTGTATTTACAGTGTGCGGAAATTAATACACGCAACCCTCTACTTATAACTACGCTGCTTAAAGGGGGCACGATACACCGATATCCATGGAGAGGAGTACTGTATTTACAGTGTGCGGAAAATAATACACGCAACCCTCTACTCATAACTACGCTGCTTAAAGGGCCACAATGCGACATGTTGCTGTATGACAATTTCATACACATTACATATGTAAGGAAAGCATTGTAACGTGATGTTTTGAAATGTGACTCACAAGGCATACACGAACTCCAACAGATACCAGCTGACAACACTCATCATTGGAATGACAGGTGCACACATTTCACGATGTAGCCCACAATGCTCCACAACCTGTGTATATGCATATACAGGTGATTGATCAGGTGCGTTGAGACCTGCGTAATTTAAGCGGGAATTATCGGCGGGAAATATCGGCGTAAATTTGCATCTACCTTGCGGGAAAAAATATACGCCCCCTTGTTCATGGCGGGAGATTAACATATAAATATTCAGTCAGATGCAGCCCACAATTGCTGCAAACATGTCTGACTCAGACGATTCCGCAGCTGAGGACGCTCTGCAGAGAGCTACAGCACAATCCCTGCTTGATGCACTGAACAAGAGGGAACAGGAGCGGAGAAGGAGGGCCCAAGAGAGGAGTAGCCTGCAAGATCAAGCGGGCTCCTCAGTAACAGGCCCTGGTGAACCTCCACCAGCTCCACAAGGGCCAAGCAACCAGCCAGAACAAGAGGTTGCATCTCTCCAAACAGGTGTGACCCAGCAGGTGCATGGTGAGAGAACTGGGGCCACCAGAAAACAGGCTGCAACATCTAGGGTGAGGACTGAGCAGGATACCACCACCAGAAAGAGAAACCCTGCATTTGTAGAGGCCGAAATGCGAATTCTAGTGCCCAGGGCACGCGAATGGATTGAATTGGCAACCAGGAAGCCGGGTGCCAGTGCAAGGAGAAACCTTTGGGACAAGATCACAGAGGAAGTGAACCAGGTGTCACCAGTGGTCAGAACTTGGGACGCGGTGAAGAAAAGGTTAGTGTGTTTGTCAGGGCAATTTTTCAGCAGTCTCCAGCAGGAACTGAGGCCCTTATTCTAGTTCACTCTTTCTGGCCAAATATTTCTTAGATGGACAAAACCATGTGCACTGCAGGTGAGGCAGGTGTTACTTGTGCAGAGATAATCAGATTTGGGTGGGGTTTTACACCTGCCTCACCTGCAGTGCACATGGTTTTGTCCATCAAAGAAATATTTGGGCAGAAAGAGTGAACAAGAATAAGGGCCTCAGTTCCTGCTGGAGACTGCTGAAAAATTGCCCTGGTCTTTGTCCCCCTGATAATGTCATATGTGTGTACATATGTTACATGTATGTTTTGAGACTAATAGAAAGGTGTGTTTGTAGATAGTGCTACACTTCAATGTCACATGTGAACACAACCATGTCTAATAACCCACATTGATATATGAAACATGCACCATTGGTGTGATGTGAGGTTATGGGCACAGTTCTGCTCATGTGAAGTATGTGATGGGACAAGAGAAAGTGTGTTTTTGAAAGAGTTGTTGTAACATGTTCCATATGATGCTACTGAAACAAGAATGAGCAAACTGTGCACATGTAGCTGGTGAGAAACTACACATCCCAGTATGCCATTCCATAGTTAAATTACTCCATAATAACCACATTGTCAAGCTATGGTGGAATGTGTAGTTTCACACCAGGTGGAGGTGCCTAATTTGGCCATGGATGATGTCATTTCTGCATAGTGATGTATGTATGTGCATTTAGTGGCCTAATGAATGAGATGAGACACTGAAATGCCTCCTAATTGAGACATGAATGTGTGTGTGGGACACATATGGCAAAAAAACATAAGATCACCCACACTAGGAAATGTCACGTAGCTAGGGGTACCACATAGTCCCTTTAATTCCGGACACATATTAATTACACAGGTTCTGTGGCTGGCTGACTTCAAGACTCCACTTCACCTAATTTTAAACTGCCACAGAACCTGTGTAAGTAACATGTGTCCGGAATTAAAGGGACTAGGTGGTAACCCTACACGTAGCACAGTGGTGCACATATCTCATGGTGATATTTGTATTTTTAAACTTGTAGGTGGACTGACTTCAAAAGTGCACTGAAGAGGAAGATGACTGACCGGTACAACCACAGCATGTCCACCGGGAGAGGTCCTATGCCTGACCATTTGGAGTATACCCCCCTGGAGCTGGACTCCTGTGACGTGATTGATGTGGGGGAGATCAGGGGGATCTCCAATATGGACAGTGAGCTCCCGGCGGAGGTCTTTGATGCTGCTTTTGATGGTAAGTCACAGTAATGCATTGTATTTAGAAAGATATTTTTTATTGCGTATGTGATGTTGACATTGTTTTCAATTCTTATCCTAGCAGAAGCAGAAAGCCAGGATGTACCGGCAGCATCTTCCTCTGCAGAGCCACAGGTGGAGCAAGTGGTCCAGCCTCCACCAAGACGTCGCCCCCAGCCACAGGAGACATGGAATGAGAGCCTGTTGGTGACGCTGGACAGGATCGAGCAGCAAGGGGTGGATGCTGCGATCCGTCAGCAGCAGGTGGCGGATTTTCTGGCGGAGTGGAAGGCCACAAACCAGCTGCAGGTTGAGGCCTTGAACCGCATTAATGAAACTCTGGCGGCTGGCATGCTAAGCATTGGCCAACACCTCAGCCGCCAGAATGAATTTCTTGCGGAGCAGCTGTCCACCGCCAGGTCCCTAAGGGACAATCCCCCATCTGCTGCCCCACCCCAAGCTGCTCCCCAACCTTCCACCTCGGCTGACCCTCCTGTGTCGACTAGGGGAAGACGCCGAAAGCCAGCTGAGCCAAAGGCCCCTGTCCCCAAGGCCCCATCTAAAAGGGGCAAAAAAGGGCCCAAATGAGACCTGGTTCACTTCCTCTGTGGTTGGAGCCCAAAGGTTTAAATTGCACTGGACATCCGCTTCCTGAGTTGCCCATCGATCCATTTGCGTGCCATGGGCATGAAAGTTCGTATTTTGACCTCTACAAATGCAGGATATTTTTTTTTGGTGGTGTGTATCTTGCTTAGTATTCACCCTGGTTGTTGCAGTACGTATTCTGGTGTCCCCATTTCTTTCACCATTGCATTTGCAGGGTAACACATGTTTGGAGATATGCAACCTCTTGTTCTGGCTGTTTTATTATTTGTGTGTCTATTTTATTTGTTTATTTGATTTCTCACATTAAAGTGTCAAGCTGTGATGCTGAACAGCAAATACATTTATTTTACAAATTAAATCTAAATTGTGGTATGTGTCATTTCTTGTGTGAAACAAATACTAGATTTATGTGTACTTACTGACCAGGGTATTTTTGAACATTTGTTGAAGTGTTTTCGAAGTTTCCCATGTGTAACCCTCTCCATGGCCATTCCCATGTTCCTATCCAACTTTTCCCTGCTAATTAGTTTGTGTCAGCACATGTGCAGAGCAACTTAATAGGTGAGAAAGCAGTTTGTGTGCAGGTGAGGTAGCTCCTACAGTAGTAGGTAAAAGCAGGTCCAGAACAATGCTTTCCTCATGGAGTGGGTGAGGCAGACAAACAAGGGTGAAAAGGTACATTTGTGTAGGAATGCATATGTGTCCTCCCTAAAAAAAGATGTGTGAATGGGCCAAACATGATAAATTAGCTTGTGAACAAACATGCATAACTGTTTAAATATATATGATTTGACAGTGTCATAAGCAGATGTAGGAATCCTTTGTTAGAGAGATGAGAGTGCAATAATGTGATTGGTGGCATCTTACATCCAGAGTGTAGTCAAATCCAAATCATAGCAGATGAGATAGTGGTACAGGTCATTATTTTGGGTACTATACAAAGATTGTGTGGAAAATAGTGGTCATGGGCTTCAAACATTGCTGAAACATCCTTTGTAGGTGTTAGATGTGGTTTATGTTATTGTATCCTAAATACAAAACCTATGTTAGTATTAGAGTGAACACGTTGACACATGTCGACTTGTGTAGATTGAGTGTGCTACTGCGTAAAGTCGATGAAAGCACGTAGTGAATGTGTCTGTTTAGCAAATACCTACCTTAGCGTATACAAAGATTCTTACCTTAAATTAAACAAACCTTTAATTGTGGAGAAGTATAGAAACATAAGCTTCCAATGTGTTTGCGTGCTGTGTGTGTGGCTTGCAGGTAGTGAAATCATGGTTTGGACTTAATAGACTGCAGCATTGCTTATTACATTCAGGTGTATGTGTTTGAGTAGTAATCAGCGTTAATTAGCCAACTCAGGCGCACGCTGGCATGCGGTATCTGTAGGGGTGGTTTGAGCTGGCGGTTGGCGGCCGCCTGTTTGGTGTCCGAAATGAACGGTGCCTTAGTCGATCGTGCGGTAGTAGCACCGCTGATTTCTGGTGCACACCCCCGTGTACGCCCATATTTACGCCCATTTTCCCTCATTATTTCGGCCGCTCCCATCAACACGCCCCTATGCCGCCCCATTACCCGTACACTCGCGTACAGGTTTTTTCGCACGTTGAGACACCGGCCGTAAGCGTTGTGGAGTGTTCGCGCCGGTGCATTAGCGTATCTGCACATGCGCAGATCATGAAAAACCCCGGGACGTACGCGTACGGCCCGGCCGCTCCAACCAGAATAAGGCCCAATAATACCCACTGCACTTCCTAAGTGTTTTAATAGACTAAAGACAATCTTTACGGCTAAGGAAAGTTTTCCTGGTGACTGTTTGTTCCAGTGAATAAATGAATCAATCAACCAATCAATCAATCCGTTAATGGACAAGTGTTAAGTAGCTTCATCATAACTCAGACTTAAATTAAGCATTACTTATAACTAGTAATCATTATATTATTAGGGGTAAATTTAATAAGATGGGCAATCTATTGAAGATGGGATGTTGCCCATAGCAACCAATCCTTATTTATTTATCTATCACCTTCTGGAAGATAATAGATTTAATCTGATTGGTTGCCATGGGCATCCCATCTTCAACATAACTCCCATCTTAGTAGAGCCTCATACACATGGGGTGACTTGTGCTTAGGGATGTGTGCTAAGTGATTAAAGGCCCATACACACTAGATTATCTTTCCAATCTGTCTGGTTGCAATGAAAATATGGAAATGTTTAAGACCAAGTGACCATTTGCTCCTAAACATGGAAAAGAGACACAAATTGGTCCTACAAAAAGGGTCAATTTAAGGCCCATACACACTAGAAGATATGAAAGATGAAATGATATTGGTGAACAATTTCCCTTGAGCTGATCAGGAAAAATATTGTGCATCCACACTGAACACTGTGTGCAAATGGCATGAGCAATATTGGCAGATTGACCTGCATGTCCAGAAGATGTCAATATTGTTAACAATGAGTGTGTGTGTGTGTGTGTGTGTGTGTGGGGGGCATTGTTAAAGATATTAGGCATACACACTAGAAGATCGCCCATACACACACAGCGGAATGTGCTGAGCAATCTGTGCGATCTATCTAGATTCGCTTGTGATACTGAGTGGGTGACGGCACATGGATTTATTGGTACTTAATGGTACTTAATTTCGCTTAGAAAACAGGTAAAAACTGTCCTGTGTGTACGGTCCTTAAATTTACCCCCTAATTTATATGATTCTTCCCAATCATCAATGCATAATTTCCCCCAGAAGCCCAGAGTGTCTTTATTGTCCAAAAATAAACTACATCTCAATATGGATGGAAGCAAAATAATTTTTTGTAAGCTCTCATAGTATGAAAATGCATATTTTATTTAAAAAGAAAAAATGGTTACCATACATCAACACTAAATTTTGGGCCTTAAAAAAGTACACTCAGTTGTTATGGAACTAGGGAGACTGTTACTGCATAAGAATCATCATCATCATCATTATCATCACTAAATTATATGATATCATTATTAAGGTTTATGTTTCTTTTTCAGATGTAATTCAATATTACATACTGTAGCTGTATGGACTTTTCTACTAATGCAAAAATTGATTGACATCCACAGGATAATTCTTTAGTATGACTGGAAAAATAAGCTTACTAATTAAACTGATAATTTAAACTGATAATTAATTAAGGCATTATTGCAATATATGCAAATAAATAATTAAGCTAATAAATAAACACAGAATTTTTTTTATATTAAACATTACATGACATTTGCACTGTGGTGCTGCGAATACAAGTTTGCCACATCTACGGTATTCACTTAGTTCAACTTTATCTTAATTATTTTCTCTATTTATATTAAATGTAACTTTCATAATGAATGGATAAGCCCTGTACACACTCGATGACACATGTGGTGCCGCTGGTCAAATGATATAGGGCCTAATTCAAACCTGCTCGCTGGGCAAATTTGTTCTCAAAATGGGGAAAACAATGTGCACTGCAGGTGGGGCAAATGTGAAGGTGCCCATACAGTTGCTATAAACAGCGTACAATGTGACGAGTTATCGGGCGGATCGCATCGGATCACACACATGCGTTTTGCATGCAATTTTCTTGTGATGCGATCCGCGGGCAGTACAAAAAGTATGTGCAGCACATACTTTTTGTACTGTGCGTTGCGATGAGCGTGGGAGCGCGCATCGTATCGCGTCGCATTGCATGCTGTTTAGATGGGGCACTTGCACTTTCAATCTCTTCATCCCTTACATCCCGCCTGAGCACTCTCCCTCCTGGACCTGTGCGCTAATCAGACAACATATTTGGAAGTGCTGCCGCACACTCAATCTTGGCAGCCATTGCTGTGTCCGGAGGCTGGTAACCTGTCAAACTGCTGAGGACCACAGTACAAGTACATCCAGGCACTGGCAGTTTGCCAGCTGAGTGGCGGATCGGTCGCCCAGCGGTCAGCTGGAGCCTCTAACTTCAATACATGCGAGTGGTACGTAACCAACAAAACCTTTTTTTATTTATTTATGATTAATACGATTAATACCACTCAAAGGGTGAGAAATAACGCTATTATATCTACTAATCAGGTCATTTGACATTTATAGAGGATGAGCACAGCACTCAGATTGGGACATTATCAGTTAATTTACAGTAAATGCAACATATACATTTATTTTTATGTTCTGCAGTCTTAACTCATGCTTTAAACCCGATTTCCTGAGATTAATATATTTTTATACAGTATATAATAAAATGTAAGGTTGTTTACGAATTATTTCTCTGGCGCTCTCTTATATTTATATAGATATATATGGTTTTATATTTGTATACATATTTTTATTCTCTAATCTGTTCATTTCAGTAATATCAGATTACCAATGGGAGCAGCAAGAAAACAGGTTTTTATCAGTGTGTGCTTTTTAAACTGATTATATTTGTTTGATAATTAAATTATTTGCGCCCGATCAGCCTTCAGTTTTAGGTGTTTTTCATGTTATGATCTGTAATATCTGACGAAATAACAATAATTCAGTGACTTGAAATAGCAAACTGAAATACCTAATTGAAACTGTAAAGTTGGGCAACAATACAGAAAATTGCAGAGTTTTGAAGTCACTTGACCATGCTACGAACCCAAAAATAAACATAAGCATTAGATACAAGTGTCAGAGGCTGAAAGACAGGTGCTTAGCCCATAGCATACACTTATTCTTCATTCCCTGTTGCTTAGTGATGGACAAGGAACGCTGTGTTGCGGCCTTTCCCAGTATGATGATCCTGATAAATATAATTTTTTCTTATGAGTCTCATTTGGCTTTTTATGCTACTGATGTGCTACAACACATTGGTGACCACCTTTATAACCTCTTTACGTGAATTATATACTATTAAAAAGAGATACAGAGAAAAAAAAGAACAAATCTCTTTGTTGGAGCACTTACCGACCCAGAAATCTTTAGAAAACATACAGTATGGCCCCTTGAACACACCAAAAACAAACATATATTAACCCCTTCCTGACAGAGCCAGTTTTTGCGTTCCTGACAGAGCCCTTTTTTTCAAATCTGACACGTATCACTTAAGTGGGGATAACTTTTTTTTGCTTTTACTTATCCCAGTGATTTTGAGATTGTTTTTTCGTGACACATTGTACTTCAAATTAGTGGTAAATTTGGGTCGATACAGTCTGTGTTTTTTTGTGAAAAATACCAAAATGTCGTAAAAAAATGGAAAATTTAGCAATTTGCAAAATGTTAAATTTTCTGCTTGTGAGACAAATAATCATACCACTCAAAATAGTTAATAACTAACATAGACCATATGTCTACTTTATGTTTCCATCATTATTTCAACTTCCTTTTAATTTTTTTGGACACTAGGAGGCTTACAATATGAATAGCAAATTCTCAAATTTTCAAGAAAATTTCAAACACTGATTTTTTTAGGGACCAGTTCAGTTCTGATGTGACTTTGAGGGACTTGTATGTGAGACACCCCCATAAATGATACCATTTCAAAAACTGCACCCCTCACAGTATTCAAAACAGCATTTTGGAAGTTTGTTAACCCTTTAGGTGTTTCACAGGAATTAAAACAAAGTGTAGGTGAAATTTCAAAATTTCATTTTTTTTGCAGATTTGCAATTTTAATACATTTTTCTAAGGAACACAGTACATTTTACTAGAGAAATGTGACTAAAAATTGATTCCCCCAATTCTTTTGTTTTCATAAATATCCTATATGTGGCCCTAGTGTGCACGTTGACCAAACCACAGGCTTCATAATAGAAGGAGCACCTACTTGATTTTGGAGCCTCCTTTTTATGAGATTATTTTTTAGGCACCATGTAGGTTTCTAGGCAACATAAGATGCTAAAATTTAGGAACCCCCCCACAAGTGACCCCATTTTGCAAACTACACCCCTCAGGGAATTCATCTAGGGGTATAGTGTACATTTCAAACCCCCAGGGGTTTCACCAATTGTGGTACAACTGGGCAGTGAAAATTAAAAATTAAATTTTTTACACAAAAATGCAGTTCTGGCTCAAAATTTTTCATTTTCAGAAGGTATGAAGGAGAAAAAGCACCCCAAAATCTGTGCCCCAATTTCTCCCGAGTACGGCAATGCCTCACATGTGACCAAAAAATACCATTTGGGTGCATGGCAGGACTCAGAAAGGAAGGAGTGATTTTTGGATTTTGCAGCTCAGATTCTGGTGGAATGTTGGTGGGTGCTATGTTGCATTAGCAAGACCCCCCAAGCACCAATACAGTGGAACCCCCCCACAAGTGACCCCATTTTGCAAACTACACCCCTCAGGGAATTCATCTAGGGGTATAGTGTACATTTCAAACCCCCAGGGGTTTCACCAATTTTGATACAACTGGGCAGTGAAAATGAAAAATTACATTTTTTTACACAAAAATGCAGTTCTGGCTCAAAATTTTTCATTTTCTTAAGGTATGAAGGAGAAAAAGCACCCCAAAATCTGTGCCCCAATTTCTCCCGAGTATGGAAATGCCTCATATGTGACCAAAAAATACCAGTTGGGTGCATGGCAGGACTCAGAAGGGAAGGAGTGATTTTTGGTGGTGGAATGTTGGTGGGTGCTATGTCGCAGTAGCAAGACCCCCAAAGCACCAATACAGTGGAACCCCCCCACAAGTGACCCCATTTTGCAAACTACACCCCTCAGGGAATTCATCTAGGGGTATAGTGTACATTTCAAACCCCCAGGGGTTTCACCAATTTTGATACAACTGGGCAGTGAAAATGAAAAATTACATTTTTTTACACAAAAATGCAGTTCTGGCTCAAAATTTTTCATTTTCAGAAGGTATGAAGGAGAAAAAGCACCCCAAAATCTGTGCCCCAATTTCTCCCGAGTACGGCAATGCCTCACATGTGACCAAAAAATACCATTTGGGTGCATGGCAGGACTCAGAAAGGAAGGAGTGATTTTTGGATTTTGCAGCTCAGATTCTGGTGGAATGTTGGTGGGTGCTATGTTGCATTAGCAAGACCCCCCAAGCACCAATACAGTGGAACCCCCCCACAAGTGACCCCATTTTGCAAACTACACCCCTCAGGGAATTCATCTAGGGGTATAGTGTACATTTCAAACCCCCAGGGGTTTCACCAATTTTGATACAACTGGGCAGTGAAAATGAAAAATTACATTTTTTTACACAAAAATGCAGTTCTGGCTCAAAATTTTTCATTTTCTTAAGGTATGAAGGAGAAAAAGCACCCCAAAATCTGTGCCCCAATTTCTCCCGAGTATGGCAATGCCTCATATGTGACCAAAAAATACCAGTTGGGTGCATGGCAGGACTCAGAAGGGAAGGAGTGATTTTTGGTGGTGGAATGTTGGTGGGTGCTATGTCGCAGTAGCAAGACCCCCAAAGCACCAATACAGTGGAACCACCCCACAAGTGACCCCATTTTGCAAACTACACCCCTCAGGGAATTCATCTAGGGGTATAGTGTACATTTCAAACCCCCAGGGGTTTCACCAATTTTGATACAACTGGGCAGTGAAAATGAAAAATTACATTTTTTTACACAAAAATGCAGTTCTGGCTCAAAATTTTTCATTTTCAGAAGGTATGAAGGAGAAAAAGCACCCCAAAATCTGTGCCCCAATTTCTCCCGAGTACGGCAATGCCTCACATGTGACCAAAAAATACCATTTGGGTGCATGGCAGGACTCAGAAAGGAAGGAGTGATTTTTGGATTTTGCAGCTCAGATTCTGGTGGAATGTTGGTGGGTGCTATGTTGCATTAGCAAGACCCCCCAAGCACCAATACAGTGGAACCCCCCCACAAGTGACCCCATTTTGCAAACTACACCCCTCAGGGAATTCATCTAGGGGTATAGTGTACATTTCAAACCCCCAGGGGTTTCACCAATTTTGATACAACTGGGCAGTGAAAATGAAAAATTACATTTTTTTACACAAAAATGCAGTTCTGGCTCAAAATTTTTCATTTTCTTAAGGTATGAAGGAGAAAAAGCACCCCAAAATCTGTGCCCCAATTTCTCCCGAGTATGGCAATGCCTCATATGTGACCAAAAAATACCAGTTGGGTGCATGGCAGGACTCAGAAGGGAAGGAGTGATTTTTGGTGGTGGAATGTTGGTGGGTGCTATGTCGCATTAGCAAGACCCCCAAAGCACCAATACAGTGGAACCCCCCCCACAAGTGACCCCATTTTGCAAACTACACCCCTCAGGGAATTCATCTAGGGGTATAGTGTACATTTCAAACCCCCAGGGGTTTCACCAATTTTGATACAACTGGGCAGTGAAAATGAAAAATTACATTTTTTTACACAAAAATGCAGTTCTGGCTCAAAATTTTTCATTTTCAGAAGGTATGAAGGAGAAAAAGCATCCCAAAATCTGTGCCCCAATTTCTCCCGAGTACGGCAATGCCTCACATGTGACCAAAAAATACCATTTGGGTGCATGGCAGGACTCAGAAAGGAAGGAGTGATTTTTGGATTTTGCAGCTCAGATTCTGGTGGAATGTTGGTGGGTGCTATGTTGCATTAGCAAGACCCCCCAAGCACCAATACAGTGGAACCCCCCCACAAGTGACCCCATTTTGCAAACTACACCCCTCAGGGAATTCATCTAGGGGTATAGTGTACATTTCAAACTCCCAGGGGTTTCACCAATTTTGATACAACTGGGCAGTGAAAATGAAAAATTACATTTTTTTACACAAAAATGCAGTTCTGGCTCAAAATTTTTCATTTTCAGAAGGTATGAAGGAGAAAAAGCACCCCAAAATCTGTGCCCCAATTTCTCCCGAGTACGGCAATGCCTCACATGTGACCAAAAAATACCATTTGGGTGCATGGCAGGACTCAGAAGGGAAGGAGTGATTTTTGGATTTTGCAGCTCAGATTCTGGTGGAATTTTGGTGGGTGCTATGTCGCATTAGCAAGACCCCCCAAGCACCAATACAGTGGAACCCCCCCACAAGTGACCCCATTTTGCAAACTACACCCCTCAGGGAATTCATCTAGGGGTATAGTGTACATTTCAAACCCCCAGGGGTTTCACCAATTTTGATACAACTGGGCTGTGCAAATGCAAAATTACATTTTTTACACAAAAATGCAGTTCTGGCTCAAAATTTTTCATTTTCACAAGGAATGAAGGAGACAAAGCACCCCAAAATCTGTGCCCCAATTTCTCCCGAGTACGGCAATGCCTCACATGTGACCAAAAAATACCATTTGGGTGCATGGCAGGACTCAGAAAGGAAGGAGTGATTTTTGGATTTTGCAGCTCAGATTCTGGTGGAATGTTGGTGGGTGCTATGTTGCATTAGCAAGACCCCCCAAGCACCAATACAGTGGAACCCCCCCACAAGTGACCCCATTTTGCAAACTACACCCCTCAGGGAATTCATCTAGGGGTATAGTGTACATTTCAAACCCCCAGGGGTTTCACCAATTTTGATACAACTGGGCAGTGAAAATGAAAAATTACATTTTTTTACACAAAAATGCAGTTCTGGCTCAAAATTTTTCATTTTCATAAGGTATGAAGGAGAAAAAGCACCCCAAAATCTGTGCCCCAATTTCTCCCGAGTATGGCAATGCCTCATATGTGACCAAAAAATACCAGTTGGGTGCATGGCAGGACTCAGAAGGGAAGGAGTGATTTTTGGTGGTGGAATGTTGGTGGGTGCTATGTCGCATTAGCAAGACCCCCAAAGCACCAATACAGTGGAACCCCCCCACAAGTGACCCCATTTTGCAAACTACACCCCTCAGGGAATTCATCTAGGGGTATAGTGTACATTTCAAACCCCCAGGGGTTTCACCAATTTTGATACAACTGGGCAGTGAAAATGAAAAATTACATTTTTGTACACAAAAATGCAGTTCTGGCTCAAAATTTTTCATTTTCAGAAGGTATGAAGGAGTAAAAGCACCCCAAAATCTGTGCCCCAATTTCTCCCGAGTACGGCAATGCCTCACATGTGACCAAAAAATACCATTTGGGCGCATGGCAGGACTCAGAAGGGAAGGAGTTATTTTGGGATTTTGCAGCTCAGATTCTGGTGGAATTTTGGTGGGTGCTATGTCGCATTAGCAAGACCCCCCAAGCACCAATACAGTGGAACCCCCCCACAAGTGACCCCATTTTGCAAACTACACCCCTCAGGGAATTCATCTAGGGGTATAGTGTACATTTCAAACCCCCAGGGGTTTCACCAATTTTGATACAACTGGGCTGTGCAAATGCAAAATTACATTTTTTACACAAAAATGCAGTTCTGGCTCAAAATTTTTCATTTTCACAAGGAATGAAGGAGACAAAGCACCCCAAAATCTGTGCCCCAATTTCTCCCGAGTATGGCAATGCCTCACATGTGACCAAAAAATACCATTTGGGTGCATGGCAGGACTCAGAAAGGAAGGAGTGATTTTTGGATTTTGCAGCTCAGATTCTGGTGGAATGTTGGTGGGTGCTATGTTGCATTAGCAAGACCCCCCAAGCACCAATACAGTGGAACCCCCCCACAAGTGACCCCATTTTGCAAACTACACCCCTCAGGGAATTCATCTAGGGGTATAGTGTACATTTCAAACCCCCAGGGGTTTCACCAATATTGATACAACTGGGCAGTGAAAATGAAAAATTACATTTTTTTACACAAAAATGCAGTTCTGGCTCAAAATTTTTCATTTTCATAAGGTATGAAGGAGAAAAAGCACCCCAAAATCTGTGCCCCAATTTCTCCCGAGTATGGCAATGCCTCATATGTGACCAAAAAATACCAGTTGGGTGCATGGCAGGACTCAGAAGGGAAGGAGTGATTTTTGGTGGTGGAATGTTGGTGGGTGCTATGTCGCATTAGCAAGACCCCCAAACCACCAATACAGTGGAACCCCCCCACAAGTGACCCCATTTTGCAAACTACACCCCTCAGGGAATTCATCTAGGGGTATAGTGTACATTTCAAACCCCCAGGGGTTTCACCAATTTTGATACAACTGGGCAGTGAAAATGAAAAATTACATTTTTGTACACAAAAATGCAGTTCTGGCTCAAAATCTTTCATTTTCAGAAGGTATGAAGGAGTAAAAGCACCCCAAAATCTGTGCCCCAATTTCTCCCGAGTACGGCAATGCCTCACATGTGACCAAAAAATACCATTTGGGCGCATGGCAGGACTCAGAAGGGAAGGAGTTATTTTGGGATTTTGCAGCTCAGATTCTGGTGGAATTTTGGTGGGTGCTATGTCGCATTAGCAAGACCCCCCAAGCACCAATACAGTGGAACCCCCCCACAAGTGACCCCATTTTGCAAACTACACCCCTCAGGGAATTCATCTAGGGGTATAGTGTACATTTCAAACCCCCAGGGGTTTCACCAATTTTGATACAACTGGGCTGTGCAAATGCAAAATTACATTTTTTACACAAAAATGCAGTTCTGGCTCAAAATTTTTCATTTTCACAAGGAATGAAGGAGACAAAGCACCCCAAAATCTGTGCCCCAATTTCTCCCGAGTACGGCAATGCCTCACATGTGACCAAAAAATACCATTTGGGTGCATGGCAGGACTCAGAAAGGAAGGAGTGATTTTTGGATTTTGCAGCTCAGATTCTGGTGGAATGTTGGTGGGTGCTATGTTGCATTAGCAAGACCCCCCAAGCACCAATACAGTGGAACCCCCCACAAGTGACCCCATTTTGCAAACTACACCCCTCAGGGAATTCATCTAGGGGTATAGTGTACATTTCAAACCCCCAGGGGTTTCACCAATTTTGATACAACTGGGCAGTGAAAATGAAAAATTGAATTTTTTTACACAAAAATGCAGTTCTGGCTCAAAATTTTTCATTTTCATAAGGTATGAAGGAGAAAAAGCACCCCAAAATCTGTGCCCCAATTTCTCCCGAGTATGGCAATGCCTCATATGTGACCAAAAAATACCAGTTGGGTGCATGGCAGGACTCAGAAGGGAAGGAGTGATTTTTGGTGAAGGAATGTTGGTGGGTGCTATGTCGCATTAGCAAGACCCCCAAAGCACCAATACAGTGGAACCCCCCCACAAGTGACCCCATTTTGCAAACTACACCCCTCAGGGAATTCATCTAGGGGTATAGTGTACATTTCAAACCCCCAGGGGTTTCACCAATTCTGATACAACTGGGCAGTGAAAATGAAAAATTACATTTTTTTACACAAAAATGCAGTTCTGGCTCAAAATTTTTCATTTTCAGAAGGTATGAAGGAGAAAAAGCACCCCAAAATCTGTGCCCCAATTTCTCCCGAGTACGGCAATGCCTCACATGTGACCAAAAAATACCATTTGGGTGCATGGCAGGACTCAGAAAGGAAGGAGTGATTTTTGGATTTTGCAGCTCAGATTCTGGTGGAATGTTGGTGGGTGCTATGTTGCATTAGCAAGACCCCCCAAGCACCAATACAGTGGAACCCCCCCACAAGTGACCCCATTTTGCAAACTACACCCCTCAGGGAATTCATCTAGGGGTATAGTGTACATTTCAAACCCCCAGGGGTTTCACCAATTTTGATACAACTGGGCAGTGAAAATGAAAAATTACATTTTTTTACACAAAAATGCAGTTCTGGCTCAAAATTTTTCATTTTCAGAAGGTATGAAGGAGAAAAAGCACCCCAAAATCTGTGCCCCAATTTCTCCCGAGTACGGCAATGCCTCATGTGTGACCAAAAAGTGTCAGGACTCAGAAGGGAAGGAGTGATATTTGGATTTTGCAGCACAAATTCTGGTGGAATGTTGGTGGGTGCTATGTCGCATTAGCAAGACCCCCAAAGCACCAATACAGTGGAACCACCCCACAAGTGACCCCATTTTGCAAACTACACCCCTCAGGGAATTCATCTAGGGGTATAGTGTACATTTCAAACCCCCAGGGGTTTCACCAATTTTGATACAACTGGGCAGTGAAAATGAAAAATTACATTTTTTTACACAAAAATGCAGTTCTGGCTCAAAATTTTTCATTTTCATAAGGTATGAAGGAGAAAAAGCACCCCAAAATCTGTGCCCCAATTTCTCCCGAGTACGGCAATGCCTCACATGTGACCAAAAAATACCATTTGGGTGCATGGCAGGACTCAGAAAGGAAGGAGTGATTTTTGGATTTTGCAGCTCAGATTCTGGTGGAATGTTGGTGGGTGCTATGTTGCATTAGCAAGACCCCCCAAGCACCAATACAGTGGAACCCCCCCACAAGTGACCCCATTTTGCAAACTACACCCCTCAGGGAATTCATCTAGGGGTATAGTGTACATTTCAAACCCCCAGGGGTTTCACCAATTTTGATACAACTGGGCAGTGAAAATGAAAAATTACATTTTTTTACACAAAAATGCAGTTCTGGCTCAAAATTTTTCATTTTCAGAAGGTATGAAGGAGAAAAAGCACCCCAAAATCTGTGCCCCAATTTCTCCCGAGTACGGCAATGCCTCATGTGTGACCAAAAAGTGTCAGGACTCAGAAGGGAAGGAGTGATATTTGGATTTTGCAGCACAAATTCTGGTGGAATGTTGGTGGGTGCTATGTCGCATTAGCAAGACCCCCAAAGCACCAATACAGTGGAACCACCCCACAAGTGACCCCATTTTGCAAACTACACCCCTCAGGGAATTCATCTAGGGGTATAGTGTACATTTCAAACCCCCAGGGGTTTCACCAATTTTGATACAACTGGGCAGTGAAAATGAAAAATTACATTTTTTTACACAAAAATGCAGTTCTGGCTCAAAATTTTTCATTTTCATAAGGTATGAAGGAGAAAAAGCACCCCAAAATCTGTGCCCCAATTTCTCCCGAGTACGGCAATGCCTCACATGTGACCAAAAAATACCAGTTGGGTGCATGGCAGGACTCAGAAGGGAAGGAGTGATTTTTGGGTTTTGCGGCTCAGATTCTGGTGGAATGAATGGTGGGTGCTATGTGGCATTAGCAAGACCCCCGAAGCACGGTGAAATGATGAACCTAAAAATCCATAGATGTGTGGTATATTTTAAAACACTCCTTTATACATAGGCCGGGTTTGTCGGGGCAAGTGTCACACTGGAAAATAGTTTGCTTTCTTATTCCCTTTTTATAGCAAACTTTGCACCTTTTTTGTGTCCTGCCCTTTTTTCCAGTGGAGGGGATTTCATCAGGAAAATGCTGCCCTGGTACAATACGGGGGCCAGTACTAGAAGTACTGGGGCCCTCTGCCTGCTGGTTCCCAAATATTAGGCCCTTTATGACTTCCTCTTGAAAGTGCATAAATGTCCCCCTCTGGCCGGTAGAACGGAATAGCACGTAAGCGTTATACAGTGCCATCTGGATGATATACACGGCCAGCTTCTTGTACCAGATTTTTGTTTTCCGCAGGGCACTGTACGGCTTCAGTACCTGATCTGAAAGATCCACTCCGCCCATGTACCTATTGTAATCCAGGATACAATTAGGTTTTGAGGTGTGGGTACTGGTACCTCGTACAGGGACGGAGGTGGTACTGTCTCCGTGAATTGTTGTCAGTATAAGGACATCCCTCTTGTCCTTATATTTGACCAACAACATATTTTCGGTGCATATTCCCCTGCTTTCACCCCTTCTCATTACTTGGGCAATGTGCGTTTTTGGGAGGCCTCTTTGGTTCTTGCGCACAGTACCGCAAGCTGCTGTACCTCTTGAACCAAGGGCCTTAAACAGGGGGATGCTGGTGTAAAAGTTATCCACATAGAGGTGATAACCTTTATCAAGGAAGGGGTGCACTAAATCCCAGACAATTTTTCCACTAACACCTACGAGGGAGGGGGGGCATTCTGGCGGTTCAATTCTTGAATCCTTCCCTTCATATACCCTAAACCTGTGGGTGTACCCTGAGGTGCTTTCACACAGCTTATACATTTTTATGCCATACCTTGCCCTCTTACTGGGAAGGTACTGGCAGAATTTAACCCTTCCTTTAAAATGTATAAGGGACTCGTCTATGCAAATGAATTTATCTGGGATGTACATCTCTTCAAATTTGGCACTGAAATGATCAATGACCGGCCTGACTTTGAATAGCCGGTCAAAGGTGGGATCATCTCTGGGTGGGCACTGCATTATCGTTGTAATGCAAAAATTTAAGGATTAACTCAAAACGATTCCGGGTCATGGCCATACGGTAAAGTGGGGTGCTGTACAGAACATCTGTACTCCAATATTGCCTAATTTCTGGCTTTTTTACTATGCCCATATGAAACACCAGACCCCAAAACGTCATCATCTCTACTGCATCTACAGGGGTCCACCTAGCAAATGATGACGTGGGGTTTTGAGCAATAAACTGCTGGGCATATAAATTAGTTTGGTCCACCATTAAATTTATAAAATCATCAGAGAAAAATAATTTGAAAAAGTCAATTTCTCTGAGACCTGTGGAATCAAATTGGATTCCTGGCATGGCCAAAAACTCAGGAACCTGGGGCTCAAAATTGTCTGGTGGTGGGGTCCATACGAGATCAATTATTGGGGGGGGGGGTCTCAGCTGCTCTACGGGGGCATCTTTGAGGGGGTCCCTCATCACTAGAGGAGGAAGAGGAGCTTAAGACGAAGCCTTCAGATTCCCCGCTTGCATCACTGGCTGTGTCAGAGTCAGAGGCAAGCATGGCATATGCCTCCTCCGCTGAATACATTCTTCTGGATGACTGGGATGACATTTGGGATGACATTTGGGATGACATTTGGGATGCCATTTTTATTTTTGTGTTACTGGTAGTGAAATGTTTCAACACGTGTATAGTGTAGGGGGGGTTACAAACTTTATTTCAACCCGGGGGGTATGTAGTGTGTAGTGTGTATGTAGTGCAGAAAAAAAAAATACTTTATACAAAAAAAAAAAATTGAAGGGGTTAAAAAAAAAAAAAAATTGAAGGGGTTAAAAAAAAAATTGAAGGGGTTAAAAAAAAAAAAAAAAGGTCCTGCGCCAAAAATTGAGCACAGATGTTGGTCAGTAACGTCCGTCACTGAACAGCGCTCAAAGGCAACAGGAATTTGATAAAAAAAAAAAAAAAAAGATCAACCCTGTGCCGAAAAAGCTGATCAGTGATGTACGTCACTGATCAGCGCACAGTGGCCACAGGACACCCACAAAATCACAGTGTGTGTAAAAAAAAAATTAAAAAAGACCCCACAGCAGCCTCAAAAAAAAAAAAGGTGATCAGTGATGCGACACTGATTACCAGTGAGGGGCAGCAGGTGCACAACCTTTGGTGCAACTGACAGTGCAACTGGCAGCAACTGACAGGTATATATATAAAAAAAAAAAACCTCTGCACCCCCAAAAAGTTGCTGATCACCTCAGATATAGTGATCAGCACAAAAGGCGGGGGCAGCAGACACAAAATTTAGCACTCTCTATCACTCTCTGTCACTATCTCTCTCTATCTCTCTATCTCTCACTATCTATCACTCTATGACACTGCAGCAGCAGCACTGACAGTTATATATATGAAAAATAACCCCTGCACCCCCATAAAGTTGCTGGGGGTGCACAAAAGGGGGGCAGCAGACACAAAATATAGCAGTCTCTATCACTCTCTGTCACTATCTCTCTCTATCTCTCTATCTCTCTATCTCTCACTATCTATCACTCTATGACACTGCAGCAGCAGCACTGACAGGTATATCTATCTAAAAAAAAACCTGCGCCCCCAAAAAGTTGCTGATCAGTTAATTTATACTGATCAGCACAAAAAGGGGGGGCAGCAGTCAGTTATATAAAAAATATATAGCACAATCTGTCACTATCTCTCTATCTCTCTCTATCTCTCTCTATCTCTCTATCTATCTCTCTATCACACTGCAGCAGCACAAAATATAGCACTCTCTGTCACTAGCCCTCTCTATCTCTCTCTATCTCTCTCTCTCTATCTCTCTATCTAAAACTCGATGACACTGCAGCAGCACAACACAGCACAGCACAACACTGGAAGTCACAACAAGTAGCAAGATCCCAAGCAGTGATCAGGTAAGTATTTTGCAAGGTTCTGGTCAGTATATCGTGGCAGCTAGGCACGGTGACCGCACTGCACGCAATTCCAGACCGGAATGGCATCTGCAGTGCAGTCACCGTTAGTTTAAACCCCTCTCCATGGCTGTGATTGGTCCGTCGGTCCGACGAACCAATCACGGCCTTTGGGGGCGGGCGGGGTGAGGTGGGGTGACACCAGTGTCACCCTTACACCCCGCGGTGATTGGTGCTGTACTTTACAGCACCAATCACCTCCGATCCCGTGTCACCGGCGAACGTTATTCGCCGGTGACACAGAAAACGCTGTAATTGGCTGTTCACACTGAACAGCCAATCACAGCGATCGCCGACGGGGGGGCGGCATCGCAGCCCCCCCTGGGCATGCAGGGACATGTCTGCTGTCAGGGACAGCAGACATGTTTAAACTGTCACCGCGTCTATAGACGCGGTGACAGTTTAAAGCCATGACGTACATTTACGCCATGTGTCGGGAAGTACTTCCCGACCATGACGTAAATGTACGTCAAATGTCGGGAAGGGGTTAAGGGTTGTTTTTTTAAGAAATGTTGTTGTATGAACAATGATAAGAAGTAACGGTACTTATGTATTATCTGGGCTCCCATGTTAAATGAACCCCATTTTTTCATACCCCTACTATCCAACTACGCATGGAGTTGATTTTATATAGTGTGGCGAGCACAGCGAGCCACCGTGCCTGAAGCGTGGCGAGCGCAGCGAGCCCCGCAAGGGGACGCCGTCTCATAAGAAAAACGGGAGCCCAGATATTACATAAGTACCGAAGTGGTACTTATGTATTATCTGGGCTCCCATGTTAAATGCACCCCATTTTTTCATACCCCTACTATCCAACTACGCATGGAGTTGATTTTATATAGTGTGGCGAGCACAGCGAGCCACCGTGCCTGAAGCGTGGCGAGCGGACGCGGTCTCATAAGAAAAACGGGAGCCCAGATATTACATAAGTACCAAAATGTTTTAGTGAATAATGAGTACACCTGTTTAGCTGCTATGTAATCTGGAAACTGGGAGCTGTTTGTGATCCTGAGGACCGAGTTTGAAAACCCTTGTCTTAGAACATAGGTTCTCAAACTTGGTGCTCGAGACCAGAAACAGTTTATTTTCATGGAATCCTCACAGAATCACAAGGGACATAATTAGCTCCACCTGTGCATCCTTTAAAATGTGTCAATGAGTAATGAATGCACCTGTGCAACTGCTGGGTGACCTGGAAAATGTGAACTGTTTGGGGTCCTGAGGACCGAGTTTGAGAACCAGTGTCCTAGAATGGTATTTTTTGTGAAGGCCTATCAAATCTTTCTGTCTTCTAGTATCCTCTGAATGTCTTATAGATCAGCTTAGGCTGGGTGTCAAAATCTCCTCCTTGTAAGGTACTGCAAATTTATCATCAACATTCTTCTTTGACATTGCCCATTATAAGCTGTCTGTATTTCAGCATTAAAGGGAGACGTCACTTTACAAAATGAAAACAATACATATTGATGTTTTCATGGGCAATGGAAAATCAGGTATAACATTTTTTAAGAATTTTTTTTATGCATAGGAGCCTATTCGTCATGATTTGCTAAACATTATGTTGGCAGCTATTTTTTTTCCCATGTCATAAAATAATTATTTTTGCGGCCCAACCCTCCAGTTTATTTAAGTCACTCTGTAAGGAGGCCACATCCTGGTCTGATTTAATACCTGACATTCACTATAGGCGGCCAGTCAGTTCACTTTAAGGGGGATATTCAATCTCCGGTGAGCATCTCCCGTCGTGGAGATGCCTACTGGGCCCTATTCAATGTTGTCTTTCCCGACAGCATTGTGCAAGGTAACTCGGCAGAATGAGCCCGACATCACAATCTGTCGGGCTCGTTCTGCCGAGAACGGCTGGCAAGTGACGAGCTACCGGCTGCAGCTCGCCTCTTCCCGGCCGCAACTCACGGCCACGCCCCCTTCTCACATTGAATCCCGCCGGCATGTTCTCGGTCGGCTGACCGAGAACGGGACTGGGTCACGGCGGTCGAGCAAGCTCGACTGCAGTGACCCTCACATTGAATACCCCCGTAAATATGACACAGGCATTAATCCTTTTTCCAAAACACCATGGGCCTGTTTCAGATTTGTACACCATGCAGATGTTTACGCAGCTAAGCATTTATTGGTAGACTGTGCAGATGCCAAGGTAATATAGTGATGCCGCCTGCAAGCAGCATCAAAAATATAGTACTTTGGACTGTTTGAGGGAGTAGGCCTCAAAACAGTATCTTGCCACATGAGGCCTAAATCAGCTCTGGCTGTTAATATCTCTCTCTCTCTCTCTCCTCTGTTTTGTCTTGATTAAAAATACATACTTTACAATTCACTTACCTTTTTTTCACTTTGCTGGCTAGATTCGGACAAACACAGGTAATACATTATAATACAGTGCACTTTTCTAAAAAAATAGGGGAGAGAAAGGTTCTTTTCATTGACCCTGGCCAAGAGGGACAACAATGTAAATATTAATATTTAAGTATACTAAACATACCCTTTTCCCTTTTCATGATCATCTGCATCAGCAAAGAAGTACCTAGTATTAATATATTATTCGCAGTTCAGTATGTCCATTCAATTCACTATGGCACCGCTAGCAGAATATAATGTTTTTGTGGGTTCTGTTTGTTTTGGGTCATTGGAATATTCTAATGCAAAGCTTCGTTCAAGGAAATGTTTCAACAACAATGGATATTTCAGCTGGTAAAATTCTTCTGTGTAAAGTAGCTCTCTCCAGTGTCTTCTTATTCACAATGATGCTGTAAAGACACTTGTTAAGTTGGAGGGCTTCCCAGTCAACTTCCGTTCATCTTTGGCACAGGCAGATGAACAGCTTGTACACCTCCCATTCCATTCTCTCAGTATTCCTCCAGCCTCATGATATATTACATTAGAAAAGTGTTTCAGATGGGCTTTTTTTCTTCTTTTTTTCTTGCTGTTCACATAATTATTTTCTGCTGGAGAAGCTCAGATCCATTTACCTTTTCATATTAATATCTGACAGATATCTCAGAAAAAGACAAGAATGGTATTTTTTGTGAAGGCCTATCAAATCTTTCTGTCTTCTAGTATCCTCTGAATGTCTTATAGATCAGCTTAGGCTGGGTGTCAAAATCTCCTCCTTGTAAGGTACTGCAAATTTATCATCAACATTCTTCTTTGACATTGCCCATTATAAGCTGTCTGTATCTCAGTATTAAAGGGAGACCTCACTTTGCAAAATGAAAACAATACATATTGATGTTTTCTTGGGCAATGGAAAATCAGGTATAACATTTTTTAAGAATTTTTTTATGCATAGGAGCCTATTCGTCATGATAATTATCAGGGGCTGGGTGGCAGCCAATAATTAATAATCCAACTTGCTGCGAGTAGTAGCGGAGGACACAAAATCACCAGAAAAATCCAAAATTGACCGGAGTGGAGACATCTTATTTGAATATCAGCTGTCCCTGGGATTCCTTTGGTAACTATGAACCTTAGTGCTGCCAAGTTTGACTAGTGCACATGCATGAACTTGGGTTTATCCATGTGCACATAGAATCCAGCATTAGGAGCTGAACAGGTGAGGAGGGATATGTTTGGTTGCCGTTTCACTACCTATTACCTCCAACCCATAGGAAGGAGCGGGGGTGCAAAAAATAAAGGCCATCTGAAGATGGAGAAAGTTTAAGCTGTCAGAATTTAGCATTCTCATAGCTTAATGAATTTAGATCACCGTATTGGTGTATGGGGGCAGCGGGCTAGGTCCGGGCTGAAAGAAATCTCTGATCTCCTGCATTATTTTTACAATCAATGGCCCCAGTACTTTATTTCAACAGAAGTAGTAATAGCCATTATGATTGGTTAAAGCAGCAGATGGTATATTTTTACAGGAAAATATGTGCTATATAAAATTATAATTATTAACATTACTTGTGTTACATTTGGTTACCCACTTTAAGAAGAAATAATTAATAAATAGTTGTAAAATTCAGAAAGGTACTGGATAGATTTTTTCATTGCCTAGTTAATCTACAAGCGAGGCTTCATTCCTATTTGCTCAAATATCTGAAACCCAATGTGAGCTAGGCACATTTTAACCTATGCTGAGCAATTAAACAATCAAGCATATTAAACATATTATATTTAAAGCAGAATTATAATCCACAAATAATAGCCTAGCATAACCGTCTTCAGTGTCAAAATGGCAAATTAAGAATGAAGCACAGGCAGAATATTATCCTCCATAGATCTGTACCCTATATGGAAACAAATGGCAATGAAAATCTGCAATTACTGTCTCCTATTCTTACAGTACTCTAGAACCAATCGTACAAAATCTTTATATTCCTGGCTTGAATCACTTTTGGGGATCCAAGTGGATTGAATTCTAAATTGGTCTTCCCCTGGAGTTCGTAACTCAGATTTAAAAATTGATCTTGGGCTTTGGATTGCATTTGCATTCAAATCCATTTACATAAATGTAGCTGTTTTTATTGAATTTTATAAATTTTTAAACAAATCTAAATGCCAAACCAAACTCAAAACTAAACATTTGAGGTGGTTTTATGAAAGCAAAGCCAACACATGATAATCAGTTAAGCCCCACACAGTGCAATTCCTTTTCTACTCAATCCTGTTTCCAATCGGGATTGAATTTGGATCGAATCACATGTCACAATGTTCCCATTCGATTTTGACTATACAAATCGATATGGTCTTGCCTGCACAGTGTATTTTTGTACTTAATTTAGACTGAATAGGAGCATGTGGCTGAAAACCGTTTGATTTAATTTCTTATTCGATTTTGACTATATAGTCAAAATTGAATCAAAAGTGACAATAAATCGCCCCTGTGTACGGGGCATTAGAACCAAAATCAACGCCAAAACACAGGGGTCTGCGCACACATCATTTTGGTTTACAATCTAACTTGAAATGATCATTTTGTTTATAGATGATTTATGGGTTGGGCCAGATGCACTAAGCTTCAAAAGTGATAAACAATGAGTGATAAACAACCAGCCAATACAGTACCTGTCATAGTACAGGCTGTGTTTGAAAAATGTCAGACAGGAGCTGATTGGTTGGTTGTTTATCATTCTCAGTTTTATCACTTTTGAATTTTAGTGCATCTGGCCCTTTGTTTTTTGCTCCTTGTTTCTGAATCCATTGTTGCATTCACTAGCATAAGAATAATGAGGCAAAGTAATACTCTAGATCAAAGTGGTGATCACACTCCAAGGGATCAAAGAACTCTTGAGAAACACTCATTACAGGATTCTCATTACAGGAGACCTAATAATTGTGAGTGGATATTCATACTGGGATCCATTAAATCCATAATAACTGTGCCTCAAATAGGTAGGTCCATTATAGGAACAGGACTCTCCACAGTCAGGAGAGGGGTGCCTGAACGGCCATTACAACCTTTTAGCTTGTCCACTTTTTCGGACGGCAAACAGCAAAGGCCATGCACTGTATCGATCTGGATCCCCAAGAACGATAGGCAGGTAACAGGGCCCTCCGTTTTGTCCTCCGCTATCAGCACTCCAAAGCGATGGAAGAGAGAATGGATAGATGTTGAAGAAGGGCAGAGCAGCGGTTGGAGCCAGCCGGCCCCACGTAGAGGAAATCGTCAAGGTAATGAGCGATCCCACTCTCCCCCGATGACTCCTCTATGCAGCAGTGCAAGAAGGTACTGAACCTTTTGAAGAAAGCGCAGGACACCGAACAACCCATCGGCAAACAATTGTCAATGAAATAGTCGTCACCCACACAAAAACCCATGTACGTAAATGCTTCCGGGTGCAGGGGAGGTAACCAAAAAGCCTTCTCGACATCGATCTTGGCCATGAGAGCCCCTGGACCAAATGACTGAACCATATCCAGAACATCATCAAATGACTGCTAAGTCACGGAACAATACTCTGCGGGTATGGCATTGTTCCTCATCTGACTGGGCCTCATTAGCCACCGCACGCCTCCCTCCAAACCTCCTGCGGCCTGCTGCCGGCACACTGGGGACCAGACCATGGCGGGAGCACCCGTGGACCGGCGTCCACCACCCCCCCAAGTGACGCCCACCCCACGACTTTGGATGGAGCCAAGAACGCAGCCACAGCCTCCAAATGGGACACTGCAGCCACAGCGCCCAAAGCCCTCCAGCCGGGCGCAGGAGAGGGGCAAAAATGGAAAAATTACCACTAGGCCCTTGGGGTATATATAATGAATCTATCAAAATTTATATTTATACATTATTTTATAAGACATATATCAATTACAAAAATACACACTGTTAAAATAAGAAAAATGAAAAGAAAAATTGTTAAAATTGTGCCTAAGAAAGAAGGCAGTTAAACTAGACAGACATTCAAATTGAAAGGCAGGACTCTGAGGTTTTTGTGTGGACCCGATGGTCCAATAATGTATATTAACCCTTTAATATATATTTTATATATATTTTATATATATTTTATATATATATTTTATAGGAAGGCTGTCCCAAACCAGCCTAGGTTAAAGCTTCATACAACTAAAATAGTTTGGGTGGAGGCACTTTTTACAATCTAGAAAACCACATTTCCAAAGTAATATAGAGTGGGTTACAGGAGTTTGCCATCCAGCTTCACACAGGTTATATATTGTTTATTATTAACATCTTCATTCATTGTTGCATTTATGCCATTAGCCTTACTTACAATACAAGTGTTGGTGTGAGGAGTTCTTTATTTACAAAACATATATTGTTTATTATTAACATCTTCATTCATTGTTGCATTTATGCCATTAGCCTTACTTACATTACAAGTGTTGGTGTGAGGAGTTATTTATTTACAAAACATCTTCTTGTGTGGTTGCATTCCTGGGAGTTCAGTGGAGGATTGCTCCCATATACTTCCACTCAACCCACTGGTGTTTCTGACCACTATTTTAAGATGTATCACTGTCTGTTTGTTTTCACGGGTTTTAGCCAGTAATCCTTTTGTTATCTCTCAGTTTTGGTTGATGCATTGTCCTACATAAGACCTGGGGGCACTGGTGTTGGAGACAGCCTAACTCACTCCTTCAGACGCGGCTGCCATAGGTGAAGTCTAGCACTGTCTCTTTCTGCATTTGCACACGGGGACTCCCTAGAGTCCTTACACAGCGGGCTCCCTGCATTAGCCGTGAGCCTCGCTGTTTTAGAAATCCCCCGGAATGTTGAATATGGAGAGCGGCTGGCGTGGGGTTAAATAGCGAGGATCGCTGGTTTTCTGCAATCCCCGCCTTTTAACCCCTGACTGGCCGCTCGCCCCCGCATTGAATACTGCCCATTTGGTGAAATGTATTGCCACCTGAGTTCAATGGCAGTGCGGGATGCCAAGCGAACTTTAATGTTTTTTAAAAGGGGCATTACTTACAAGGCATGAATCTCTTTTGTTTAATGCTGAATATTAAAAATAAAACTGTCTGTAAAAGAAAATGTTCTGACAATTGTACAATGTTCTGACAGTGCTTGGAAGTCAAGTACACTTTTTTGTTTACTTTCACTAAAGCTGCCTAGACATGGAGTGATTTTGCCACAGAATTTGACCTCCTCTGTCTAAATTGTCTATATTGCTCAATTTCAGTGATTTTGTTTAAAACTGAATTAATATTACAAATATTTGGAAATGCAGCTGAGGCCTGATTCTGAGTTGGGAATAAAGTAAGAGAGAGCAAGTAGCTTTGTACCTTGGAAAAACTATGCTGCACTGCAGGTGGAGCAGATTTGAAATGTTCAGAGATATAAAAATTTGAGAGTGTGTCCAAACTGACATCTAAATTGCAGTATAAATATGGGTGTGGTATGACTTGTCAGCAGTGATTGGGTCAGTGTTGACAGGGACCTGATGGACTGTCACTAAAAGCCTTCTCAGGATTTCTAGTGGTCTTTTAACTTCTTCTGGGTCCCGTTGGTGGAGTGACAATGATTTCTGACATGGCTATGATGCTGCAGTTTTCCAGTAAGTTCTCTCCTATACCTAATCATAATTCCCTAACCCTCTCTCTAACCACCTCTCTTCCCTCCCCCACATACTAACCAGAACACTTCTGGCAGCACTTTCGCTCTTTGAAAAAGCTCCAAATAGAGCTCCAAATCTCACGTTAGAGAGATCTTGCCCGGCAACCTTGGACCAAGAAGGGACCCCTTGCCAGTGTACCAGACCACCATACTTTGGTATCCCCATGCAAATCTGCACGATGATCATCACAGAGACCCAGCCAGATTTTGCTGCTGCTGTAGGAGGGCGGGTGAGAGACGCCACTCCACAGAACTAAGGGGTGAACAGACGCTGGACGTAGGAGACCCCAGCCGCGTGTGAGAGACGCGGCTTCTGGACTGACTAGAACTTCTGGCATTGGGTCAGCATCTCAGCGTCTGCTAAACTGCGGGTTGTAGAAAGGTGGGCTACGGACACATGTAATATCATCACAAGCTCTCCTGCCTCCCTGCTAATTCAATATTCGCCCACCAATAACACCAAACATGGAGTCTGTGAGTAATACCTAATATGTGCAGTGGATACAATAATTTGTCACTTATAAACGGAGATTGGACACTCTTTAACTGGCACACATCGTTGTCCCTCTTGGAAAGAGTTTAAAACAACTAACATTAGAGCCATACAAGCTCAACAAGAGCTTCTTCAATTAGAAATAATTATGTTTTATTAATTACTTTTTACATAATATAGGTGGCCACCGATTATTGAATGTGTATGTAAAAATAAATATTTTACTGTGAAAATAAATTTATACAAATTTAATACTTTTTAATAAATATATTTGTCGGTAAACAAGTGTTCAGTGGTACAAAACAAATTTTGAGCGTGACTGAAGTTTTGCGCTAAAAGCGGCTATAAATAGTCTCCGGAACTTGATAGGACCTACACCAAAAGGTCCTGAAGTTGTTTACAAGTAGGAAAAAAGGTTTTTAAGATCCAGAAACAATTCACAGAGCTAACAAACTAAATAAAAAATTAAAAATAAAAAACCAAAAAAATTAAATAAAATACAAAAAAATCGTGAAAAATTGAAGTGAACAAAGTCAATGTGCACAAATATAAGATCAAAGGTACTTTCCTTTCATATGTTTCAATGGGAGGGAGGTAAAGATATCGGTCCTTTGAAGAGGTTTCTTTTAAAGTGTTAGATCCATGTGTTTTCTTATTTTTCTCAAAAAGAGCATGAAATGAAGAAAATGTACATTGTGTAAACAAATGAAATTCAACACAATTAAAACATGAATAAAGTTCAAAATGTTGGCCGAGGAATTGTTTTTCTCCTGATTTCTAGATTTTGTCACGAAGTTTACTTCAGGGGCGTACCTCTACTCACTTAAATATTATATGTTTTACTCCCATAAAGGTATCTTTTCCAAAAAGACAAACAATTTTCTGTCAAAACGGATGAATAAGCGTACCCCCACTCACTGTTTATTCGGTGGGTTAAAACTCATCAGGGTATCTTTTGTGGGGGTTATCTCAAAACTTTATATAACAGATGAATGAGTATATGTTTGGCGTACCCCCACTCACATCCAAGATGGTAGATAAAAGCACATCAAGGTATCTTTTATATATAATTCAGGATGGAAGTTTTTTAGAGAAGATGGCGTACCACACTCACGGTGTTTTAGACTGGAGCCAGACGCATCAAGGTTTCTTTGTATTTTCAAAGAGGGGGATCTTTATTTCCACAGAGAGTCTCTCAATGTGGGTGTTTGGTGACCCCAGAAAAAACAGAGGAAAAAAATTGTGGATAGACTGAAGAATTTTTATTTTACAAAAAGTCCATAATTGGACTAAAAATACGTACAATGCATATACATGTTTACAAAAAAGGTAAAAAACATTTAGATAAAAATGAAAGTTTAAAAAAACAAAACAAAAATGCAAAAAGGACCAGGTGACCTAAGAGGCAACGCCGGGGCATGAACACATTCACAAATAGATGTTAAAAGTCCAGACAAAGTGAAGGGTTAAAGTGTCCAACGTTACCTCTATTGGTCAGGCAGGTCCAAGATGCACAGAGTCCCCTAGTGTCAACGCGTTTCGGCTCCTTTAGAGCCTTTTTCAAGACATGGGGATTAGCAGCAACTGCTGGATATTTATGTGTGGTTGGACCAATCGTGTGGTAGCAGGAACTGATCACAGGAAGTGATCATCCAGCAATAAAATCGTACATATAATCATTGCAAACAAACTTTTTAAAATACACATTCAATGGTACTCAAGATGGAAAGTGCACTCCTGTGATTTTATAACGGATTATACTGAGGGATAAAGAAAAGAAGGATTGTTTTTAAATAACCTCCGGAAATTGATGAATGAAAATGGCCGCCGAATGGAACGCATTGCGTTCCAAAACGGCGTGGATATGTATGGCAACAACAAAAGTGTTTTTCTTATACCATAGCTGTAGGGCAATAGCGATGCTACAAAGGCAGGCATCAGTGAAGTATTATCTGGAACACCCGATTTGTTAGGTGCAGATTTCGCACGCTAACTGTGTCATTCCGTCCTGCTGAGATGGCGCTTGGTTATTGCGTCATCCCACATGGCAACAAGCATGGAACCTCTGGCAATGAGCATGTAGAGAAGTAGCATTTATGTAGCATAATTTTTAATAGGCATTATGGTGTTTGGCATAACACATAATGGACATAATGGCGTGTAACTTAACGTGTAATGGACATTATGGTGTAAATGTTTAATGCGAGCCTTTGGTGGACAATGTCCCTGTTTATGAAGTGTATTGTGAATTTTGGCTTTATCTGTTTGGCATTATGTGAATTCTGGCTCAATCCATGTGGCATTATGTGAATTTTGGCTCAATCCGTGTGTGTTTATTATGTAAATTTTAGCTCAATCCATGTGGTATTATGTGAATTTTGACACAATCCATGTGGCATTATTTGAATTTTGGCTCAATCCATGTGGCATTATGTCAATTTTGGCTCATTCCATTTGGCATCATGTTTAAGGGGCAAGTATAATGGGGTCTAGTATTTTGTTGCATAATGTGTAGAAGTTGTATATGGTGTTGACACACCCCCTGTTGAGTGGCCACACACCCTTTTCCGGAGCGCGCCTTAGACGCGCACACAACTACATCCCTCACTTTTGTCGCCATGGTGGGCCTGCATACTTTAAATGCCAGGGCCTATTTTTAATTCCATTCCCACCCTCTCCTGCCGCTCTCTTAGCATGTACACTGGCACCACTAACACCGCCCCTCCCCCACCCAAACCCTTTTTTTATCATGGTGCCCCCCCTGTCATTTTATCCTGGATCCGCCCCTGTAACCATCTACACCCAATCAGAAAGTGTTTTTGTATACTTTAAAAAGCAGGACACTCAATTCACAGAAGTCGACATGTGTCAACTTTTTCACTGTAACACAAACATACCAGTTTTTTCTTAGGAAAAAGACACATAAACCACTTCTAAGAGCAACAATTATGTTTTTGAACTCAATTTCTACTTGCACTGTGGCGTACGCTCAGCTATACGGAAGGTGTCGGTGTGAAAACGGACGAGATCCGTCCGTGCACTTTGGCGTACTCTCTGATGTACGCCAGGTATCGGTGGCTAAGAGGGAGATCCATCCGTACACGGTGGCGTACGCTCAAGTGTACGCCACTCCCCATTGTCGGTGTTTGTGACCGTCTGTGTGCTGCTGTTCTGTGGGCGGACTTTCGCTCACCGGGAGTGTACGGGAAACGTACGGTGAGACGGACCGTACATACGTTTCACCGACCTAACCAGAATAAGGCCCTTTGTTCTGGATTCTCTGGATTATATATATATATATATATATATATATAAAGGTAGCTGTGGTGGCACTCCGTGTTGTCAGCACAAGGGTGCTGTAACTTGCTGATTAAGCTCCAGTGCCTTCCTGTGTGAGCGCTGTGAGATCCTCTGTATACATGATGCTGGAAGGGGCGGCGGCACTCAGAAAGGAGGACAGGAGACAAGCCGTGTGGGTAACCGACATTTCAAAAGTCTGCAGGCTTTTTATCAAGGTGCTGTGGTGAGAACTTTAAGCCATATCAATGTTTCAAAGCCTCAATATGGCTTTTTCATCAGGATAACGTTATCCTGATGAAATAGCCCTGTTGACTGTTGAGGCTTTGAAAAGTTGCGCCTGGTCCTTGCTAATATATATCTCAATGGATAATTTCAGGTGTTTGTGGAATGTTTAACACTCACTTTAAATTTAGGTACAGCATATAAAACATATGTTGCGCTATATCCCTCATTATATCTTGCTACACTACAATTTTGAAATACCACTGAACACTTAGGAAAAAAGGTTTTTAAGATCCAGAAACAATTCACAGCGCTAACAAACTAAATAAAAAATGAAAAATAAAAACCCCCCCAAAAAATTAAATAAAATACAAAAAAATCGTGAAAAATTGAAGTGAACAAAGTCAATGTGCACAAATATAAGATCAAAGGTACTTCCCTTTCATATGTTTCAATGGGAGGGAGGTAAAGATATCGGTCCTTTGAAGAGGTTTCTTTTAAAGTGTTAGATCCATGTGTTTTCTTATTTTTCTCAAAAAGAGCATGAAATGAAGAAAATGTACATTGTGTAAACAAATGAAATTCAACACAATTAAAACATGAATAAAGTTCAAAATGTTGGCCGAGGAATTGTTTTTCTCCTGATTTCTAGATTTTGTCATGAAGTTTACTTCAGGGGCGTACCTCTACTCACTTAAATATTATATGTTTTACTCCCATAAAGGTATCTTTTCCAAAAAGACAAACAATTTTCTGTCAAAACGGATGAATAAGCGTACCCCCACTCACTGTTTATTCGGTGGGTTAAAACTCATCAGGGTATCTTTTGTGGGGGTTATCTCAAAACTTTATATAACAGATGAATGAGTATATGTTTGGCGTACCCCCACTCACATCCAAGATGGTAGATAAAATCACATCAAGGTATCTTTTATATATAATTCAGGATGGAAGTTTTTTAGAGAAGATGGCGTACCACACTCACGGTGTTTTAGACTGGAGCCAGACGCATAAAGGTTTCTTTGTATTTTCAAAGAGGGGGATCTTTATTTCCACAGAGAGTCTCTCAATGTGGGTGTTTGGTGACCCCAGAAAAAAACAGAGGAAAAAATGGTGGATAGACTGAAGAATTTTTATTTTACAAAAAGTCCATAATTGGACTAAAAATACCTACAATGCATATACATGTTTACAAAAAAGGTAAAAAACATTTAGATAAAAATGAAAGTTTAAAAAAACAAAACAAAAATGCAAAAAGGACCAGGTGACCTAAGAGGCAACGCCGGGGCATCAACACATTCACAAATAGATGTTAAAAGTCCAGACAAAGTGAAGGGTTAAAGTGTCCAACGTTACCTCTATTGGTCAGGCAGGTCCAAGATGCACAGAGTCCCCTAGTGTCAACGCGTTTCGGCTCCTTTAGAGCCTTTTTCAAGACATGGGGATTAGCAGCAACTGCTGGATATTTATGTGTGGTTGGACCAATCGTGTGGTAGCAGGAACTGATCACAGGAAGTGATCATCCAGCAATAAAATCGTACATATAATCATTGCAAACAAACTTTTTAAAATACACATTCAATGGTACTCAAGATGGAAAGTGCACTCCTGTGATTTTATAACGGATTATACTGAGGGATAAAGAAAAGAAGGATTGTTTTTAAATAACCTCCGGAAATTGATGAATGAAAATGGCCGCCGAATGGAACGCATTGCGTTCCAAAACGGCGTGGATATGTATGGCAACAACAAAAGTGTTTTTCTTATACCATAGCTGTAGGGCAATAGCGATGCTACAAAGGCAGGCATCAGTGAAGTATTATCTGGAACACCCGATTTGTTAGGTGCAGATTTCGCACGCTAACTGTGTCATTCCGTCCTGCTGAGATGGCGCTTGGTTATTGCGTCATAAAGTAATGTGGGTGGAACGCATATGCGGTCCACTCACTATCGCTGCCCTTATGTGTGGTGAATAGGAGTATGTGAACTCCATTCACAAATTCTCTAATACAATTACGTGGAAAACTATAAGGTCCACTGAGATAGATAACCCACATATGTAACAATATGTGGGTTATCTATCTCAGTGGACCTTATAGTTTTCCACGTAATTGTATTAGAGAATTTGTGAATGGAACAATCCTTCTTTTCTTTATCCCTCAGTATAATCCGTTATAAAATCACAGGAGTGCACTTTCCATCTTGAGTACCATTGAATGTGTATTTTAAAAAGTTTGTTTGCAATGATTATATGTACGATTTTATTGCTGGATGATCACTTCCTGTGATCAGTTCCTGCTACCACACGATTGGTCCAACCACACATAAATATCCAGCAGTTGCTGCTAATCCCCATGTCTTGAAAAAGGCTCTAAAGGAGCCGAAACGCGTTGACACTAGGGGACTCTGTGCATCTTGGACCTGCCTGACCAATAGAGGTAACGTTGGACACTTTAACCCTTCACTTTGTCTGGACTTTTAACATCTATTTGTGAATGTGTTGATGCCCCGGCGTTGCCTCTTAGGTCACCTGGTCCTTTTTGCATTTTTGTTTTGTTTTTTTAAACTTTCATTTTTATCTAAATGTTTTTTACCTTTTTTGTAAACATGTATATGCATTGTACGTATTTTTAGTCCAATTATGGACTTTTTGTAAAATAAAAATTCTTCAGTCTATCCACCATTTTTTCCTCTGTTTTTTTCTGGGGTCACCAAACACCCACATTGAGAGACTCTCTGTGGAAATAAAGATCCCCCTCTTTGAAAATACAAAGAAACCTTTATGCGTCTGGCTCCAGTCTAAAACACCGTGAGTGTGGTACGCCATCTTCTCTAAAAAACTTCCATCCTGAATTATATATAAAAGATACCTTGATGTGATTTTATCTACCATCTTGGATGTGAGTGGGGGTACGCCAAACATATACTCATTCATCTGTTATATAAAGTTTTGAGATAACCCCCACAAAAGATACCCTGATGAGTTTTAACCCACCGAATAAACAGTGAGTGGGGGTACGCTTATTCATCCGTTTTGACAGAAAATTGTTTGTCTTTTTGGAAAAGATACCTTTATGGGAGTAAAACATATAATATTTAAGTGAGTAGAGGTACGCCCCTGAAGTAAACTTCGTGACAAAATCTAGAAATCAGGAGAAAAACAATTCCTCGGCCAACATTTTGAACTTTATTCATGTTTTAATTGTGTTGAATTTCATTTGTTTACACAATGTACATTTTCTTCATTTCATGCTCTTTTTGAGAAAAATAAGAAAACACATGGATCTAACACTTTAAAAGAAACCTCTTCAAAGGACCGATATCTTTACCTCCCTCCCATTGAAACATATGAAAGGGAAGTACCTTTGATCTTATATTTGTGCACATTGACTTTGTTCACTTCAATTTTTCACGATTTTTTTGTATTTTATTTAATTTTTTGGGGGGGGGTTTATTTTTCATTTTTTATTTAGTTTGTTAGCGCTGTGAATTGTTTCTGGATCTTAAAAACCTTTTTTCCTAAGTGTTCAGTGGTATTTCAAAATTGTAGTGTAGCAAGATATAATGAGGGATATAGCGCAACATATGTTTTATATGCTGTACCTAAATTTAAAGTGAGTGTTAAACATTCCACAAACACCTGAAATTATCCATTGAGATATATATTAGCAAGGACCAGGCGCAACTTTTTAAAGCCTCAACAGTCAACAGGGCTATTTCATCAGGATAACGTTATCCTGATGAAAAAGCCATATTGAGGCTTTGAAACATTGATATGGCTTAAAGTTCTCACCACAGCACCTTGATAAAAAGCCTGCAGACTTTTGAAATGTCGGTTACCCACACGGCTTGTCTCCTGTCCTCCTTTCTGAGTGCCGCCGCCCCTTCCAGCATCATGTATACAGAGGATCTCACAGCGCTCACACAGGAAGGCACTGGAGCTTAATCAGCAAGTTACAGCACCCTTGTGCTGACAACACGGAGTGCCACCACAGCTACCTTTATATATATATATATATATATATATAATCCAGAGAATCCAGAACAAAGGGCCTTATTCTGGTTAGGTCGGTGAAACGTATGTACGGTCCGTCTCACCGTACGTTTCCCGTACACTCCCGGTGAGCGAAAGTCCGCCCACAGAACAGCAGCACACAGACGGTCACAAACACCGACAATGGGGAGTGGCGTACACTTGAGCGTACGCCACCGTGTACGGATGGATCTCCCTCTTAGCCACCGATACCTGGCGTACATCAGAGAGTACGCCAAAGTGCACGGACGGATCTCGTCCGTTTTCACACCGACACCTTCCGTATAGCTGAGCGTACGCCACAGTGCAAGTAGAAATTAAGTTCAAAAACATAATTGTTGCTCTTAGAAGTGGTTTATGTGTCTTTTTCCTAAGAAAAAACTGGTATGTTTGTGTTACAGTGAAAAAGTTGACACATGTCGACTTCTGTGAATTGAGTGTCCTGCTTTTTAAAGTATACAAAAACACTTTCTGATTGGGTGTAGATGGTTACAGGGGCGGATCCAGGATAAAATGACAGGGGGGGCACCATGATAAAAAAAAGGGTTTGGGTGGGGGAGGGGCGGTGTTAGTGGTGCCAGTGTACATGCTAAGAGAGCGGCAGGAGAGGGTGGGAATGGAATTAAAAATAGGCCCTGGCATTTAAAGTATGCAGGCCCACCATGGCGACAAAAGTTAGGGATGTAGTTGTGTGCACGTCTAAGGCGCGCTCCGGAAAAGGGTGTGTGGCCACTCAACAGGGGGTGTGTCAACACCATATACAACTTCTACACATTATGCAACAAAATACTAGACCCCATTATACTTGCCCCTTAAACATGATGCCAAATGGAATGAGCCAAAATTGACATAATGCCACATGGATTGAGCCAAAATTCAAATAATGCCACATGGATTGTGTCAAAATTCACATAATACCACATGGATTGAGCTAAAATTTACATAATAAACACACACGGATTGAGCCAAAATTCACATAATGCCACATGGATTGAGCCAGAATTCACATAATGCCAAACAGATAAAGCCAAAATTCACAATACACTTCATAAACAGGGACATTGTCCACCAAAGGCTCGCATTAAACATTTACACCATAATGTCCATTACACGTTAAGTTACACGCCATTATGTCCATTATGTGTTATGCCAAACACCATAATGCCTATTAAAAATTATGCTACATAAATGCTACTTCTCTACATGCTCATTGCCAGAGGTTCCATGCTTGTTGCCATGTGGGATTACATGCTCATTGCCAAGGGGGAATACATGCTCGTGGTAAATGGGGGACAGCCGCCGCCAGGCAGAAGTGATAGCCACTGACAGTGGCAGAGCCTGGCTGTATTCAGAGCACTGCAGGTCCCGGCTATTTGAAATAATACCCCTTTCACACCAGAAAATGCATTCCCAGGTTGGCCCCTTATACACCAGCCTAGTCCCTGCATTTTCTGGTGTGAGGGGGAGAGAAAACCACCCCTCCCCCTTTAACCAGTTATCTCATTTAACCGGCTATATCTTTGGAACCAACTGACCCATTTACATGAGACAAGTATTATATTGAAGAACTTTTGGTCGGGCTTTGAATGATTTTGGTCCCGTGAAACTGGGACGTTTGTTTCCAGAGTAATCTGCCCTCAAAGAACATGAACAGCTATGAAATTACATTTCAAAAATAAAAAATCGGTTTACGCGCAATATCTCTGGAACCGATTGTCCGATTTGGACCAGCCTGATATCATATTGAAGGCCCAGCGATTTGGAATTGAATGAAATCAACCACATGCTTCTGTGATGCCAGGGCGGGAACTGGCAGCCGTCGGAACCGGGTGGGGGTCGGAATTGACTGGTCCCATATTATCCTATGGGGAAAAAACGTTACAGGTTTGCCAGGCGATATCTCCGGTTCCCGGGGGGCTAGAGACACGGGGCTGGGCTTGGTGGAAAGCCCTGGTCCTCAGCTACAAAATAAATGACAGGGGGGGCACGTGCCCAGGTGCCCCCCCCCTGAATCCGCCACTGGATGGTTATAAAATAACTACCTTGACATATATAACCAGGTCTTAGAATGAATATTACCTAAAATTAAACCAACCTTTACATGTTGAGAAGTGTAGAAAGATAAGGTTCCAATGTGTTTGAGGGCTGTGTGTGGCTTGCAGGTAGTGAAATAATGGTTTCCACTTAATAGCCGGCAGCATTGCTTATTACATTCAGGTGTAGTAATCAGCGTTAATTAGCAGACCCAGGAGTCCGCTCTCATACGGTATCTCTAGGGGTGGTCTGGAGCTATTTTTGGTGCCCGCCTGTTTTTGGTCCAAAATGCACGGTGCCACAACCGCCTCGATCGGCGAACGCACCGTTCACCGATCGAGGCGGTTGCGGCACCGTGCATTTTGTGTGCACACCCCCGTGTACACCCATGTTTACGCCCAGTTTTCCTCATTATTCAGGCCGCTCCTCTAAAAACGCCCACTTGCCGCCCACAATGACCGTGCTCTTGCGGACAGGTTTTTTCACACGGAGAAACCCGTCCGTGAGCTACGCATGCACAGATGAAAAAAAACCCGATCCGCCTGTTTACGGTCCAACCGTACCAAGCAGAATAACCCCCAAAGTGTGGGGCACCTCCCCAATTCTGAAGACATAAAATGAGTTTATTCAAAGACTTTACATACTGTTAACATTTCAATCTCAATGTGGATCTTTGTCAAAACCACAGCCAGATGGAAGATGGTCGCTCCACACCAAACACCATAACCAGAATGGACACAGACCAGGTATATATAGGGCAAATCATTAAGGGCCTTATTCTAGTTCACTCTTTCTGACAAAATCCTTCTTAGATGGACAAAACCATGTGCACTGCAGGTGGGGCAGATGCAAAATGTGCAGAGATAATTAGATTTGGGTGGGGTTTTACTTCAAATTGAGATCTATATTGCAGTGTAAAAATAAAGCAGCCAGTATTTACCCAGCAAAGAAACAAAATAACTCACCCAAATCTAATTATCTCTGCACATTTTACATCTGCCCCCCTACAGTGCACATGGTTTTGTCCATCTAAGAAGGATTTTGTCAGAAAGAGTGAACTAGAATAAGCCCGTAAGTGTATTAGGCGAGTAGCCAATCAGAACCAAACTCTTAAATAGAGTGTCTACTACTACTACTACTACTACAGTTTACAGAAATAGCAATAGTTTTGGTTTTGCTAAGTTAGGAGCTTTTCTTTGACTTTTATTTTAAGTATTTTGGATATTTTATTTTGCTTCCAAATAATCTTCGCCCTGATAGTCATTTATTCAGATTCATGCAGTATCGGCTGCACAAATGCTTTTTTATCCCATCCTGCATTTATCCTTATTTGCCATAATCTCAAATGAAAAATGATGCAGATGTTTAAATTTGACAAAGAAGCAGGTTTGTCTTTTAATAGATGCTGCCAGGCGGCACATGTTTCCACCAAAGGTCTGAATATTCTGATTAGAAATCTGTGCTGGCTTTTCATTTGTTATTCATTTTTGCTATATCAGATGCCTAAAGTATATGAGGCACGTGCACTTGCTTGTATCAGCATGTATTATGTGAGACTCACAGCTATGGATTAATTGTTTATTTAATTTGAAACCTTAACCTTTGAGTGCCAAGTGAGTTTGCCAAAATAGGTGAAAATTGGCAGGCAAACATTTTTATTCATCATAATGGCTTGTAATGTTTACCTTTTTATAGGAAATATAATCTTTTTTTAAACAACATGTTTTATTTGAATTTATGCAACAAATGTGAGCGACGCTGGCATTTTTAGCTGATATTTTGCACATCTCTCATGGAGATGTCAGCACTCAAAGGGTTAATATTCAAACTTCAGAACCATTTGTGACTTGCAAAAGACAGTATGCCTATCTGTAAACAGCTGTAGCTGAATGCAATTGGGTAAAAATATAGCAAACAAGTACAATAATATTCTACAATGCCACATTGCCCATCAGAATCCAAAGACCATCTCTTTGACAAAATTGAGCAAACCTCTCAAACAAAGTGGTTTGGGAGGCTGTTTCCTCCTCAAAAAGCAGCTCTTATTTGGACAAAACTTTCCTGCTGTCACAGACAACTCTTGTAATCATAGAAGGTCATGGCTCCCCGGTGCTTTATGTTTAATGAGTTTATAAAATTGACTTCTCAGGGGTGTAGTACCTATATATGGTTCTGTGCCTTGAAATTTCACAAGAACTTTATTCGGAAATGTTAACATCCCTTTGATATAAGCACTCAAACATCCGCCCAGGGTTATCTTGCTCCAGTGCACTCCTCTGAGTCTAATTGGCCCTCTAATATTAGCGCTAGAAATGAGGCAGCACATGGACACTCATATATTTACTCTTCAACATTCAACAACTTCGTCAGGACAACTTCATCAGGATCAAACACAATGTATAATGTGATAAATAGTTTCTTACCCACCAAGGTCTGTTACGCATGTCCTTTGCGGCCACACCGCCCTCAGTACAGATTTCCGGCAAAAAATACATCACTGTGTACATTTGAGTAGTCATGGTAAAGCTGAAAACAGTGTATATGTTACTATTGCAATGCACCCACATTATCACTACATTTTATACAAAAAAAACCCATAATAAAGTTCCAATCATACAATTAAAATAAATACAAACATATGTATTATCAAAATCAAGTGGTAATAAAACCAGTGTCACTATAAACTATATAGAAATATCTAAGAATATATTAAGATATATTTCATGTGAAATAGACAATATTCTGATGTGCTTATAAATATTACCTGTAAACTTATAATACTAAAAGGTTTACACTATACTACATAGAAATACAATATAATAAATTAAGGATCAGATTCATACACTGTAACTTTCACTATGTGGCAATGCATTTTGCTCTAAATTCATTGTCGACTTTAAGACATAAAGTATCTAAACGAAGGAAATAGTAAGATTAGTAATTTTCTGGATCTATTGGGTACCCATAATGATTCTGGTACATAATCTATGAGTTTATATTTTAAAGTGGTTTCCAAATGGGCCTCCTTGTTTTTTTAGGTCTTCATAATTCTGTAATTTCCTGTGCATTTTCACAAAGTGCAATTTAGGTTTCGTATTGGTAATCAATTGCTAGTTTTTCTCTTGAGTAATTTGACTAGCATATCTACTGTATTTTTACAATTTATGTTACCCCTTGAGTGTTGCCCTTGCAGGTATGGTTACACCGACTGAGGTTAGTATACTTCTTCCCACCCCATAGTGCATTCTCAGAACTGCAGACTATTGCCATTAGCAATTATTTTGCTTGTTTCTTCTCCTTCATGTTCTATTATTTTTTTCGGTACTCTTTACCTAGAACGGCGCCCATCGCGGCGGTCGCAGGTACATCGCATGCCGTTATTGTCACATGCGATGCGATCAATGTTTTAACTTAAATTTCTATATTATATTGAAATAGCGTCAGTCGCATCGTGCACAACCAAAACATCCGCGATGCGATGGGTGCGATTTCAACTATTTTGCATAGTGAACAATGTTAAATTCCCTTCAGATCAACCCAGTGGACACGATTTCAAATAGGGAGCAATGTTAAATAGCCCACAGACCAGGAGCAATGTTAAATAGCCCACAGACCACAAATTTTATTGAATAACCACCTGAAGTGTGTGAAATGGGGCCCCCCACCATTGCCAACGCCACCACACTATCAACGTCAACCCAAAGCATGGCGAGCGTAGCGAGCCCGTGAGGGGCGGCGGTATGCGTCCTCCGACCTTTTCATACCCCCACTATCCATGTCGGCGTGGAGTTGAGAATAGAAAGTGTGGCGAGCGCAGCGAGCCACCGAGCCCTAAGCGTGGCGAGCGCAGCGGGTACCTGTGAAGCCCGCGAGGGGACACGGATACCTGTGAAGCCTGCGAGGGGACACGGATAACTGTGAGAACGTGATTTCCGATGGCCACGATGAAAAAATAGTGTAATCGCAGGCATCGCATGCATCTCGGACCGCACAAACACATGCGATGCCTGCGATGCTTGTGATTTGCGGACCGATAGCCACGATTTACATCGTGGGCGCCGTTCAAGGTGAAGAGTACCTTTTTTTCTTCTTTATTTTCCTTTTCTTTCTATTGAATCTTTCTCTTTTTTTGCCCTTTTCACTCTCAGAAGCCCATTGAGTGGAGGTCAAGGTTTTTTGTCTTGCCTTTTACCCCTTGAATACCAGTACACATATAATGTTAAAGGTTTAAATAGCACACAAAGTTCACCAAATTATATATATTTTTGCAACAGGTTTAATGGAGACTCTCACCCTAGCCTTATGTCTAGAAAGTTTGACTCCTTTCATGCATATGACCCTTCCAATAAGAAATAAGGAGATGCAAACCTGGTGGACTTCTTGGTAGATTTTTTATTGTCATAAGTTCCCTGAATCAGGATTCAATTACCTTCAATGTATATGCTCCTAACCTCAACCAGGCCTCATTTATTACAATGCTAGATACTAAAATTACTCACCATCATAAAGGGGCAGTCATTATGGCTGATGATTTTAATACCATTTTGCGCCCCAAATTTGATGGTTCCCAACCTCTTCCAACATCTATGGCCTTTACCAGTGAACATAAATCTAGGGCCCTTTAATCTTTATTGAAAATCCATTTATTATTTGATTAATAGCATATACTTGCCCACTTAGCAAAGGAATATACATTCAAATTACAGGTGCATAAAGTATACATTAGAGTAGACCTGATTTTTGCAGACCAAGACCTTTCCTCTAAACTACAGTATTTTTACTATTTATCCCATCACTTGATCTGACCCATGCCCCTGTTTCTCTTCTTCTATCAGTTATTCACCCTCTTTCCACTCCCCCATCCTCGTGTCTGAATGACTCTGAGTTACAGTCCAAAGACACCTGCACCCATATTTATCAACTGTTGGTAGAATATTTTAATGTTAATCAGATGCCAGAAATGGAGAACATGATGTTGTTGGAGGCTCATAAGACTGTTATTCATGGTCAGCTGACTCAAATTACATCTAGAATATGGAAGAGCTGTATTCAGGCCATTATAGCTCTGCCTTGAGCCAGTTCATAAATAATCACTGCACTATGATGAACTTGAAATGCTCCTTAGAACCAAACTCAGTCTTGAGAGTCTTAATCTTTAATATGAGGAAGGTGGCAAGGCTGATAAACTCCTGGCAAGGATGCTGAGGACTAAACTCTTTGTTAGGACTCTGGGAGGCACTGCCAAACCTGACCCCTAACTCTATTGCCTCTTCCAGTGGTCGAAGGACACGTGCAGTACTAGGCTTCACCTTTAACAGCTGGCTGGTTATGCCGGCTCCAACCCCGATGCCGCCAGGTCTTACGTGAGACGTGTCTGCCGAGGTGGGGAGAGCGCAAAAGGATTACTAATTAAGCACCTGCACAGGACGGGGTACCCCCAGAGTCTCCAGGGAATCAACATTGCTTAAAAGATGACACACTAAATACACAAGATGAAACTGTAATAAAGAGAATAACAATAGCTGAGGTGCAACAATGCACAAGGTGATACCGAAGAGTTAACTACTGCACACTACCCCTGACTTATCTGGATGATGGAAATTCACAGGAAGTCAAGAGGCAGGGAGACTGACAGGCAGTGGCAGTAACCAGGAACAAGCTGGACAACTGGAAACAACTGGCAGGCACAATGATCGCTGAACCGATGCGTCTGGGAACCAGGAACACTCTGCAGACCACCAAATGGCTGGGACAGAATTATAACCGGCATCTGTGCCCAGCAGATGCCGGCCTTATATTTCAACCTCCCCACCCCGCGGCATGTGATGTCAGCCGCTAGCTGACGCGGCTGGCGTCAGCTGAGAGCAGAGGTTTGGGCTGTTGCCTAGCAACAGGTCTGACACTTCTGTCACGTCTGCCTGGTTGCTGCCAAGGAAGGTGGCTCTGCCTACTGTGTCCTGGAGCCTCAGTGCTGTCAGTGATAGCAGCGCTGCTGGAGGCAAAGTGACAGCATTGGCGCCTAACAGTACCCCCCCCTTGAGGAGAGGTCAACTGACCTCTAAACCCTGGACAATCGGGAAATTGCTTCAAAGAGGAGGCATAAAGATCTTTATCAGGTAGCCAGGTCCTCTCTTCCGGACCATACCCCTTCCAATGGACCAAAAAGAACAACCGTTTGCGAACAATTTTGGAATCGAGAATACTGTCCACAATGAACTCCTTGCACCCCTGACGAGCGAATGGAGCTGGTCTACGGAAAACTAGCCAAACGGCCAAGTAAAGAACAATGAAATACAATGAAATACATTATTGATCCTGATTGAGTTGGGGAGATGAAGTCTCAAAGCAATTGGATTAATTATGTTAATGATCTTGTAAGGTCCAATAAACCGAGGCCCTAACTTCTGTGAAAACTGACAAAGCTTGATATTCTTGGTGGATAACCATACCCAGTCTCCAGGTTTAAAAGCACACGGTCTCCTGTGATGGTCAGATAAACATCTTGCAGCCATGGTCACATAGAGGAGAGCCCTACGGACCCTGGCCCAGACCACTCTCTTACTAGCCACCCACCTAGAATTACCTGTTCCGGTGGGAACAGGATCAAAATAATTGGCCCTAGGATGGAAACCATAGTTACAAAAGAAGGGAGACATCCTGGTGGCCGCATGCCAACCATTATTGTATGCGAATACGACTTCGAGACATAGCACCGGAGAAATTGCTCCAGGGTCTGATTAACATGTTCCAATTGCCCGTTCGAATGAGGGTGTTAACCAGACGAAGGGCTAAACTTAATCTGGAGTGCAGAACAGACTGATCTCCAGAAGCGGGCAACAAACTGGACCCCTCTGTCTGAGACAATATCTACCAGCAATCCATGAAGACGAAATATATGAGAAAGTAATAATGAATCCAGCTCTTGAGCCAAAGGAAGCCCTGCTAAGGCAATGAAATGCACCATTTTTGTGAACCTGTCCACCACTACCGTCACCGTGTTGTGACTAGAAGACTGTGGCAAGTCGGTAATAAAATCCAAAGGCCTCCATGGAACTGACAAGGGTACCAACTGCCCTATCGGGGCACTGCAAGGAGTCTTACTTCTGGCACAAACTTCACAGGAAAGGACAAACTTTTTAACATCCTTCTTCATAGAAGGCCACTAGACAGCCCGGGAAAGCAAGGAAATGGTCTTAGCAGCCCCTGGGTGACCTACAGCTTTGCATAAATGGAACTCAAAAATAATCTTTTTCCAGAGGTTTAAAGGTACCAACAGTCTTCCGTCTGGCAAAGTATTAAATAGCTCTGTGGTAGGTGTGAATAACTAATTACCCAATATAGCGTAGATAATGAATGACGTGTACAATGGAGTGTGCACAATATGTTTATTCTAAACAATATAAAAAGACGTATACAAATATTACAAGGTAGATGTTCTATAGTATACTGACTGTGCGTTAATATTATGGGGTGGTCTGCAACAGGGGGAAAGAATGTCCAGTCGGTGCAGCTCTCACTTAACCTGGGCTGTGTCTGCTGACCGCTGATATACTGAGTTCAGGTGGGGGTGAGAAAGAATGCCATACTCTGTGGTTGGGCAATGCACAGAAATGAGCTGGGGGATATAGTGAGGAAAGTTTCACTTGTAATTCGGCCGAGCAATAAGTCAATGGGTCATGGAAGGTGTAAAATGTCACCGGGGGCTGGCGTCCCTAAAACGCCCGGTGGTGCATAGATACCCTTGATGATTTGCTGTGTCACTGTTGATCCTCACCTTGATATCTCAGGACAGTGTACCGGCGTCTGCACTGCAGGCAGAGACACCGGCTTTAGTTCCACACTGCTGCAGACACCCGCGCACGTCACTTCTGGGTTCCACTGTGTCGTGTACACTCGGAGTGACAGGCAGATGGAGCGGTGTGCACTCAACTTCTCCGGGTGGAGGAGGAGACTTGGGGGTGGTGTGGTGGTGATGTTGTTAGTGTGTCCAATGCGTTTAATGGGGTAACTATATCGGAAAACTATGGTATGAATCTCCAGTAATAGTTAGCAAACCTCAAAATCCTCTGTGTGGATTTGAGATTGGACGGCTGAACGCAATCCACTAATGCTTGAACTTTAACTGGGTCCATCTGGAACCCCTTTGGGAAAATGACATATCCTAAAAAAAGATGCTCTCAGTCTCAAACTCGCACTTCTCTAATTTGGCATATCAATTGTTCTCTCCCAACTTCTACAACACCACGCAGACATGTTGCCGGTGTCGTTCTAAAGACGAAGAGAAAATGAGAATACTGTCCAATAAACGACCACAAAAACTCCCTATAAAATCCTGAAAGACTGCTGGGGCATTTTCTAATCTGAATGGCATAACAAGATATTCGTAATGCCCTGTATGAGTGTTAAAAGTAGTCTTCCATTCGTCACCGGCCTTGATTCTGATTAAATTATAGGCCCCCCGCAAATCTATCTTTGAGAAAACAGAAGCATTGCGTAATTGATCAAAGAGACATGAAATGAGAGGAACAGTATAGGTAATAGGAGTTTTTAACAGTAATGTTGTTTAACTGGCGGTAGTTGCTACAACGGCAAAGGGACCCATCCTTCTTGGAAACAAAAAATAATCCTACCCCCGCAGGAGACTTTGAAGGCCTGAAAAATCCCATCTTAAGGCTCTCCTCTGTATATTCCTCTGTTGCCTTGGCCTCAGTCAACGATAAAGAATACAAACGACCTTTAGGCAGTTTGGCTAATGGCACAATCATACAACCTTTGAGGCGGCAGTACCTCCGCTTCCTTTTTAGAAAACACATCCGAAAAGGAGGAGTACTGAGCAGGGAGAAATGGAGTACACACATTGGTGACCCGTAAGGGAAGGGTAAGAGAAGAGGAAGTACATGTCCCACCCCACTACAACAATTCCCCTGTCTGCTAATCAAAACTGGATTATGCTTCTTTAACCAGGGTAATCCTAACACTATGGGTGCCAGAGGACTGTGAATAATAAAAAAACTCTATCTTTTCAGAATGAGTTATCCCGATGCTGAGATCCAGAGGTACAGTGCGATGGAAAATCAGCCCCTTGGGTAAACAACTACCATCTAAGCCATGTACTGAAAGCTCGGTAGGAAGTAGAACTAGAGGAATTTCATGATCCCTGATAATCTGAGAATCTATGAAATTCCCACAGCTCCGCTATCTATAAATGCAAGAGACTCCCAGTGCCGCACCCCGGGACCTAACGAGACAGACAAAGTAGCGAGTTATTGTGAGAAAAAAGAGACTGGCATTCCCCCTCTATCCTCTAGGCCTTGGTGTTTCGAGGATGCTCGGGACAAGTCCCTACCAAATGCCCTCTACCTCCACAGTATAAGTAGAGGCCATGGGTGAGCCCTTGCTTGATTTGACAGACGGGAAATGCCAAGCTGCATAGGTTTCATACTATCTATCAATCTTAATCTCCCCAACAGCATCGGTACAAGGAATTGCTGGCAACTCCTGCTCTGAGCGTCTCTCCCGAATTCGTTGCTCTATGCGGGATCACTAATTGCATCAAATCATCTAAGGAGGCCAGTGCCGGATATTGTAGCAGGAAGTCCTTGATCTGTTCTGCAAGGCCACAACACATTTGTTGGTAAGCTGCTCAATCAGAGGTGTGTCACTCAGGTGCCAAGAGGGAGGGGAACATTTTGTATCCTAATTGCACACTGAGTGAGAAATATCTACATGATAATCAGATAATACAGAGATCTTGGTTGCATATATCTGCAGATATAGGGCTAAGCCCCCAGGCCATATGTCAAGGCGTCTCTGTGTCACTGGGGGTCCCTAATACTGGGTATGGGTCTGGGGTGTGGGCCCCCAACATGCCAGCACACGCTGGGAGTACTCCAGGGCAGCACACAAATAAAATTAGTAGGGGTTAATAAGAAGCACATACGTGCTATGTAAGGAAGTGAAGGTGTGATTAAAATAAATACAATGTGATAGGGAAAACATAAGTGTTAATAAAGTGTTAGAGTGTGCTAACCTGTTCTGCAAGACCAAGTCAGAATTGGCTTCGCAAAGCAGGATCATTCCAGGTAGAGTCCATGGCATAACGGGAAAACTTTACGACAACCTTGCTTGAGTGCTCTGAGGTGTGCCTTCGCAGAAGCTGCTTTATCAGGATCATCGTATAAGACACTCATAGCCTTAAAAACAGAATCTGCCATCTGAAGCTCTGATCCATCTGCCCTAAGACCGAAGGCCCAGGTCTGAGAGTCTCCCTGAAGCAGGGAAATAACCAAATCAGCCCTCTGAGCTTCAGTGTCAGAAGACAGAGGACAGAGCCAAAAATACAGTTTACAACAATCCCTGAAACCGTAATTAAGACAAAAACAATAGCTGAGGTGCAACAATGCACAAGGTGATACCGAAGAGTTAACTACTGCACACTACCCCTGACTTATCTGGATGATGGAAATTCACAGGAAGTCAAGAGGCAGGGAGACTGACAGGCAGTAGCTGGAACCAGGAACAAGCTGGACAACTGGAAACAACTGGCAGGCACAGCGATCGCTGAACAGATGCGTCTGGGAACTGGGAACACTCTGCAGACCACCAAATGGCTGGGACAGAACTATAACTGGCGTCTGTGACCAGCAGACACCGGCCTTATATTTCAACCTCCCCACGCCGCGGCATGTGACATCAGCTGATGGCTGGCTGGGAGCTGAGGGCGGAAGTTCAGGTCGTTGCCTAGCAACGGGCTCGACACTTACTTCCCGCCCACCCAGCTGATGCCAGGGAAGATGGCGCTGCCTGCTGCATTCTAAAGCCTCCAGCGCTGTCAGTGACAGCAGCGCTGCTGGAGGCAAAGGGACAACGGCGGCGCCTATCACTCTTCTCTAAAAATATGTCTATTAAATCTGAACATGGGTCACTTATCCACAATCCTGATAAAATTCTTTAGGAATGTGAGGAATTTTATTGTTCCTTATATAATGCTGATCCTGCTTCCCACTTTCCCTTCTCTGAATGTACTGTAGACACCAGCTTCTTCCTTGCCAGCTGTCATCTCAACAAACTTAAACACTCAACAGTCCTTCAATTGTGAGATTTCCATATAAAAATTACAGGATATATTTTCTTCCTCTGGTCTATTACAAGAAATTTTATTCCATTTTGCTCCCTCATTTGTGAAGATTATTTCACAGTTTGGTTAAATATGAACCTCTTCCCCCTCAAACATTAGAACCCTCTATTACAGTATCTTGATCCCTAAACTGGGTAAGAACCCTCATCTCTGCTCAAGTTATTGGCCAATTTCCCTTTTTTATATTGATATTAATTTAGTTTAAAAAATTCTGGCTGAGAAATTTAATAGAGTTCTTCCCAGATTAATACATGCTGACCAGATGGGCTTCAACCCAGGCTGACAAGTAAGAGACCATACAAGTCATCCAACTAGTTTCGTTCATTCCAGAAAATGTAGGACACCATTTATTCTCCTTCTTAGATGCCAAAAAGGCATTTGATAGAATTTTATATCCTTTTATGAATGCTACTCTGGGCTATTATTTTGTTTGTGATTTTGAATCCGAAATTATCACTATCCATATACATGAGATTTTGCTAACTCTAACCTGCCCCCTATGGACAAACCTTAACCTACTCCCTCCCTTAGCTGAATAATAACCCTCCCGCTAGTCCTTAACCCTAATCCTCCTCTCCCGCATCCTAACCCTAGACCTCCAGAATGTAGACATTTCACAGGTTGACCTTTTCCATGCCAGAATTTAAACATGCTGACATTCTGCAGGTGCCAATATGTTTAAAACTCCAGTATTTTAGGATCTGATTTTAAAACAATGAGGGTGGGATGTAATGACGCCCATGTTTGGTGGCCGTGTGGAATCATGGCCGGACTCTGACTTTTTTTTAAAGGGGCAACGACTTACAAGGCAAAACCATGCCTTGCTTCTTTAAAAAAAAATATGTTTAGCCCTGTACTTACATCCTCTCTACACACATAGGGTGAAATTTACTAAGATAAATTTGTGAAAAAAAATCGTATTTTCGTACGAAAATACAATTTTTGGGGGCGTATTCGTATATTTGGCATTTACTATGCCAAAAATATGAATTTTCGTATTCGTATTGATGGGACATTCGTATTTGTATTTACAAATACGAATGATTACACCATCGATAGAATACTACAGAAATCACCATTCAAAAGAATGGTGATTCCTGATTTACTAAGCGGCCGTATTAAAAATACGGCCGTTAATTAGTGTGAAACGGCCACGAATTGCCGGGCAAATACGACAGGAAAATACACTTTATTTTCCTGTCGTATTTGGCAGAAGCCTGCACGGATCAGTCAGATCCGTGCAGGCTTCAGTGTGTAAAAAAATAGAAAAATAAATAAATAAAAAAACGGCATGGGTCAGTAGGGTTAATGCTTTGGCCGCGGGACCTTATATAATAAGTGTCCCCCGGGTGTTGCATTACCCTGCTGGCTGGTTTGGCCTGGGGCTTGTTCTTAAAATACGGGGGACCCCTATTCATTTTGTCCCCCTGTATTTTGGGAACCAGCCCCGGACCTAAAGCCTGGGGCTGGTTTTAAAAAATCGGGGAACCCCTATTTGCGGGGTTCCCTGATTTTTTATTACCAGCCCCGGCTCTTTCAGCCTGGTGCTGTTTACGGCTGTGGGGGGGGACCCCACGCCGGTTTATTTTTTTATTTATTTTTTTTTCTATTTTTTTTTTACACATTGCAGCCTGCATGGATCTGACTGAATTTTAAATTGCATGTGCTGTAAATATTTCACGAGAAGACTACATCCAGGGTTAAATAATGTTCCTTGTATAGCACTTAAATAGGATATTTCAACTTTTAAGACACTGACTATACAGATATCTAAAATGACAAAACTTCCAGTTGTCTTACAATAATTATGTTCTGTAGGGGGTACTTTATTTCCCGAAATACAAGTAAGAACATGAGCAAAGAGATATCAATGAAATATTAGTTCCTGTTGCTTTTTGACAGGCCAGACAGACAAAACTACCATTTGATGTACTATCACAGATACTGCAACGTAGAGTAACATGGCAATTTTCTACTAATTAGGACAATTGTACTAGTCCTAACATACATATATGTGAGAGTAAACTGGCTTAAATGTCATCATCACACTGTGAGCATCACACAAAGTAACAGCAGTTTCTTATTTTTACACTAAAACAAGTCTGTTATTGCTTTTAAATTGTACTCCCTACTATCACAGGGAAGCTAAACTCACTGCAATTCATGAGAAATTTATAAAAAATTTGGCCTCCACATCACCAGATGTCATACCTAACAATTTGGAAGGTTCACATGACACAGTTGAGAATGTACCATATATACTCGAGTATAAGCCTACTTTTTCAGAACATTTTTTATGCTGAAAAATCCCCCCTCGGCTTATACTCGAGTGAGGGTCCCACTTGAGTCAATAAGTTTTGCCAGTTTTTGTTGTTGTAAAATTAGGTGCCTCGGCTTATATTCGGGTCGACTTATACTTGAGTATATACGGTAATTAACATTTATTGCTATTAAGCACATCTTTTTATAATCAAATTTGTATTACACAATAGGCTGCGAATGACATTCCTATCAACCAGTGGTTGTGCAGTGGTGCTGTAACCGACTGTTAGATATTAGCAATTGTTTGGTCACAGTGAATGGAAGATCTTTGTACAGTATGTTTCATTATGGCAGATGAGGAATATGAGATTACACCAGAGATGTGTAATAGAACTTTCGGTACTTGTGTATTATCAGAGCACCCACTGTAATGTAAATCGTATACTATATCGCATCCGATTTTTTGGCCGATTCGATCTGCGGTGCGATTTAGCGTCCGATTTTCGGCTGATTTTTTGCAGATTTTTGTCTATTTCTTGCCGATTTGCATGCTATTCCATCCTTGCACACCCCCAGGTACTATGCGATGCGATGCGATTTTCGGGAAAATGCCCCTGATTGTACAATTAAATATCGCATAGCGATGCGATTCGCAATGTTAAATGCACCCCCATTGTCAACGACACCCCTGCTCGCCACACCCCTGCTCGCCACACTATCTAAAATCAACTCCACGCTGACGTGGATAGTGGGGGTATGAAAAGGTTGGAGGACACGTACCGCCGCCCCTCGCTGGCTCGCTGCGCTCGCCACGCTTCGGGTTGGCGTTGATAGTGGGGGTGGCGTTGACAATGGGAGTGCATTTAACATTGTAAGCACCCATCAGGGTGCTTGTACAATTAAAAATCGAATCGGATCACATGCATCGCATGGCATGCAACGCATGCCGCTATAATGCATGCGATGCGATGCACTACGATGGAAATCGGGGGTGTGCAAGGTGTGCAATGATGGAACAGCATGCAAATGAGCCAGAAAACGCAAAAAATCGGCCGCAAAATCGCATCCGATTTTTGCATGCGGTTTGCGGCCGATTTTCGGCCGATTTCGCGGGCGCCCTGATAATACACAAGAACTGAATTTTCTGTTAAACGTGCTGCACCTACAGTATCTACTGTTTGGAGAATTCTTCCCAGAAGTGATCATCATGGATGAATTGTGATCAAAAGCCATAGCTTTGACGTGGAAACAAGGCCACACTTATGAACTGGGGTGCAGTTAAATTACAGCAGGTGCTCTGGATTGATGAGTCAAAATGTGAAATATTTGCCTGCATCAGAAGACAGTTTGTTTGCCAATGTTCTGGAAAGTGGTACAACAATGAAGCATGATGCAGGTTCCTTGTATGTTTGGGACTGCATTTCAGCAAATGAAGTTGGGGATTTGGTTAGAACTAACGGTGTCCTCAATTGTGAGAAAAACAGGTAGGTGCATATCCATTATGAAATACCATCAGGGAGGTGTCTTGAAACACACAGCCAATGTCATTAACTCTTTGAGTGCCAATGTTTATGTGAGAGATGTGCAAAATATCCTCTTAAAATGCCAGCGTCACTCACAGTTACAGTTCTTTTTTTTGGTGCAATGTTTAACAAAACTTCAATTACTTGACTTCAGATCATTTACCGGCAATAACTAAAGTGATTCATATTCCTCGGCTACAGCCCTGGCATTTTCATCAGATATTTTGCACATCTCTCTCAGCAATATTGACACTCAAAGGATTTAGAACTATCTTCAGCGTAACAAAGAAGAGTTTGATGTTAATGAACGTAAACATTCTGTTTATGGCTATTTCACTGGATGAATTACTTTAAGGAGCCCAGAAAGTGATGACTTAATGTTCGATCCATTGTCAGCTAGGCTGGGTACACACTAGAACAATATTGGGACAATTTTCTATATTGAAATTACAAATTGTTTACATGTTCATGTTTGCACACACAATTATATGCTCCCATGGGTCACATACAACATCTTCCGGTCAGTCATGCTGCAGGTCAAGCAGACAATATATTATGTGGGTTGTGCTGTGTAATGATGGATGTTGTTCATTACATCTTGGAGTGTGCATGGGCAATCTTGCTCGGTCCAAGCTGTAGAGAATTCAACCGGACCATTAGGGTGATTGGCTGTCACTCTAGTATGCACCTACCCTTAATCCCATGTACATTCTCTACCAGTTGCTGAAGGAAAACAGCTTGTGGTTACCCAAGCAAAATGACATTTTATATATTATATTTATATAAAAATATTTCTAATAGCTTGGCAATCCAAAATGTTTTTTGGGTATACAGTCCACGGACTGTACATTGGACAACCACCATTGTACAGTTACATGTTGTTGAGACAGGAATTGCTGGGTATATTAATGGAGATGTTACTACAGCTGGGTATAATATTGTGTATTATTTATTTGGCATTTAAAATACACGGTGTATTATTTAATGATCATCAAATTTAATTGCAGATTTCTCTTTTTTTTTTTTTTTTATGTTATTATTCCTAATGCAATGTTCACTCAGTGTGAAGACCCTGAAAATAATATTGTTTATTTCACTATTCCGCTGACCTGACTCCCTGGTAATTTAACAAGTAGTGTAGTCATATTCATAACAAACTCTCTGCCTTTGGGGCATGAAATGACTTTAATAGAATATGGCATAACTAAAAATTGGTTTGCCCTAAACCGTTTCAACTCTGTGCTTTCTCAATGCGTGGCGTCCTCTTTTCGATCTTTTCAAATACGGTAGCCCTAAATATACTTCTTTATTTCTTTTTTAGGATTAACGCAACCATATATAATATCGATTAGAAAAATAAATGTTAATGAGGTAAAGGCATTCATATTTTATGCATTTGTGCATACTGTTATATTGTTAATATTTCATTTTCTGCTGCTGGGGAAAAATAATTGTTTCCTTAAAGATACAACATTTATCGCTAGCTCTTGCAGTAGCCATAGCTTAAAATTTACTGAGGGAAATAAATGTTTTTGTGCTGAAAAATTAATATACAATAAATAAGCTTTCAATTACTTATCCAGTAATATAAAAGTTAAGATAACCGATGGTGTCACATTAATCACTTGGAGCATTTTTACAAGAATAACATTCGTAATAACATTCTGCTGAATCTACATTCCATAAATTAACACCATTTCCTAGCTGTGTGAAGCTGCCCGCACCTCTACATTGTGTTTAAGTTCACTGGGGAATTTAAAAACAATGTTTATTTTTGGAAAGGCCAATACAGTTATGTATACTAAAAAGTGTAATGTATAAATGGGTACTCATTTAAATTTAACTTGGCTGCTGTGGGCCAATGGGACTCTTCATCTTCGGTTTACTAATGAGTTCCATTCATGCTCATAGCTGTTTAGCCAAGGAGTGTACAAATCAGGCCAGAAAAAAATCTCTAGATACAAAGCTGCTCTATTTAATATTTCCCAACGCTGATCAATGCAACCATGAGTTAATGGACATCTGTATGCATTACATATAAGTTTCTTTAAATAAAAGTTACTAACATTATTTTTAAATATATATGTCAATTTAAAATGCTAAGAAAAGCTATGTTCTTTACATGAGGCCCAAATAAGTGTGCAAATTTGCTATTTCCTATGGAATATTAGAAAGCTAAATGATTAAGTTTCATTGAAAGTTGATGTACACATTTAAAATCTTAAGGCCAATACACACACTACGATGTCCTCTTAATGAGGATGAACGACTCCATTATAAATCACCTCCTGAACAACCCAGAACGACTTCGTTCAGGGTCGTTTAGGAGGTGAATCTTTTAACATCGTCTACTGTTTATGCTGTGAATGATGGACGACTACAAACGATGCGCGTACCCGTGGGTCGTTAAAGACCATAGCCATCGTCAATGCATGCAGGTCAATTTGGCTATGATCGTTAACATTGTTTGTTTTTCAATAGAAAAGGTCCTGCATCGTTTGTGGTCGTTTGTCAGCCGTCGTGCACCAGTGATCACCAGCAATGCTGAGGTCGTTCATTTTCACTTCAAGGGTGAAAATGAAAGATGGTAGTTAACGATGGGTCGTTACTAAAACATCTTTGTGTGTGTATGGGCCTTAACTTTATAATATAGCAGAGGTTCTTTGGCTGGAATCCAGGTTCTATCATTTTTTTTAAACTATCAATCTTCCAGTGAGCATTGTTCTAGTAGCAAAGTAATGAACATGGACAGTTCCACCTTTCACTATATACATGAGATAATATTTCCTGTAAGCTAGAATATATATGGGGTAATATACCACTCTACTGTCAAATAGAAAATATTAGAAGTCACCAAGGAATTCCATAACCATCTAAAAAGCAGAAAGCTACTAAATCTGAGGTGTCTTCTAATATTAATTGTTGCAAATATATGGACAGCGGTGGTTTGGGAGAGTAATACAAGTTACAGCCAGAGGCACATTTATACAGAAGGAACCGTTTCATCTTTGCAGGGGCTGGCCATAGAAGCGCCAGCCCCGCCAGCCGCCAGGTCCTGCCAGCCATTGGAAGGGGCGTGCATGCCCCATTTCAATGGAGCTCCCCCCGGGTCCCTGCCGCCGGTCGCCGACACTTGCCACCACCTCCTCTAACCCTGCTTGTCTCCCTGAAGCGGATGCGTGTCCCAGTCTGATTGAGTACCTCTCCACCAGCGCTCGCCAGCGGGGAAAGATTAATGAAAGAGAGAGGCTCCATCTGTACCTTATGAGGCCATAGACAAAATACCAGTTTGGGCCCCCTCCCCCCAACAATCTATCGCACTATATTTTTGCTGATGTTTGCAGGTGGCATCGATAGTTTTCCTTGACAGTCTACCAATAAATGCACAGCTAGGTGATCATTAGCATTGCGTACAAATCTGACTCAGGCTCTAGGTCTTTTGAAAGTAGGATTAATACTTGTGTCATTAAATTGGATACTTGAATTGAAAAGAGCATTTTGTCTGGTGCACTAATAATATAAATCACCTGTGATGAAACAGACTGCATATACTGGTTGACTTGAACGATTGATACAAACTGTGAAAGTGTCTAATATGGAGATATTTTTGTTATACATCTTTAGTATATCAATTTATTGGCTCTGATACTCCCATGTGTGCTATTTATTAAATTTGTTTTATATTTATGGTAACACCTCCCCACGTGGGGCAGATGTCACATGTGCAGAAAGAGATAGATTTGGGTGTTTTATTGTTTCTGTGCAGGGTAAATATTGGCTGTTTTATTTTTACACTGTAATATAGATATGAGTTTGAAGTACAAACTCCACTCAAATCAAACTCTCTCTGCACATGTTACATAAGCCCCATCTGCAGTGCATATGGTTTTGTCCATTAGAGAGTGATTGTACCTTTGCGAGTGAACCAGAATAACCCCCAATGTTCTTCTATCCAGAGGAATTTCCATCATGCCATTGAAGAGGTGGCAATTCCCTAAACCTGCAAATTATGTCACCTGTCTTCATGGACCAGCATTGAAACACTGGATTAAAAAAAAGGAGGTTTCTGAAATTACCTGAATTTTGTGTCCCACCATGTATGATCTGGACCTTGCCTCTACCAAGCCTCTAATTTGGTGTATGAACATAAATGGCCCTGTATTTGCAATAATTTAGACAGGCATTTTAACCGGATCACTAAAGGATGCATTTACTTGTCTAGGAAAGATTATTAAGAAAATGGTTGCAACTAAACTGGAAATCCAACTGTCAGTTCACGATATCTGTGATCAAGACAGGATTCAGGAGAAGACATTGTGCCGGAAAGATTATTCTGGTTACTTTAGCCTCTTTGATTTTTTTGGCTTTCATTAGACTGTGCTCACTATCACCAGGCTTATATCCTCTCGCTTTGAACCGCTCAGCACATTCTGTTAGCTGTATCTCAGCTTGTGCTTGCTCAGAGTTATTACACATCACTCTCAAAAATTGGGAGACCGGCAAATTGGATTTAAGTTTCTCTGGGTGATGACTGGTTGCCAACAACAGGGCATTCCTATCTGTTGGCTTCCTATATAAGGTATACTCTAGATGGCAGTTCTTGTTTATCACCATGATGTCCAGAAAATCAATCTGGACAGCATCAAATTTACCTGTAAATTTATTCGGGCTATCCAGTCGGTTTAGATCTTCAACCATACTTAGAAAGGACTCCTCCATCCCCCACCAGACCACAAACAATGAACCTTTTATAGTGAACTATATTTGCGGCATATTTGCACAAAATGTGGACTTCTTCAAACTCGACCATATACAAATTATCGGATCCCGGTGCCAGGTTCGATCCCTTTGCAGTACCGGACGTTTGCATAAAATGCTTGCCCTGGTACTGGAAGTGATTGAGTGTCAATACCTTGTAGATAAAGTAACAAATTAATTCAATTGGAGGGCCACAATAAGAGCCGTGTAGTAATGCTCGCTGTACCACTTGTACACCCGCATCATGCAGTATCACGGTATATAGCGAAGCCACATCTAGTGTAGCCAATATACAAACGCCAGTCAATCCTACCAAATCTCAAAGTTCCCCCAAGAAGTCACCTGTATCTGTTGTGCGCCGCCGTCCAGGTATGGCGGCTCCCGGACGGACGGCAGCTCCATTGCAGGGGCCGGAGGCAGGGGGCGTTGCCAAGCAGCGCTCCAAGCCTCGTTCGGGAGACAGGCGTCGGGGCTTTGCTGGGCAACGTCCCCGAACTTCCGCCCAGCCTGCCGGGGACCTCGCGCACGCCTGACGTCAGGCAGGCGGCGCGCAATACAAATAAATAGCCGGCGTCTGCTGGGCACAGACGCCGGTTATAGCTTCTTGCTGTCACAGCTTTCTGCGTTCCCGGTCCCAGGATTATTCCTGTTCCTTGTCCTTGTAGTTCATCAGTCTTGTTTAGAGACGCTCTGGGCCCCGGTTTTTCATCGTGCTTCCGGCTCTTCCCACGTCTCCTCAACGTTCCCCTCCTTGTTTTGGGGTCACGTAAGTGCTCCTCTGGAGCCTGGTTATTATTCACTTTCACATCTCAGGCCCGCCGTGGCTGCGCCCCTCCGTGGGTCCGTTTGTTATTATCTTTTTCTACACTGTGGGTTTGTCTGTCGCCCTAGCTCCTGTTAGGTAGGGGAATTCCCTTTTTCCTTCTGTACCTGGTTTTGGGGAATCACTGTCTTCCTAGTGTTTCCGTCCGAGATTCCCTATCTCCCTTGTGTGCCTGCGACTGGGTCGCGTCTCCCTGTTCTTGGCCAGGTGCCGGCAGTCAGGGTTTTTTTCCCAGTTAGGCCCGGTAGTCAGATCATCCTTTTGAGATACTCCCTGGCGATCGCTCACCCCTTGTCTTATCCTAACACCTGGCTGCATCGGGGTTAGAGCCGGCGTAACTGGCTCTTGCCAACGCGGTGGCTACAGGCGAAGCCTAAACCTCTGCAGGGGAATTCCATCTGCCCGGGAGACTCAACAGAGTCAGTGTAGGGTTTTGCTGTGGCCGTCCTAAACAGCGGTCCCAGCCACGGGCTCACGCCTGACCTCTTCCTTCCTGCCAGCTGTCACCTCACCCAGATTCCACCAGAGAGTCGTAACAGTATCTTTGATGTAGCTTGGTACTGCCTGAACACATGGTTCTAGATGAAAATCTACCAATTGTGCCAAAGGCTGTAAAATAGATCTGGGGGGTCAAGAAATGTTTTGGGAATTTTTGTTAGGGAATATAACAGGGGGTACACTGGGTATTCAACTACCAAAAACTTGTGAAGCTGTTCATCAATCCAACCCATGTTAAGTGCTGATCGTAAAAGACTATTTAGCTCTTAATGGCATGGGATTGAAGTAAATGTTCAACTATGTATTAGTGTCTCCAAATTGCCTCCTAATCTCGTTGTCATACTCTTCAAAGTTCTGGAGCACAATAGCACCCCCCTTATCGGCGCTCCTGATGACCACCGATGTATTGCTTTTCAAATCCTTCAATGCCATTATTTCTGCACGTGTGAGATTATCAAAGGTTTGTGTGTTACCAACACCAGCCTTCACATCCTGATCTACCATGTGCAGATACGTTTTAAGACTGGCGTTGGAAGATTGGGGGTCGAAGGTACTCAATTTTTGGAAACATAGCGATGTTTCAGCATTTTGAAATCTCTCTTTCCCTGAGAAGAAATCTTTTAGCCTCAATTTGCGACCCATCTTGAAATGCTAACTGTCCATTCCATTTTGTTGAAACCGCAAGAAGATACATATTTTAAACCTTTCTTCAGCAGATGTTAATTCATGGTCAGATAGATTAAAAATAAGAAGTTCTACCTCTGTCCCCGGTTTCCTGTGCCCCCTCCCCTACTCAGGTGCGGTCTCTGCCACCTGTACGGCCTCCCACCTTGGGTCTGACGTCTGGGTCTACCAAAAAATTACGCTGAAGATTGATCCCTACCCTATGGGTGGTCGGCTGCCCGAGGTATTTTGAAATTGTGAACCAGATCCCTGACCCCTCCTGTAATTTCTTACTCTTGATCTAAATCTGTTATTCTGAGTTTCCCCACTTAGCCAAAGGTAAACTGAGTGATGCTGATAATCCGATTCAACAGTGTCCCACTTTTTGCGTTTAAACACAATCAAGTCAGTCCTGTACTTCTCAACTAGTGTTTTTATTTTTTACCAGCCAATCCTCAGTTTTATCTTTGCCCAAAGTGGTTTTGTTTTTCTTTCAAAATCCTTTATTTCAGTTTTTACTTTTTTAAGTTCACATCCAACTTCATCTATTACTAATATTAACAGGTCAGCAGAACATTTGTTCAGTATACCACACCATTTAATGCAAAATGCTGAATTTTTTCACCCAATGTGGGAGCGTTGCTGACCCGGAACCCCCTTGGAATGCGCTTATTTCTATAATATTCTGAGAGGAACTTTCCTTGTAGGATCAGGTCCACCTCACTTTTTTTAGTCTTGTTAATTTATGATGCAAATCCAGTGGGGTTTCGGCTGGCAATCGATCAAAATCCACCTGATCAAATAAAGCTCTCTCAGCCTCATCGTCAGTAAGACTGACAAAATTGCTCTCATTTAATGCCTTCTCAACAAGAAAACCTGGTAATTGTGACATGTCTCCTGAAATCCACCTTTTGTTGACCATATGCCACAAAAACTATTGCGCCTGGTAATACACATATGTCAAAAACAATGAGTCTAAATAACCACAGCAGTAGTTACAAAAAACAGAAAAAATAACAGAATTTCATCCAATATTTGATAAGCAAGAATTAAATCATCCAATATGACATCACAGCTTTTGTTCATTTATCAAGGGGTGCCAGTCCAGAGAAACACAATGTGATTCCCTATTTTATCCAATCCGTATGGACAGCACTCTCCCAGTTAAATCCATCCACCGGGGTTCCAAAAAAACAAAAAAAGTTCCAGTAATCCAGGTCTTTCCAAATCCAAATTGATAAAACATGGGGCACTCCGCGGATTTTTGCTAGCAGAAGCTCTTTAATTACATACCAGTAAATGTAAACATTATGTGACAGTGGGTGTTGGTCAACATTTCGGTCCCACCTTGGACCTTTCTCAAGACCCCCCTCTGTTGCCTCCTCTGCGTGCAACTACCCTATACTCCAGAGGTCCTTGAATATCCAAATTCAGTGTCACATGGCCACTCTCCTTCCAAAATACCAGGAAGCACCATTATTGTCAAAATAATCGCTACTGCGGACACTATACAGCACCTCCAGCTTTCTAATACATACAGACCATAAAAGCGTTGTGTCAGAAGAAAAACACATAAAGTATGTGCAAACAGATGAATATATAACATCATACTTTATGTAAGTGGGCATACCTTCATAATAATGCCTCAGTGTGCGTTCCACAGCCTCTATCTGAGTCCACAAATCTAAAGGTGTCCCACGCAGCACGGATCGCAATCAACTGTGGTCACGGTACCCAGAAGCAGATTTCTAATCCTCCCTCCCCGGACCAATAGTGGAGCAGAACGGAATGACAAGCGCAATAGTATGCGTCTCATTAGCCAGAAACCGGTTCTTGTCCTGCGTACCATCTGACGGAAGTTACATGAGCAGTGGTATGCATCTCATTAGCCGGAAAACATCTCTTTGCCCTGCGTCTCATCTGCCGGACATTACTCATTATCATGGTACACTCCATATCTCTTTAGCCATAATTACCACCATGCCATTTTTCTCTAAATCCGTGCATGCGCAGTAGGGCCTGAGCGATCTAGTGCTCAGACCATACTACACACTGAACTGCTTCCGGCAGTGCTCCTAGCCAGAGGAGGCTGTGCTTGGGACTTCTTCTCTCTTAAAATGCCTCTGCACCTTTTCTTTACTTCCTTCACTGTGCACCTGACAAAATGGTTTATCTATTGCAATACATTTTTACTGGTTTTAAATGCCCTACATAATCAGAGTCCTGGGTACCTGAAGCAGCATTTGATTCCTTACTGTCCTGCCTGCCTATATCCAGTAAATCATTTGGGGTCAGATTTTTACTTTGTGGAACTATTTATGTAACTTGTTTCTTCAGTGTAACTTGAGTGACAGTCCGCAACTCTATAAATCTTTAAAAACAGACTCAAGACTTACCTGTTTGCTGAAGCATTTCACTAATGCTCATTTATGTCCTAAAAAACTCACTTCTTCACATAGTTCAAGTGTCTTCTGCTCTAGAATCTTTCAAAAACAGACTTACCTGAAATTCAAGCATTTCTTTATTGTCACTTTAGTTTTTAAGAAAGATACAGATGTGTACATTTACACAATCCATATGTTACAATAGGGAGCCGGCAGCTGCAGGAGGTGGTGGGAGGCAACTTACCAGGATGTGCTGCATCCTGCAGCTACAATATAAAAGGCAGCATCTGTTACCCAAATGTGTAGTTGTTAGGCTATGTTTGTATCTTCTGTATTTTAAATGTAAAGTTTAAGTTCGAATTGTGAAAAATTGCTATATAAATAACATGCTGATGAGGATCATTATTATTATTATCTAATCCTCATCCCATGTAAAGTAAAAACTGTATGGAGGGAATACTACTGATGTGAAGCTTGCAGCATGTACCGGTGTCCACTTTGAAAGTGGTGAACCACAGTGGACAGCTGGAGATCATCGTGTAGAAGCTCCACTTTGAATAGAAAAATAGCAGCGGAGGTTTAGCATGAAGAGCCAGATCCGTAACAACATAAGTGTGTGTGTGGGCACACCCAGCAGACCCCAATAGTATAAATAAAAAGCCAGGTTTAGATCACAGTGTTCCCCCTTGTAATTTGTAACACATTTATAACTGAAAGCATTTGTGCTCAAAAAGACATTAGGGAAAATGGAATTTTTTTCTTTAAAAAGTACTTATAGGCAAATTTTAATATTGTGGATCTATCTCAAGACGTCTCCAGCTGAAAGAAATGTATTTTTGCCAGATATGTGTTAGGCATACTGTACAAGTGTGTATACTTAAGTTAACTAGCATAGAAATGTGGCTTGGCAGTGTACCCAATATAATAATGTAATGAAGTGCTATATACACAAGAGAAAATATGGTCTTGGCAGTTATTAATAAATATGAAAGTCCACATTTTCAATATATAATGTATTTAAATGCAAACATGGTACTTGTGTAATTTCACGGCGCCACCGCGTGCACAGTGAAACTTGGCAGCCTGCCAGACGCTCTGTGCGCGTGCCGCATAGCTGTTCTCAGCACAGAGTGTGGCTGCTTTCCTTATGTAAGCTACGTTATCAGCGTAGCGCTGGGCAGCAGCAGCGCACGCTGCCCAACGCTGACAGGTCACTGTGGTACTTGTAGTTCCACAGTGAAATAGGCAGTCCTGCGCACTGCTGACAACGGGGGCACGTAAACTGGACACCCCGGCAATTTAGACGCTAAAGCGTCTAAATCCAGACTCCCTGAACTGGACACCCCGGCGATTTAGACGCTAAAGCGTCTAAGTCCAGACTCCCTGAACTGGACATCCCGGCGATTTAGACGCTAAAGCGTCTAAATCAAGACTCCCTGCAAACCACTAAGATGGGGCATCTAAATTTAGACGCTAAAGCGTCTAAATTTAGTAGGGTCTAGGGGTACACTATTAAACCTGTTCACAATTACACTAGTCGAAGTAACAGCTGTCGACCTTGTTAATTCCACTATCCACGCCAACTCGAAGCATGGCGAGCGGCAGCGGTACGCGTCCTATGGCCTTTTCATACCCCCACTATCCATGTCGGCGTGGAGTTGATTTTATAAAGTGTGGCAACCGCAGCGAGCCCGAAGCTTTGCGAGCGCACGCAGATACCTGTGAAGCCCGCGAGGGGACGCGGATACATGTGAAGGTATCCGCGTCCCCTCGCGGGGCTCACTGCGCTCACCGCTCTTCGGGCACGGTGGCTCGCTGCGCTCGCCACACTTTATAAAATCAACTCCACGCCGACGAGGATAGTGGGGGTATGAAAAGGTCGTAGGACGTGTACCGCCGTCCCTCGCGGGCTCGCTGCGCTCACCACGCTTCGGGTTGGCGAGGATAGTGGAATTAACAAGGTCGACAGCTGTTACGTAGAATAGTGTCATTGTGAACAGGTTTAATAGTGTACCCCTAGACCCTACTAAATTTAGACGCTTTTGCGTCTAAATTTAGATGCCCCCATCTTAGCAGTTTGAAGGGAGTCTGGATTTAGACGTCTAAATTGCCGGGGTGTCCAGTTCAGGGAGTCTGGAGTTAGACGCTTTAGCGTCTAAATTGCCAGGTTGTCAGCGGTGCGCAGGACTGCCTATTTCACTGTGGAACTACAAGTGACCTGTCAGCGCTGGGCAGCATGCGCTGCTGCTGCCCAGCGCTACGCTGATAACATAGCTTACATAAGGAAAGCAGCCACGTGCTGCGCTGAGAACAGCTAGAGCGCGCACAGTAAACACAGAGTCTGGCAGACTGCCAAGTTTCAAAGTTTCACTGTGCACGCGGTGGCGCCGTGAAACTACACAAGTACCGCAAACACAAAAATTACTACTAAAATTATTCAAAGATAAATGTATTTTTACCTAAAAATCAAATTGGAATCTCCTATCAAGCAGTAAATTTACTGAAAGTTTGAATTAATCTATTCAAAAAAATTGTTACAAATTCATATAACAGTGACACCAAAGAGTACTTTGGTGTACCAATCAGATGGATGGGTCAAACAGCTAATCACAATTGTCTAAATTGTGCTGTGGATGTTTACCAACATCATCATCAATGCGTATCACAGCACCAGCCCTCCAGTAATAGACAGACTTGTCCCTAAAAAGAATATCCTCAATGTATCCACATCAAATTGAATTCTAAATACATAAACATAAATACTTAAATTATTCATTACTCGTTATTCAACCTATGTTTACCAATGCCGCACTCCCTTGCCCCACTTCTCCAGGTATGAGATTCAAGTCATATTTGATCGATATCTGCAGTACATAAAAAATACCAACTTTGTTTGAGCTTCAATAGTAGATTAAATAAGATATTACAAGTAATACCATAGTAACACTAAATGCATATATATACTGCTGTTTTATTTATTTTTTATTTCATTTTTTTACATTTTAAATTATATCAAAATAGTGGTGCCTACAGGGGAATATAAGCCATCATCACCACCAACCACTGGATCAGGTAGCAAACAGTAGCCTTGGATTCATAGACATCACAGAAGCTGCTGTAAAGAAAAGGAAGGGCAGATCTCTAAATAAATAGGCACAACAGTGACATGGTAGTTATGGTAGTCAGCATTACTTCCTCACAGTGCAGAGATCAGGCGATTTATTTCAGCCATGGGGCCTGTTTAGGTAAGGTATGTTCTCCCTGTGTTTGCATGTGTCTCTTCTGGATGCTATGGATTTCATTCACAGACCTAGTGATAGGTTAATTGAATACTGAATAAAATTGAACCTTACTGTGTGTAATAAAGTACAAGTTCCTATGGGAAGAAATTGATGTTAATGATAAATATTTTATATACAGTGCTATGTAATATGATGGTGTTAAAGGAAATGACTAACAACAATTATAAGCCACACACGTATTTGATAGGCATCCAATTTAAAGAAGCAAAATGTTGTCCAGGTAAAAGAACATATTGCGCAACATCAATTAGAGTTAGACTAAAACGTGCAAACTTCCACGGATTATCTACAGGCAATAAATGTCGTTATAAGACATAAAGAATTTCCCATCAATATAGGAGAGCCCATGACAACTATTTTATACAAACTTCAGTAAAGGTGGACACAAGGTGATTGGAGAATAATCATTTATTAAACAGACTCAAAATTATGCAGAAAAGACTATTAATATAAATTGGTATTGGTAAACAGATTGGCCTATATGTAATTATACTAAGATGTAGAGATAACCTAGTGTTGACATTTAATTATATTATAAACAGTTTGTTGTATCAGCTAGTCAAATTGCATTTGATTTTTCCATTGTTTAGTATTTGTAATTATGTTTATTGTATCAGGAGCATCAAACTAAAACCATAAAACCACGTAAATAGTACAACATACAGAAGACACTAGAGCAGGAACACATATCAATACCAATAGTCTAGAATGCTAATGCATATTTTCAATTCTGATCCACATAGGTAATGTATGCATGTACAGTAATTCAGATATATAGTCAATACAGCCAAGTCATATCCTGCAAAACAGCCACTGCCTTAGAATATAATCATTTTGACAAATATTGATGATGACCAATATTTTTTAGTTTATTTATTATTGTGGTATAGATATTTCTTTCAGAAAATTCTATTTTTTGGAATATAAATCCTTCATGAAATATTAACCCCTTCGATCTAGTCCCTCTGTTTACTGTAAATAATTCTATGCACAAAAGGTGTTGGTATATTATTGTGTGATATACTGTATACAGTATAGTGTCTATCACACACAATAAAAATTGTTTAGGTCGGGCCTGTTCCATTTTGGAAATTGTTAGACCCATCATGCCCTTGTGAAGGTGCAATGTGTATATTAAATGTATTAAAAAATACTGTTGCTTACAAAATCTTTTGTGTACTTTGGAGTGCTACCATTCTTTCCTATTTACAAACGTCAAACCTTTGGAGATCTGTATTAGAAAGAAAAGTGACTCAAAAAGAAAGACTATCCACCGCCCCTTCAAATATAGAAGAAATAAATGAAGTGCTTATCAAATAAATTAATAAATGTATCCTATATTCAAAAAGTATTTGAAATGTCACTTTTTATGTAATATGTCTAAGGCAGCTCATAAAGGGGATGGTTGTACCCCTTGGGAATTACTGAACCAAAAAGAAGAACATAACCTTCAAACAATAGCCAATGCATTGGGTTGGACTTTTTGGAATTTTGATTTGAGTCTTTCTATTACAGAGTAGAGGTATATTAGCCATAGAGTCCGCAGAGAAGATCCCTGATGGGGTGAAGTACCTTTGAGGCCTGTTTTGTTTGCTGACATGTTACCTTGCATGGCAGAAAGCCCATCGCTGTCATTACACTGCATTGTCCCAATTCATTCTGTTATTCCATCTCTGAGGTACAGAAACTCTGCCATCCAGTGATGCTGATAGGGCCACTTGTCTGGTTATACCTCTGATGTCAGGCCACTTCTGCAGGGTGACTTCTAGTATCCAATACGCCTCTGGAAAACTGAATATAATTTTATTATTGCAATCTCCCATACATTTTGTGGAATTATGGTCTTCAGGTTCCTTTTTAGTCATAACGGTAGAAAGCATTTGCTTGACTGAGAGAACTGTATTGCTGAAATAAACTTACAGCGGCAGTTGATTGTTCTTTTAAATTGTGCTGTCGGCCATCAGATATAGAAACAAATGAACTATTACATTATGGTTTTCACTTTACATATTTGCATATTTGGTTTGGAAACCCTCGGTCACTGTGGTAGCAGCTGGAACATTTTTTTTTAATGAAAATGCATTTTTCACAGTCAACAAGGCGACTGTTTTTTGTTTTTGTTGAGATAATCTGTTATTTGGACTGTTTGCTTGCTTGCTACTCTATTGTTTAATCGGTGAAATGTCAATTCATATTTCTGTTGAAGTTATTTACTTTGCAACTTTATAATACTGTGAAGAAAACTCAACAGCAAATGCTTAGGTCATGAGAAAATCTTGTATTAATGGCCTTTTCAGAGATACAGGAAGGGATTGTTATTATCTTGAGTATTCTTTGCCCAAAATAATATGGGACCAATTCAGTTTGGTTCCTGTGAGTTTTTTTCATGAAAGTCACACCCCACACTTCACATGAATGCACATACCCGAGAATTAGAAGATCCAAATAGAAATTTGTATTCATGGTGCTAGCAGTGAAGGGGTACAAATGTTCGATAATATGAAACCTGGGAGAACAATGTGAAAAAGAGAGGAGCCGTTCCTGGATCCTAAATTTATAGTAGAGTCATACAGAAGGCATATGGAAAATGGGCATAAGGAAAGTACTAGATGGTTAAATTGTATAAAATGGCTGATTATAAATTGTTTAAGGTAAAAAATCATTAAAAGACACTTTTTTAAATTAATAAAATAATATTCATTTTCATTCAATTGTGGGTTCATAAAAGAAAACCATAAAGTTTATTTTGGAGTAATTTGAGACCATTTACTTTTTAACCACCTAGTAACATATTACTATTGGCCCAATTAAGTTATTTGAAAACTTCAAAAGCCTTATTAATCTTTAGAGGGGTGTGGATGGGATTAAGGGGGGTGGCAAGGGGTTCTAAAACAAGTCCTGAAATTTTTACCTTAAAATATGTTTTTAAAATACGTGTTCCCTACTTTCTCCACACTCACTGGGATCAGCTCAAAAAATTTAGAATTAGAAAATGACTTTTCTCTGAGTGTGAGTTCACTTTGAGAACGGCTCACAGGATACAACTTGCACCTAATTGGAATTTTTTATTACACTGCTGAAACCTATGACTATTACTCTTCCCATATGTGTTCCAATAGCATTATAAAGCAGATTTTGGGTTGATTCAAAACCACATTATTAGATACTGTAGGTCAACCCCAAAAGTTTTACATGCAATTGGTCAACAAGATCAAAAGATTGATGGGGTCAAAAGGTCATCATGGGAAAGGTTGACAGTGTTATAAAGTTGACAGGGTCAAAAGGCTGACTTCAAAAATGTAGACAAGTTAAAAGGTGGACATGAGGTTTTTAAAAAAAGGATGTCAATGTCGATAATATTCTCCTTCTATGCCAACATGGATGGTAACATAAGAACAAGCCGATTTAAAAAAAAATCATGAAAAACTGTTGTCGACATTTTCATGTGTCTAAGATTTTTATGGCGACAATTTGACTCTTCCGACCCTTTGACCCGGTCGACCTATTGCATGTCGAACTTTTTCATGTCAACCTTTTCACCCTATCGACCTGTGGAATGTCAAACTTTTGGGGTAGACCTATTGACTGTCTACCTAGACACTGTAGATCTATCAATTGCAGTTGTGTCCAGAAAAGGTTATACAGTAGTTCCAAAACTATGTTTTCAACAAATGTCTGGGTAGCTTTATGTATACAGAAAATGTTGCATACACTAAGAAAAAAAATTCATAGCATACAGTATCAGTAAAATTACCCATGTATATAATAAATGCGTCACACATTTGCAATAAGGAAAGCTTGTTATATATATTTGTGGAAAAAATGAAATAATGTACTGTGTAACTTGAACTTCTGTGTCGTTTATAATACTTTAATACTTGTCAATCTACGATATATTATATAAGAGGTTCAGCATATCTAAACTACAGTATAGAATGCAGTAATTAATTTATTTGCGGTATACAGATCTCTGTCCTTTCTCTCTTTTGTCTTTTATCTGTTACACCGTCTTACTAGCTCATACATTTTTATGCTGTTGTTTTGATATTCTTTTATTCGTGCAGCTGAGACTGTATCTTTCATACCCTGGGCATTTTTGTTTATTGTAATAATAAAATTACCTTTGTTTATGTTATTTAAAGACTGTATATATAAATCAAGGTGACTTTCAAAAAGAGAAATATCTTCAGCCGCTTCCAATTTGCATAATCCAAGCAAGCTATATGATAATGATGTTTGTTAAAGACAGAGGACGATAAATTAATAGTGTTAAGTTTTTGCTGCAAAATGTAAAACTGGGAATTTATAACAACTACTACTGAACATGTCTTTAAAATTTAATGTATTAGATTTTCAACAATGGAGAATGATTTTCTGACAAATGGTAAATCTGTAGTCTGGGACATGTCTGAAGTAGCAAACAGTGTTAAACATCACCTGGAGGATGGAGATGCTGTACGTGAACAGACTGGAAGCACTACAAAGAGGTGTACATTTTCAAATAACAAAAATCTAGAAGCCCATTAAGCAACAACTACATTAGTAGTACATACTGTAAAATTAAAACAAGCTGTTATTCTTCTAGCAAAAGAATACAGTATACAATATTGTGTATGATGATTTAGAACTCCTAAAGGTACTTTGGAAAAGACACACACACAAAAAAAACACACAGATACGTACGTAGCCTTGGAAAAAGTTCAAATGGATAGAAATAAAATAACAGCAAATCAGCTTCCAACTGTCATGTTATGGGCTGAAGTTGGTTGGTTGGTACTTCATCTCTCTCAAAGGCTTAGTAAATGGAACCTTAAAAGTTCTTTAATGCTATATCATGTCCATTAGACAACATACATGTGTCTCAACAGTCTAATTAATAAGACTAAGAGACGTTGAATCAAATGGGGTAAACAATGATGCACCTCGCTAAATTGGGAAAAACTTCTGCTGTGATGCTGCTATGACTGGTCTGTGCTTCAGTCAATCAATGGGTTAGGGGGAGGTGGAGCTAGACATGAATGGTCTATATGTGTATGGTGATTCAGGCTGCTGATGGACCTTAATCCCACCTCTTTTATATCATTTTGCTGTGTTCCTGCAGGGGGGCCTGGCAGGCCAAATTAACTTGTATCAGGTGCACTGTTTGATAAAGGTCAATTATACCTTTTAAATATTTGATTTCCTTCGTTGCAGAGCCTGTAATTCCAACTGAAAATCATTATGATCTTCCTGCTCCCTTTATTCCCTCTCTACTATTGCTGCAATAAGGCCCAATTTGAATAGGAATATCAACAAATGGTGTTGTTCAATTGTATGCTGCCTCACGTTTGTCCTGTATGGAAAATGTCATTTTTAAAACCATATGCATAATGCCAATTCTCTAATTAACAGGCCAAGTGCTTGGACTGAGTCAGTGGACTGCATCATTGGATTGTATGATTGACTACAAGGGACTGCATCAGATGCTTTTGTACTGTGCAACAGCAAATATCAAATTAATGAATGAAAAAACATGTATGATAAATTAATTTGAATAGAGCAGCAATAATAAAAATGATAATAATAATAATAATAATAATAGCTTTAGTGCCAGTGTATATATGAACTCAGAAGTGGATGCCAAGGGGAACATTTTCTAAGATGGGAGTTCTATTTCACATTGGATGTTGCTACGGGTAACCATTTAGAATCTACTTATTATCTATTTAGCACCTTCTAGTAGATAATTGATAGTATCTGATTGGTTGCCCACCGGGCCGCCAAGAGAAATCCTAGGCCCAGGTACAACAACTTCCTGGGGCCCCGTTGTTACGCCACTACTTCCAAGGTGGCTACAGGGACAAAAATTTACACCATAATGCACACATCCATTACATATTATACCACATGCCATAATGCTCATTACACATTATGCCACACACCGTAGTGGGCAGTACACATTATGCCATACACCGTAGTACCCATTACATATTTTACCACATGCCATAATGCCCATTACATGTTATTCCACACACCGTAATGCTCATTGCATATTAGGGGGTCAACATTCTCATTGCCATGGGATTAACCTGCTCTGCCAGGGGTTAACATTCTCTTTGCCATGGGATTAACCTGCTCTGCCAGGGGTTACATGCTCTGCCCAGAGTTACATGCTCTGCCCGGAGTTACATGCTCTGCCAGGGGTTACATGCTCTGCCAGGGGTTAACATGCTCGTTGTCATGGAGTTACATGCTCACCCATGGGTTACATTCTTTGCCAGGGGTTAACATTCTCTGCCAGGGGTTACATGCGGACTTCCAGAGTTGGATCTCAGCCCAGGCAGCATGGAGGGAGGCAGCAGACACAGAACAACCAGCCAACCACCTTCCACCTTGGAACACAGCGACCTGGACATGGGAGGGGAACCAGGTCTGGGACTGCTAGACTGGAGACATGGCACTGGCACCTGCTGCTGCTGCTGGCGGTTGGGATGGGAATGTGTGGAGCGGGATGGGCTGTATTCTGCGGAGTGGGTGGTACTCCCACGGGAGGTGGCCTCTCTCTAACTCAGTTCCTCCTGGCACCCAGGGACTACCTACCCTAAGTATCCACGGTAAACTCCCAAGTCATGTGGCTGGCTTTCAGCAGGCCCTGGAGTCGGAGAGCAGAACAAAACAGAAGGACCTCTGTGATGCTGCTCCTCACACTGGCCCACATCCACACTCCCAATGCTGCCGCTGAACAGCTGACTCAGGCACACTCAGACCCGGCGCACTCGCCACCAAATAAAAAAAAACCTGTGTGTCCAAACCAGGGCCCTCCTGACAGGCTTGGGCCCGGGTAAACTGTACCTGCCCCCCCACCCCCCTTTCGGCACCCCTGGCTGCCCATTGCAACATCCCATGTGAAATAGACCTCCCATTGCAATAATTTCCCCCCAACTGTCATATTTTTCATTGGAAAAAGACAAACTGGGACTGTTTTTTGGAAGCAATGTACAGGAATGTGTATGTTGTTTTGTTATGGAAAACATCCATGTGCTTTATTTATTCTGCTGCCTCATTTCAGGGACACTCTATGTACTGCAGAGGTTAACTTCTTCTCTCATGTGTCCACATGTATAGCATGCACTTCCTAGTGCACTGATTGGCTCAGGAAGCTGGCTACACATGCACAGGATGAGGTGAGGAGTCTTTAGAAAGTGAAAGTAAAGAGATGACTAAGTCAGCCAGCATATGTAGAAGCATGGTTGCTGAGTGATAGCTGCTGGAGCAGTCAGCGTTAAAAGGTGCAAGCGCACTGACCGCTCATGAAGATAGCAGCTAAGCTGCAGAGAAAGACTTTGGGAGGCCCTGGAGTTGATCTGATCCCTCCATAGCCACAGTGAGTGAAGCTATAGTGCTGAGAGGAGATGAGCACCCTGGCTGCTGTGAGTAATTAACCAGTGATGGCAAGGCATTTGTTTGTAATACAGTTCCAGCAAGTAAAGACATTTCCAGTCAAGCAGCTGAATCAGAACTTTTATGTGACTAGTCTGTATTTGGTCACCCAGCCTTTGCAAGTTTCAGCTATTGCTGTTTGTGTTATAGTACTACAAAGTTTAGTCCTGATACTGCAAAAGAGAATTCCATGCAAAGACTGTTGGTTTAACATTTGGACACTGTGCAATCCGGATAAAGTACTGAAAATAAGGCAAGATACTAAAGGTTGCATCTGCAGCATTTATTTGACTTTGATTGTGTAGTTTGAGAATGCTGGAAAAGACTCTATATACTGTGTGTGTGTGTATGTACAGTATGTGTGTGTATGTATGTATATATATATATATATAAATATACACATACATATACATATATATAAATATACACATACATATATATATACACATATATATATATACACATATACATATATATATACATATATATATATATAGACTGGGGGGTGGACCGGCACTCCCATCATCAGGTTGTAACAATCACAGGTGCCCTTGCAGCTTCAGGAAAGCAGGTATATCTTTGTGGTCGGCGCGGCACTCAGCTTTCTCAGGAAAGTTATAGACAATACAGTGTCTGTATATCAATGTTTCAGTGCTTTATTTTATGCACTATCTTTAGAAGATAGTGCATAAAATAAAGCACTGAAACGTTGATATACAGACACTGTATTGTCTATTACTTTCCTGAGAAAGCTGAGTGCCGCGCCGACCACAAAGATATATATGTATATATATATATATATATATATATATATATATATATATATATATATATTTGAGATTGTGGCTGCAAAACCAAGGATTTAGAGCCTTAATGACAAAGAGTCTGTTTAACTGTCCAAGGGCTTCTTTAAAGAGACAAACAGACTTATTCGGACTCCAGCACCTGTATTCTAAGTGAATGGTTTCAATTGCTATTCTTGCTTAAAGAAGCTGAAATTGTAATGAAACCCCTTTATTTCACTATCACCTATTTAATTCCTGCCTCTCTGTGAAGAAATATGAGTTTTCACTGAAGACGTTCCTGAAAGTTAAATCTCTGTAACCTCAGACCCGAGTGTTACAATAGCACAAAATTCATTAAATCTATGTACAGTATGGATCATATATAAGTAACATTTCTTTTTTGCGCATGCACAAAATTAACTTATACCCCTTATCCACAAAAATCCTGGGTCAGATCCAGCTGGGTCGCACCTGGTTCAGAACCTGTTTATATTGCTGCAATGATAGCCAACCAGTTACCAGTGTTTAGCCTGAAGTTTTTGACTGTTTGCAGCTTTCTGCTGTTTTACACAGCTACGGAGATTAGGATGCAGCTTCTGACACTGTTCTACCTAAGGGGTGATTCTGGTTGGCTCGTTAAGCACTGAAAAATCACTGCTTAGCGAGCCATCCAACGCCACCCGCCAACCGGCCGAGTGAATGCCAAGGCCCACACATCCCCACTGCTTTGTGAATGGATGTTTTGAATAAACATCCATTCACAGGGTAGCATACGGTGGCAAAATCATTTGACGGTCGCCGACCATTGATTGATTTTTTTCCCCTGCTCGCAAATAAGTAAGTCTGAACTGACCTATATTTTCACCATCCAGTCTGAGAACTAGGCGAGCGCCTGCGTTTGCACCCAGTGTTTGCACCCAGTGTTTTCGTGGGTTGCCCAGGAAACGATGGGTTGCCCACCTTTATCCACCCCCCCCCCCAATTCTCTGAAGGTGTCTGCACAGCAGCGCTGCCTCCCTTACTACCCCACTGCTAACATTGAGTGGGTGCGGGGAAGGATTGCCAACATGAGGACAGTATTCAAAAAGGAGCTGAACAAGGTCGAGGGATCCAAGAAATCAGGGGCCGGTATGGACCAAGTTTATGTGCCCAAGCTCTGGTACTATGATCTGCTGGCATTTACAGTGGACCAAGAGCTGCCGAGGGACTCCATCGGCAATTTTGCTGTGGCCCCGGCTGCCGCTGCCCCGTGCGCCACACCATGCACCCCGGAATTTCTTGAGGAAACCCTCTCTGGAACAGTAAGTACACAGATTACACACATTTGAATTATTTATTGAAAATTAAGATGAAAAGTACAAATAAAGTACAGTACAATTGTAGCATGTCATAGCAATTTAGCAGACCATGTCATCCTGCCAATCCACTGCGCCTACACCATTAAAGTACTGCAAGTACTCCTCTCTGCTCAATTTTGCACGCATAGTAGCATTTCTTGTATTAAGATTGGTCTCCAAGCATGTTAATCCTACTGGCTCCTCAACTGTTTTACTTTCATCCATGCTTGAAACATTGGGGTGTGCAGACTGTGTTTTTCTGCCTAGATAGTTGTGCAGCACACAACAGGCCATAACTACCTTGTCTATTTTATCTAGCCGCAGATTTATGGCACTATGAAAAATCCTAAACTTATTGCTTAGTATGCCAAATGTATTTTCAACCACTCGCCTAGCTCATGACAGGCGGTAGTTGAAAATTCAAAGTTCTCTATTAAGGGACCTTTGGGGGTAGGGTTTCACAACATTGGCGTGCAAGGCAAAGGCCTCGTTATCCACAAAAACAAAGTTTAAACCATGCACATTCTGTGTCCGCTCTGGTAAATGAAGTCCATTGCTTTTAAGTTTGTCATGGAACATGGTCTTTTCCAAAGCCCCACCATCAGATACCCTGCCATTTTTGCCAATGTCCACAAAGATGAATTCAGATTTGGCATTGGCAATAGTAGCCATTAAAACAATGCTAAAGAAGCCCTTATAATTGTAGAAAAAGAGCCACTATTAGCTGGGGGCATGATGGAGATATGCTTTCCATCGATGGCACCACCACAATTGGGGGAATTCCAAAGATCCTTGAAATCTTGGGCAATAGCTTGCCACTCCTCAGTAGTGGTAGGGAACTGAAATATAGAAGTAAAGAAGTTTTAAAAAAACAAATCAGTGATTTTGTTGTTACATTATGTTTTACAGAATCTCTATTTGTGGAGAGGAGTGTGCACAGACACTAGATATGGCGTCACAGCTGCCTTCACCCATCCTCTGCTCTACGCCTACACCCACAACCAGCACTCAGCAAGCCACGCAGCCGCCTGAAGGTCCACCAAGGAGAGGCCGTAAAAAGGCCAAGGCAGACACCAGATACATCTGAGGTGATGACTCGCCAGATTCTGAAGTCTGCCAATCGACTCATGGCATTGGATGAGGATAAGCAGAACCACGTGGGGAACACAGTTGGACAAAAACTGTGAAAACTAGATCCTGCAAAAAGGACAGAGGCTGAGTGGATCATCAACGACACCCTGTACTGGGCTAGTGTAGGGACCCTTACCCGACAAACTCACCTAACAGATGACCCTCCTATGCCATTCTAACCCATCAACCCTGCCCCAGTACCACACCACCAAATGTACCAGCCAGGTCATTATCCCCACTATCCCCAGTATCACACTTCTGGGCAACCATGGCAGCAACATGGAACCATGGAAACACCATCTCCCTCCCAAACAGTGATGGCTACAGATAATCCCCTCCATTACCAGCCACTTTAAGAAAATTTGATCTGGTTTATAGTTGTTTTTCTATATTTATTATAAAGTTTTTATAGTTATATTTTAAATGTTTCAAAGTTTGTCAAGTTCATAATAAAAGATGTTACTTTAAAAATATTATTTGGTGTTCGTGTCTAAAATCCAGCCGACAGGGTGACTATGGTCAGGTACGGGTCTAAATTTTAGTCAGCCGGCAGGGTGTCTAGGGACAGACGTACGGGTGGTAAGTGTCTATTTTAGTAAGCCGGCAGGGTGGCTATGGTCAGATACGGGTGGTAAGCGTCTATTTTAGTCAGCCGGCAGGGTGTCTAGGGACAAACATATGGGTGGTAAGCATCTATTTTAGTCAGCCGGCAGGGTGTCTAGGGACAGACATATGGGTGGTAAGCGTCCATTTTAGTCAGCCGGCAGGGTGACTATGGTCAGATACGGGTGGTAAGCGTCTATTTTAGTCAGCCAGTAGGGTGTCTAGGGACAGACATAAGGGTGGTAAGCATCTATTTTAGTCAGCCGGCAGGGTGTCTAGGGACAGACATACGGGTGGTAAGCGTCTGTTTTAGTCAGCCGGCAGGGTGACTATGGTCAGATACGGGTGGTAAGCGTCTATTTTAGTCAGCCGGCAGGGTGTCTAGTGACAGACATACGACGAACTGCTATAAAGATGGGGTGCATGTATATTATTTGGCATATATTTACCTTCATGTATTGCTCCTGTAGAACTTGGATGATGGCATCACAGGTCTCAGGTATTATTAATCCCAGAGTTTGAGAGGCTATAGCTGTGCTGTACCTCAGATCCGCAAGTGTCCTCCCAGTAGCCAGGAAATGTAGCGTTGCTACCAGTCTCTGCTCAGATGAAATAGGCCTCCTGAAATAAGTGTGCTCTTTTTGGATTAAAGGGGTGACTAGTGCCAGCAGCTCCATGAAGGTAGGGTCATCCATACGAAGATAATTCCGGAAGTCATCAGGGTTTTTTTCCCGTATCTCCTGTTCCAATGACATATGGGAGAAGCTGTCTCACCGCAGAAGCCAGTCTCTCGTCCAGCAGCTGCAATTCTTGTTCCTCTTTTTTTTTTTTTATCGACTGCAATGTTGTGGCAATAGCAGCAAGAATGCAAGCACAAACCTTTCTTTTCCTCAAGCTCATTATGAAAGTGGTAGAAAACAAACGGAATGAATGAATGAACATACGTGTTCTCTGCACAGTCAGCACTGATGTAAAAAATTAAATCACTTTTGTTTAAGTTCTGTCCTCACGCCTCTTTGTTTAGGTATGCCCTTAACCCAGCCCATTATGATAATTTTTGTTTATATCTATCGTGTCAAAAGCCCAAATCGAGAGAGTGTGTACGGTGGTACAATCGTTTTCTTGCGACTGTTTGGACGGGAGTACATCGGACGTCGCAAGTAAAATTGTACAGGTGTGTACGTGCATATCGGGTGTTGTTTGTGGATGGTCCAACTCGTCTACAGTTGGCCGAGCGGTCGCAAGAAAACAGGGATTGTATAGATGTGTACCCAGCTTTAGAAGGCAAAGCTCTGCCTTTAAAATAATTGCCGCTTTAAAACACAAAAGGTCTGAGTTCACCATCCCGCACCTTCGGCGAACTCGGACTGTATTACATTCTGCTGTATGTGTTTATGGTACAAGATAACTGCATTTATATTTGGACAAAAATTGGCAATAAAATTATGGGAGTTGTGCAGAAAAGAAATGTTCCCTGAAACTGTAAGTACAGAGTAGGGGCATTGATGAGTCCAGTTTAGGTAGCGCAAAAATCAATCACTTTTTAATTTTGCAGTGAGATTACTTAAACAAGATGGGGGTGAAATGTGTAAAAATTCAAATTATAAGGTCAAAATGCTTTTTGCATTAGTAAGCATGTGCTACAATTGATAGTACATATACAATAAGTCTATATGCAGATTTTCTGTACCCCTCGATTGTGCTTCTCAATGCTTACAAGGTGGAATCGAATAGGGAAGAGACATTTAGCAAAGCCTATAGGGCATTCCACACCCTTTGTGCATTATATACGTTTTTGAGCTCGATTTCTTTCTAGCTCAAGATAATTCTGATGATGATGATCAGCAAATAAAATATAACATTTCCCACAAAGAAAATGCCAGCCCAGTTCTGAAAGCTCTAAAAGCCTGTCCTAACTGCCTTTCTTGGTAGGTGTGGGGTAATTACCAGAATAAATATAATTATAAAACATTTTGACATGTTGCATTATTAGTAAATTAAGCCCAGATCTCCATAACGTGCCCTGGTGTGCTGAGGCTTGTGCCAGTACAGTTTATGTGTCGATGCCAAAATACCTTGGTTCCTGGGCCTGCTGGGGAAAAAAAAAAACGCAGTGAAATAACTCTTAATGAAAAATGTTTTTTCAAAGAAGTAATTTTTCAGCTTAATGTTTAAACTGCCTGCTTATAAACAGAAAGAAAATCACCACTTATTAATTAGCTCATTTGTCAGCATAGAATTAATCACAACATCTTCCGATGAACATGTAGCTGGTTATACGTACCAATAATAAATGTTCAGAATCCAGTTATAATTAATAACAGAGTAATACTCTTTATTACATACTAATTGCTATCTCTTCACACATAGAAAAAATAGTCAATTAAAATATGTTAAAACACCCTACATAATGATGTACCCATTTTAAGCTACTGTTTTACCCTCATAATTTGACCTTTGCCTTTGAAATTTGACATCATTGAACTAAAACTAATTCCACTGGTTTAAATAATTAGACCAATGCATCGTTTTTACTCATCAGTTAATAATATTGAAAGTGGCATAGAAATCATGTTGCAACTCATAAATTTTGTAAGTTATATACGTACATTGTAAACAAGACATCTTATTGAACCGTACTATTATTATGTATTTTTTAATCCTTTGAGTATCAATGATGAGGGGTTTTTTAACTTCGCTCTTCATAAACAGTTCATTCTTGCTAGAAGACAAGTTGCTGAGAGGATGTTTTTATGTGCTTCTGCTTTGCAGTCTCACAATGTGCAGAGTTTACTTTCCACTTCAGTTGCAGTATATAGTGTTACATCATCTTTTCCAATGTAACATGGTTAATTGGTTTAGTTACTAAAGTAACAATATACCTTGGTTAGGTAAAATTTAGCTTTTTTGAATACTTATACTAATGTATCAACTCCAGTTTCTGTTCTACTCATAGTAACTCAGACATTTTTAAATAGCTTGAGTCATACTGTACAGTAGGTTACCCTGATTATCAGCCAGTAACATAACACAGTCAGTGATCCATGTACTACAGAGAGATTTTAAAAAAGGCAGAGAAAGTTCCTATACTGTATGTTTCACTTCTTAATATGTACTAAAGAGATTTGTGGCTAAAATTCAGAACAGGAAATCTCCTGAGCTGCTGCTGCTACAGTACTTCTATCCATGTGGACTTCTGTTGGCAATAGTCACTCGTGGCAAGTGAAGCAGAGAGGAGTTAGCCACCATGCCCGAAACATGGTCAGGGTACACATTTTAATGTCCTGTACAATTTAATAATGTTCTGATGCAGTTTAGTTATGCTAACCAAGGGGGGTTCATTGTTCTGACTTTGCACCAGATTTGCTCTGCCTTCAGCCTACTGGTGCTAGCAGGCTAGAATTTTGGAGCTGCACCTCAGTCACTAGTGCTACCATAGATACCAAAGGCAGCACTGTCTTAGGTATTACTAAGAGGAAAGGTCACTTATCATTGGGTGTAACAAAGTGGATAAACCCTTCACCAAATATATGCGCTAAACAATGATAAGACTCCCCTGTACATAGGCCCGTATCCGGGTTGCTTCTTGGGGAAGTTCGGTAGTGGCGATATGGAAGACAAAAAAAAAAGTGTGATACTGTTTTACAATGTGTACACTTAAACGATCAACTTGGTTAGAAAAATTATAATGTAGAAAACATTAAGTGTGGATGGTCGGGGAATTCCCCCTCTCTATGAACTCACACTTTTGAGTATATATTCCTTGAAAAAGATCTCCATGTGAGATCGAAATGCGTTGGAAGTGACTTAAGGAAGCACTAGCTGGACCCATTCTGGTAACCTGACAGCACTCAGACCTTTTCTTACGGGGCCCCGTGATTGATACCATCTGGACCCTTGAGACGCCAGTCAGCCCTGGAATGGTGGTACAGCCTGCTTGTTTTATCTGATTCAATATAAATAAAGAACACTTTTCGCTTACTTGTGGAAGTTTTCTTTGGGATCTGATACCCAGGAGAGAGAACCTGTGATACGCTGTATTTACACCACCAAATAGTGAGTATATGGAAAGGGGGAATCCCCGTTAATACTGGAATATCCATACAGAGTAAAAGGATTGAACCTGATGTTATGTGATAAGCTTGAATATATACTCAAAAGTGTGAGTTCATAGAGAGGGGGAATTCCCCGACCATCCACACTTAATGTTATCTACAGTACATTATAACTTTTCTAACCAAGTTGATCGTTTAAGTGTACACATTGTAAAACAGTATCACACGAGGGCGGAGCCCTTTTTCTGTTTTTTTTTGTCTTCCATATCGCCACTACCGAACTTCCCCAAGAAGCAACCCGGATACGGGCCTATGTACAGGGGAGTCTTATCATTGTTTAGCGCATATATTTGGTGAAGGGTTTATCCACTTTGTTACTTCCATATTCACGGGAGGTCTGGTGCTTCCTCCCCAAATCCTTACCATAACTTGCTGCTATTTTGCGCATTTGGAATTCCTCCAACTTCTTTCCTCACTTATCATTGGGTGACTTATTCAGCACTGATATCACCTCCTATAGCTGTTGATATCTGCTTCTCTTAACTGGAGAAGCAGAAGTGAGCTCTGTCATTTTGGCCAGCTGTCAGAACCCCCCCCCCCCCCCCCACTGCTCAGCAGCTCTGTGGGAGATGTTAACCAATGCCTATGTCTCAGGGGAAATATGACCCAGTTTAGTCATCACAATATGGCCCTTGTCAAAGTTGTTCAGATCCCTAGACCATTTTACCTGCTTCAACTTTAAGAATTGAGTGTTCATAAATGATTGAAAAATGTAAGTGGGACAGAGGATTGTGGGCGTAGGATGGAGATGGGAATTGGCATCCATAGTAGAAGAAATGTATATTCAATTCGGGTTGCAAAGTTGGATGAGTGAAATTTTAATAGTTAAAACTAGGGAAGCCAATCCCGGGGCATTTTTTCAATCCCGGAATTCGGGATTGAAAAATGCCCAATCCCGGGATTCCCGGGATTGTCTTCCCTAATATAAAAAACATGCCTCGGCCGCCCCGCATATTTGCTTACTGAGTGGTGCAGCCGGGAGCCGGGTGGGTGGGCGAGCAGGGGAGATGGAGCCGGGTGGGAGGACGAGCTGTGTTGATGATGGGGAGCGGGCTGGTCCGCTGCTGGGCAGGTGGGCGCCGGCAGTCTGGTCTGTGGCTGGGCAGGTGTTCGTGCCGGGGTCAGTCACAGCTCACAGCATGGAGACATCCTATGCGGCCTGCGCAGTGTGACCTCTGACGTCGGCATGCTGCGCAGAGCCGCACTGCCCGGGACGGGCGAAGCCGGGCAGCTGCTAAGCACCCGCTCAGACGCTGCCCGGCATTAGACTGCAAATGCGCAGTCTAATCCCGAAATCCCGGGATTGGAAATGCCAATCCCGGGATTGAAATCCCGGCGTTTTGGGGGCCAAATCCCGGGATCCCGCCGATCCAGATCCCGGGATTGGCCACCCTAGTTAAAACAGAAAAAGACAACAGCACTCCAAACATATTATTTGCATAAACAAAACAGTTTATTTGCAATTACAATATGTTTCCAAATTTCAGAACCTTGGCCTGAGAATGGAGCTAGGGGTATGAAATGTTGTTAAATATTAAGAATAAATCATTGTATTTATGCAAATGATATGTTTGGAATGTCTACATTTTCTTCTGTGTTAACTATATGGAATGGTCTAGTGTTCACTATAACGACATTGTCATCCCAATTTCTGCTGTGAGACCGGTGCTAGAATCCCAACAATTAGGATGCCGGTGCTGGAATCCCAACTGCCTGGATGCCGAAGTATGCCAGGGGTAGGTTAAAGTTAGGTCAGGGAAGCGGAGAGTTTAGCCATTAGTGGAGGGACTTATGGTCAGGCTGTTTCAAAATGAGTGTATTTCTCTCACACACTATGCAGCTCTCATAATGAAACTAGCTTTCTGGTTGGTCTTAAAACTCATGATAACTCTAATAAGAGTTACGTTTGGCACTGAAAACTCGGACTGAGTTTGTGATAATTCTTCTGGACTATATATTTCTGGACTCTATCACCCCTGGTGTGTGGCATAGGTGCTGTACCCCACTGCTTTCGCAGAGGTTCCAAAGTTCAATAATGCACAATCAACATTAAATAGAGGCAACTCTTTGGTTTTTAAGGGTAATAACATGATGAAAACCAAAATAAAGATGATGTAAGTGAGTTGAGAGAAGTAAAGAAAATATTATGAAGAGCTACAACAGAACTAAAACAAATAGAAAGAGGAGAGAATGCAAAGTAATAGAGAAGTGAAGGAGGGAGAGGGGAGAAGACAAAGAGGAAAAACAAGGAAGGTGAAGAGAAAGGGAAGGGAGGGACTGGAAAGGGAGGAACCCCACCCGACTGGCCCTGACCATCTCACGATGAAAACAAAAAGAATGTTAAAGTTTTGGAGCTATAGTTTTAGTGGAAGGCAGGAGGTACATTAAAATGCGTGTTCCAGGGTTCCCATACTTTGATAAATTTTGTAGAAGAGCCTTTTAGGATACTAGTGATGTACTCCATTGAATGGATATGCCAGATCTTAGCAATGACCTCCACTAATGGTGGAACAGTCAAAGATCTCCAGTGACCCGCTATACAGGTTCTAGCCGCCAGAACCATGTGAGTAAATAATTTATTCTGGGCGCGAGATGCTTCTGGGATATCCATAGAAAGGAGAAAGCAGTAAGCTTTAAAAGGAATTCTCAGAGTTAAGATAAAATTAGCTAGATCTGCCAGCTCCTGCCAAAGCGTGGCCAAAACAGGGCAATCCCACCAGATGTGTAGAAAAGTGCCATCTGAATTTTTAGATCTCCAACACAGGGGGGGAAATCTCTGAATTAATTTTATTAAGCCTAACTGGGACATAGTACCATCTATAGAGCAGTTTATATGCGTTCTCCTTCATCCTCACACATATCGAACTAGAGGCAACATTAGAGTAAATATCTGACCATTCCTCATCTTCTAGTGTCTCCCCTATATCAGATTCCCAGGCCCTTTCATATGAATCTTTAATATTAGAAGTTTGGGGTTACAGAGAAAGGTACAGAGTAGATATGAGGCCTTTAGCGGATGTCCTACGAAAGATGTGGTATTCTATTGAGGTAAGTGGTCTTGCAGTGACTTGTGAAGTAACTGAGGAATGAAAATGTCTATTTTCTAAGTGTCTCACACTCCTGCAGCTCTGTTTTGGTACAATGTGTGTTTGTGTGTGTGTTCTTTAATATGGATCATGACGATCAGTTGAGAGAAGAGCAGGAGCAGCAACCAAATACTAGAGTTGCAGCTGCTGCCACCAGTCATGATGATACCAGTCATTTAATGTCATCTACTTAAATGAATCTACTAAATATCCCGCAGAAATAACTCTTAGCCAAGGCAGGATAACCTTGAGTAAACGGCATTTCTCTTAAATGATTCATACAGCATTTTAAGTTTTTCTCCACAACATAATTCCATTGTGCTCATATGTTTAATGCTTCTGTGATTAGAAGTTTGGGATTGTCGTCATCCATCTACTGTACATCCACAAAATGTTATATTTGAGAGAATATATTAAGTCTTTCTTTGCTCCCTGAGTTTGCCTTTGCTCCCTGAGTTTGCCTTTTATAACTCAACATTTGCAATAACAGTCATCTGCATACATTCTTCTATTTATTTTAATCCTGTGGTATTAACACCCAGTGTATTAGAGTCCTCCAAATATCTTTGTAAAAATGTTTTTCAACAAAAGAAATTATGGCATTTGTCCAAAAATATTGAAGCTATTCTCTGCGACTGCATTTATCATCTAAAATGGTTATTAAATTCTGATTTAAAAAGGATTGTTAGGGTGCCTTGAAGACCATGTTTGTAAATCTTTGATACAGTCGCATCACTATGGAGGGTGCAGGGGGTGTGGGCCACACCTGAGTGTCACCCGATGGGAAGGGAGGAGGTGCCACTGTTGACTACTGCTCAGTAACAGGAGCCCTCTGCTGCACTGTAACAATAAGTGCAGAACCCCGGCTCCTGTCCCTGGGTAGGAGCTAGCACTGAAACTAAGCCTCACAGACCCCCTCAATGATAAAAACAGAGGTAAAGGTCAGACCATGAGACAATGCCCCCAACACACAAAGCCACACCCCATTTGTCCAACTCACAGCTAAGAAACTGCCACACCTGGTGTCTATAAAGATTAGGATGCCGCTTCTCCGGTTTAATCCTTGACTGGAGAATAATCTGTGACCTTCATGCTACCATACATATTGTAGTATGCATAGCTCCCCATGTTGGTCTGATTTTAAGTCAGATTCAGACAGGCCATTTTTCACACAGCTAGAACACCTAGTTGCACTATCTTGGTGTAGATTTTAGACACACCATCAGTGCACAATCAGCTATCCGAGTATGGCTCCTGTTCGATGTAGTCATTTTCAATGACATGCCCATGACATGCCTGGAATGGCTTCATAACCCACCTTTTACCAGGAACACCTATACGATTACCATACCCTACATCTGAATATATACTGCATACCTGAGCTCAAACATTCAGATTGTATTTGCTGTGCCTATCAGACACATGCACAAGCTTGTAACATTGACTTCAACACATGCCTTGGAAAGCTTGAAATATGTGCCAAGATCACATATTGTTTATGCAATGGAACATAAATGGAAATAATAAACATTGTGTGTAAGTATTATTCTTGAGACCCAATAGCTCCCTCTGTCTGGGCATCACTCTGGTGGTTGTAAGTACTGTAAAAAAGAGTTAATCTAAAAAATGTAGAAAAGCCTCTCCATAAAGAAACAATCTGATTACCCTTAGCAGCCATAATGTTTTCAGTTCACTTGACATTTGAGAATACATTCAACAAACAGGCTGCCTACAACCTTGGCAGAATGGGAATATGGAAGTTGTTTCGAAATGAGTAATTTTTCATACAGTATCTCTTGCCCAATATTTTCTGGAACAAGAGATGGTCTTGTGCTGTAAGTAAATCTCTGTTTCCAACAAATTGCCTGAAATAGCACAGCATAGCACTGCTAGAATTTATACTTAGGGAAGGCTGTCAAGTATTCCACTGCCTTGGGCTGTTGATGTACAAAGACTTAATTTTATTGAGACATTGCTGTGGATGGAGATGTTTATCAGATTCTATATACTCTATGTTGTGGTCAGTGAAGGAAAAAAGATGTATATGATGAGCAGGCCCAAAACACTGAGTCAGTACCAAACCATTATTTTTTCGGAGATCTGTACTTGCACAATAGAGATGTCTCCAGGAACATAGATCTGGCACTATGTTGCAGGAGACATCCGCATGCACAGGAGACTCTAGCACACAGTCTCCTGCCATGGTCTACTGAGCCATCAGAGAGGAGTTGGCCTGCATGGAGCCTGCTTATAGGCCCTCTTTATTCTTAAACCAGCTGTGTCTACATGAAAATGCCGCATTACCAACCAATCACATCCTTCAGCTGCAAGTGGAGATGCATGTGCGCAGCATACCATTCTGCACAATACATTCCTGCTCTTTTGGAACACTTCTGAAAACTAAGTGGCACTCCCCGCCCCCTGGAAAAGAGGACAAATGTACATCAAGTAAGCCTCCTGCAAATTCCCTGCACCCGCCCGCTTACCTGGCAAAATGAAAGGGACAATGATCGTAATAACACTAAATGTGTAATTATAGCTCCACCACTATACCCCTCTCCACTTAAATACCATTTTGTGCTGACCTGGCTACCCAAACTAGAAGGTAGCAGCCAAAAACTCAGTAGATGTACTCTGTACAACTAATACTGTACACTAAGCTAAAAATATGAACAGTGTGAAAACATGTTCCCCAAACTAATACATCAGACCCTTCATCTCTACATTTCCTTTTAACTTTCACTTTACTGCCAGTTACTCCATCTGGGAAATCTACTGACTGTACACAAGTCATCACTTTTCGACAACTATTTAACATTCTCACAATAATCCTAGAGCTGTAACTTAAAGTGAACCCATATATAACTTTGTAGCAAACTCCAAAGTTTCTAGTCAAGTTGTGTTATTAACTGCAAACATCCATGTATATACAGTGACATCTTTTTCAACTTATTACACTTGCTTCTCGTTAAAATATACTGAGATCTTCTTGCCAACCCTGATCTTTGTATTTAAGAAAAAAGCAGTTTTAATATTTGATTGGTAAAGTTTTAGTGAAGGGATGTGTTATTTATTCAATGGAAAATCATCCAACCAGACCTATTTCACTACTTAAACCAATGTTTTCCCATTTTCTTTTGTGTTTTTATGGATGGTAGCAAAGATGACATCAATTATTTAATTCAGGCCTGGTTACAGGAAAATGAAACTAAATGGAGAAAAACAGAACAGAAAATTAAATTTTGGATGAAATGGGTCACGCTGCACTAAATGTATGATATCAGTCATGGCAGGAGTAACGCGTGAGAAGTAATGCCGTTTTTGTTACACCTTAACTTTGGTCTCCATTTTCCTAGCATTTACTGCTAGCCAATTTATATAAAAAGGAGTTTCTGCAGCTTAACAAGCCTAGTGTATACAGCTTGTTAAGGCCCTAAAGATAGGTTTGTAACAGCTCTGTAAATAGTTTACTTTTACAGTCACATTTCTGCTGAGAGATCCACTCCATCATGACTACTGTACATCATGAACAACCGAATATTATGAACAGACACACACAGGGTATTGTTCTGGACTAAACTGGAAGAATGAAAGCAATCAGCTCTATAACTATTATTACCTGTTCGGAGGCCTATTCTTGTAACACACAATAGACATAATAAAAAGCCAGATCTAAGTACTGAAGGTATTTCATGAAAAAAAAAAAGGTTTTTACTCCGTTATTAACCTAACTACTTAAAAAAAAAACCTGTTTATAGTTGAGACTTTTTTCATCTTTGGAAAGCAGTAAAATATATGGTTACAGCACATTGTATGTGTAAAATTGCCCCTAATGGTGGTTATATTTCTAGGTGTGCAGCAGGCTTTTCAGAGGTTATTCTATTGAGAATATATTTAAAGCACAAGAGTTATCTGGAGAAATTGATAGTAAAAATGCTCTATTTAAGGAAGAAAGCAAGGAAGCTAAAGTACAATCTATTCCTCCCACTGAGCATATAACATTGCAACTGTGGTGTGAGGGAACTGCAAACACCAGAGGCAATTACAAATGTTATAGACACAAATACCAAGTGAATTGTTTTTTTTGACACCAATAGCTTGTTATTGTACTAAATAAAATACAAATAATAGATTTTGGCAGATTTAAAGACCAAAGACAATATTACAAAAACTCTTATTCTTTTGTTTCATAAAACCTTTAACATTCAAGACTTTTCTCTGTCTCTCCATATTATTGTGACTGGAAAAGTTCAAAAGAGATTGTAGTCAAAAACACGCCCATTATTTTCCGATAATGGCAGCACAGAAAGTATGGAAAGGGATCAGGGCCAGCTCTACCATTATGCAGCTTTAGGCAGGGTGTGCCTAAAGTGCCTGGATCTAAGGGGGCATCACGGAGTCTGCCTATCACCTAATTAAGGATGCCTGTGAGGAAGACATCTATGCTGTACTTAATGCAGGTGGTAGTACGCCTACTGTATATAGCAAATGGTTTTCATCATTGTTGTCTGTTACCAGAAAGTTGGGAGAGGAAAAAAACAAGTCACAGTGCAGAAGTCAATTTTAATGACCTATGGCCTGTACATCACCTGTAGACCGAAGTACAAAAACTTCTCAATTGGTCAGCATATATAAATTGAAGCAATACTCACTAAAGTATGCAATTTCAGATGCAAAGCCCGTGAATACTTTTTATTGGCAATGTCATTAAACTAACAAAAGTCATTTAATCAATAAGTGACACAGACATATAGGGCATGACAAAGATTCCTTATCAGAACACCATTGGAAGTCTACTGTATGCAAATTTAGAAAGTCGTCTAGACATCACACATGCTTTGAGCTGAGTTAGATAATTTGCCATCAACCATATGATACAACATTGAACTGCAGTTCCAAGAATCCTAAAATATTTAAAGGGTTCAACTGTTTTGAAATTGAGTTCTTAAAATATGATACTGAAATTCTAAATCAAAATCTTTCTGTGATGCCCATTGGAGACCAGATAACATAGTAACTAAGGGCCAGATGTATCAAGCTTCAAAAGTGATAAAATGGAGAGTGATAAACAGCCAGCCAATCAGCTCCTACCTGTTATTTTTCAAACCCAGCCTGTGACATGGCAGGTAGGAGCTGATTCGCTGGCTGTTTATCACTCTCCATTTTATCACTTTTGAAGCTTGATACATCTGGCCCATAGTAGGTAAGGTTAAATAAAGACGTTTGTCAATCAAGTTTAACCTATTTTAACTAAACTCATTAGAGAAAGTTCTAGCTTGTGAAATCCTCCCCGGGATTGTACAATTTCATTACATCATCAGTTTAGCTAGTGTTTTATGCTGGCATTATTTAGCCCACTACTCTCTTACCTAGACCAAAGCTTGTTGCTTATAGCCCTGAATGTTATTATCAATCAAGTACTTTTCCAAACTTTTCTTATTGTGTCTGCTGTCTGGCAGTAAATTCCACACTTTTATTGCCCTCACCATAAAGAACCCTTTCCTTCTGAGGGTACAAACCTCCTCTTGTCCAGTCTGAGCAGATGCCCTCACATCCTGGTCAACGACCTTAATGTAAAAGGGTGCTTGACAGTTCCTCATATTGCCCTTTGAGGCTTTGATATATTTATACATGTCAAGTGTGTCACCTCTTAAAAATCAGTTTTCAAGCATTAGCATTCCTAGTTTGGCTAATCTATTTTTCGTAACACGTTATCCATCCCTTTAATTAGCTTAGTTGCCCTTTGCTGAACGTTTTCCAATTCTATAATGTATTTTTTGTGTTTCAGGGCCTAGAATTGTACTCTAGATGAGGCCTGACTAGTGATTTATAGAATGGCACAATTACAGGGTCGTCCCTTGCTTCCATACCCTTTTTTATACAGGCTAGTATTATTGGCCTTATTTGCTTCTCCCTGGCACTGAGCACTGCACCCAAGTTTATTATCAATTTGTACTCCAAGGTCCTTTTAAATTTCTGATGCTTCTAACTCTACCCCATTTAGATTGTATGTAGCACTTTGGTTATGTCTCCTAAGATGTATGGTCTTACATTTAGCAACATTGAAATGTATAAGAATGCTTTCTGTTTAAATTGGATGTAGTTGCCATTCTGATGTTTACAATGCCAGTGGCCATAAGACCACCACCATAAACCACACTGCTCAAAATCCGGTTGCCGTTATTGTGACAGCCGGAATCTTGTGGAAGGGAGGTATGGGTTCGCTACTAACTGGAGAGTTACTGTTAGGCTAAGGGAGGGAGGAGTTAGGGTTAAGCTTTGTGAGGGGATGATTAGGGTTAAGATGTGGGTAGGGAGGATTAGGGAGAGAGAAGGCTTACAGTACCTTTCAGTTTTGGGATTCTAAGGGGTAAATTTACTAAAGCTTCCAAAACTTAAAGAGGTGATAGCAACCAATCAGATTGTGTTCCCCCACAGTTTTCTCTCAAGTTTCCAACTGCCTCTCTGCCATCTCCACCTGGATGTCTGAGCGATTTCTGAAGCTGAATATGGACAAAACCGAACTTATTAACTTTCCCTCACCCAGAGCTATGCCCCCTACTAATATCTCTATAACTGTTAACAACACCATCATCTCCCGCGTTCCCCAACTCCGCTGCCTGGCTGTCACTCTTGACTCCTCCCTCTCCTTTGCACCCCACATCCAAGCCCTGGCCCATTCTTGCCGGTTCCAGTTACGCAACATTGCTCGCATCAGGCCCTTTCTCTCACAGAGTGCAACTAAGCTGGTCATCCACTCACTGGTCATCTCACGGCTTGACTACTGTAATGCTCTCCTCACTGGCCTCGCTCGATCCCAACTGGCTCCTCTCCAATCTGTCCTCAACGCTGCAGCCAAGCTTATGTTCCTCTCCCGCCGCTCTAATTCTGCCACTCCCCTTCAACAAAATCTGCACTGGCTCCCATTCCCCTACAGAATCCTCTTCAAACACCTCACACTCACATACAGGGCCATCTCTAATTCCATTGCTTCATATATCTCTAACCTCATCTCCATTCATACACCCTCCCGCCCGCTACGGTCGGCTGACGAATGTCGTCTCTCCTCCACCCTGATCACTGCTTCCCATGCTAGAGTACAGGACTTTGCCCGTGCTGCACCCCTTCAGTGGAACGCACTCCCTCGCTCCATTAGACTCTCCCCGACCTTGCAAAGCTTCAAACGGGCACTGAAAACTCACCAATTCATCAACGCATACCCTTCCACTGCATAAACCAGCTGGTTCTCCGACCCCTTGCCTGTTTACATCCTGCTATCTAACCATCACCCACTTGCTTGCACCTCTTGTAATCTGTCTGTCTCCCCCTCCTACTAGATTGTAAGCTCCTCCGAGCAGGGCCCTCTTCCCTCCTGTTGTCAAAGCCCTCTTCTCTTCACATTTCACTCACAGCTCTCCTTTACTCCAACACTCAGTGACCATCTTCGTCTGCATACTCATCTCCATCATTGGCCTCAAGCCTCTAGTTGTATGTTGATTGAGTCCTCACTACTTACATTTAAGCTGTAATGTGTATTGATCTGTGGCACTCTTTATTTGTACTGTATTTTTGTTATTTATTCAATGTTATGCCAAGTTTTGTCTCCCTGAATTGTTCCTTTGTACGGCGCTGCGAAACACGTGTGGCGCCTTATAAATAAAATAATAATAATAATAATAATTGTGTCTATCATTTATCTATTGAACAGTAGAAAATTATAGAAATAATCTGATTGGTTACAATTGGCACTTCTCATCACTTCTTTTCAGTTTTAGAAGTTTTAGTAAATTTACCCCATATTTGGGGTGGCTCCATAGGGGGGGCTGCAGTTCAAAGTTCAAAATTCAAATACATTGTAGGGGAGGCACAACAACTGCCATTCTAAACTGACTCACTGGCAGTTGGTGTTGCTACACTATTTGAATTTTAAACTGTGTTGCAGCCCTACCTCTGAAGCTGCCAATGCCCCTAGCCATCAATATGCACTGCTGGTATTCTGACCATCAGCATCCTGACTTCAAGCATCTTGTTCCCAACCTGTTCATACTCTGGTCACCTGTTTGTGTTAGCAGGTGTCAGCTGGCCAAGCAAACAGCAGCCCACTGATGCCCCATATACAACTGAGACAGAAAACATGGCACTTAAAAAAAACTGCCAAGGAAGCACAATATTTTAAAAAGCTTTGTGTGAATTAAGTCTTCTATGTCTGGACAAGACTATCAAAGAATGTGACAACAAAGGAGCAATTGACTTTCCCTACAGCACAAAGTCATGGATGTTTCAAACACATATTATAACACTTTTACACCATAATCCCGGATCCGACCCAGTATTTGGAACATGATTCCAGTCCGGGTCGGATCTGGGATTTTCCCCATTTAGACTGCGGTGCCAACCCAGAATATCCCTGGGCAGGCACCATTTACACTGCACACAGGTGCAGGGGGCGTTGCTTGGAGATGACAGGAAATAAAGTAGCGTTGTGTTGTTAGCATAAAATTAACATCAATTATACCTATAGTGGAATTGTTTTTATGGTTCAAATGAACATTTTATTAAACAATGTAATAAAAAATATAGAATAAAAGATGGTTATTTGTGAAATACCATTTGTAGTATTAAATCCCAATTAGGGCATTAGAATAACCAGTCACTTAGAAGAAGGCCCCTGATGAAGGCATGATACTTTTAAATAGAGGGGATATTTTGAAATCTTATGTGTTATTTCACGAATGAAAATGGCAGGAACTTGTGTAAATTGGAAAAATCTCATCACTGCGGAAACACACTCAGGTCTCGTCTGGGCTTGGGTCCAGTTGTTCTCACAGAAATTGCGGTTCAATGCTGAATTGGTCTGCCGCTATGGACCTTGTGGATGGTGCCCAAGTGGATGCCCACTCTGTGGTGAGATGGATGCGTGCCAGCCGTTTACGAATTAAATGAGGAATCCAAGATGAGATGGTGCCTTGGTGAATGCTCCTGAAACCACTGACATGTTTCGCTGATTAGCTTCAACTTTTTCAAGGAGATGCAGCTGGTCTCAGGGGGTGATTTCATATACGCTTTTGCAATTGGTAATCACACATCACACACACTTGTGTTGAACAATCCTACTAATTTGCTTCCTATTCAAATATTTAGTTCATATATATATATATATATATATATATATATATATATATACAGGGGCGGATCCAGGATAAAATGACAGGGGGGGCACCATGATAAAAAAGGGTTTGGGTGGGGGAGGGGCGGTGTTAGTGGTGCCAGTGTACATGCTAAGAGAGCGGCAGGAGAGGGTGGGAATGGAATTAAAAATAGGCCCTGGCATTTAAAGTACACAGTCCCACCATGGCGACAAAAGTGAAGGATGTAGTTGTGCGCGCGCCAAAGGTGCACTCCAGAAAAGGGTGTGTGGCCACTCAACAGGGGGCGTGTCAACACCATATACAACTTCTACACATTATGCAACAAAATACTAGACCCCATTATACTTGCCCCTTACACATGATGCCAAATGGAATGAGCCAAAATTGACATAATGCCACATGGATTGAGCCAAAATTCAAATAATGAAACATGGATTGTGTCAAAATTCACATAATGCCACATGGATTGAGCCAAAATTTACATAATGCCAAATGGATTGTGTAAAAACTCACATAATGCCTCACGGATTGAGCCAAATGAATAAAATGCTATACTGATTGAGCCAAAATTCACATAATGCCACATGGATTGAGCCAAAATTCACATAATGCCACACGGATTGGGAGAAAATTCACATAATGCCACACGGATTGAGACAAAATTCCCAAAATGCCACATGGATTGAGCCAAAATTCACATAATGCCACACGGATTGAGACAAATTTCACATAATGACACATGGATTGAGCCAGAATTCACATAATGCCACACAGATTAAGCCAAAATTCACAATACACTTCATAAACAGGGACATTGTCCACCAAAGGCGCGCATTAAACATTTACACCATAATGTCCATTACACGTTAAGTTACACGCCATTATGTCCATTATGTATTATGCCAAACACCATAATGCCTATTAAAAATTATGCTACATAAGTGCTGCTTATCTACATGCTCATTGCCAAGGGTTCCATGCTCATTGCCAGAGGTTCCATGCTCGTTGCCATGTGGGATTACATGGTCATGGATACATGGATAGCCACTGACAGTGGCAGAGCCTGGCTGTATTCAGAGCACTGCAGGTCCCGGCTATTTGAAATAATACCCCTTTCACACCAGAAAATGCATTCCCAGGTTGGCCCCTTTTACACCAGTCTAGTCCCTGCATTTTCTGGTGTGAGGGGGAGAGAAAACCACCCCTCCCCCCTTTAACCAGTTATCTAATTTAACCGGCTATATCTTCGGAACCAACTGACCCATTTAAATGAGACAAGTATTATATTGAAGAACTTTTGAGTGGGCTTTGAATGATTTTGGTCCAGTGAAACTGGAACATTTGGTTCCAGAGTAATCTGCCCTCAAAAACATGAACAGCCATGAAATTACATTTAAAAAATAAAAAAAATCTCTTTACACGCAATATCTCTGGAACCGATTAACCAATTTGGACCAGCCTGGTATCATATTGAAGGCCCAGCGATTTGGAATTGAATGAAATCAACCACAAGCTTCTGTAATGCCAGGGCGGGAACTGGCAGCCGTCGGAACCGGGTGTGGGTCGGAATTGACGGGTCCCATATTATCCTATGGGGAAAAAATGTTACAGGTTTGCCAGGCGATATCTCCGGTTCCCAGGGGGCTAGAGACACGGGGCTGGGCTCGTTGGAAAGCCCTGGTCCTCAGCTACAAAATAAATGACAGGGGGGGGGAACGTGCCCGGGTGCCCCCCCCCCCCCTGAATCCGCCACTGTATATATATATATATATATATATATATATTCCATACATGTGGATCACACTCTCCTCCAAATGGTACCACAGCTGCCGGGGTGCCAGCTCAGGTGTCCCAGATAAATCCAGTAAACCAATATAGTGTACAAAAATCCAAGAGGACACTCACCAGACTTTTAGTTTCGGATATTGAATCCTTTTTAATCCATTTTTATCATAGATACCTTAAAGTGCAATGTGCATGACAGTGGGCCACGGGCCAACGTTTCGGTCCACCTCTGGACCTTCCTCAAGGCCCCCACTATCTCCTCCTAAAGTGCACTTTTAAAATCCCGACAGGGTCAAAATCCCGACATTCAAAATCCCGACAGGGTCAAAATCCCGACATACAGAATGTACAAGTGAACCAGTCTACATGACTTTCGGTCGACAGGTGCGAAGTCGACATGGGTTTTTTCACTGTATTTTGAACCGACATATGCCGACAGGCGGTATTTCATGCCCTACCATCCACTACGGCGTGGTGGGAGAATAAAATAGTGTGCCGAGCGCAGCGAGGCACCGTGCCCAAAGCATTTCGAGCGAAGCGAGGGGCTGCGGTTCACTTGCAACTGTGTCCATGTCGACTGTGTCGACATTCGGGTAAAAAAACTGTGAAAAAAACCATGTCGACCTTGCACCTGTCGACCGAAAGTCATGTAGACTGGATAAATGTAGATCCATCTGGATAAATTGAATTCATTTTGAACAGCCATAGGGTTTCTTGTCTACATAATTTCAGATATCTGTCCCCCATTTGGGGAATGTGATCAACACCAATTAACCTTAAATCTTTTGGATTCCCATCATGATACAGGGAAAAATGTTTTGAAACACTGTGGGTTTGTAAATTGTTGAGAATGATCCTACGATGTTCTAAACAGCGTTGTTTGAAGGGACAGGCGGTTCTCCATATATACTTCAAATTGCAACTACGTTTGAATAAGTAGACAACATAAGTGTGTCACAATTAATAAAACTTTTTATTCTATACACCTGATTATCTTGTTTTTTTTTTTTTTTTTGGTTTTATTCTGGTTATAGTTGCAAGTTATACATCTATTACTACCAAATTTAATTTGAAATACATTTTTAAATGTTAAAACATCCTTACACCTTCCTTTGTTCCAGCCAGTGTGAGTCAGTTGTCGGGGGTTATCAGATTTGGGTAAACTGGGGGCTAAAAGGTTCTTCAGGGATTTATTCTTCCGAAAGTTAAAACATGGGTTTGATGAAAAAATAGTGCTAAGTGAGCGATCTTGTTTGAGATATCATAGTTTTTGGTAATGATCTTTCTGATATCCATGGGGTAATCATTATAAGTGTATATGAAATAAACCCTTTCTATGATTGGGACTCTGAGGTTCCTCTGGATATTTGCCCAGGAGTTAATTTCTATCTTTCATCCGCTATGTCTTACACACCTGTGTGATTAGAGGTAACGGATACCCTCTATCCACGAAAGCTTACTTCATGGAAGAGGCTTGTGTGTCAAATGTCGTTTGGTCCAAACCGTTTGTCCTTAGGCGGAGGAACTGTCCTTTAGAAACATTTTGATCCATGGAAGATGGTGTGCAGTTGTGAAATGTAAATAGTTTTTAGTGCTAGTGTCTTTAATATAATTGTGAGTAGTGATTTTATTGTTTAAAATTTTAAGTGTAATGTCTAGAAATTAAATGTGATGGTGATGTGTCTGTTCCCCATCCCAAATTATGAAAAGGTAATCTATGTAGAGACCATAGAGCCAGGGGCGTAACTATAGCCCCGCAGCCCCCGCGACCGCGGGGGGGGGGGGGGGGGGGCGCTGTGCATGTGCGGGCGCCGGGGGCTGCAGTGCTATAGTTACACCCCGCCGCTCCGCCGCCATTCCCCACAGTCTTTACCTGTCAGTCTTCAGTACGCGCTGGTCCCGGCTCCCTTCTTCTGCTATGAGGACCACAACAAAATGTCCGCCCCCATGTAGCAGAAAGTTCTCTGAAACTGTCTGCTGCATGGGGGCAGACATTTTGTGGTGGTCCTCATAGCAGAAGAAGGGAGCCGGGACCAGCGCGTACTGAGCGTATGAAAGACTGCGGGGGATGGGGGGGATTGCATGGGCGGCGAGGCGGGGGTTGGTGCGGCGGGGCGGGCGAGGGTTGGTGTGGCGGGCGAGGGTTGGTGCGGCGGGGCGGGTGGGGGTTGGTGCGGCGGGGTGCGTGGGTGGGCGCCCTCCCTTTAACGGTGGGGGGGCGCCCAAAAGCTAGTTACCCCACTGCATAGAGCACCAGGTTCATGCCCCACCCCCACCCCTCACACGACACATCATGCAGCTTCCGCACCTCCCCCTTCAAACAGCCTCCATTATGGTTGCATTTTTCGCAATGGAACTGCAGTTTAAGAAGGCATGCATGCGCGTGCCAAATAGCAATGTTTGCACATCTGTATCTGAAGCTGAATAACCCACAATATTCAAGGAAAGCATGACAGCACCATAGACACTTAAGCAGCAAAAGAGCCCTAGAACCATTTATGGAAACAAGAGGCTGATGTGACATACAAGTGTACTGTAGCTACTTTAGGATGTATTAGTAGAGAATGAGAAAATTTCACAGTGGCAGTATACAGTGTGTGTATATATATATATATATATATATATATATATATATATATGTAATAGGTAATATTACAGATTAATCAGTAATATATTCTGTATGTAATACGTGGACAGACATGTTCACATCATTACAAATGTTGTCTAATGTGTACACAGCTTTACACTATGCATCATTATGCTTAATCTGCCATTTTAAATCAATTCCATTGCAACATAAAATATGAATCCTAAATACAATACTTAGATCCTAATTCAAAGGTGGACACAAATGTTACCAAGACTCCCCATTTTTTAAAGCAGTTCAAACCCTCAAAAACTGGGTATGGTTTAAATCACCGACAGTCGGGATTCCGATGGTCGTTTCTCCAACATCCCAACTGTCAGTTGGGATGTTGGAGAAACGACCATCGGAATCCCGACTGTCGGTGATTTAAACCATACCCCCATAGAGGGAGAATAGAATAGGGGGTGAGTGACATTGACGCCCCTTGTGGGCTTGGTGGTAAGCTGTGCTCACCACCTATTCTATTCTCCCTCTATTGGGGTCGTGGGCTCCCACAAGGGAATATAGCCCCTGTAAATCGGCATTCTGGCTGTCGAACTCCTTACAGTCGGGATTCCGATGTCGGAGAAATGGCTGTCATAGTCCCGACTGTCAATGAGTCATACGGCACCCCTCAAAACTAGCAGCATGTCAATCATGATGTGGATTACAGGGCACTACAACTAATGTTGCAGCTGTAGGGAGACACATATGCACTGGGTCTCTAATGCACGCACATTCTCCAACCATCAGCCCCTGAATATACTATTAAGAAAGTTAGAACACTATAGGGGGAATTCAGTTGTATGTGATCTGTTTCCATGGTGAAAAATCATAGTACATTCCCATTTACCGGCAAGTTTTTTTCGGGGTAATTCAATTATCCGCAGTTACTTTCAAGCCTGTTTTTCATAAAAAACATACAGGATCCAGGATAAGCACACAGATCCATGTGTATATGTGACCGCAGCCACGAAAACATGGTGCTTATTTGGGAATTTGCTTCTCATGCCTCCGAGGATGAATTCCACCTTTGGAAATAATTTAGTCATGGTACTATATTGTGGATAATTGATTTCCCCCTTATAAGTGAACTAGGGTATAAAATGAAAACTCACGCAAAGGAGGCAGAGACATTCTGATTTTGTCTATCATATCTATATTGCATCCTAGAAAACTATAGACAGAACCTGAATGTTTGGTTGCTATGGGCAACCTCACCTTTTTTTTTCATTTTTAGAAACTTTAGTAAATTTACCCCTTATACCCCTTTCAGACACATGACCTGGGAATTTCCCTGTTTAGACCTGGGATTTTCTTGAGATCCCCTTTCACACTACTTCTCAGATCTGGCATATACTGGATTGTCCCCTTTCAAACATAAGATGTTTTTTCCAGTTTTTAAGGCAGTGTCATCATAAAGGGATGGTTTGCAGGAACACAATAATAAGGTCATGCAAAGTGGGGTCAGCCTTATACGGACGGTACGGTGTGGCTTACAATTGTAAATAATTTACATTCCATGTATCATATATATCATATAAAAAAGTACCATGCCAGTCTTTTGAAACGCTTAATTTAAAGAATAAAAGTTTTTTCGTTTAAATAGTCAAAAATGTGTGGAAGTCTTGGTTAACAAGGTTCTTCACTAGCACACTTCTCTCCACTGTGTCCTTTTATGTGTGGCTTCAGTCCCTCTCCAGCTATCACTGATAAAAACAGCAAACATCATGTGGCCCTTCCTAGTCAATTAAAATAATTTTTAAGCAGCCAGAGAGCAAATTGCCGGGTTGCATCATTCAAATTTAACCCAGGTCACCAACCCGGGAAGAAAGACCAGGGAAAAAAACAGGTCAATTGCAGGGTTGGGAACCGGGGAACACAGTACCGGGTTGGTGCCTTTGAGACATAACAAAGTTATCAAAATCCAGTGTTGATGCGCATTGATGTGGAACATTTTGAGTATGTCTGAAAGGGGTTTAAATGTGTTCTTAGTTTGATTTGCTCTTGATACTTGTCCTCTTTTTTCCTCCAACTCCTGGTAAACTCCTCCTACACCCAATAGTTGATCAGGCACTAAGAATTGTTTTATGTATTATATAGTTATTTTTTTTATTTTTTTATTAAACCAACAGTAAATGCTTCTGAATGGTACAATCTCAATATTACAGAACATATATAAGATTTATAAGTTACAATTTAGATGGAGAATGTCAGACTCATCCTAAGATGGTTAAATGGTTTTACAAACAGCAGGCATTTAACATTTATTATCATAAAGAAATAACCATGCATAAATGCTTAAGACATAATGCCTAGCCATTTCTGATTTTATTTTACTGCCTTTCTGCATTTTTAAAACAACTGCATTTTTTACCATTGGACATGTCTATAGCGAGCTTTTTAAATAATGTGACATTTTTAGTATTTAAGAGAATGACAGCTAAAACCCTAGAAAATCACTGACATGTAAAATATTGCTTTTGAAGTAACCATTTCTGCATACTTTTACGATACAAGAAAAGTAATTACAATACAGAGAAACCCTAAACTACACATCAATTTCTGTTTTCTGAAGAAAATCGCACCTCAATAATGGCCTCTTAAGAGACAACACAAATTTAAGAGAGGCAGTCACTGGCGCACTTCAGCAGAAGAACACATTGGGAGTTAAGAGCTGGCAGCAAGCCAAACCTTGCTTCCTGTTTCTGTAGAAGATAATTTTTGTGTGAAGATCAAACCACCTTACTTATCGTTACCAAAAATACGCCCCGTTTAAAAAAAAAAAAAAAAAAAAAAAAAATGAATCTTTTATTTCGCAAAGCTCACAACAAACATGTATAGTATCAAAGAATTGGGAGAAAACATACTATTCAGCAATTATTTATTTCAAACTAGTTGTTGGTTTCATCATGGTTTGTTGTCACATAATATTTGCTACTCTATAGCTATACTTTCCTTCAAATGCATTCTAAATAAAAAAGAACAAAAATACATAATAATGTAAATGAAAAAATATGTATTTCTTAATGGAGTTGATCCTATTTTGCCTGTTTATGGGTCACAAATCATTTATCCTAGGGTTGTCATAAACATAAAATCTGATACTCTAGAGCACAGTGATTCAAAAAAGTTTGGGAACCATTGGATTACACTATAAAAGCATACATACTGTCCGGTAATTACAGTATCTCATGGTATTAACTTGCTAAAATGATACATTTGATAACAGCTACTTTTTTGTCTTTAAGTTGTTAAACAAATTAAAATAAAATATAGTTTGTCCAAAGGATAACCATTTGGTGACCAATTTAAGTTAATCTTAAAAAAGTTTGTTGACTCACCTCTAAATAATGAATATAGGACCTTATTCTGGTTTCTATGTACAGTATGTTATTAAAATACAAGTCCAAGCTATATCGGTTATTCTGCAGCACTTTACAGACCCTGGGGCAGATGTATTAAGCTTGGTGAAGAGATAAAGTGGAAAGTGATAATGCACCAGCCAATCAACTCCTAAATGGGCCTACACACATAGCGATCCCCAGGCATTTTCTAAGCGATCTAACTAGGTCGACATGGGACAAGGTCGACAAATGTGATAGGTCGACACGTCATGAGGTCGACATGGGTTTTTCACTGTTTTTTACCCGAATGTCGATACCGTCGACATGGACACAGTTGGAAATAAACCGCAGCCCCTCGCATTGCTCCCTTCGCTCGCAATGCTTCGGGCATGGTGCCTCGCTGCGCTTGGCACACTATTTTATTCTCCCACCACGCCCTAGTGGATGATAGGGCATGAAATACCGCCTGTCGGCACATGTCGGCTCAAAAAAACAGTGAAAAAAACAATGTCGACCTCGTGACCTGTCAACCGAACCAATGTCGACCTAATGCATTTGTCGACCTAAAACCATGTCGACCCTGTCCCATGTCGACCTAGACAGCTGTCAACCTTCATCCATGTCGACCTAGAGCCCTGTCGACCTTGTTGCCTGTAGACCCTACGGTGTCGACCAAATGACTATCGACCTAAGTCGAGTCGACAATACGACCGTATCCCGTAGATCGCTACTCCTGTTCTCCTGCTGACTGAGAGTTCGGAAAGTGGGGTTTAAAGCCTGGTATACTAGTATTTATGAATAACCTGACAATAAATTGCAGTTCAGCTCTCAAGTACAGAAGGTAACATCAAGATATGGACTGGCTTGTGAGCCTCTGCAATTCAAAAAAATTTTGCATTCTGGCTGAGACAGATCTTTAATTTCGTCTGCTCCAACTGTACGTTACTTCTCACCCATTCTGACAACTTAAGGGCATACATACTGTACGTAGAGATGTGTGCTAAGCGTTTTTGCTAAGCTATTTAGGGAAGGTGATTTCCTGATGCCCATAGAAAGTCCATACAGATGCGGATATGTGTACTAAGCGATTTTGCTAAGCGATATTGCTAAGAGATTTTACTTAAGCAAAGATAAAGCCAGGGAAGTGGTCCAGGATTATGTAGATCACTATCGATCATTCTGTACACACAGAGATTTGCAGTCACTTGCAAATACATTTTACTAGATTTTGACTGCATGCACTGACATAACTAGCGGGCAATAGCGATCTGTGCTTACTTTCTAAACAATCTAGTCAGATCACTTAGAAAAGAGCACAAAATCACTCCATGCCCCTTAAAGAAGACATTTGACTCTCTCTCTTTGTAGGTATTATATGGCTCTGGCAAAGGCTATACCTTTCCTTCTTAATCCCACTGTGTTCCCCTTTAAATGAACTGATCACTGCAATGGGTGACTTGGAGGTAAGATAACTCCCTGTTACTTTATTCCTACTACAGATGGAGCAAGCTCCATCTTTGCAGGGGCAGCGATTCTATCGCCAGCCCCCGCCAGCTGCCACCAGGGAGCGCGCATGAATGATTTGCTCGCATGCCCTGTGGTGATGGAGCTCCCCACTGCCACCCGTCACCTCCCCCACCACCATCGCCGGTCCCCATCGCCGCTCCGACCCCCCCTTCCCAACCCTGCCAGTCTCCCTGAAGCAGAGATGGGCAGGGTCCCTCTGCCCAGTTGCCGAGAGACTGGGACACGCGTGCGCATGAGACACACACGGGCCCCAGTCCGATGGAGTCCCTCTCCACCGGCTCTCGCCAGTGGGGCCCTCTGGCAAGAGCTGAGCAAAGAAGAGAGGGGCTCCATCTGTACCTGTTGAGATCTCACTGATGTTCTTGTGGCTCACTGTATACAGTGTCTACCTCAATGATTAGACAGGACAGATATAACCCGCTTTTTGCCTGAGAAACACATACAGTACGACAGTTATTAGTGGTAAACTTATCAGTATCACCGCTGCTAAATATGGGAAAGAGAATTAGTTAAGTGTTTGGAGTCTCAACTCTTATAACGCATCAACATAATGGGTCTTTATTCTCTGCCCAGTGCATTGACCTATGGTCACCTGAATGCGATCTTAGCTACAAAGGCTGCAAAATCCCTTAAATGCATCTAACAACCTTTTTTTTGGTCTTGAAGACTTTGGCAAAAACAGTCACATAAAGATTTTCCATTGGTATGCAATACACCTGATCAGGCATATAATTGTGAGATTTAAATGTAAATTAATAACAATATTGTTAAATAAATCTCCATCAATTGAAAAAATACAGTAACTCTTAACTGCTATATTTATGCTGCTATATGCCCACCAGGTTACATGGTATTAACCCAGATGATTCAGATGCCTGTTGAAAGAACAGTAATAAGTTTGTTTCTGTGGGAACATCTGGTAAAACCAGCGCTTAAAGTGGTCCTCAAGAGGTGGTAGAACTCATTTCCCCTACCATCTCCCCTTGCCCCCATTAGGTGGACCTCCAGCTAGTGCCAGGGTTTTTCAGCACCCTCTGCAAGCTAGAAATTTCTGATCTCAGAATGGAAGGGTGTGGTCACACAATAGCACCCCAATTCAAATGATGCCCCACAGTAGCACAATCATATTCACATTAAACAACACATATTGCCCCAGATTCATATTACACCACATAGTAGTGCCCCTTATTCACATTATGACACATATTAGTGCACCTTATTCAAGTTACTGTATGCTACACAGTAGTACTCTGCATACACCTATGCTGCATAGTAGCGTCACTTTAACACAAAGCCTGCAATAGTATTGCCCTTACATATAATGCCCACCGCAGTATTGCCACATATATCCATAACTAGTTAAAAGCCCATCAAAATAAGGGCTTCTCGGATGTACTTTTACTTTGAGTTATGACAGTTTTTACTTTCCCTTTGAGCTGTGACAGTTATTACCCCACAAACTCTCCATCCCACCCCCAGTTCTTATCTGCTCTACCAACCTCTCTCTTCACAGCTCCTTCTCTTCATATCTATCAAGTTTGAGACAGACCAGTGTCCCTGCAAAAATTGCGTTCAGTTTCTGTTATGACATCTTCTAGCACACAAATAAGTAATTTGGTCCTTTACTTGGCCTCTAGTGGTCAGTAGTGGTACTTCACCTCATAAGGGTGAGGCGTAGGTAGCCTTTTATATATTTAGATAACAAAAGCAGTAGTACCCCTCACACAATATGTCCACAGTACTGTAAGTACCCCTTACAAAAAATGTCCACAGTAAGTCTCCCTTATACAGCACAGTAGTGCACCTTATATCTTAAGTATTAATGTGCTCCACATACTATTATTGTATTTTTTATTTTATTTTTATAAATAAAACACCTGATTTGGATAATGACCCGTGGAACAACCCCGGTTACTCTGATCACAGTTTGATGGGATTTGTTCATAGTTACAGTATTTCTTAACAAATTAGCTTCTTCAACTCACTGAATACAAACTCACCCAGAATCACAGTTTACTGTGTGGCATACAGTAATTGCAAGTGGGGTTCCTGCTGGGAAGGAGAGGGTATTTGTTTAACAAAAAATAATAAAAAATAATGAGGAAAATGTAACTGCCTTTGTCACATACGAAAGACCTTGGTTTTAAGTGAGAAAAACTGCTTAAATAAATACCCTACGTAAATTGGTACATGTTCTATATCAATAAGCCAATTAATTTTAAATAGCAAAAGCCACAAATGACACTTGAAATAAAGACAAAATCATTTTTCTTTGCTAAGAACAGAAATAACTAAAAAAGGTTATGTAAGCAGCCAGAAAAGGAAATTTAATTGGGGACATTTATGAAAACTAGTGAAAGCTGTGAAGCTGCCCATAGCAATCCATTGATTTCTGCACTCCATGTAATTTTCCAGTTTAGAAAAGGAAGCCAGATACCAAATGTAACGTTTATGGTTGTGGCCAAAAAGTTACATTTTGGTCTCATCACTCCAAATGACTTTGTTCCAGAAGTTTTGAGGCTTGTCTCTGTTGGCGTATTTGGTTTTCTACCAATGCAGTCCATTTTTCTTCAAATGCCTCTTTATTGTGCATCTTGAAACAACCACACCACTTTTTTTCAGAGAGTCCTGTATTTCAGCTGAAGTTATTTGTGGATTTTTCTTTGCATCCCGAACAATTTTCCTGGCAGTTGTGGCTGAAATGTTGTTGGTCTACCTGGACGTGATTTGGCTTCCACAGAATCCCTAATTTTCCACTTCTGAATTAGAGTTTGAATACTGCTGATTTGCATTCTCAATTGCTTGGATATTATTTTATATCCCTTTCCTGTTTTATACAGTTCAATGACCTTTTCCCGCAGATCTTTTGACAATTCTTTTGCTTTCCCCTTGAATCCAGACACGTCAGTGCAGCACTGGATGAAAGATGCAAGGGTCTTTCAGGAGACCAGAAAATCACTGACCTTTTATACAACACACACACACACACACACACACAGCTAATCCTAGTACTTTCCCACAGAGCTCAACTGAATCAGTGTATTATTCTAGACAGCCTTCTTCTTGCTCACAAGGACAGTTATAAGTGGCTTTAGTGTACATTGCACTAGTTTAGAGTACAAACATGCACTGAACTAGAGAAGTGTCAATTCATTATCTAATTTGCAAGAAAATAGTAAATGATACAAATCGCAATGTGTTTATAATGAAGTGTCTCTATTTTGTTATGGTATCAAAGCAATGTATTGTATCACAGAAGGCCAGCATAACTACTAGAGCACACACATTGTCTATTTTTTATTTGATTTTTGCTTATACAGATGGAGCTGCTCTCTTTGGATCAGGCCCTGAGGAAGACCTACGAAGCGTACGCCGGCCGACCCAGCCGTGCGCACGTTCCTCCAGCAATTCCCTACCCCCCTTTTTTTGTGTTCTATGAAATGTATTTATTAGTCCTTTTCAGGACTCTAATGTATTAGCAGCCTCTTGTCACTAGTCACCCTAAGACCACGCCAGCAGCAATACGAGCTGACAGTGGCACAGGGTTGGACTCAAAGACATACGGCAACTGAAATCCTGTTTGCGGCACTTGTCCCTAGGACAGGGAGTGCGCGCCGATAGCTACCTGTTATACGGAGAACGGACGGCTCCCCGCTAGCTGTACGCGACCATAGTATCAGGTCGACAGCACGGGGTTCTACCTAGTACCTGTGATACTATTGTTACTGTTACCACCAGCCTCTCCTTTTTTGGGGGAATCATTGCATACCGTCCATATAGAGCAGGTTTAAGCTGTACTGGTTAAAGAGTCTCCCTGCGACCGCAACTATAAGCTATATTCTCAATAAACGGCGTAAGGAAATAACTCCACACCATCAGCTTAATTAATAACCCTAGCCCAGGTAGCAATGTTTATCCGGGCATTGAATTGATTCACTAGCAGTAACCCATACATATAATAGAGGTGCTGCATCACCCTAAAAACCCGCTCTGTAAGCACTGATTTAATAGTGACCTCAGACGGAAAGGGGTAACAGATTAGTGATATTACTGCATTTCTGTGATAACACACAGTTCAATTGTATTATCAATATACAAATAATACAAACAGCACCACGCCAGATAAACTGGTAATTAATTGAGCTAATTAATTCAATCTCAACCAATTGAGTACCAAACACCGCATCCAAGTAGCTAACAGACAGGCTGTTACATTTGTATATAGAACACAAACCTATTTAAGATTGACACACTTCTCTCCTCAAACAATTGTTTAAAGGTCAAGAAGGAGAAAGCTAGTAGTGTAATTGATAATATTGAATAGAGGGAATTTGCTCCAGGAACTCGCACGTGCCTTTTAATAGCACACTGTTTTCACTTGTGTTAATGTTATTTGTTGTTTGTCATATTTCGTGTTCTTCACTTTTAAAATAAAAATAATAAAAGGTAAATTTTATGACTCTTTTCTATAAATGGTGCACCACCATATGACAATCCATTCTCTTTTCTGTAAAAATCTCTTTGGATCAGGACCTGGTGCAAATACTGCCATGTGCCAGGTCCGGCATCCGCCAACAATGGGGCAATGGAGCGAGCCTCATTATCGGCAATGGCACAGCCAACCAACGTGTGTGAAGCTCGCATGTCCCCACCAGCTCCGCCACCTTTTCCGATATTGGGACAGATGTATTAAGCCTGGAGAAGAGATAAACTGGAGATAAAGGGGAGATACAGTAAAAGGAGATAAAGCACCAGCCAATCAACTCTCAACTTTCATTTTCAAACACAGCTCATTGGCCGGTGCTTTATCTCCTTTCACTTTATCTCCAGTTTATCTCTTCTCCAAGCTTAATACATCTGCCCCATAGCGAGCTGGCAGAATGGTAGAGAGCGGCTCCATCTGTATAAGCAGAATCAATCATAATCGATCGGAAATTAAATGCATTCGATTTTGATTTAATCCTGTTGTGAGGCCACATGGCATCAAAATCAAAGAGAAAAATATACTGTGCAGGCAAGACTATATAGTACAGATCTGCCAACCAACAACATAGTGCCACCTGCAATTCTGCATGAATAGTTTCATAAACTGTATATATGAATAAATTGAGGTTGGTCATACACAACTGTGAATGACACACTTTTAATATATGCCAATCATAACTCTTAATAGCACTTCTGTGCATATGCAAATAGGTTATCAGAAGCATTTCACGTAATTAATGTAACAACATATTTCTTAGATTTCTGCAGGGATGCAAAGCTTAATTAACCCTCCTCTGACCTCATTATTCATTAGGGAAATGATCCAAGTCATCGGTTAAGAAATTAAGCCCTTTCTTCTGAAGATGCATGTTTTGAAGTAAGACTTTTTGTTTCTGTCTTTCCCCCCAATGAGAAGAACATTGGACATCCTATCCATAGAACCCACATAAATGTCATAATTCAAATGGAATCTGCTTTTAAAATAAAGTAAGTGGATCTAAAGCATAGTCATATGGAAGTTTACTGAGCCATCCCCAGAAAAGTGGGCTTGTGAAACCATGAAGATTTGCTATTTGCACTGCAAGCAATGTCAAATGGAATAAATGGACCTACTGCAAGTGCCGCAGCATCTCCTCCCATGAGACATTACAGAACTCTCCTGCTCTCTTCTCATGATCAAGCCTGGTTATGGTGATTTTAGTTAATCAATAAGCAAAAAATGATTTAGAATTATGTAAATAGTAGAGGTCTGCCTCATAATGGCACTTTTATATAATAATAATAATAATAATAATAATAATAATAATAATAATAATAATAATAATAAAAAATCATCTTAATAAAGAAAGAAAATTGTATGGAACTGGGAATAGAAATTAACTAAGGGGGTGATTCTGGTTGGTTTGCAAAAGCAAACACATTTAATGGAAAAACCATGTGCACTGCAGGTGGGGCAGATATAACATGTGTAGAGAGTTACATTTGGGTGGGCTGTGTTCAAACTGAAATCTAAATTGCAGTGTAAGAATAAAGCAGCCAGTATTTACTCTGCACATAAACAAAATAACTCACCCAAATGTAACTCTCTCTGCACACGTTACATCAGCCCCACCTGCAGTGCACATGGTTTTGTCCATTAAAGAAGGAGTTTGCTTTTGCAAACCCACCAGAATCACCCCTTAAATGTATCCACTGTGGCTCTGAAGAGTCAATGGATGCATTAACAACAGGTATAAGAAACATATAAGAGTCATTATTAAAAAATCTGATGTCCAAGCAATAAGATAAAAATGTAAGGATCCAAACATTTGGAACCCTTCATTCCTTTTACAGATGGATAGGGGAGGGTGCAGCCAATGATGATAGTTGCCAGCACTAGGGAACTGTTTGTGATGGGCTGTTTGCAAATACTCTGCTGTAGCAAAGATACTCAGGCATATGTTATTCTTTTTACAGTGTGGTTTATTAAAAAACATTTTTGGATCAATGAAGGAATGTTGTTGCTACTGTATTTTACTGGTTTTTGGATGGCTAAATAAATGGCTGCAAGTAGGAAAGTGTATGCTACATAAACCTGACATAAACCCTTCAAATATGTTACTGTCGCTGACCAACACGCACCTTAAGATATTAGCCACTTTGCTTATAATAAAAGCCTGCTTAATAAATGCAAATAGCACCTGCAATTTGGGAAGTCATTATGGGCAACTGCATCAGTCCCAGAGCTGTAAGTAGGGTTTTTGTTGACCTGAGATAGAAAGATAATTGGCCTCCCCCATTTTTCCAATGGGGAAATAAGGTGCAGTTTAGTCATGCCCTCAAGGGGGCATAATAAAACTGTTCCCAGATAAAGCCCATGCTATGATGACCCTCTCTATAGATATACAGTGTATATATATATATATATATATATATATATATATATATATATATATATATATATATATATATATATATAGCATGGGTGTAGAGCTGTGTAAGATCCACAAGGAGCACTCACCAGTAAGATCACAGAGGTAATTTAATGGTACTGTTCAGGAAATAATACATCTTACTTTGTATATGCAGTCAACGTTTCGGCCACTAGAGGGCCTTTGTCAAGACAGGTCAGCAATGCACGTCCGTACAACACAAGGAAATCCAGTGTGTTGTACGGACGTGCATTGCTGACCTGTCTTGACAAAGGCTCTCTAGTGGCCGAAACGTCGACTGCATATACAAAGTAAGATGTATTATTTCCTGAACAGTACCATTAAATTACCTCTGTGATCTTACTGGTGAGTGCTCCTTGTGGATCTTACACAGCTCTACACCCATGCTATTATTGGAACATCTGCGGATGTTTACTTAGTGGAGCACCCCTTGTGCTAACAAAGGCTGGCCGTGAGTGCGGATACTCCGAAAAAAAAAAAATATATATATATATATATATATATATATATATATATATATAGACTTTCAAAATCACAGCACTCCACTTTCAATGCAAAAAATCCTTTAATACGCGACGTTTCAAAGCCTCCGCTTTGTCCTCAGGCGATACAATGAATACAGTAAACAAAACAATTTAAATACCTCACCCGTGCCGGCGTCCCGCCCGGAGTCCCGCTCACTTCCGGGTTGGCGCAAAAACGATGACGTCACCACGCTGCTCAGACGACTTCGTCGGCAGTGGGGCGTCATCAGTGACCCATCACCATGACAACCAAGTATACAAAACTGAAAAAGAAGAAAACAAGAGATAAAATCAGATCGCTTGATCTAAAAATGTTAAAATCAACTGGGCATAATACACAATAACAACATACTAAACAAGATTAATGAAAATAAGAGAATCTATTGGGATAATATTGCTAAACCTGTATATTCATTCAGCCCGTTGGGCGTCAGGGTCCCCAGACGCTGAATCCAACGGGCTTCACATCTCATCAAAGCAAGACCACGATTGCCCCCCCTCAAAGATTGAGGGATGTGGTCAATCATCCTATACCTAAGACTCGACACGCTATGTTTATTAGTTAGAAAGTGGCGAGCCACTGGCTGGTCACTAGCACCAGTGGCGAGGGCTTTTCTAATGGCAGAACGGTGGGCTGCCATTCTGTCCTTAAAAGGACCCTCAGTCTTGCCAATGTACGATAATGTACACGGACAAATAATTTGATAAACTGTAAAGCGGGAATTACAAGTCAGGGTATGACGAATCTGGAACATCTTTCCTGTATGGGGGTGAGCAAATTGGGGACCAGCTAGCATGAAGCCACATGACACACAAGTACATCTTATGCACCCCTTAGCCTTATTATCACGTTGGTAGCTATTAACAGAAGAATCGGTTTTAACTAAGATGTCTCGTAGGCTTTTTGCTCGCTTAAAGCAAGGCATAAGCCTAGTGGTCTGAAGTCTAAGCTCATTATCAGACTTCACGACAGGCCAATTTTTCTTAAGAACCTTACTGATGGTTGGACTCATAGTGTTGTAAGTACTAACTCAGGGGATAAATGGTGTCATTGTTCCATCCTGGGATTTAGGTTTTAGTAGGTCTATCCTATTAAGGGCAAGGGCTCTGGTTTTTGAAGAGAGGAGTTCCTCTACAGGGTACCCTCGTAGTCTGAACCTCTCTATCATGGTGTCCATTTGGGTGGCTGCCAATGCATCATCAGAAACAATTCTCCGGACACAGACAAATTGAGAATACGGAAGACTTCTAACGGATGGGCGGGGATGACAACTGGAATAATCAAGCAAGTTGTTTTTGTCGGTAGGTTTTGTATATAATGATGTGGTGACTTTACCATCAATTAACTCAATTTGTACATCCAAAAAATTGATTTTAGATTTATGGTGATTATATGTAAATTGAATAGGGCCTTTAAGGCTATTATGACTATCAATAAACCGACTAAAATCATTAGGGTCCCCCCTCCATACTATTAGCAAGTCATCGATATATCGATAATAATGTAGTATTCGTTCAGATATGCAAGGGTCATTAAAAAACAGGTCCTGCTCAAATAAAAACATGAAGATGTTAGCATATGAGGGGGCTACCGCCGCCCCCATAGCACATCCTGATGTTTGTATATAGAACTTATTACAGTACAGGAAGAAGTTCCTGGTCAAAATTAACTCAAGAATCTGTAAAAGAAAATTAACATCAGGGCCATCAAAATCATTCTGTTGTGCAATAAAGTGTCTGACAGCAGCTAGCCCCATTGAATGGGGGATAGCCGTGTACAGACTGACTACATCAACAGAAAAAAAGGTGACATCATCGGTAAATTGCGGCAGTTCATTCAACTTCATTAACAATGTAGTTGTATCCAACAGGTATCTGGGGTGTCTACGGATATAGGGTTGTAAGATACTGTCCAAGTAGACTGATGAATATTGCATAAGTGAACCCCTGGCCGCAATAATCGGCCTACCTGGAGGATTATCAAGCGATTTGTGTATCTTTGGGATACAGTAAAAAACAGGTACTAGGGGATACGCTGGAAGCAGGGCTTGTTTGATTTCGCTAGAAATGACACCAGTGTTAACTGCATGCTGTAATATGTTACCTAATTCTTTAGAAAAGTCACTCGAAGGATCCTTATCTAAAGTACGGTAGGTAGTCTGATCTTCTAAATGGACCATGACCTGTTGGTGATATTTGTCACTATCCTGGATAACAAGGGCACCCCCCTTATCCGCTGAACGGAAGAGTAAAGATTTGTTAGCTGCCAGATCCTTCAGCGATGTACGTTCCAAGCTGCTTAAATTATTATAACCCGATGTAAATTTCTTTGATTCTGCTATGACTTCTTCGTTGATAAGACGGGTAAAGGTTTTCACCGAAGCGTTAAAAGACTGTGGATCAAACTTAGACGCAGGCAATAGTTTGCGCAATTGAGGAGGGATCTCCTTAAATTCATTCTGTACTGGAATGGAAATAGCATTGTCAGGTTTTGGCCTTGCGAAGAACTCTTTCAAACGCAGTTGGCGTGATAGTTTAAAGTGTTCAACATCCCACTCATTTTGGTTAAAAGAGGTGGATGGGATAAAACTCAACCCTTTGGAAAGTACACTCAGTTCAATAGTCGACAACTCGTATGTGGACAGGTTCACTACCACCCCATCTACGGAATTGGTGGTTTTTTTCCACGACTTCTTGCGGTTTTTTTGACCACCTCTTCGGGTGTAGTTACGTGACCGCCTGTGCGGGCACGTGTCGCCGCTCCTAAAGGGACCTTGGATTTTGCAGAATTGATGTTATGAACTGAACCATCACTTTCAGATGAATTAAATTCAGTCGACGAGCCTTGTGTCGATTTTTTCTGAAACTTGTGTCGACGGAAGAATGGTTTCTTGAAACTTTTACCATGGGGTGTAGTCCATTGGTAGACAGAATGAGTTTCATAATCCATGTCGACTTTGCTTTTTTTCTCATTTTTAAATTTAATAAGGTCTCTCTTATAGGTTTGTAACTGTGCATTCAGCTTAGCATACCAATCAACCTCCTTATCTGCTTCCAGGGCTGATTTATGGATTCTTTCGAAGTCAATAACCTTTTGTTGGGTTAATGTGACCTCCTTGGAAGAATGTTCGATTATAAGAAGCATTAAATCGAATGCACATTTATTGACAATCGATATCCATTTACGGCAGAATATTGGATCATGTTTGCCGATGGTGGGTGCATTTTTCACCCGTAGCCCCCTCGGGATTTTCTTTGAGCGATAGTAGTCGCTGAGAGAGAGGCTATGGTATCTGTAGTCATTTTCACGGCGCTTTAACTTAGCCAAATCTCTAAATAAGTCCTCAACTGCTACAGACTCAGCAAGATCGTCCAGCTTGCTGTCACACAAAATAGTTGCCGCTTCTGCGTCAGTGAAGCTAAAAACATCACCGATGGCAAATAGACTCGGATTAAAGCCACTACCAGTGGCCTCTGACCCATGGTCAGGATCCATGTTGAATGTGATAAAGTAAATGTCCAGATGAAATAAAAAGCGTCGTCAGGTGACGGCACACGCTTACACCAAGTAAGCCAGCCTGGAGAGTCAGTACAAATAGGGGTGCTCAGGACGGGAAATCCACAGATCAAGTCCGTCGATAACCAATAAACAAGTTTTGTAATGTCCAGCACAGCCGCTTGCAATAATACTTGCGTGGGTGCCCGTGTCGATGGGTAAATGCAGACTTTCAAAATCACAGCACTCCACTTTCAATGCAAAAAATCCTTTAATACGCGACGTTTCAAAGCCTCCGCTTTGTCCTCAGGCGATACAATGAATACAGTAAACAAAACAATTTAAATACCTCACCCGTGCCGGCGTCCCGCCCGGAGTCCCGCTCAGACGACTTCGTCGGCAGTGGGGCGTCATCAGTGACCCATCACCATGACAACCAAGTATACAAAACTGAAAAAGAAGAAAACAAGAGATAAAATCAGATCGCTTGATCTAAAAATGTTAAAATCAACTGGGCATAATACACAATAACAACATACTAAACAAGATTAATTCATGCTAGCTGGTCCCCAATTTGCTCACCCCCAGCAAATCAGGATGACGATGTATTAAACATCGAAAACGTTCGATCACGCTACTCTGCAGCTTTTGTCTCTTTTGTCAGCCTCCGGTTGCCGCCGTACTTGCCTTTATATATATATATATATATATATATATATATATATATATATATATATATATATATATATATATATATATATATATATATATAAATACACTTACCCCCCCAGGATGAAGGAGTTCAGACCAGCACTCAGTAACGTAGTGAAGAAGAACAAAGGTTTATTTCAGGTACATCAGAAACAAACAGCAGCTGTCCCAGTGGGACAGCTGCTGTTTGTTTCTGATGTACCTGAAATAAACCTTTGTTCTTCTTCACTACGTTACTGAGTGCTGGTCTGAACTCCTTCATCCTGGGGGGGTAAGTGTATTTGCATTTCTCTTATGGACCCTGCACCAAACTGACTTTGCCCTTGGAGTGCCGCCCTGTTGCCCTATCTTCCTATATATATATATATATATATATATATATATATATATATATATATATATATATATATATATATATATATATATATATATATATACATATATGAAGAAATTAGAAGCCAGCACATCAAAGAATAAACAAAAGTGTTTTTATATAGTGAAAACTTAAAAAAAAATCAAAAAAGTAGTGGTGGACACACCAAAGGCAAAATACAAATTCCATATGTAAAGAGGTTACCACATCCAACCAAAGAATACATGATGGTCCATTAGCAGGGGCACTGTTGCCCGATGGCTGTTTCGGTGCTTTATCACCGTCCTCAGAAGCATAAGTGACCCTACTCTCTGACCGGATATATATATATAGATGTAACACACCTGTTTGCCTGTAATTAGGACCCTGCTGTGTAGGAAACATGAAAAACATACTCTGTATGCATTGCAGGACACGTAGACGCATCTCCAGGAAGTGACGCGGTGCAGGATCCGGAAAAAGCAGGTCACCGCATCCATCACCATAGTAACATAGAGGGGGCATGTAAAAGCAGTGCAGACATCACGGACACGACGCCGGACTGGGAGGAAACCAGACACGGCGTCAGTGTCCATGGAAACACTTGCTAAGCAGTAAACTAGCACATCAAACCCCCATAGAGAGCAGCGATCCCAACAATTTGTCAGGACTCACCGCTAGTACGGGGGGAGCGCAAGAACTGCATAACAGGAACACACATATAAATGATGTGGACAGGGACTGGACAAAATGCCCGACGCCTCTACCATCAAAATGTGGTCCCACATGCCCTTAACAAATATGTAAATATAAAATCTATATAGTAAACAGGGGTCCATGAACAGGCAAATGATGCATAGACAAAGTAATAAGTATTTTGGACACCATAATATCCAGATGAGTATCTAACATAAGGCAACATATATGGATATGCAATAAAATTCATCCATGGCAGGCCTTCAACACCGTCTCCGGAGTCTCCAGTGGTCCCAGGAGTGCTTTGCACGAGTTCCCAGGCACGCCGGTGACGGCACCGGCGCGTGCGTGTATTCGTGCTAAGCACTCCTAGGACCGCTGGAGACTCTGGAGACGATGCTGAAGGCCTGCCATGGACGCCGGGGGACTTGGAAAGTATAAAAACAGTATAAAAAAAGCAAACAAGGCTTCATATAAACAAACAAAGAAAGGTATTTGTCCATGCTACATTCCTTGTGCACCTTGCCCCAGTGCCTCCGGCTCTGGGGACTGGCAGTCCAAGTCCCTGACACTACAATACTTATTGCTACTTTCTTGCCCCTATCAGGCATCAGCACCAAATTAAACAAGGTGTAAATCTCTTTCCATTCTCCTGCAATTAGCCCAGGTCCCAATTGTGCCTGCGCAGGTCTCAAAACCTGGACTGGAGCCATATGTTTGGGAGCCCACCCATCTATCCCCCAAACACACCTCAGAGACCCATTCCTGGCTTTGCAGTGAACCAGGATCTCTCACCTGGCTGCAAAGCACTCTCTCTGAGGCTGGAAGGCTTCTTAACTCTTTACATGGCAGTTGTGACAAGAGAAAAACACCACTTTATTGTTAAAATAACCCTCTTTCACCACATATCCCCCCCACCCCCTTCACTTCTCCATGAGTGGAGAAGCGCTTTGCTTCCCTTGACGGGTCAGATGTCATTGTGGTATTTCAAATTTTCCAGAGAGGGCATCAGCATTTTTATGTTGAGCCCCGGGTTGATGCTGCACTCTGAATTTATATTGTTGCAGGGTCAAAAACCATCAAGTGACCCTAGGATTAACCTGTTTATTGAGGTGCTTCCATCTCAATGGTGTACTTGGTGACTAGGATGAACTCACGTCCCAACAGGTAATACTTCAAAGCCTCAACAGCCCACTTTATGACCAGGCATTTCCACTCAACTATGGCATAACATGTCTCTCTTGGCAAGAGCTTCCTGCTTAGGAAAAGTACAGGCTTTTCTTCATTGTCTGTTGTTTGCGACAACACGGCTCCAAGTCCAGTGGTCGAAGCATCTGTTTGTAGGATGAACAGTCAAGTGAAGTCTGGTGCTTGAAAAACTGGATAAGTACACAGGGCCGTACTTAGGTCCTCCCAGGCCCTCTCAAGTGAAACAGTCCATACTATCTTCTTGGGACAGGCCTTTTTCAGGGAGGAAGTAAAGGGCAGAGCTCTTGAATCAAAGTTCTGGATAAACCTCTTCTAGTATCCTAGAACCTCAAGAAAGTCAACATAGTTTCTTAGTGCTGGGATTTGGCTAGATCTTAATCGCAGAAAAACAAGGGGGGATGGACCCGCTACAGCTTAAATTAGATTAATTTAGAAATAATCTTGTACCAGCGTAATAAACCACTTTGGCTGATGCTTGTGATTCTGGTGCTGGTGGTGCGCCCAGCGTTCAGTAACTAAACTGAAAATGGGGGATTTTTTTACCTTGCAGAGGTGCAAAGAAAAAGACAGTAAACGCTTTGTGGGCGCACTCTTGAAACAAAAATGAATTTGGTATGTAGTGAGATTAAGTTAAAACTTAGCTTTTATTATAAACTCTTGATTAAAATAATAGGCGCGTTGAAAAGAATTTGGTATTCAATTGCTTGGGTTTTGTTGTGTGATTGTATGCGATATATTCTAGTATAATATATCTAAAGAAAAATAGGTTACAGTCACACTTTCATATATCATTCAGTGCATATAGTCATCTCAGGTACATGAGCCTGAGTGACCGTAGGCTGCAAAAATGAGTTGAATCCCCACAAAGGTAGTTGTTTTTATGGGGGGGATTTGCTGCCCCACGTCACGAACAAATATGTAGTATACAATAATAGGCCTGAATTGGCTAATTAGTAAGGAACACAAGCAGTAGGCGGCTCTGAAACCACTGAATGGTGACACCCTGACCCGATACACCAAGATACCACACCTGGACTTCTCCAGGGGTCACCCACCTGAGTACTGTCCAGGCCCTTCACTGCTTGGCTTCCAAGTTCGGAAGGATGTTGGGCAGGCCAGTGAGGTATGGTGGTATACTGTATGGGGACCCCAGTCACCCCCAGTGGTCTCAGTCAACCGCTTGCGTATCCGAGATTATTGCTGTCACTGCTATGCTCACAAGAAATTATTATTAATATTGCTATTAATTAGTAAAGAGATAGATCTCTAAAGTCACTGTACTCCTTGATACCTCCGGGTTGTCTCCACAAGATTTTACTATGGGTGGTGGTTATGTCTGATGGTACTTTGTAGAGATAAATAATTACAGCACAATTTCTAATTGAAATTACAGCAGAAAGTCATCCAATATATTGTACAGATGTTTAGAAATTAAATTCTCTTATGTTGCCAGATGCCAGTGATATTACTGTTCTTAGTTGTCTGTAAGCTGTGGTGGTTTTACGTATGCAGCTCACAGTCAATTATTGATCACACATTAAGATTAAGTATACTGTGGCAATCAGGTTGATGTAAGCTGAGGTTAGATGGTGTTTGTAACATTAGCATGAAAATAGATACACTCCAGCCACTTTAGATACAATGTAACAAAAACCCGTCCTCAGTGGCAGATAAGTGAAAGTTATAAGCGGATGATATGGGGTATAGCGATAGTTAGTTATACGGAGCAGGACTGGGACACTCAGTGAGTCCACGGTCTGCTCCAGTACCTTGACCTGCTTGTGCTCCGGCAGGTGGATGGCATATCGTGGGAGAGGTGACGCTGGAAACTCCTCCGGCGGTGCGGGTGTTGGTGGCGAAGTCTCCCGGGAGATCAGCCGCAAGTGCAGGCTGTGGAGTCCCGGCAGAGACGTCGCTGATGTGCGCTGGTCAGTAGTAATCCCGGTGCTGGTTCTCTAGTGACGTGGGGGGCGGCTGGACACGTGTTTCGCCTACGACGGCTTCTTCATGCAGCGCCCATGAAGAAGCCGTCGTAGGCGAAACACGTGTCCAGCCGCCCCCCACGTCACTAGAGAACCAGCACCGGGATTACTACTGACCAGCGCACATCAGCGACGTCTCTGCCGGGACTCCACAGCCTGCACTTGCGGCTGATCTCCCGGGAGACTTCGCCACCAACACCCGCACCGCCGGAGGAGTTTCCAGCGTCACCTCTCCCACGATACGCCATCCACCTGCCGGAGCACAAGCAGGTCAAGGTACTGGAGCAGACCGTGGACTCACTGAGTGTCCCAGTCCTGCTCCGTATAACTAACTATCGCTATACCCCATATCATCCGCTTATAACTTTCACTTATCTGCCACTGAGGACGGGTTTTTGTTACATTGTATCTAAAGTGGCTGGAGTGTATCTATTTTCATGCTAATGTTACAAACACCATCTAACCTCAGCGCACATCAGCGACGTCTCTGCCGGGACTCCACAGCCTGCACTTGCGGCTGATCTCCCGGGAGACTTCGCCACCAACACCCGCACCGCCGGAGGAGTTTCCAGCGTCACCTCTCCCACGATACGCCATCCACCTGCCGGAGCACAAGCAGGTCAAGGTACTGGAGCAGACCGTGGACTCACTGAGTGTCCCAGTCCTGCTCCGTATAACTAACTATCGCTATACCCCATATCATCCGCTTATAACTTTCACTTATCTGCCACTGAGGACGGGTTTTTGTTACATTGTATCTAAAGTGGCTGGAGTGTATCTATTTTCATGCTAATGTTACAAACACCATCTAACCTCAGCTTACATCAACCTGATTGCCACAGTATACTTAATCTTAATGTGTGATCAATAATTGACTGTGAGCTGCATACGTAAAACCACCACAGCTTACAGACAACTAAGAACAGTAATATCACTGGCATCTGGCAACATAAGAGAATTTAATTTCTAAACATCTGTACAATATATTGGATGACTTTCTGCTGTAATTTCAATTAGAAATTGTGCTGTAATTATTTATCTCTACAAAGTACCATCAGACATAACCACCACCCATAGTAAAATCTTGTGGAGACAACCCGGAGGTATCAAGGAGTACAGTGACTTTAGAGATCTATCTCTTTACTAATTAATAGCAATATTAATAATAATTTCTTGTGAGCATAGCAGTGACAGCAATAATCTCGGATACGCAAGCGGTTGACTGAGACCACTGGGGGTGACTGGGGTCCCCATACAGTATACCACCATACCTCACTGGCCTGCCCAACATCCTTCCGAACTTGGAAGCCAAGCAGTGAAGGGCCTGGACAGTACTCAGGTGGGTGACCCCTGGAGAAGTCCAGGTGTGGTATCTTGGTGTATCGGGTCAGGGTGTCACCATTCAGTGGTTTCAGAGCCGCCTACTGCTTGTGTTCCTTACTAATTAGCCAATTCAGGCCTATTATTGTATACTACATATTTGTTCGTGACGTGGGGCAGCAAATCCCCCCCATAAAAACAACTACCTTTGTGGGGATTCAACTCATTTTTGCAGCCTACGGTCACTCAGGCTCATGTACCTGAGATGACTATATGCACTGAATGATATATGAAAGTGTGACTGTAACCTATTTTTCTTTAGATATATTATACTAGAATATATCGCATACAATCACACAACAAAACCCAAGCAATTGAATACCAAATTCTTTTCAACGCGCCTATTATTTTAATCAAGAGTTTATAATAAAAGCTAAGTTTTAACTTAATCTCACTACATACCAAATTCATTTTTGTTTCAAGAGTGCGCCCACAAAGCGTTTACTGTCTTTTTCTTTGCACCTCTGCAAGGTAAAAAAATCCCCCATTTTAGATCTTAATCGCCTCTACTTTTGTCTGAGGGTATTTAATACCGTTTGTAATTTTTCCAAATGACTCTCCCAGTCAGTAGTGTAAACAATGATATCAATGGCATACCCTGCATGAAGTCTCAGAAGGCAGTCCATAACCCGCTGAAACATTGCCGGTGCTCCATGTAGTCCAAATGGAAGGACCAGATACTGGTAGAGGTAGATCAGGAGTAGAGAAAGCAGTTTTCTCTTTTTGCTGTTTTATTCAAGGGTATCTGTCAGTACCCTTAGTTACTGTAGGTCTAGCAATGTGAGAGATCTGCTACCAGTTAGGTTTTCCCCTAATTGATCTACTCTAGGGAGCGGGTAGGCATCAAACTTAGAAACTTGATTTAGACACCTGGGGCCAAATATAATAGGGTGAGAGTTTCAGAAAGTGAGAGATTTTGGGAGAGTTTTCCCCTTTTTTTAAAGCAACAATTAATTACACTGCAAACCTAGGTTGATTTTGCCATGTAATTGATTGCTGCTTTAAAAAACATGGGAAAACTCTCCCAAAATCTCTCACTTTCTGAAACTCTCACCCTATTACTTTTGGCCCCCGAAGTCAATGCAGAATCTCAATGTCCCATTGGATTTGGGCACTTTTTGATTCCTCAATTATACACAACTTTAACATTTCTTGTACTTCAGCCTTTACTGCCTGTCTACGTGCCTCCGGGATGCGGTAACCACAGAAACACCTCTGTGTGTGCTACTACTGGGCATCATTATGCCCCTCCCTTAATTAATTCCCTGTATATTATCATCAGACTACTTGCTGCACTACAGGTCTCAGCAGGTAGCACCTCATATGTCCAGGGTGTGCAGTTTAAGGCCCCTCCCCCTATGTAGTTGTGGTAAAAGCCAGCTACTACATTAATTAGAGTACAGCAGAACATAATAATTCTACTGTATGTGTTAACAAGTACTATATAATAAATAGAGATACAGTACATGGCAATAGTCCTCATATTGCTACAGTGGGTCAGAAAGTCAGGTACTTATGTATTAGCAGGGCTCCCTATTTGCATATGTACGGCACCATAGGAAAATCGCATCGCATGCGGTTTTTTGCGTGCGATGCAATGTGACTTTCCTATGTAATTTATTTACTGCTTTCTACCCTCGGGCGATGTGATCGCATGCAATTTTATAGGGTGTGATGCCATTTACTGTACTATACACTTCTATGACATGCAATGAGATTCAGGCACCCCCCCCCCACACACACACACACAAACACACACACACACACTATCCACGCCACCCCGAAGTGTGGCGAGCGCAGCTGAACGCGTCCTCCCGACATTTTCATACCCCCACTATCCACGTTGGCGTGGAGTTGATTTTATATAGTGTGGCGAGCACAGCGAGCCACTGAGCCTGAAGCATGGCGAGCACAGTGAGCCCCGCGAGGGGATGCGGATTAAGTCACAAGTATTCCGCTGCGCTTGCCACGCTACGCTCGCCACACTATATAAAATCAACTCCATGCCGACATGGATAGTGGGGGTATGAAAATGTCGGGAGGACGCGCTCCGCCGCCGCTCACCACGCTTCGGGGTGGAATGGATAGTGGGGGGTGCCTAAATCTCATTGCATCTCATAGAAATTAAATGTATAGTAAAGTAAATGGCATCACACCCTATAAAATCGCATCGCACCGCCCGAGGTTAGAAAGCAGTGAATAAATTACATAGGAAAATCACACTGCATTGCATGCGATAGCATCGCATGCAAAAAAACACATGCGATGCAATGCAATGCGATTTTCTTTCGCCTAATAAACAAATTGCTTAGTAGGCGCTCTGCTAATACGTAAGTACCGAAAGTCATAATATGGCTAAATAGCTTTTACTGTACACCAGGCAGACGCACAATAACATAAAGGTCACCCTCAATGCCCATATACCCTGCCTCCTGCTCCCAAAAATGGGCATAACTATGCACTCAATAGCCCAGATTTGTTTTATAAGCCAGCTCATGAGATCAGAGTAGGGCTGGAGACACTCACTACAGAAGAGATATCCCAAGAGATGCATTTCTGTGCTAACAAACATCCTAAACTTTTCTCTAGCACAGGTTTTCTGTTCCATCCAATTATTTAATCACAAAGGAGTAGCCATCATGCTAAGGGTTTGGTTTCCCACTGAGATTTCTACTTCTAAAATCAGGGAAAGAAGGATGTAGCTTCAAGTTAGTAGGGAAGATTGGCTAATATGAATTTGCACAAGAAAATATATAGGTTAATTATGTGCGACAAACTATTTTTATCAACAAAGAAATATATAATAAAAAAATAGATAGCGTTATGAACCATGACATGAGATACGGAAACTCCTAGAGATTATACTTTCTTTGCAACACCATTAATCTTAATTTAGAATTGTATTTATGTTGGATTAATTCTAAATGAATATGATCTCATATTCATAATCAAACCCCTTGACAGTATCAACCTCATTGTATAATCTTCTTGACTCAAAAGAAACCCTATGGAGGCTTAAAGAAAGCCCTATGTAGCTTTCTCCAGGATGTTCAAGGGTCTAAACTGAGAAGGGGAGTCATTGTAGCCAATGCTGTGTGGGTGTGGCCAGAGCCATGTGGGTGTGTATGCCTCTTAAGGTGGCCATACACTGCTGCAAGAAACAGATCCCACTTGTTCCTCGGTCCTTCACGGGTGGCAGACATATCGCATGCGGTCCTTGTGCATGTGATGTATCACATGCAACCCTGTTCCCCAACACCGGGAGGAGGTCCGAGTCGGAGATTGGACGTGCAAGCAGGTTCAACCTCCGACTCTGATCCAATGTGCACGAGCTCACGCATTGAATAGGATTTTATGAACATGGGATTTTATGCAATTTTACCCGATTTCTCATCCTGACTCATCGGAACCGGGTGAAAGCGGCCCAAATCACATAAGTGTATGGGGGCCTTAATACCATGGGTTTACATTTCAAAATCAAACTGGTGTTGCAGTGTATCTGATTGCCGCTTTAAAAAACCTGGAGATTTCTTACCAAATCTCTCACTTTCTGAATCTCTCATCCTATTATGTTGCCCTCTATATGCCTTAACAAATGTTAGAGAGGGAATTCGATTGGTGAAGTGGCGGCATTCGGCGGAGCAGCGTTTACCTGTTCGCTAAGCAGCAAACATATGCAGTCTAGCGAACAGGTATGAATCAGGCCCAAAATGATCATATTAAAGTGCTGTTTTATTGTAGGCTATAGGTAGATCAATGTTTAGCCAAAACTACAAGTACCTCTTGGTATTTATATAAAAAGAACACACATTTGCTTTGGATTAAACTAATTTTGGACCTTTTAATTAGATTTTTCTCAGGGAAACAAATAGAGGTATTTTCTGAAAATTCTATGGGGCCTGTTTAAAAAACATTTTAAGGATATTTCCCAAACACCCATTTTCAGGACATAACCGCAAGAATTAAGTACAGTATCTCCCAAATGTATCATGGAGGGACTGCAGCAGATACAGTCCCCATCATCTTTTAAAGGGGCTGTTAAACTGTTGCAAATCTTTTTATCGATTATAAATATTGCATTTAGACAGCATAAATATTGTTAAAAAAAGGCAAAAACATCAGTAAATAAAGGAAATCAAACAAAGACAGTGTAAAGATAGCAAAAATAAAAAAAGGCTGTTCATCAAGATTTATGTTCCGCTACTGACTGCCTCTTCATTATTATCTTGTCAGTGATAACATATTGCAGCAGATATATTTGTAATGCTAATGTAGTTTTATCGTAAAATACTGTTTTCAATTCACATAATATGACTGTTTTCACTGTTTACCTTTCCTTTCTGACATTCACAACACAATGCTGTTATACAAAGACCTGTGTTTTATTTATGAGCATGCAGCTCTTTTATGGGAAGGTTTGTAATTAAGTACTTGAAGAAAACATTTCTAAAAGAGTTTGAAGTAAATGTGCACATTGATTTGTGTACTGATGTGTAAAGTGCAAATCATTGGAAAGCACATGTATCAAAATACAGAATACAATTTGCCGAAAACTCCCTAAAATAAATGACTAGAAGTTCCCGCTAGGTTGTAATCCATTTAAAGTATTTGCTAAAAGTAAAACATTATCCTGATTACAGATGGTGCTGAAAGAGTCTATGAAGGCATACGACGGTACTATTGCAGAAACACTATTGGACAGTGAGTATCATTATTGGAGCTCGCTATTAGCAACTGGCAACTGATTAGTAGCTTACTGTAACTTTGAGTTGGTAGCAGATGGATTGGACAAAATAGCCAGCAAGACTTTCTTTTTATAGCATTGTGGAAATGGGAACAGGCTATAGTTAATACAGTATATGTATATAAGACTAACTACTCGTCATTTCTATGAGGTGAAGTACCGCCACTGACCCATAGAGTCCACTCAACCTACCAAATTACTCCATTGTGTGCTAAAATATGTTATAACAGAAAGTGACAGCAATTTTTGGAGGGACACTGATCAGATCCAAACTTGCTGGATATGGAGACAGGGAGTTGTGAAGACAGAGATTGGAGGTAGGAGCATATAGGGACTGGGGGGGTATGGGTCATTGGGTTGACCAATATTAGATATACATGAATTGAGATGACCACTGAAGGTCGACATGGCTTAGGTCGACACATGAAATATGTGGACATGGCTAAGGTCGACATGGTTGGAAGGACGACACATGCCTTAGGTCGACAATGGCTATGTGGGGAGTCAAAAGGACATAGGTTTTTCTTGTTGGCTGTAATGATCTAGGCTTATACTGACTCTAGAACAGTCAGCACCACGCTGACCATGCGAAAAGCATACAGTTCTCAGGTTCACCCCTACTTTACATAGAGTTGTTAATTGTAATGGCAAAGTAGACATTTATTCTGAATTAAAGGCTCTAAAGGTGGCCATACATCAGAAAGATATTGTACCCAATCATACAATTTCAATTGATTGTAAGATGGATTGTATGCAGATTGTGTGCACATCTTGTGTACACAATCATAATCAGATGGATTGTATGACTGGATTGTATGCAGATTGTGTGCACATCTTGTATACACAATCATGCAGATGGATTGTATGACTGATTGTATGATGGATTGTGTGTAGATTGTGTGTCCAAAAACCACCAAGGACTGCCGGGGATTTCAAGGGAAATTGTACACAATCATGAGCGCAATCGATCTTAAGATCGATCTTTCTGATGTATGGCCAGCTTAAAACAGACAAAGTTATTGTGAATTTAAGGAATTCTAGAAATATATATATTTTTTTTTACCCTTACCGGATCTGGTCACTATGGCGGCCTCTCCAAAGTTGGCCATACTCCAGAATGAACTTCATATGACCTGATCGTATGCAGGTCGTAAGTGCAATAGAACAAGCTACTGCAATGAAAGTCGACAAATTAGACATGCAGCATGTATGATCTGAGGGCCGACCTGTTGCCATGCGGGACTGTGCAATATACAGATATTACTCACGATGTGCACACAATCCATTGCACGACCCGTCGAGATTGTCGGACAGACATCGTTCAGTTGTATGGCCAGTATAACATTTACTATGAAGACATATAACTTTCAGTCGTGTCCCATTGCACAGTTTAGGAGGAATAACATTTCTCAAAATGCATTCACATTTATAGAACCCTGGAAAAAAATGTATTTGAGCACAAATCCACTTTATATCACATTCATGTACTTAACTTTAGAGCTTTATGTTATTCAGTTACAATACCCTTTATAAAATAACACATTTCAGTATACTGTCATACCCAGCATGCATTTCAGTTAAACACCCAAATCATTAAGCTATTTGATCATGTATAAAAAGTGAACTACTGTAAGCGATTTCAATCTATATAAAGCTACTTGAACTATAAAATATCATGAGAATGGCAACTGAGCTGTGTTGCCGGCCTTGATAAAGATATATCATATATCGAAAATGGTCGGTTACAATGGGAAATACCAGGACAGAAGGACTCTGGACGCCGTGTGAGGGAAGCAAAGCCCGCCAGGGACGCCTGTTGATTTTACATTGTACTTTGTTGTCTGCAATGCATTGTGGACCATCACTCTGGCAAAGAATCCTGTACCACCGGATTATTTTATTGAGTGAAATTAAAATTGTGCTACACCATGATCCTTCTCCTCTGTTTCATATACTGAGTGAAAGTGGAAGAAGGTGGTCGTTTTATCCTGTGGTGATGGATGTGTCCCTCCCTGTGCAATATCAGCCTACCTTAAACAGTAGACTCATTTCTTTGGTACGAGTCAGAACGTTTTGACATTTGAGGATTATATTGTCAAATTCGATTTTAACAATAATTCACTATTCCACTGTATTTGCTTTTCTTTTTGGATACCTTCTCATTGAACGAAACCAATTCACTCTAAATGTGATCAGCGCCCTGGAACACACTGAACTCATTTTCTCTGTGGTATTGTATGTGATGTATTGGTAATACATTTATTCAGAAGTGCTCCTAGAGGCTGCTCCAAGTGCACACGTCATTCAATTTCAGTTATTCTTGTTAAAGTGCTACAAAAACTTACATAGTATCCTTGTCTTTATCATATATGTAATAAAATGATGTTTTGGTCTAGTCTCTAAATCCAATAAATAATTACTTTATGAATTGTGAATGGTAAGCTATAACAAGAGGACTACTACTGTAGTGCTATAAAAATGCTCAGATCCACTAGTGTAACTTCCCATGGAATGGGAAAATACCTAACTAATAATATGTATCATTTACGCTGTTTAGCATATTAGCTGTATAGAAGCCCATACACGGTCCATTGTGAACCGGCTCCGTTCTGTACTATGCTCCCGCGCATCACATGGTACGGTACAAAAAGTATGTGCTGCACATACTTTTTGTACTAGGTACACATCATATCGGATCGCATTGCATGCACAATGCATGCGATCCGATACAATGTGTACTTTAAAAGTACAAAACTGACCAGCAAAACGGAGCGTGTATGGGCTCCTTATGACTACTCATATATGTCACTCAAATAAAAAAACTATAAAATGAATGAAAAAGAGTAAAATTATTGACATTCCGATTTGTGTCATTTTTGGATTGTTGAGACATTAGACTGTAGGAAACTTCTCCAACATAATTCAGCCTAGGGACTCACCCAATTAGTAATTGGATGAATTTCATAAATTCAGGTACACTTAAATTTACTCAGGTAAAATAAATGCATACTGTAAAATAATTGTATTCAAATTCTTCCTGGTAGTATGAAAGGCGAATGATAGAGTGACTCTTGATCCCAGCACAGCTTTGTCTATTACACGGTTGTACTCATACACTGTTATACATAGTACCCATCTCAGTGTGCTAAGAAGATGTAAGTATCATCTTAGTCAGAAATGGAGAACTAGCACTGTTTTTTATAGTTCAATTCATATCATACTTACTAATACTTGACTATTGATCTCCTGGAGGTTATGGAGAGCAGACACAAGTGGAAGGTACATGAGCCATGGTGCAACCTCATGCTGTTCAATGCCATAATATGCAGCAGCCAAGGGTGTAGCTACAATGATGCAATTGTCATCTGACACTCAGACTAAATTAACTCCTTCCCCTACAGAATCCAGTTTATTCTTCTCAACCTAGCATTCAAAGTACTTATTCGTTACTCTTAAGGTGCCCAAACACTAATCCAATTTTTCCACTTTTCACCAGATTGTGCTGGATCGGGCTGAGAATTAAGATCAAAAGTGGGCAAATCGGATGTGTTTGACATTTGGTCCAATGCACGGCTCCATGCAACACCTGTTGCACGGCAGCGTGAAACAAGGTTGTCAAAGGCAGCTGAAAGGGGATCGGCTGGTCATACACTGCTGCGATTTGTCGCAATAGTATATGGCCCTCTTTACAGCTCTTACCTGATCTTGATCCACATACCATCTCATCGTCTCCTCTGCAAGTCAACTTGCTTCTGTGCTGATTACTTGCTCGTACTGCTATACAAAAATGTATCTTGTGCTACACCTCTACTTTAATAATCACTCCCCTCCTTACAGTAGGAGTCTGCTTGGTTCAAATATTTCCTGACAATTGACTTTTTCATTAAAGCACCATCAATTTATGTTCTCCCTGCACTATTCCTTTCTCCAAATATTCAACAACAGTACAAATAAGTTGCAGTTATTTAGTCAAGAATGATTTTTAGTGTAAACATATTTTCTTAGTAAAATGAGAAACATTAGAAAGATGACCTATTAAAAGGTCCAAAAGCAATATCATACAATGTCACAAAAATAAACAAATAAGTTAATTTCTTACTATACATAGCAAGCAACAAATAAGTGTAACGAAAAAAACTATGTTTTTGTTAAATCGAAATAAATAAATCTAAAACATCTGGAAAAAGCACACAAATGATAAATATGTCCTTTATCTTAGTCACTGGGTAAGGATGAGAGTTAGTTAGAGGTAGAGGTAGTTAAATGTTACAAGCTCTCTTTTCATTAAGTGTTATTGTCAAGAAGTATTGACATGCAAGTGTAGGGAGTCTACACTTGCATGTCAATACTTCTATCAATCACACTAACATCACATCTCTGTGTTATTGTGCATGACTCATCAGTCATACAAAAATCACATGTCTGCATCATCATACTTAAAGGTTAGGCTGATTAAACTGCATGTGCAAGTTGTTTACTTAGCTCTATAAAAGGCCTGCATGTGCCCAAGCCTCTTACTTTGTCTATTGGAGCATCACAGTGCTGTACACCTGTACAGAACTTAGCAAAGGAGGGATCAATACCTTAACATATTGACTGTTGTTCTTATTCTTCTTTTGTCATCTATATTATGTTATCTGAAATAAAACCTACTCTGGTTTGGAGTCAACTTGTGCACTAACCTCCTTTTTCAAATATGCTACACACTACCTTGTAGGCATCTGCCAATAGGGAGATCCTTTTGCTGCCATGTGAGGTGTGATGTTCCATAGGACTAAAGATTTAAAACTATTTGTACTTATTGGAAGTTACACTAGGTACTGATATAATGGTGACATTAAATGGACATAAAGCAAAGATTTTTTTGTGATAATGCTATTCTATGGGGTTCTTTTCATTATGCACTGCCGTGCCCTATGTCTTAGCTGTGTTACTTTAGTATATAACTTGTTATACATAGCAGCAGTGGTTACTGGAAAATACTGGAGCAATTCAACATTGTTCTGGTGCTGAGACAGCTGACCAAAGATCATTTTCCCTATCACTGTTACTTCAGTGTGACTCATCAGTGCTACTGAAGTTTTCATGCTTAATCTTGGTGTTTCGCCGGTTGAGCTGAACTAGGGTGGAAAGATCCCTTTACATGACCTTACCTCCTTCCAATTGAACCAAGGAGAACCAAATCTGGGAATCAAGGCCAGCTGAAAATAGCCCAGGTTTTTGCTGTCAAGCTCCAAATATGTTGTATTTTTAGAGCATGATGAATTTGGGTACCTTGGGGACTCCAAACCAGATAAGGAGTCAAAGTTATGCAGAACATATCTGAGATATATTCTGTATTACCTTTATAATTAAATGCACCAATACTTACTTTTTATTAGGTGTAAATATTAATTTTCTTTTGTTGCAACAAATGGATAACAAATGGAACCCCACTGTAGGTTATGAAAAAAAAACCACTTCACTCTACAAGAATCTCTCCAAATTAAAGGTTACGGTGCTGCATGAAAAATAATAAGCATTCAGTATAAGCCATCAATATAAATATTTGTCAGGTAATGGAAAACGAGCATAGAAAATTAAACAAACAAAACCCTATTTTAAGGTCACAACTAGCAAATTATAATTAATGTAGTACATTGTAACAGGATATTTTAATATAGTGTCAAAATTGAGAATTTTCTATAACTGGGGGGAGGGGAAAGGAAGAGAACTGTAGAGTGTGAGAGAGAGAAAGAGAGAGAGAGAGAGAGAGAGAGAGGGGGGAGGGGTATTACAGCGAGGAGCATAAACAGAAAATATGACAGGTAAATTCCCAAGATGTCCAGTATATGAAAGTTAGAGCATAATTTAGGCAGTGCAATCTTTTCTAATATATATGCTCATAGCTCACACCAGATATGCATAAACTTTAGTTCATGCATGCATTATCTCAGGCACTGATTATTACACTAGTCTCCTTACTGGTCTTTAGTGAAAAACCCTATGTCGACCTTTTGACTGTTGACCTTGCCCATGTCGACCTAATGACCTGTTGACCTAAACCCATGTCGACCTAGACCCATGTCGACCTAGACCCATGTCGACGTAGTTGTAGACCGAATTACCATATCCCATCTTAACAAAATTACACTAACATAGTGTATATCTTTTCACTTATTTCCAAATATCTCCCAAAGTGTCCCATCTACTTTGCACAAGATCTGGTTTTTTTTTATCAAAATTCACTAACTGCTCCTATTCCCAGCTAAAGGACTTTTTTGCAGCTTCACCAACTCTGCAGAATGTCACGTCTTGTACAATAGAATTCTTTCAATTTTTTTAATGATATGCACAATAAAAATATCATTAAAGATAATATATTTCACTATATATTAACGATGCATGCTTCTGCAAGTCATTACTGACCACCTCTGTCATCTGTACAATGACAGCATGATCCTGGATGTGGCCATTGAATGATATGATTAACTGTATCATTTTGTATATTTTCATTGTATTGTTTCCTCAAGGAATTGAAGTCAGTTCAGGGGAAATTGTTAACAATATTGTTCATAGATTACATTGCATAATGTGTACCCAGCTTGCATCTTGAAGATTTTGACGGAAAATTGTCCTCCTCAGGCAAGTTTATCAAATTGAACCAACCACATAACTTCCATAAGTTATTCTACCCACTCTTCCCTTCTTTACACAGTCCACACAAATGTACAGTTCATATGTCCTCATTATTTTTATTTTATTTTTACATTGAGGCTTCAAAACCATCTGTACATTAAGAATGTCCAAGTTTGGACAGAAAAAAAAATACAAGCAAATATATCAGAATGCAAGGGGAAAAAAAGGGCCTTATTCTAGTTCACTCTTTCTGACAAAATCCATCTTAGATGGACAAAACCATGTGCACTGCAGATGGGGCAGATGTAAAATGTGCAGATAGAATTAAATGTGGGTGAATTATTTTGTTTCTGTGCAGTGAAAATACTGGCTGCTTTATTTTTACACTGCAATATAGATCTAAAGTTGCAGTAAAACCCCACCCAAATCGAATTCTCTCTGCACAAGTAACATCTGCCCCACCTGCAGTGCAAATGGGCAGTACGGATGGTGTAATGGTTAGCATTACTGCCCCACAGCGCTGAGGTCATGGGTTCAATTCCTACCATGGCTTTAACTGTGCAGAGTTTGTATATTCTCCCCGTACATGCGTGGGTTTACTCCGGGTACTCCGGTTTCCTCCCACAATCCAAAAATATACTGGTAGGTTAATTGACTCCCAACAAAATTAACCCTAGAATGTCTGTTTGTACGGTAAGGAATATAGATTGTAAGCTCCACAGGGGCAGGGACTGATGTGACTGTTCAAATATATTCTGTAAAGCGCTGCGGAATATGTATGCGCTATATAAGAAACTGTTAATAAATAAATAATAAATAAATGGTTTTGTCCATCTAAGAAGGAATTTGTCAGAAAGAGTGAACCAAAATAACCCTCTGTGCGTCATTTAAAAGGAAATAGGGGAAATAGGAAATAAATAAATGTTAAATAAAAATAAATGTTACCAGTAGACTATTTCTATACACTACTCGTTCTGGAGAATGGCACTAGATCATGCACAAGTGTATTCCGGCTTAAGCTGATGGAAATCTCTCTTATGAGAAGCATTGCTCTGTGTGCTTAATGCCTCCCATAGGAATCTGCCCCAATGTCTTCTGACTACAAGTCAGGAAATTTGCCCTGAATCATTTTGTAAACTACCATCCTTTAGACAGTGAATGGCCTTATTGGGGAATTAACCCAGCTGACAAGAGGGGCACACAAGGTACAGTGACCAAAATGATTGTTGCTAATTAGTCCTGTAGCAGGTAAGGTCATTTTGCAGACTTGGATCAGGGTGTCCCACTGTTCCATAGCAGGACAAATGGTTTAATACTGTATGCTGTATTTAATAATGAATTGGATTGAGACACCCTAGAAAAGATAACCAGTGGCAAAAAAAACTGTGAAACATTGCAAAGTTAAATTAATATCTTCCAGATTTTAAAATATGGTTTATGAATCCCTTAAACACACCCAGCGGTCCAGCCTCCACCCACGTTCCACTGACCCTCTGATCACAATGGATTCTTAGTGGAATATTCTTACTTGTCATTAACCATCTTTTCCCACCTCACAACGCCTACTCTTTATGCTTATTATTATTACGGTGTACCACTGCTGTTACTCCTAGGGGAACATTATTGTGACTGTATATTCATTGCTGTTTTGTAAGTCAATTGCACATTTACCAACAACTGCATTTATAAATTTCTACTGAATAAATTAACATCTTCTATATTCCTTTATACTCTGTATAATGCTTTACCTGACTGTATGATGACATTCAATAAATATATACAAAGAAATAAATAAAAAATTATAAATACCTAAACCACAAACACAACTAATTACAGTTTCTACACTGTTATATAAAGAGATTGCGGTTGGTTGTTGGTTTCACTGAACAACCCAAAAGTTCAGACCTGGCAAAGTAAAGAGTGATTTTCTAGTGTACTGTATTAAAAAAGTAAAGGGTGACTTTATCTAGGAACTTATGGTCGAAATCATTTTTTAATAAATGACATTGGGGGATTGTTGGTACATTTTTTGACTGAATTCCAATTTGATGATAGTTAGGGACAGATGTATCAAGCCTTGAAAAGTGATCAAATAGAGAGTCATAAACCACCAACCAATCAGCTCCTTACTGCCATGTTACAGGCTAGATTTGAAAAATGTAAAATAAAGGGCTGATTGGCTGAAGGTTTCTCACTCTAAATTGTATCACTTTTCAAGACTTGATGCATCTGGTGCTTTTGAGATACTTCTAGTATCCGGTAAGATTTTGATTCGAAAAATATAGAATAGATCTTTGTCGACTGGAGACTGCAACAAAGGAAACATGGCAGTGTGTGCCAAAATGAGAAAATCCATAAGTGTTAAAAATGTACTTGCAATTTATCCAAAATTTGGAACATTTTGCAAAGTTTGCCCATAATGTAGTGCCATCTGTAGTGTAAGTTATAGGCCCTTTCTGTCATTCAAATGGATAGAGAGATCTACAGTAGACAGTGCTTACCTCTTTTCCCCCAGTCTACATTTGGTTGAGAGAGATATCTAAATACCTCCTATACATTCTTATATGATAGACAGGTTATCAAGAAGCATACCATATATAGTGCAGATCACACCTTTACAAGTGGGGGAACAGATACAGATTGTTTCAAAGAAAAACAAAGGTCCCACTAAGCCTTTCCTTGCCAGAATCAGAAAAAATAGTTAAATAAAGAAAATATACTGGAATAAAGAAATAATACAATAATATACTGGAAAATAATATAATATAATAAAATATTTGAACAAATTGCAAAAAGTTCAGCATATACTGTAGTGCAACATCCATATGATTGGAGAAACAGAAAATCTAATTCTAAAAATGAATGTAATACTACTAAATCTTAGGAAGCACTTCTTAGGAAGTGCTTAATTATACAAACAATAGATACCATATATACTCGAGTATAAGCCTATTTTTTCAGAATATTTTTTATGCTGAAAAAGCTCCCCTCGGCTTATACTCGAGTGAGGGTCCCACTTGAGTCAATAAGTTTTCCCAGTTTTTTTGTTGTAAAATTAGGTGCCTCGGCTTATATTCAGGTCGACTTATACTCGAGTATATACGGTAAATTAATATGAAATATTAGCCATTTTAGAAAACAAAAAAAAAACATTAGTACATTTAAACATTTTCTAAATGGATTTTAATGTTATTAAATGGTGTTTTGTATGTTTCAAAACAATGTGTGAAAGTTTGTTTGTACGAAACCATAATACAGTAACTATAGCAACATTATCTTCTTAGGAGTGACAGTGACTATATATCATCCTCCTAATTATCCTGATTAGGCTATAATCATAACAAAAATGAAGTGTTGCTTGTCTCTATGTGAATGCATGGATACATTTTAGTGGCTAATTCTGTTCATCAAAATATTGAAGATCTGTAGATCTTTCAAAATTGAAATGTCTTTAACTGCTCCAGGAGTAACAGTTCTACCGTTTTATATTTTAAAATGTAAATGTGGATTTATATTTGGTTCTATGGTTTTTCAGAATATTTGTCAAAAGATTTGCCATTCAGTTACTGTGTATCCAGAATATGTATTTGGGGACACCCATAGTGTACGTATGGGCCCTTATTCTGGTTCACTCGCAAAGGCAAATTCCTTCTCAAATGGACAAAACCATTTACACTGCAGGTGGGGCAGATGTAAATTGTGGAGGGAGAGTTAGATTTGGGTGGGGTTTTAATTCAAAGTGAAATCTATATTGCAGTGTAAAAATAGTGCAGCCAGTATTTCCCTGCACAGAAACAAAATAACTCACCCAAATCTAACTCTCTCTGCACAGGTTACATCTGCCCCACCTGCAGAGCACATGGTGTTCTTGATTAGAGAAGGTATTTGCCTTTGCGTGTGAACCAGAATAAAGGCCATGGTTTCTCTGTCTCTTGTTGCCCCAAATTGTTTCTTTCTATTTGCATGCTACATCTATTATATTATAAAGTGCTCTTGGAATGGAAAGTCTGTTCCCTATGTTACATTCTATTTTGTAGCATTTATTGTATGTGAATTCTTTATTCCCGGTAATGTATTTATATTGCAATGTTTGTTTAAGTAGGAAAGCACGTAATACCTAGTGGCACTAAAAAATATGCATGCAAAAATTATACATACAATATGAAGGCAGCAAGAACCAGTCTATGCAATACAATGACAGCTGACAGTCTATGAATAGTAATACTTGGAAAGCGAAGTCGAAAAAAAGTGTAACAATGGATAACTTCTCTTGCAAACCTCAATACTGAACATGCACATGAAGAATCAATGGAGCTCAGCATTCAGACAGAGAACGATCTCCCTGGGGACACTCAGATAACACAAGTGTTCACATTCAGAGCTGATTCATTAATGCAGGATTTATGTTCTGTGGGACTTTACAGAGAATGCATGAAGCCTAACAAAAACATCTTATTGGGAGGTTTTGGCTTTGTTTTCCTGGAACAAGGTCCATATACCTGCAGGAGACTAGTCAGTCTTATCCACATGTGCCAGTTTCATGAAACTATGTTGTACACTATGTTCTTGTACTTTCAGACTTCGATTAGCTTTAAAGTATAATTGCAGCCCATTGCTGTATTGTCTACTTATTGTCTACTTATTGTCATACAAATACATACATTTTGTACATTGGCCTTATAAACCATGTCCCCAAAACAGAATAGAACTACTGTAATTCATAATGCACCTGGACGATTGACATTCATGAATGTGCAAAGAGAATTGCTATGTATTTAGGTTTTATGAACACACTGAATATAAGTAACAGCAACTTTATAACCATTTATAGCTGAGCACATAAACTCATGTCCAAGAACACACTCCAAATGTTCACTTCTGCAGTACTACAAAGCAGTCCACACATGCAGGGGTAGATTGTCCATAGATCTAACAGGGAAGATTCCTGGTAGGCTGGCATATGTGTGAGGCCAACTGTCAGCCAGTGATTTAAAATTTGTTTGTTAAAGATGTGACACTGCCCAAAGTTGGCCCCTCCTCCTGTCTCACAAACACCCACACACACACACGCACAAACAACCATAGCATTTTACAGAGCAGAGTACCTGATGCTGCAAACACTCATCTAAGGTGGGTGCCCATCTATATCCATTATGACATCTGTTCCAGGGAAAGGAGTGAGTGCTATCTGGGATTTTAGCTATTTGGTTTATTTCTGGGCTGCGTAATATTTGGGGATTATGGTAATGAGTTGTTTGTCTGCTGGATGGTGGTTTTGGGGCCTGTGCCCAATGGGAGCAGGTGGGGTATTATGTGAAATGTGGAGGATTGTGGTTTGTCACAGCAGCCTAAAGGTCTGGTGGCCGTTAGACTGCCAAAAGCTTCCACATAGATGCAGTGATGTATTAATCCCGCCTATTTTGGTGTTAGTCCCGCATATATGTGTTTTGGTGCCACAAAAGTGAGGCCATATCTTGAAATTTTTCGAGGGCCATTTATTAGTTTCCAATCCACCCCTGCACATATCTTCCAGCTGTACAAAAATGTGTTGAAAAGTTCACATGGCAACTGTTGACATCCATACAGGACATGTAGTCCTCCTGTCCATGTTGATATGCTAAATGATAAAATATCACTATCAATATCACAAAAACATGCATTCAGTGAGTGTAACGCTCTTGATATTTGAGATGCAAACTTGTCATAATAATTCACTAGTCTTCACCATATTGCGTCAATGTTGAAATGTGATTGCCCACAGAAAGAATGTTCTTTGTAAAATACTTGCAAATTATCTTGATTGGAGATAAGGAAATGATTAAAATGCAAGCACGAGTGAAGATTGCATCCAGTCGATCTACTATCCTGCAACATTGGTGAACTGATTTCGGATATCTACGGTGGTGCTTCCTACTGTTGGAGTGTTCTTTAGGACAACATACTGGTTCATATGGACTAAAATAAAGACAGTATGGTGCACACTCTCTGGGCCTTATTTTGATTCATTCGGTCCTCCATGTGAACGTATGGAGGACAGATGTTTAGTGTCTGCCCCCATTAGCTTATGGGAACGCCCAGCTTTCAATGGGTGTTCCCATGAGAAAACTGGGTGTTCCCAGGCTAATGAGGCCATGACGGACATTCGGGGGCCGGGCAGCTGACATCACCGGATGTCAGCTGTCCTTGCACAGGGCGCCCGCGGTTTAGAGTGACTATATAGGTCACTCTGAACTGCGTGCACGGGAGAAATTATTTGATGATCGATGACCATCGAATGATTTCTCCCTGCCTGCGAATGGATGATCATGTAAATCATCCATTCGATACCATGCAGGGGGTGCACAGCGTGCAAGGGGGCGTCGTCTGATGGACTTGCAAGGCTGCGAATTTCACAGCCTTGTGAGCCAATCAGAGTAAGGCCCTCTGTCACATGATAATAATACCGCACATTTTCTAGCAAACAATAAAGCAGCTTTTGTTGAAACCTGAGATATCCTCTGATGCTGTCTCCTTTGAAATTGCAATAACACTGCACGGTTCAATTTCAACTTTGGTTCATTTAATGATAATGTATATTTTTACTGCACACACCACACTCCATTTCTTTTTAAATACAAACTTCAAAATGATCGTGTTTGGATAACTCTGAAATAACAGCAAGTAGTGGTATTACGTTGGCTCTCTGTTGTACCCTGATTTAAGAAAGATTGGAAGAATCGAAAGCAACAGTGGGAGTCTGCACCACAGGAGAATGTGGCCACCTTCAGAGTGAAAGCCACAGTAGATTAGTTTCCAGAATTCATTTTGACTGTAACATGCTCACTTTATAAATGTTCCAGTAGGCAGCTGGACATAGACTGTGATGTTTCCATAACATGGGATGTTATCTATCTATCAATTTAATTATCCTCTGAATTTGTAATCTATGCATATTTCATTCAATATCATCATACTCTTCAATTTGACATGTTTTTGATTCCATTTGCTTTCAGAAGCAAAATCGAAAGGTTTTTAGGTGTGCTCGATCCAGGGGCGGATTGGCCCACCGGGAAACCGGGCTATTTCCCGGTGGGCCGGCCAATATTGCACCAGAACCGGCTGCCTCCCCCCCCTGGCTGGGCCGCGTTATGCCAATATCCAAAATGGCCGCGGGAGGGCTGCTGTGCATGCGCGGCCGCACGCAGCTCCTCCCGCGGTACTTTGCTGCCTAGAGAAGGAAGAAGGTGGGGGCTCCAGGGTCAGTATTGCCCGGGTACCCCCCTCTGAAAGCCCCCCCCCCCCGCCCGCCGTACACCAGATGTCAGCTGAGCTCCGTCCGTGGCGTCCGGCCTCTCCAGCGCACACTCACAGCTGAGTGACGAGCAGGCTGCACGGAAGAGGAGGTCCCTGCTGAATTGTGCTCGTCGGAGGAGAGCACTGAATTGATCTGAGTGTCCAAGCCTGCAGCGAATAAAAAAGTAAGGCTGGACCAAACATTCATGCTTCATACATTATATATATATGTGTGTGTGTTTGTGTGTATATATATATATATATATATGTGTGTGTGTATATATATATATATATATATATATATTATATATATATATATATATATGTGTGTGTGTATATATATATGCATATATGCATGGGCGGATTGGCCCACCGGGATACCGGGCTTTTTCCCGGTGGGCCGGCCCATTTCAGCCATGCAGCGGCCGCTCACCCCCCCTGGCTGGGCCGCAGACCGCCCGACCGCCTTCTCCGCGGTTAGCGACCACGGCCACAGCACTTTTCCCTGGCAGCAATGATAATGGCCGCGGGAGGGCTGGTGCGCATGCGCGGTCGCACGCAGCAGCTCCCGCAGCCCTTTTGAGTGTGTCTGTGAGGCTGCTAAGTTGCGTGCTGGGGATCAAAAACAGGAAGGGGGCGGCGCTGGCAAAGCAGCAGAATTAAAGACTGAGCAGCAGTCTGCAGCGCCGCCCATCCTTCTGCTAGCCTCCTCCCTATAGCAGCAGCAGAGCAGCAGCCTGGCAGCCACAGCCATAGGAAGAGCCAGCCAAGCATGGGCAGAGCCTGGAGCACCTCTACAGCTAGCCAGCCAGGTATATAATGTGTGCTGGGGATGGGCATGATATGATGGGCATCAAGGTGTGTGGCATATGTATAATGGGCATCAAGGTGTGTGGCATATGTATAATGGGCATCACGGTGTGTGCCATATGTATAATGGGCATCACAGTATGGGGCATATGTATAATGGGCATCACGGTGTGTGGCGTATGTATAATGGGCATCACGGTGTGTGGCATATGTATAATGGGCATTACGGTGTTTGGCATATGTATATTGGGCATCACAGTAGGCGGCATATGTATAATAGCATCATGGTGTGTGGCATATGTATAATGGGCATCATGGTGTGCAGTATATATATATTGGCATCATGGTGTGTGACATATGTATATTGGGCATCTCGGTGTGTGACATATGTATAATGGGCATCACGGTGTGTGGCATATGTATAATGGGCATCATGGTGTGTGGCATATGTATAATGGGCATCACGGTGTGCGGTATATATATAATGGCATCACGGTGTGCGGCATATGTATAATGAGCATCACGGTGTGTGGCATATGTATATTGGGCATCACGGTGTGTGACATATGTATAATGGGCATCACGGTGTGTGGCATATGTATATTGGGCATCACGGTGTGTGACATGTATATTGGGCATCTCGGTGTGTGACATATGTATAATGGGCATCACGGTGTGTGTCATATGTATAATGGGCATCACGGTGTTTGGCATATGTATATTGGGCATCACAGTATGCGGCATATGTATAATAGCATCATGGTGTGTGGCATATGTATAATGGGCATCACTGTCTCCCCTCCCTGCATCCTCCACCACTTATTGACTCCCCTCCCTACATCCTCTGCCACTCTGCATTCCCCCTCCTACCCGGCATCCTGTGCCACCATGCCCCCCTCACACTCTGCGTCCTGTGCCACCCTGTGTAAGTCTTCCCTCCCTTCGTCCTCAGCCACCCTGCATCTCCCCTCCCAGCATTGTACGCCACCCTCCGTCCCCCCTCCCTCCCTGCATCCTCTTCCACCCTGCCACTCTACTCTCACCCCTCGTCACCCCCTTCTCACCCTTCATTACCAACCCCTCTCACCCTGCACCAACCCCCTCTCACCCTGTGTCTCTCATTCCGTTGCATAATGTTTTTTTATCTCAGCTGCAAAAATTGGGCGTGGCCTCGTCGGGATAGGCCACACCCCCATACTGATAGGCCACACCCCCAAAATCGGGCGCGCCTCCGGCGCGCAACAACATCCCGCCCGCCCACTGTCAGGGCTGCTGCAAAATCAGGGCCGGCCTTAGGCATAGGCAAACTAGGCAATTGCCTAGGGCATTTAGAATGCCTAGGGGCATCAGAAGCTTCTGCTGATTAAAATGATATGCAGCATGCCTATATTATGTGTGTGAGTGAGGCTGTATTTGCATATGAAACAGTGTATTCATGGAAATCACTGTAACATAGCATTCCGTATGCAGGTACAGCCACAGTCGCACATAAAATATAGGCATGCTGCATATCATTTTAATTATCAGAAGCGCCTTGTGTGTGCTGGTCACAACAATGCAAATAAGACGAATTTTCAGCAAAAAATGCACCCAACGTTAGCAGAACTGGCCAGGAGCAGCATGGCCTATTGAGACAAGATGTATGCTGAAACATCTGTATCCAAGCAGAGGCAGAGGTCACAGTGTTAGCGGCTGTGCGAGTGCTGTCTGTGGGTTGGTTGTGCAATAGTGTTCGCATAAGTGTAAGGGGCATTATGTGTGTCATGTATAAATGCATTAATAATGTGCGACATATGTGTAACAGGCATTATGTGTGTCATGTGTATAAGGGCATTAATAATGTGCAACATATGTGTAAGGGGCATTATGTGTGTCATTATGTGTATGAAGGGCATTAATAAAGGTTGGCATAATGTGTAAGGGGCATTATGGTTATAAGGACATTAATAAGGGGCATTACTGTGTGGTATTATAAGGGGTGCCGAGAGAAAGGGGTAGGGGGTACAAATTACCAAGGCCAAAGTCTGATGGGAGGGCCCAGTGGGGACCCCGGCCCCTTCCCCTTAAGTGACAGCAGCAGCTGCAGCTCTTCTGCTCTGCCCAGCACACACTGCTTTGTGCTGAGTTGCAGTGTGGCCATGGAGGTGGTTAAAATACACTATTTTCTCAGGATTTTTTTCTAAGGTTATAATGTGAATAATGTGAGGAGTAATGTACTGTATATAACTAGGTAAAGTGGTACTACAGCGCGATGTAACGCGAATAAAGGACACCATCGCATGATATAATGTGAATAAAGTTGCACTACTGTGTGGCATAATTTGAACTGGGGGTAAAATTGTGTGGCCATGCCCCTTCCCAGCAAGAACACACCCCTGTTTGGGCTGCGCACCAAATGTGTGCACTGTTTCTATTTAAAATATTGCGGGTAGGAGCACCAAAATAATGACTGCTATGATGAGGGTTGATGGTGCTGGGAAAGGGGAGCAGGGTCAGAGGCGGAACTAGTGGTGGTGCTAGGGGGCACCAGCCAAAATCTTGCCTAGTGCGTCATTTAGGCTAGGGCCGGCTCTGTGCAAAATATTTCCCGGGCTGGTTTTAATTTCCAATCCGCCCCTGGCTCGATCCGCATTCGAAGTGATGCGCGCTCTCGTTTTGTCTAAATAGAATAGGAAGAAAACTGTGCAGGCAAGACTGTATGAAATACAATCTAGTAAATCTAATGTGTACAATGTATAATCAATATCCAATCGAATTCAAAAGTACCGATCTAATGCCAAATTGAATCGAAACATCTAATTATTATTATTATTATTATTATTATTATTATTGTTTATTTACATGGTGCCATAAGGCAGAGCCTGACAATACATAGATGAGTAAAAGAACATGCTAAATCTAAAAGAAAATCGAATCGGACATCGAATCTAAAGCAAGTCGAAGTGTACCACACTTTTCTTTGCAAATCAAGTTATATTCCTGATCAATTTCAAAAAGTGACTAAGAAATAATATGAATAAAGATGGACAGATAAAAAACTAAACCCCTCCCCTAACTACATTCCGTCATTTTATTTTACATTTACGTGCAAGTGAAATGTTTTGGAGTAATACAAGTCTTCTATATGATTTTTCCATTATACAAGAAATTCAGCTGTTCAGATACTGTGGGTGAGATTTAATGGGATGAGAGATTCAGAAAATGAGAGATTTGGTGAGAAATCTCCAGTTTTTTTAAAGCGGCAATCATTTACACTTCAAAATCAAACTGGTTTAGCAGTGCAAATGATTGCTGCTTTAAAAAACCTGGAGATTTCTTACCAAATCTCTCACTTTCTGAATCTCTCATCCCTTTAAATCTCACCCTCTGACTCTCTAAAATGTAATTAGTATACTGTATCTAATTGCGCTTTATTTTTTTCACATACAATTATATAATAAAATTTGTATTTACATACCGATCCTTAATAAGAGATGCACAAGACTCATGGACAATAAATAGAATATATATATACAGTATACCTTAGGGTACGTTGTCAGCGTAGCCATTGCCGGGCGCCCTGCTAATATGTCACTTACATTACTTACAGCTCGGCGGGCAGCGGAGCTTCAAAGCTCGGCGGGCTGAAGGGCAGGCGGCGGAGCTTCATCGGTGGGCGGGCGGAGGGGGGAGATCCCGGCGTCCTGAACTAAGGGCGGGCGGGCGGCGGGGCTTCAGCGCCAGCCGGGCGGAAGAGACGCGTCCTGGTGTGGCAGCAATATATGTAATTCAGTGTACTGCCGCTGGGGGAGCATCACATGGTTTTCATGCTCCCCCAGCAGCACTACGCTAATTGCATACATTGCTGCCGCTGGGGACTGTCATGGTGGATGCGAGTGTGGGGAGCCGAGTGCCGGAGTCAGTAGTGCAAGCAGAAATGTAGGAACTTTGTAATTGTTTGTATGTCAGAAGGTAGCAGTCATTAGCCATATGCACGAGCTGTTAACACCTTCAAGTGTGGCCCTGTTGTAAAATAGGTGCAGAAGCTTGCCCAGGCAATGAATCCTTTGATAACTCCATGTACAGTATTCGCTCTTCTGTCTGTTGCAGGGGACTGTAAAGGCCCATACACACTGGGTGACTTTGAGTTGAAAGTCGCTCAAAACAGCATGTTTGAGCGACTTTCAGTTCAAAGCCGCCCATTGTGTATGGCCCGGCGATGAGCGGTGAGTGCCGCTGCGCGCTCCCACAACATCGCCGGGAAAGCCTTTCATCTGCTGGTTATACCAGCAGATGAGCGGCTTTCAGGGCGGCTTAGCATAGCGCTCAGCTATGCAACGCCGACCCCCCCCGCCGATGGTGCCGGGCAGGGGAAAAGCCGCTCAGTGTGTATGCACTGAGCGACTTTCCCCGCAGCATAGTCACCCAGTGTGTATGGACCTTTAGAAGACTTACATCTCAGGTGTGATTAGCTGGTTCTGACAGATGTGGGGTGCCCTAAAAACAGATCAGCTGGGCATCCTGGGATAGCTGCACCTAGGCATCACAGCTCCACATAATCAGGGCCATGACTGCTGGAGACCACACAGCAACAGTCACAGACTGATGCTCCTGGAAAAGAAAGTGGAAATTATGTCAATGTTTTTTAGCTCCTTAGCAACGGAAGACTTTCTCAAGACCCACTAATTTGTAACTTCGCCACCTGGGAGACCTATAATTTCTTTTTTTCTTTTTTTTATTATTTAATTGTTTTATTTATTTTGTAGAGAACAAAAAAACATACGTATACAATACATACAGTACATACATAATAACAAACCATCTTTGTAGATAGGCAATTACAGGTACTTTCTTTACATTATTTCCATAATCTCACATTTTACCCCATAATCCTATCCAGATAAGTAGTTACATCCAACATACATATAAAACCATCCAATGCTGCTCCTCCTTCTATAAGAGTTTTAAATTTCAGATGTTGCTCTATAATCCATATAATCACGCTATTCATAATAAGAGAACCTTGGTCAGGCCCTGGGGATATATTTTGCATCTTAACCTATCATCATTCTCTATCTGAGTGTTGGTTCCTTTAGCTAGTATAGCCTCCATGTTGACACCTGGTATACCAATTATACATTCACCATTCAGTAGGCCTGGAGAGCACCTGTTCGAACGACACCATAGTATTCTTTTCAGTGATTTAGTGACTTCCACTTTACCTCTCTTCTAGTGACTTATTATTTTAATTTTTAATTCATTGTAATTATCATTTCTTAACATTTCGTGTTTTCTTTGTGAAGAAGAGAAAAAAAAGTGAAAAACAATTTCCTACTTCTTTATCCATTTTTGCCATATTTTTTTTTAAAGTGTTCCTATTACTATAAATGTGTTTCTCATGTAGTACCGTATAGTCCACCAATGCTCTCCAGCCCTCAAAATCCGGGGCTGTGTTTTGCCATCCATGTTCTGGCTATTATTACTTTTGCTAATGCACATATATTGATAATAAGTGCGCTATCATCCCTATTCGTTGTTCCAACCTTAATTATGTTTAACAGACAAGATTTAGGCATAAGGATGGTCTAATTTATCCGCAGGTTCACTAGAATCGATTTAACCATCTCCCAAAATCCTTGTACAGCTTGACACTCCCATAACAAGTGGTAAAACGGCCGTGTGCAATATTGCATATTGGACATTTGTCCAATGTTTTCCCTCCAAATTTCATCAAATTTCCCATAGTTAGATATGATCTATGCAGTATATATATAGTTGTATCTGTTGTACTCTGATGTAATTTGTACTTTTATCAACTAATAAGACTGCATTATTCCATTCTCCTATATCTATAGGCCTCAGATCTTTTTCCCATTTTTCTCTTAAATTATTAAGACCCTCCTCGTTTTTCACCCGCAGTAAATGGTTATAAATTTTTGACACCTTTTTAACTTTATTGCCCTCTGTCAAGATCCTTTTCACTGGTGATATTGCGATTTCTGGGGATTTCCCCTTAAATTGTACATGCAATGCCTTCCTCAATTGTACATATCTAAAAAAAAATAAGATGACGGTATGGCATATTCCTCCTGTAGCTGATTAAAGGATTTTAACTCTTTATCTACATACAGTTGACTCATTAACGTAATGTTATATGGACCCTATACCTTAGCTACCTGAAGATCTTTTAATTCCTTTAAATTCTTAGGGTCACATAGTGGTTGATCCACTTCCATTGCTTGGAACTTCATGATTTTATTAGCTTCTTTCCAAATTTTTACTGCTTGCGTGACCAAGGGAGGATCTTGTTTAAATATTTGTCCCTTTATTAACCGTTGTAAGGGTATAATATCATCTCCATTTTGTATTATCATTTCCTTTATCCCTTCATTATCCACTGTGCCATTCATCCATTACACCAGTGATGTTATCTGCCCCGAAAGATAGTACATTTTAAGGTCTGGTAGAGACATTCTCCCATCTTCCCTTGTTCTCATTAATGTCTGTAGCTTGATTCTAGGGCGAGCATTATTCCAAATGAAGGATGAGAACATGCTATTTATTTTCCTAAAAAAAGGAGTCTACAATAAGGCACGGTGATTGTTGCAGCACGTACAAAAAATTTCGGTAGAATTATAATTTTTAAGCGGTTTATTCTACCTATTGTAGTTAATGGTAGTTAAACCCACTGTTTTATTTTTGCACTCAAGTATGTTATTAACGGCTCCAGTTTAGATTTTACATATTCTTTAGGATCCCGAGAGATCCATATACCCAGATATTTAAAAGTTTCAACATACTTAAGGGGTATATCTACCATAGTTCCGACTTTAACTGGGAGGATACTTGATTTCCCCCAGTTCACCCTAAATCCAGAGTAATTACCAAATTTCTCTATTTCTTTCAGAACCACCGGAACCGATCCAGAGCCGTCAGCCAGGAATATTAAAAGGTCATCAGCATATAATGCCACCACATCTGTCCTTGTACCTATTCTAAGGCCATTTATTCCTGGATGACTATGTAGGATGCATGCCACTGGCTCTATTGCTAACGTGAACCGACTAGGGGACAGGGGGCACCCCTGTCTCGTCCCTCTAAATAGAGAGAAGGGTTGAGAGGTGTCTCTATTTATTGCCATTCTGGCATATGAGGCAGAATATAGCAGTTGCACCCACTTAATAAATCCAGGACCTATTCCAAATGATCTCATTACTGCCCAGAGGTACAGTAGTGCCACTCAACAGCGTCAAACGCTTTAACTGCATCGAGTGACATCACCACCGGGCATGGATCCTCTCCTCGCAGCATTTGAAGATGCATATGTAATTTGCGTAGATTTAATGAGGTAGATTAACCCGGCATAAAGCCGGTCTGATCCCTGTGAACTATTTTCTAAATATGCCTGTTCAATCTTACTGCCAATACCTTGGCCAAAATCTTAGACTCAGTGGATATTAGAGATATTGGTCGGTAGGAGTCTAATAACATGGGATTTTTCTCTGCTTTCAATAAAACCACGATTTTTGCTTCTACCATGGATTTGTGGAGACTATTTTCCTGGAAACTGGAGCTGAATGTTTCTAACAACATGGGAGCGAATACCTCAAGATATTTTTTATAAATTTCCCCCGGTATACCATCGAGGCCTGGGGATTTCCCACTCAGAAGTAAATTAATAGCTTCTTTTATTTCCTGTATTGGTATTGGTGCTTCTAAATCTTCCTTACTTTCAATTGATAAGGTAGGGAGTTCTATATATTTTTTTTAAATTAAAATTTCTGATTGATTATGTATTTATAATATCACGATTTTCAGAGACTATTTCTCCTGATGTGTCTGTAATCTTAGTAATAATAGTGGAAGGGCTATCTGCTTGTGGGATATGTGCCAGGAGACTTCCAGATTTATCTGAGCTTGCATATACAGTGAAGGAGTTATGCAGTAACATTCTGATGTTCTCTTCCTTTATGCACTCCAACCAATCCCTCTGCCCTGTTAACCATTCTTTTTTATCCTCTGTGCTGTTCCCTACACAGTGGCTAAACTATAAATTTTGCTCCCCCCTGCCATAAAATTGTGCGGCTTCCCCTGCCTCAGTCTGATTGACACCACAAGGCCGCGCCCCCGGCCACCCGCCCGCCCTCCCATTGGATATTTATCCTGCACTCCCTCCCTCCCATTGGGCAACCCACCCGCCCGTCAAATAATATATATTTTTTTTTAATGACAGATCCACTGTCATGGCCGCGCCCGTGCTGACTCGTCTGTGACCAGCGAGCGCACGGGCAGCGGCAGGCGGCGGCGGGCGGCAGCGGCACAACACACATCCGCATACTGTGTAGTGTGTGCCGGACACTCGCTTGTCCGGCACCCGCTCCCACTGAGTGTAGTGTGACAGACTCTCTGTCTGTCACACTCACTTGTCCGGCAACCAGCGCCCTCGCAGCCCCCGCTCCCCCAAGCAGCAGCGGGGGCTGCCTTACGCTATCTCCGCCCCTGTCCCTACATACGCTCTTTCTAGCTCTTCACATTTTTTTCTAAATTTGTTACATTGCTCCTGCTTTTCTTTTTTATGTTACTAACCTCCTTCTTCAATACTCCTCTTAAATATGCTTTAAAAGCATCCCAGACTATATTCGTAGGTGCCAATCCCTTATTTATTAACCAAAATTCCTCCCATTTTTTTTTCAACCCATCTGCGTCTTCTATATATTTCTGGTGTGCTTTCCTACACTTCTAACTTGTCTCACTTTGTTCATGATAGAAATCTCAGTTCTCATTTAAAAGTATAGTCTGCTGTGAGCATTGGACCAGATAACATGCTTGAAATCAAACATTAATGTGATAGCTATGTTTATTGTAATAATTTTGAGCAATAGTGTTAGGACCTGCATAAAATTGGGGTCTCATGAAGGAGGCTTCAGGTTTAAATGCATTGATCAATACATGAATAGATCCACTCTTTATTAATATTAGTTAATTTAGTGACTGTAGAGCCCCTGCAATATCTATTTAAACAATGTGGTCACAAGCCATAGGGCACCCCAAAACTAGGAAATGTGAGTGCTGATGTTTACTGTATATTGTTTATTAGATTCATTTTTTAATTAGTCTCATTATGGTCTCAATCTCTCATGCACCCTGTTTTAACTTATTTTTCATAGCTTATGTGCCTTCCCCACTAGAAGACCAATAAATCCTTCATATATAGGGTGACATTTAATACAATGCAATTTTTCGCACTTTCAAATTCGCCCATTATAGCACTTTTTTGCCGCAAATTTGCATATTTAATGATGTATTTCGGGAAAAAAGTGCGATAATGTGAAAATTTTAGGCATGAAAATGTGCGAATTTGAGGTAATGTGTTTGTGTTTATAAAAGAAAAAAAACGGCGTGAGGTCCCCCCTCCTGAGCATAACCAGCCCCGGGCTCATTGAGCCAGACCTGTTTCCAAAAATACGGGGGACAAAAAGCATAGGGGTTCCCCGTATTTCTGAAAACAGCCCCGGACTCTTGGACCGTTTCTGGTTCCAAAAATACAGGGGACAAAAAATCTGAGGATTCCCCGTATTTTGAAACCAGCACCAAGCTCCAACATAGAATAAAAAGGTAAGTGACTTTGTGCGCTGACACCTATCCAATAGATGTGACGAAAAAAGGAAATAAGTCAAGAAGGAGGTATAATGAAATAATTACAATTACGTTACTCTCCTTGGGCTAGATGCACTAAGCTTCAAAAGTGATAAACAACCAGCCAATCAGCTCCTGCCTGACATTTTTTAAACACAGTCTGTGACATGGCAGGTAGGAGCTGATTGGCTGGTTGTTTATCACTCTCCATTTTATCACTTTCGAAGCTTAGTGCATCTGGCCCCTTATCCTTAGTCTCTTCGTCTGACTAGAGGCTCTCCATTAGATTGTATGGTGGAGACATATGAAAGATAGAATATTCATCACAGTGTGATATTGTAAAGATAAACAAATTTAACGCGATAAAAGCGTATCGGTTGCAGGAGCATGGAGTGTATCACTGGTGGGGGAGATTTCCTGAGTTGGAACTTTGAAGCACCTGAATCCCTTGGTTTTTCCGGAGAACCAGGGTCACTCTAGAAATTAAAGACCTTTTCTACAGGTGTTGTAAACACCAGCATCTGGTAAACCTCCTTCCATTTAAAGAAGCATTTACCTGTTTATGTATTTGGATTTATATGTTTTAGTGTGTTTTTTATAATAAATTTGTTTATCTTTACAATATCACACTATGATGAATATTCTATCTTTCATATGTCTCCACCATACAAACTAATGGAGAGCCTCTAGTCAGACGAAGTGACTAAGGATAAGGAGAGTAACGTAATTTTCATTATTTCATTATACCTCCTTCTTCACTTATTTCCTTTTTTCCTCACATCTATTGGATAGGTGTCAGCACACAAAGTCACTTACCTTTTTATTCTATGAATCTATTTTAATTACATTGGGGAGTAATTTTAGTGACCAGTGCTGCAGACACCCAGTTCAGCGCATTGTGTTCAGACTCAAACCAAGACATCACCAAGCTCCAACAGCCCGCGGTGTCATGCCACAGCCGGGGGGGGGGGCAATTTTTATATAAGGTCCCCAGGCCGAAACATTAGCATCGTGGCTGGTTAGCCTTGGATGGGGTACCTGGAGGAGTGGGGAGGCCCACAATAAAGGGGTCCCCCAGGCTTTACCCATCAAGGGCTGAAGCCCGGGGCTATCAACGGCGTCCGTGGCCAGTGGACGCCGGTTTGATAGGGTTAAATCTCACATACCTAACATTGCTTTATGCAGGAAAACTACAAGTGCCAGCAGACCTCCCCCGCATGCTGGTACTTGAAGAACCACAAGTCCCAGCATGCGGGCATTAATGGGCCCGCTGGGACTTGTAGTCCACCTGTAAAAAAGAATGTTAAAATAAAACACACACACACAGAAATGTATAACTTTATTTCATACACAAACACACACCTCACTTTTACACCAATATACTTACCAATCCAGGATCCAGCGCTGGTCTGTCTCCTGCATAGACGGCTTTCTCCTGCACAGCTTACACCTTCTGTAGTGCTGACCCAACGCTACAGAGGTTGATAGCGTCTTGGGCTTATGCGTCTCCATGGAGACACATAGCTCAGCCAATCTCTAAAGCATTCTATTCATTATCAATTGGACATCCACTAGAAGATGGTGTTGGAGAGCTGGAACAATTCGTTATAAAAATGTCATTAAGGGAATTAATATACCATGTAAATGTTAACGGTGTGTAGATAGGTCAGCTGTGATACACAGCGGATGCATTTGGAAATGGCTATATGCAAGTGTTGCGTAGTTGCAGAATTTGTCAAACTTCTGTGTGCTCTACAATCTCCATGTAATGGACTTTCATATAGTGGATCCTTTGGAATAAATAGTGCATTGATTTTTAATTTACTGACTGTCAGCAAAATAGATTGACACTTTGATCTGAAAACAGAAAGTGTTGGTCACTTAAAAATTGGTAATTCTCTTGAATTTACTGCAATCCAAACTCTGTATGTCTGTGCAGGTCAGCAAATTGTTTTCTACTCTTTAATGTTCTTTAGTTGCTTTAAACTTTTATAGCAATGTCAGTATGACATATCAGAAAGTAAGTACGGGATTTGTATCCCGCAAATGTATGCTACAATGTGCTCATCTTTCATGGTATGCTATTAGTATTTCTGCTATACTGTACATGTATCAATTTCTTATTTGCTATTTTACCTTTAATTTTTTTGCATTTGTTATTGGAAATTTTTTTTCATAAAACTTCATTAAAAATACTCATCAGATATTTGTCTAATAAAGTCTTACAGGACAATTTATAACAATTATTTTTACTAAAATAATGTGAAAAGGGATGTTTTCACACCCTTTTCACATTATTTTAGCATTACCTAAATGCATTGACCTTTTGATTTTCAACGGGTTATTTATTTTTGGTGCAATATTTAACTAACCTTCAATTAATTTACTTGGCTGTATTTTTATTTATTTATACTAAAAGAACAGTCGCTGTGCGCGACACTGGCAATTATAGCGGATATTGGGGGTTATTCTGGTTGAATTGCTCAGATGCAAAATCGCACCCTTGCGGGTCAACCAGAACCCAGAATGGTGGTACGCACACCCCCTCCCCCTTGCACACTGCATACGTTTGCATGGGCAGCAAATGGATGTTTTGCATAAACATCCATTTGCATGCCAGGGGGAACCTCGAATGCTGTGGAATGTGCAACCATATCTAAGTGACTCTCAGGTCACGTAGATTTGCGTGCACCCTTGGGAGGAAGTGGGTGGGCAGCTGACATCACGGCCCGATTACCATGGGAATGCCCAGTATTTACATTGGAACACCCATTAATGCTGGGTGCGACTATCCGCCACTGCCCTGCACCCCCGGCCGCTGCCCTGGGTGAGTGCATCCAGCAAACAGTCTGTTTGGCGTGGCCACATTCACCCTGTATATGCACATGCACAGAAATGTGGATGCGTATATGCTAAACATCAGTCCCTGTGCGAACGTATGCGGGCTGGGAACGGACCAGAAAAAGGTCCATGATGAGGAACTCTCAAAGCAACGTTGGCAAAGGACTTTTGGAACAGTTTTGTGAAAAAATTACATCAATCACATGCAAAAGTACCACATACGATATATTGCATGCGATCCTGCCATCCAGGAAGTTTCTGGGTTTCTTAGGGGGGATCCGATGCCCATACAATGCTGCGAGAAATTGCAGTAGTGTATGGCCACCTTAACTGTTGACAATTCACAGGGTTTTGAAGATTCTTCCATGGCATTATAAAGCTTATTTCTATGCTTAGAGATCAAGAAGGATAGTTGTATTATATGTAAAATATTTATTATTTATTTATTTACAGTTTCTTATATAGCGCAGCATATTGAGCTTTACAATATAATAGACCAGAGGAAAAATATTCCAGAAGAATAAATGGGTACTTGTGTAAAAGCACGGTGCCCGTTACGTAGTTAGCGTAGCATCCCTGTCAGAATCAGCGTAGTGTTCGCGCAGCCAGCGTAGTTATTGTCAGTCAGAAGTAGCGTAGTGTTCGCACGGCCGCTTAGCGTAGTTACCGTAGTCAGCGTCCCTGTCAGTAGTAGCATAGTATTCCTGCAGCCAGCGTAGTCAACGTCCCTGTCAGATATGTGTTCCTGAAAAAAAACCACTATCCACGCCAGCCCGAAGCTTGGCGAGCAGACGCGTTACGCGTGCCCCCGACCTGTTTATACCCGCACTATCCACGTCGGCGTGGAGTTGATTGTGTATCCCCTCTCCTCCAGCGTCCGCCAGCGCAGGGGATCTGGCGGTTACTGGCGCTGTGTGAGAGGCGCTCACTAGGCTTGCCATGGATGCCTGGGACAGAGCCATGGATGCCAGGGACAGAGCCATGGACGCTGGGGACAGAGCATTGGATGCCAGTGACAGAGCCAGGCTGCCGTGGAGTCACTACGCTAAGTACGCTAACTACGTTATCATCCTTGCATTTATCTCTTTTTAAAAAAATATACACAATATAACTGAGAGCGCACTGTATATGTCTATAACAATATATTAAAGATAAATAAAGCACAATTAAAATTGAACAATAATACAAAATAATATAAAATACTAATATTGCCAAATATCATGCCTGTCACAAATATATCACATTAGTACTGTATTAAGTGTATACCCCCAATGTTCTTACCCACTTGAGTTGTGAATATTGGTTACAACGTGGGGATTCTTTGGCAGGTAATGATTTTCTTTTGTCCACTTATCTGCTGGCCTTTATCTTCCCAGCCCCAATACCCAGCCTGGACACATTGGGACGTTCGAGCGAACTGGGCGTCCGGCTGAGAACCATTCCCTCACACTGAATCACTGATTACAACATCATACAGCGAGACCAGTGTGAAGCCTGTGAGCGCCTGTTCACTTACAGAGAGCCGGACCACGTCACCTGTTAACGCAGTCAGAAGGCGAGAGGTACAAACATCTTGCGGAGATTGCTCCCAGCGTTGACTCTCACCACAACGGAGTCATGCCGGTAGTAGCGACTGACCACCTACATACACGTGACGGAGATTGCTCCCTGCGCCGGCTCTCATTCCAACAGAGCTACGCCAGTGGTAGCAACAGAGACACTGTGCCTGCTTCCAATCCTTCTCAACCTTCCTCCTGCCTGACCAAGTGACCGTTTCTCCATCTGCCCACCCCATTGATCTCCATCCTGTGGTTTAACTTGGTGCATAACTGGGACATTTTCAATTTATCACAACTGCTGCTACAATCCTTTTTACAATATTTGGAAACAAATACAAGTCAGTTGGCCAACTTGATTTCTGGATCAAAAAAATCGTTACCTGCCAAAGAATCCCCACGTTGTAACCAATATACACAACTCAAGTGGGTAAGAACATTGGGGGTATACACTTAATACTAATGTGATATATTTGTGACAGGCATGATATTTGGCAATATTAGTATTTTATATTATTTTATATTATTGTTCAATTTTAATTGTGCTTTATTTATCTTTAACAAATTGTTATAGACATTTACAGTGCGCTCTCAGTTATATTGTGTATATTTTTTTAGCTTGTTTCGTTTCTATGGGAGCAGCACACTATGTTCATGCAGTAGATTAATTGTTAATTGATTGCGCCTGATATACTGGTGGTATAATTTATCTCTTTTTATGGCTTAATAAATATGTCCCTATATGTATTATTTATTATATAGTATTTTTTATATAATTGGATTATTTGAGCACTAATTAAAGGGAAGAGCAGTATCAGTTTCTGTGTCGTGAAAGGAAAAAATTAGAGATATACAATATCGCTCAAAAAGTTTGGACAAAAGAAATGTCCTTATTTTTGAAAGAAAAGCACTGTTAAGTTAATCAGAAATACACTCACTGTTAATATATATTGTTAATATATAATGTTAATACACATTGTTAATGTGGTAAATGACTATACTAGCTGCAAGCATATGGTTTTTAAAGGAATATATACATACGTATATAAAGGCCTATTTCCAGCAACCATCACTCCAGTGTTTTAATGGTACTACGTGTTTGCTAATCGCAATAGAAGACTAATGGATGATTGCAAAACCCTTGACTATTATGTTAGCACAGACACAAAAAAAGGTTTGCTTGTTAGAGAAGCTATAAAACTGTCGTTCCTTTTAGATAGTTGAGTATCTGGAGTATCATATTTGTGGGTTCGATTATACTCTCAAAATGGCCTGAAAAAGAGAACTTTCATGTGAAACTCGACAGTCTATTCTTATTCTACAAATGAAGGCTGTTCCATGTGAGAAATTGTCAAGAATATGAACATTTCCTACAACGGTGTGTACTACTACCTTCAGAGCAAGCATAAACAGGCTCTAACCAGACTAGAAAGAAGTGGGAGGTCCCGGTGTACAACTGAGCATGAAGACAAGTACATTAGAGACTCTAGTTTGAGAGATAATTGCCTCACATGTCCTCAACTGGCAGCTTCATTAAAAGTTAACCGCAAAGGGGCGGGCGTTGCCTGAAGGACTGGGAGTAAGATGTGTTTACTGGCTCTCCTGCCTAACATCCTGTTTCTATACCCTTTGAGGCTACATTACCCATCAATCCAGGCATATTGGGTCAGCAGAGTGTCTCCTGCATCCCTGGCAGTGATCTGGCATCGTCACCTTCCAGTCATCTAGCATTTGTAACCGGGCATTCTCCCCGGTAGGGCCCACCGGTAGAGTACTCAGTGCTGGCTTATCCTGCATCGGGAGATGCACGGAAGGGTGAGTAGATTTAATCTCCCTTGGCTGTCTGTAAGTGCATTGCCACAGTGCCTGGAGTTTGGTAGCATCCCGCGGCCATCTTGGATCTACTTGCTGCATTACTTCATGTGGTGAGAGTGAAGCACTCGTTATCGTCTTCAACATAACTGGGCTTTCTACCTCTAGTCTTGGAGTCTACATTTTCTGGCTTTTGTTATTACTATACCACTGATTGCATTCCTATTAATTATAATTGGTATCCATTCTGTGACGCAGAACTGCTCAGGTTGCTAGCTTCACCATGATCATCTCCCAAATACTCCAGTTTATTCAGGACTCTAATTACAGACTTCTTAGTAAACTTGATCTGCTTCAGGTCAACCTGTCTATTGCTACATCTGTTCCCATAAGGAAGGATGAGGAGGCTGTAACTATCCCGTCCAACTGCTGTAACCAAGCTATCAATATTCACCCGGAAATTAAGCAATTGGATGATGTAGCATGTGCAGGTGCTTATGTGAAGAAAACTGGAGGGCCTGGAAATATTCTACATTCCAGCTACGTACTTTTCCTGACTTCTCCTATAAACGGTCATCTACTCATGATTTTCCAGGAGATACCTGATGTTGACGAAAAGACTACTAATTCTACCGTCCTTGCTGATATTGGCACTAATGATACATATATTAATAGCAGTGCTATGGTGGTTTTCTAGCTTTACATTACTCTCAGGCTTGTTAACGTTTGTCTATAGAGTGCAAGACGAGGGTTCGGCTTTTGGCTTCTTGCTTATCCGAACTCTATCATGTGGTTGCCCCCTTCCCACCGATGTTGCTACCTATCCTGCTGAGACACCCCGAGAACCTCCATATGAAAGGCTTACTCTCCATGCCCTGATGCTATACTTTTGGATTATCTCGGGCTGGCCAGATTGAGACTATGTTACATTTAATAGCAATGGCAGTCCTGTCTGTACCGGTTCTACTTGACTGGCTGCACCATCTTATGCTGTTGGTAGCAGTTTAACTCTAATTATATTTTACTTACTTAGTTTGGTACTTATGTAATATCTGGGCTCCCGTTTTTCTTATGAGACCGCATCCCCTCGCCACGCTTCGGGCACGGTGGCTCGCTGCGCTCGCCACACTATATAAAATCAACTCCATGCGTAGTTGGATAGTAGGGGTATGAAAAAATGGGGTGCATTTAACATGGGAACCCAGATAATACATAAGTACCCTTTATTTTAATGTTTCCCTTTAGTTATGTCCATTATGTGTGATATTTTACTTTTGACATATATTCAGCCAGTTATATATACTTGCTATGGCGGGAGAGCCAGCATTCTCCTAATCCAAGGTCATTAGTATTTTGTCCTTTCATATGGGTGGGCTTCATTAGTAAACTAGTGGTACTTTTGCCCCTGCTATTATCCATTTATTCTCCTTTATGTGGAGGGGGGATGGGATTAGATAGTTAGCATAGTTGGTTGGGGGGATATGATTAAGGGATCCAGGTACACCTAGTTGGGGGTGGGTTGTGCAGGGTGGGGGGGTTATAGGGGAGGTTTGTTTGGGGTCTTTTGGGTGGGCTTCGTTAATCTATATTTGCTATTTCCCCTGTTTGACCAGACATCTGATTTTGCAATGTTAATTTCTCCCAGTATAATGATTTTTCTTCACTGGGGAATATACTGTCATATCAGACTTCCCTATTTGTAATGTTGAAATTTTGCTATATCGTAAGGTGCCTATACACTAGTAAAGATTTATCTTCAGATCTGGCTGGTTGTAACAAAAACATGGTTATGGATGAGTGACAGTTTGTCAGTTTTCCAGCATTTCCAAGCAAATGGTCAACTGTCATTTGCTCTCATCCATAACCATGTTTTTGTTCCAACCAGACAGATCTGCAGATAAATCTGCGTGTGTATGGCCACCTTTAGTGTGGTATTTCACTTTGAATGTATGTGTGTCATATACCGGTTATTCTGTAGAACCCAAATGGCGCCTTTGGGTTATAGGAATTTAAATATCCTGCAATGAACGGATTTTACTTGATATGTCCACACATAATACCCTCATTCTACTGTTGTTTTCATACACTATTTTATTATTAACGATATCCTGCCTATATCTTGCTGTATAAGTACTCTGTGACGTTACCTCAACATCCGTGGAATTTATTGTCTGTGTCTATTATACCCTATGTCTATATTGGGAGTTTTGTTTGCATATTCCAAAATCTCAATAAAAATGATTGAAATAAAAAAAAAAAATTAACCGCAAAACACCGGTGTCAATGTCTACAGTGAAGAGGTGACGCTGAGATTCTGGCCTTCTAGGCAGAGTGGCAAAGAAAAAGCCATATCTGAGATTTGCCAATAAAAGGAAAATTAATTTTGGCAAAAGAACACTGACATTGGAAAAAAGTGTTATGAACAGATTAATCAAAGTTTGAGGTGTTTGGATCACACAGAAGAAAATTTGGGATATGCAGAACAAGTGAAAATATGCTGGAAGAGTGCCTGACACCATCTGTCAAGCATGGTGGAGGTAATCATAGCTTTCTCATGCACCCTAGATAAGCTCATTTACCTGAAACCTGTGACAGCTGCCCCTTTAATAATAATTAAGGTGCTGTGTTTGGGATGGTCTCACCTTTAAAAGCCATAAGGTACTTGGCAGTTGAGCTTTAACCCAGGAAAATAACACATGTTCATTTTAGCTATGATGTGCAAACAGTTGCCAGGTTCCCATGAAAACCAGTTGTTAGTGTAGGACTTGCAGTGAAATGGGGTCCCTTGGCGATGGGCTGCAAGCTTAAATGCATTGATCAATTCATGAACTAAAACCCCATTATTTATTTAATTGATTATTAAGGTGAGTTAGTTTGTTGTAGTGAGTGCTGGGCCCCCTGTTTTGTATTTACTAGAGTGTGTGGTCACAGGCCACCGCACCCCACCCTGGGATGTGGGTGCTGTTTGCACCCCATTCCTAGGAATGGCGAGTGTGTTGGTACTTTTGTATCTATATATATTAATATATGATATAAAAATATATAAATACATAAGATATAAGATTCCATTTATTTAATAATTGGCACCAGATGGAATGCACAATATAAAATATTATATATAATATAGTAACTATTATCCATAAGATGCCTTATATTTTCCTGCCAGGCTTCAGGCAAGGTGAATTGCTTCACTACCACTGTGCTCTCTACAAGTTACTATTCCCAATCAAAGTCAAGCAAAAGTAGAAAAATAAAACATTTTTAAAAATCCCTGAAAAAATCTTTTATTGAACATTTGTGTGGACCATTGTCATATTGACTTTTTTGTTGTTGACCTTAAGCACTGTAGGAGAAAGAAGGTAGGGCTAATGGGTGCGCTATAAAACCAAAGTGCAGCTATACACTCACTCAATGAGTAGAAAACACCTTAGACTACTCAAAAGGTACAATGGTTGTGAAGAAGAATGAGTAAGTGTAATAGCACTCAGAGGTAACCAAGTATAGAAATAATTTTAACCATATAATGAAATATAGTCAATAAATACCATACATAAACCTATACATTACACATCTGAGATCAACAGGTAAGTAAGTATTGGGATGGATGGTTCAACTTCAACGATTTCTCCCCTTATTCTGTATGAGGGGGAGAGATAATAATAGGCAGCATAGTGCAGGTCAATCGAGTATAAAAAGTTTTAATAAAGACAACACACTTACAAAGTGGTGACTTTCATAAAAGCATGTAACAAAGTGATCCCGGCAAACAGCAGGTAAGCAGATGTCTTGTGTGAAGTCCTCTAGTCTGGGTCCCTTGCATCCAGAAAGCAAGGGGGGCTCAGTCCACGGTACTCCACTGCCACAATCCTTTAACCAGGAACCACGATGTCCAAATACACGCTTAACGCGTTTCGGAATCAACTTCCTTCGTCAGAAGCGTGTGTTTAAAATGTCCATACAAAGGGGTATATATACCCACAAACAATTAAACATAATACAAAACAACTGCCGCTAATCGGCGTCCAGTATCCGGTTTCCCCGTGAAACCAATATGGAGGTGCGTTCCAATCAGCGGAAATGCGTCACCTCATGCGTTCCATTTACCGGAAGTCAGCGGCACAGCGTATTCTAGCCGTTTCCGGCTGAGCGTGTGATATGCGCTGGATAAAGATTAGCCGCTAGTTGCCGCTGAGGGTACAGGAAATGATGTGTGCGTGTCATACACGCGGAAATCCTTCCCTGTGATCGTATGCTTGCGTTCCAAGCGGGTTGTTTACAATTTGGATGTTAGATTTTAGATTGACCCGGTCTCATAGGGAAATCCGATGCTGTGTACATTTACATCAACCTATATAAGCACTAAAAAGAGGGAAATAAAAAAAGGGGCGAAAAGAAGGCAAAATATAACATTAGAATCAATTGGACTAAAATATACATATCGGCCACCACCACTTTAGCAAGTGAACTAGATAGTGACCCAATACTAAAAAGTCTCAATTTAACTAAGGAATGGTTTGAGCTCAAACTCTCCATTAAGGCCTTTGGGAACAAGGGTTCCCAATCGATGTATCCAGCACATCTCATTTCTGGAGAGTCTTTTGGCAACATCATTGGTACGACTTTTTGGAAGGACTTGTTCTATAGCACAAAAGTTTTTTATCTGGCACTCGTTAGAATTATGTACGGTACGAAAATGCTCTGAAACTGTATGTGTTTTGAGCTGTTTACGAATGTTGTATATGTGCTCGGCGGTGCGGGCCTTCAGCTGCCTGCTGGTTTTTCCAACATACGAAAGCCCGCAGCTACACTGCAGCACATACACAACATTCCTCGAGTGACATGTCAAAAATTGCTTAATTTTATAGTCAACGCCATTAACAGTAAAGTGGTCCAGTTTTCTTTCTTTTGTTTTTACTGTTCTGCAAGTTAGACAGGATCCACAATGGTGGAAGCCGATAGTTCTAATTGTCTGGCGAGGATTATTATCTGTAGAACTGTGCACTAAGTGATCCCTTAATGACGGGGCTTTTTTATAAATGAATTGCGGTTTTGGGGGTAAAGAAGAACCAATAACCGGATCGTTTTGCAATAAATGCCAGTTATTCCGAAAAACCTTCTCTACATCCTTATGTAACGAACTATACCTACTAATAAACGCCTATTTAAATTTGTCACTGTTGGTATCTGTTTTTGGTTTTGGTGTTAATAAAGATGTTCTATCCACAAGATCTATTTTTTCTCTTGCTGAGTTTATTAGGTCTCTAGAATAACCCTTCACCTCCAAACGTTTAGAAACCTCCTGCAATTGTTCTTCACAAATGGAGGCGTCAGTGCAATTACGTTTTATTCGGGTGAATTGTCCGAAAGGGATGGCATCAAGCCAATTCCGATGATGTTGACTTGAGGTATAGATAAAGCTATTTGAATCGGTCTCCTTTCTAAAGGTTTTTGTTTTCAATTTACTGTCTTCCACATATAAGTTTAAATCCAGGAAGGAGACTTCAACCTGGCTACAATTAAACGTTAATTTAATGTTGTAGTTGTTAATATTTAGAGTGGAACAAAACAAATCTAAAGAATCCCTATCACCAGACCAAATAAAGCAAATATCATCAATAAATCTATACCAGGACACCAGGTTTGACCCCAGCATGCCCCCCTGCCACACTACTTGATCTTCCCAGTGGGCCATAAAGAGGTTGGCATAGCTGGGGGCAAACCTGGTGCCCATTGCTGTGCCTGTACACTGCAAATAAAAGGATCCCTCGTGCAAAAAATAATTGTTCGTTAAAATAAAAGTTATACTTGCAAGTAGGAACACCTTTAGGGGTTCTGACATAGAACTTTTGTTAAGAAAAAAGGATATGGCTTCAAGTCCCTTTTCTATTTCAATTATAGTGTACAGCGTACCCACATCAGCTGTACACAACCATTGATGTGCCTTCCAGTTCACAGATGATAGTTTATTAAGGATGTCCACTGTGTCCTTTATATATGCATTCGTGGCTATCACCAATGGCTGCAAGTGTGAGTCCACGAATGCAGACAAGTTACTTGTCAAGCTGTTACAGCCCGAAATTATTGGGCGCCCTGGTGGTGCTGGGGGTTTTTGTGCACTTTAGGAAGTACATAGATGGAGGGGATGCTTGGTTCTGCAATGTTTAGAAACTCAAACTCATGTTTTGAAATAATTTTATCCTCAAAGGCTTTTGTGGTCAAATCAAGAAGTGCTTTTTTTATTTTGGTTGTTGGGTCTCCTCTAAGTTTCTTGTAAGTGTCACCAGAACTCAATTGTTTATTAATCTCTGCTAGATACAGTATAGTTCTTTCTGTATTAAGACCACTCCTCCGCCCTTGTCCGCGGGCTTTACAATAAGGGAAGTATCATTTTTGAGGTCTTTTAAGGCTTCAAATTCTTTTTTTGTTAAATTATCATTAGCATTTTCGTACCATACATAATTCTAACGAGTGCCAGATAAAAAACTTTTGTGCTATAGAACAAGTCCTTCCAAAAAGTCGTACCAACGATGTTGCCAAAAGACTCTCCAGAACTGAGATGTGCTGGATACATCAATTGGGAACCCTTGTTCCCAAAGGCCTTAATGGAGAGTTTGAGCTCAAACAATTCCTTAGTTAAATTGAGACTTTTTAGTATTGGGTCACTATCTAGTTCACTTGCTAAAGTGGTGGTGGCCGATATGTATATTTTAGTCCAATTGATTCTAATGTTATATTTTGCCTTCTTTTCGCCCCTTTTTTTATTTCCCTCTTTTTAGTGCTTATATAGGTTGATGTAAATGTACACAGCATCGGATTTCCCTATGAGACCGGGTCAATCTAAAATCTAACATCCAAATTGTAAACAACCCGCTTGGAACGCAAGCATACGATCACAGGGAAGGATTTCCGCGTGTATGACACGCACACGTCATTTCCTGTACCCTCAGCGGCAACTAGCGGCTAATCTATATCCAGCGCATATCACACGCTCAGCCGGAAACGGCTAGAATACGCTGTGCCGCTGACTTCCGGTAAATGGAACGCATGAGGTGACGCATTTCCGCTGATTGGAACGCACCTCCATATTGGTTTCACGGGGAAACCGGATGCTGGACGCCGATTAGCGGCAGTTGTTTTGTATTATGTTTAATTGTTTGTGGGTATATATACCCCTTTGTATGGACATTTTAAACACACACTTCTGACGAAGGAAGTTGATTCCGAAACGCGTTATGCGTGTATTTGGACATCGTGGTTCCTGGTTAAAGGATTGTGGCAGTGGAGTACCGTGGACTGAGCCCCCCTTGCTTTCCGGATGCAAGGGACCCAGACTAGAGGACTTCACACAAGACATCTGCTTACCTGCTGTTTGCCGGGATCACTTTGTTACATGCTTTTATGAAAGTCACCACTTTGTAAGTGTGTTGTCTTAATTAAAACTTATTTTACTCGATTGACCTGCACTATGCTGCCTATTATTATCTCTCCCCCTCATACAGAATAAGGGGAGAAATCGTTGAAGTTGAACCATCCATCCCAATACTTACTTACCTGTTGATCTCAGATGTGTAATGTATAGGTTTATGTATGGTATTTATTGACTATATTTCATTATATGGTTAAAATTATTTCTATACTCGACCTTAAGCACTGTACCTTTTACCTGTCAACCCTTTGATGATGTTGACCTTTTGTACCTTTCAATTTAATGCATAGTGACCATTTGGGGTCGACCCATTGTCTGTCAACCTAGACACTGTTGACCTATACATTGGAACCCGGGAGGAACACCTCTTCTTTAGTGGACTACTAGAAGAAAGAAAGGAGATTGCATTAGTCTTGAGTCTGACTACAGGTAATTGTACATTATGTGGTGTGCCATTATATAATTGTACATTATGTGGTGTGCCATTTCATTTCTGAATCTCAAAATACTAGTATTCAATTCAATAATTGAAAAAAATAATTCACCCATTTATCTGCTGTAATAATTATTTTTGATCTTTTGATGAAATACTGTAGTATTATTATTTATTGTCTGATACTGTATAAATTTCTGAGTGTAGAACAGAGGAGAATAGTTACATTTTATTTTCTCTGACATGAGAAAATGGTTTCCAACTTACTGATAGCAACTGTAAGTTAGTTTGGAGATGTCCCTTTCACAGTCATTTGCTATTATTCAGTAGTATCACATTATGGAATATCATGGGAGCAGTCCTAATGAAATCACTGTTCCTCACAGCTTGTCATGTTTCACGAACAGTGTGTGGCGGCAGGGAATGATTCCTGGGCATCTTCCTGAAATCTGGATTTTGCAAGCGAAATTAATGTCAATGTTAAAGCTGATTCAGATAAGTGTGGTCAAATTAAATCATCGAGAATAACAGTTGAGCGGTACAGGAAATTGATGAGCAGACTGTCCTTGCAAATTCACTTTAAATATCCATTTTTCTTTTACACAGATTATATATCCTTGTAGAAATAACGGTGGAGTTAACAATGAGATCCTGAAAACCTAGATCATAAGTTTGGACATGTGGCTGCTGACTTAATTTATCTGGCATCTAAGAGATAGTGTTATTTTATCTGACATATGCATTTTATGCTACAGTATATATAATGCTTTCAATTATGTGATCAAGCATGATAAAGAGTATTGCTTACATCTTACAACATTAGAGAGGGCAGCTGAGGGACTAGGACATTATAATATCCGACTTTGTTCTGGTACGTAGAGTATGTAATGGCATGCATAATTAATGCTCTGTATGCAAATGGGATCTGACTTATCATGGGATTTTTAGACCAGGAAGCATTCAACTTTTTCAGACCAACCAAAATGCATCATAAAGTATAAAAGTTGCAGGCCCGGATGTAATGGAAGGTGAGTTGTGTTCAGCAACATTGTAAATCTATATTTTAAAAATTGTTTCTGACCTTAAAAATCCAAAATGTACTTTTTATCTCTCAAAATAGTTCATGTTCCGTACATGTCATTGTTCAACATTTTTCTAGATTAAATACATCATATTCACAATGGGATGTAAATTGGACACACAAAAAGGTTCTGCTGATTAAAATGACATGCCTATATTCTGTATGTAATTGTGACTGCATACAAAATGTTATGCTACAGCAGAGGCAGAACTCTGGGAGGCAATGGAGTCATCTGACGCCGGGCTCCTGCTCCTAATGGGGCACCTCTCCTCCCCTGGAAGTTTAAATCAGTTAATTGAAAGCTGTCAATATGGCTTTTGTGGCTGACTCCCCCTCCATAGATGTCACACTCTCTTTATTTTAAACATAATTAACATAATATACATACATGCATACAGACATGCATATATAAATATATATAAGGTGCAGTGTGTGTGTGTGTGCCTGGGGGGCGCACCAATATTAATTTTGCCTCCGGACAACTGGGAAGAACTTACGCCACTGTGCTACAGTATTTTCCTAACAAACACTGCATATGGAGCAAAAATACACACAGAATATAAACATTCCTAGGCTGTATCGGCATATCAAATGACAGTACGTTATAGTGTGCTTTTGCATCCTATTGCATCCTGTTGTAAATAATGTATGGGGAAAATGTTTTAAAAAATGATATGTACATTACATGTCGTATTTTGAGAGATTAAATTATGTTTTTGACTTTTAAGGTTAGAAATAATTTAAAAAATGTTTATTTGTTTCAATGTGCTGAATTTATTAAATTTTGATTGATTTACAACGTTGTTAAATACAACCGCCCACAAAAAAACAACAACTATATTTATGTCTTTATAGAGCTTTTTTGTGTTAATTTTTTTAATTAGCTCCCATTACATCAGCCAAGTTGAATTTTTACAATGGGCAAAACTTTTGGATCTGACTTTCATGTCCGATCTTATTTGAAGCTGAAAACATTTCACTTTTAATGAACTGGAATGCTTTACATTTGGTAACTTTGCAAAATATGCGACTTTTGTGGAAAAATTGGACATTTCACCAAATCAAAGCAAAATCCACTACCATTACATCCTAGTCAATGTCTGCCATGCCTTTACTTTGTCACTGCATTAATTTAACATAAAATTTGCCAGAACTTAAAAAAAGTAATATTATTTAGAGATGTGCAGGCTTTGATTTACTCTGATTTACTCTGATTTCAAAGCAGGATCTTATTGGCTATCAACTGTCAATAACTATCAAGTGATTTGGGATAGCCAATAAGATCCTGCTTTGAAATCAGAGTAAATCAGAGTAAATCAGAGCCTGCACATCTCTAATATTATTAAATAAGAGGATTCTAGTAAAACAAGTAAACAATCAAAATGTATTTACTAAACCCAATAACCCAATGGATTAAAATAACCTCTGATTTTGAAAAACATGCAGGTTTGTGGCAATTTCAAACCTTCACATATAATAGAGGCAAACTTGTAAACCATTACCAAATACAACTTTTCGCTGCTCTCAAACCTGACCTTTTCCAATGTTTAAAATAGAAATAACTGGGAGCTGCATGTAGAAAAATAGAGGTCCCCTTGACCATTGACTGTGTACTCAAATGTCTCCAAATAACATACTAAAATTAGTGTCTGCATACATTAAAATGCTATTATTTTATTTTAAAATGTTTGGTAATAATAGTAATAAATTAAATGATTACTACAAATTATGGTCCAATAATATATTTAGAATTTTGGGGATCCATAACTGTATTATGTAGTAGCAAAGTAATATATAGATTTAATGTGGCTCTGTATAAGGTTCTAACAAATTAGTTAAACTGCATACGGTCTGAGCAATCTTGAAAGCATATGCATTTTATTACAAGTTTCTGGAGAGTCTATCCTTTCCAACTTGCTACAGAGTTATAGCTCACCAAAAACTTTCAGCCCGTTAAATTCTGTAACTGACTTTGTTGTAAAACGTAAGTGTACCCCTAGTATAAAGCACTCTATTAAAGCAATAAATTGATCACCATATTCCAGTTGAAGTGATAAAAATCATTTAGATTTGATACGTTTATCAGTAAATGTTACAAAACATAATGCTAAACTCTTGGGGGAAGAAAGGTTATTACTGCTACTACAGTAAAATGATGGCTTGATATGCTATTGTTTCTCAAAGCTGATCATTCACTGTTTGCCACTCATCAAGCAAGTGCAATATTAAGTTATTGCATTCTTTGATGTAGGAAGATACCCAACGATTGACAAACACTAAACAATTAAGCATCTGAACCCAAGCATCAAGCAGTAGGATCATCATTCAATTTGTCCACACAATTGACTGAGTTATTGCGGAACGTAGGGCTGGCTTTCAGCCTTACTGATGTTTTGAATCACAGATGGCAATTAAAAAGAATAGCTTGCCACCAGGTAATTTAAGATGAAATATAGAGTTTCACTTTTTCCAGACAGATTTCTCATTTATGAAAAAGTTCCACTCATTTGTCTAAAAACATTCTTTTAGAAGGTTTCTGGGTCATACATGCAGATCAGAAGGGCAATCATTTGCTTGATCTAAATTTTGAAAACAAATGCACAACATAAAAATTGAGCCTTACTGTAAGTTCTATTTGTGTACACTATCTAATCTAATTGGCAGCCAGACAAACAGTGCTTGAATGTAGTCAATTTAAAAGATTGTACCATGGTGATAATATCCATGTAAAATCAATCTAAACATAATATATACAATAAACATAAGATATACAATAATTCACAAAGAATACTGATACAGTACTTACCAGGGAGGTACTTACGTCTTTTCTACACTGTCTAAGGCCAATCCAAATGCATAATGTACCATAAGGAAGATATGTAAAAGGACTTGTGTTCATGCAAAAAGACCAAGAAATAAAATATTGTTTTCAAAAATATAATTACTAATTTGTTAAGACCATTAGTTTTATTATGGTATCCATTGACTACAGATTTATGAGATCATGATTTTATGCCTAGTTAAATTTACATGATCTTAGACTATTATTGACACATTTGAACTCTCATGGGGAAAGATTCCTTGTAATATTTTTTACAAGCATAAAAAAGTGAATGTTGTAAGTGAAGTCCCATTATTGACATCAAAAATCCCTCTGTGTGTCTATTATTGGCCAGACGATTTGGAAATGAGTAAATTCTAAGACTTCTTTGTAGTAACGTAACTTTTTGTAACAGGGCATTCACATACTGTATTTTGGTAATAAAAGACCCTATTTCAACAAAAGACCCTACTTTAACATTACATCTTTCAGATATTTTTAAAAGGAAGCAGAACTGGAGCCCAGCATGACTATAATAGAAAGTATCAAAGTGTACCTATTCCATTGACCAATTGCTTTACCTAAGCAATCAACTGGAGGCAATTCATTGTTTTGTCAATAACTGGGTCAGGTCGTCAGTAAAATCCAACATGTTGGAAATCCTCAGTTCAATTTTATTCGACCCAACAATGATTGAAATCAGTGAGTTAGGGATTTTTAACATATAGGCTTTTGCCGATTCCTAATAAAACACCATCAAACACATGATCAGAATGACATTGTGAAATTGTCAAGTAGATGTATGGTTTGAATAAGACAAAAGTTTCTTAATTTGGCTCCATGCAAATATTTTCTCATTAGGGTCACATTCTATTTTTATCGTGGTTAGATGGAAATGTATTTAGGAGCTGATTGACTGCAAGCTTTCAATAGTTGAAAAATGTATAAGTGAGTGAAAATAAGTTTTTAGCGTTTAGAAAAAACAAAGCCCATGTCCATAAAGTTGATATATCTCCTCTTTTGAAGAATGTTTCCCACCTGTATTTTGTTAAAGCCCATGGTATATTTTAAGGTTATGGTATAAAACAAAGACTGTCTCATATGGTCGACCACTAATGGTAGACAGGGTCAAAGGTCGACAGGGTCTAAAGAGCGACAGATAAAAGGTTGATGTGGTTAAATGGTCAACATGAAAAAGGTCAAGATGGTCAAAAGATTGACAGGGAAAAAGGTCGGCATGCGGTTTTAATGTTTTTAGGGTGTCTATGTCGACACAAGTATCCTTCTCCACCATTTCTTAGGTCACCAAAAGGGCCTCCGTTTTTTTGTTAATATTTTGAACTAAAGTAGCATTTACACCTTTTTTGGTCCTTTCTAAATAAATTGTATTCTGGTATAGCCAGTGCCAGCTTAAGGTCTTCATACTGTAGGACTGGAGCTGAAATGTATGAAGGGCCTATAATTGCTGCAGGGGTGTGGCAAGTGCTTGGCTGGACAAAGATGGCACGCAGTCTCCTATGCTGCTGGCCACACATATGCAGTGGGGGGTATGATTGGACAGGATGGCAGGAAGACCGAATTTCAAGGACAACAGTAATGGTATGTGTTTATACAATGCAGCTGTGCCTCACTGTGTTTTACTTGAAATACTGTCAGCGTTGGCCATATTCTGTTCTGCAGGATCAATTCAAAAAGCAGTGTGTGACGTCACACTGCCTCCTTCCTGTCAAGCGTGTCTTGCTTGGCTGATATGTGTGGCCCAAGCCTAATGGGTGTGTGTGTGTGTGTACAGTATGTGTTTGTAGTCTATGCAGTGGACATTGCCTGTGGCTATCTCTATGTAGAGCATACATCATACTGTACATGCATATGATCCAACTGTCCTGATTACAGTGGGACAGTCCCACTAATTGGAGACTGTCCCACTGTCCCTCGAATGGGGGAGACATTTGAACCACCTAACCTTGTCTTATACATGCCCACACTTATGAAACTTGTAGAGATCCAATTAACCTATCATCATATATTTGGATTGTTAGAGGACACCCATGAAAGTAAGGGGAATAGTTACAAACTCCACACAGTGGGAATTGAGCACAGGGACCTCAGTGCTGTGAGGCAGTAATGGGATATACTGGAGGGAGCATCCTTGAGCTCCTGTATACTGCAGAGAGTATCAGTGAGCCCCCAAATACTGCAGAGAGCATCAGTGAGCTCCTGTACACCACAGAGAGTATCCTTGAGCCCCAGTATACCGCAGGTAGCATCCTTGAGTCCATGTACACTGCAGAGAGCATCCTAGAGCTTCTCTATACTGCAAGAGAATCTGTGAGGTGCCAAATACCTGGGGAGAATCCGTGAGCCCCTGTATACTGCAGGGAGTGTCCATAAGCCCATGTATACCAAAGGGAGCATACATGAGCCCTTGTATACCTCAAGGAGCATCTGTGAGCCCCTGTATAATAAAGGGAGCATCCAGCCACGTATACCTTGGGGAGCATACAGGACATCCCCCAATATACAACAGATAGCATTCAGGACCCCCTGTATATTACAGACATATTGCATTAGAGCAGTAAACTTACATTTTATGTTTTCACAACACACCTTGATAATGTGCTGGCTGGTGCCGGTGGCAAAGCTCTTCACAACATTGGCAAGTTCCTCTATTGAATCCACTTTGAGCACGAGTCAATGCTTTGCATAAGCCCCATCTGCAGAGGCTTTCACTTACTTGATTTAACTAAGTTCATCACTGGTGCTGCGGTCGATCCCCTGCCAGTACCTCTCTCTCCCATTGATGGGACCCTGTTCTTTTTCTCTGGCATCTTTATTCTTCTTTGTGGCCCTCAGCACTGTCTGGGGCATAGCTTAGCACAGCCTGGAAGTGAAGATATGTGTAGTCGGAGGGTTCCGCTGCAGAATGACCAGGTGGGATGCGTACCAAAATGCAGGGACACAACTTCAGATCACATGGGAAAGGAACTTTTGACAATCAAGGAGACACATCTACAGGGGCGGACCTTATAGCTTCTGGGGCAGAGTTTAGAGATGGGGAGAGGGGAAATTTTTGTAGCAATTGTGCATAGCTGCTGACGGCTAGAGAGAGATAGGCGGAACTTTAGCCAGCTGGAACTGGAGTTAAATGATATTGTGCTGTAAAGAGAAAAGTTTTCCTTTACTGTCCACATTATTTGCACTGTGTTGAATCCTGTGGGCCTATTTACAATGGGGGGTCCATAGCTGCAGCTCCTTACGGCCCATTGTTGATCTGGCCATGGGTATAGCTATGTCCAATGATTGCTCCTACCTCTATGTCCAATGACCGAGATGCCCCTCTGCTGCCGGCACTAAGCAGTATCATGCGGATGACATCCAGGATGAAACAGCAGAAAGGCATTCAGAGACACAGCCCAATACAAATGAGGACAGGTCCAGGGAGGATAGGTAGAGCTGAGTATCATCCGCATAAAGATGATACTGAAATCCAAAAGAGCTGATTAGTTTGCCAAAAGATGAGGTATAGATTGAGAAAAGCAGAGGACCTAAAACTGAACCCTGAGGTACTCCAACTGAAAGAGGTAGCAAAGAGGAGGCAGAATCATAGAAATGAACATTAAAAGAGCGGTTAGATAGGTAGGATGAGAACCAAGAGAGGGCTGTGTCTTTAAGACCTAGGGATTGTAGTGTTTGTATGAGAAGTGTGTGGTCAACAGTGTCAATAGCAGCAGAGAGATCTAGAGAAATTAGTAGTGAATAGTGGCCTTTAGACTTAGCAGTGACCAGATCATTCACAAATTTATTCAGTGCTTTCTCTGTGGAGTGTTGGGAATGAAAGCCTGACTGAAGTGGGTCCAATAAGTTGTGCGAGTTAAGAAAGTGTGTGAGGCGAGTGTAGGAAATGTCTTTCAAGTAGTTTGGAGGTGCATGGAAGTTGAGAGATGGGATGGCACTTTGAGAGAGAGCTTGGGTCAGAATTCTGTTTTTTTCAGAATTTGAGTAATAACTGCATGTTTGAACAATGAAGGAAAGATAGCAGTAGAGAAAGAGAGGTTACAGATTTTAGTTAAGACTGGGATGAGCACAGGAGACAGAGATTTACTTATTTGTGAGGGTATAGGGTCAAAAGGAGAGGTAGTAGAGTGGGAGGAAGTGAAAAGTGCAGATACTTTATCCTATAATCACCCAAGTGACTTTTACCTAGTGCCAGTCACTTACAATCCTTCTAACTTCTCCCAGGCCTAATGCCTTTACATATCTACAGGCCTAGCACCTGAATATACAGCCTGGCTAATAGGGCCTTGGGCCCTGTGCCTGGCTATAGAGGACGTGGGCCTAGTGCCTGGATACTGGGCTTCAGGTCTAATGCCCGGTCAACAGGGCCACTTGCGTGGAGGGCCCGACAATTATACCACGGACTAGATAGATAGCCATGTGCTGAGGGGGCCCCACTATGACACCTGTCACACATTTCTCTTCTGCCTCCCAGCGGTGTCTGGCGAGAAATTCCAACCACAGAGGGTGGCATTTCTGATTGACGGCCATAATGGTGCCAAATTTGAAATGCCACTCCATCCCCTGCACAGATTCCTGCCACCGCTTCAAGTCCAGGGCGGGGGACCATAGGCTGGTCCCAGCCCTGTACACCCAACACATTAGACAGCTGATCCCTGCGCTGGCTGGAGCTGTGTCCTATGGAGGACACATCTCGGTTTCCCCCTGTTGCTGCTGCTGCTCCGGTGCTGGGATCAGGGGAGCTGTCCCAGCACCGGGGCACACTCTTACAAAATACAGAATTGTGCCACAATCAATCTTGCCAAAAACTCACCCTCCAGATGTTTTCAATGTTTTCAATAGATAGTGCTAAATGTAATAGATTTGCAAACTCACCAGAAGTGCACCAGAATAACATGTTAACAATAAACAAAGCTTCATGGCCACCAGATGGCAATAATTTAAATGTAAGAGATATATATATATATATATATATATATATATATATATATATATATATATATATATATATATCTAGAACAAGGAAAATAGAAGAGGGCGCTTCATGGTGCATTAAAAGAGTTTAATAAGGATCCAACAATAATACTTTGATCCACAGTAAAAGCAATTGCTCGTACCAGATAAATAAACGCTGTGGGCTGGTTACCACAAGGCATATACAAATACCACACAGGCAATGACAGCTCACTGTTCACCGGCAGGCAGGTGGAAGGCTCCTGGACGCTACACTTCACACACGCTGGATTGCGCTGTACGTTGTAGGAGGACCACGGAGAGACCGACACAGGCTTGGAGCGGAGAAACAGCGAGGACGGGCAGAGAGTCACAAGCCACGCCCTATATATATATATATATATACGGCTAACTACTCCTCACTTCTATGAGGTGAAGTAACACCACTGACCACTAGATGCCACTCGACAGACCACAATACTAAAAGATATCTTAACAGAAAGTTAACTTTTTGCAGGGACACTGATCTGTTTCAAACTTGCTGGATATGGAGAGAGGGATCTGTGAAGACAGAGATTGGAGGTAGGAGCATATAGGGAGGGTTGGAATGGACAGTTTGTGGGCTTAACACTGTCACAGCTCAGTGAAAGCACATTGCAGAAGCTGTTGTTTAGAGGGGCTTTTACAACATATTCAAAGCCACTCAAGAAACCAACCATAGGCTGTTTCACTACAAGTAGTGCAGTTTTTTTTTTTTTTTATTGTTTTTAAACAAAAACTTAACAAATATACCGCAAAAGTTATAATAACAGTTAACCGATGTAATGCAGCCCATACACGGTCCGTTTTTGCCGACTCCGTTTAGTACTATTCGATGCGCGCTCCCGCGCATCACATAGTACGGTACAAAAAGTATGTGCTGCACATACTTTTTGTACTAGGTATACATCGCATCGGATCACAGTGCATGCACAAGGCATGCACTAGGGATGCAATCCGATGCGATGCGTGCTAATTAAGTGCCGAACGGATCCGTTAAACGGACCGTGTATGGGCACCTTAAGTCTTTCTTTCTGTTATTAATTGTTTTACAATTCCTCCTAACATTGTGTTATGAGCAATGATTGATGAATTCATTTTACAAGCTCTAATATAATGCATGTTACATGCTGTAGCATTTACCTAAAACCTTCTATCAAAGGTGTACCATATGTGAAGGCCACCTAAACAGTAAAACATACCACATCATAAATAAAGACATGGAGACATACTGCAACAAACACGTTAGCTATTTTACATAAATTCAAAGGAAAAACGTATGCTGACAAAGAAAGGATGTTTAGCATCAACATAATCAGTCAACAATAATGCACCCAATACAATACAAATAGTGCATTACAGGTGGATGCCACCAAAGGTTGCATAAACACAAAGTACAGCAATAACAAAGGTACCTGCTGGAAATCATGTGTGTGCAGGTGTTGATATTTTCAGAGTTATATAGGCAAACACCATGAAATGACTCAAGCTATGAAAAGCTATGAACAGCCAAGATACTCAACCAGTAGTACTGGCTTATAAAAGTATAATGGGTTTCCACCCCTAAACACTTATTTCCGTCAGACTGTGATTTCTATGCGACTACTATGAGTACGGATATTTATTTGCACATTGCCGCCTCACATGCACATGTGCAGTCATTCAATAATGGAACTGAGTGAAAATTCTCTAATTAACCATCCATGCAGAATTTGGCCCTTAATTAGCTCAGCCTTACTATATTTAGGCAAAAGGCTTCACATAACCTGCTACCTCGCCAACCAACTGTTTATGATGCCCCTAATCAGAGTCTGTTATCTATTTAGCCCCAGGGATTTTTGACGGGTGCAATTTCTGTCATTCCTATAGAAGATGTAGTTATTGGTTAATATTTTATTTATTTACTTATTTCACTAATTTATTTTAATAACCCATTCAACCTAATTGACACTTTATTTATCAACCTTCACTTTTTTATACATAGTTCTTTCAAGAGCAAAATGTGAGTTAATTTCGGAACAAGAAAGATAACGATAAACCATGTTGTTCTGTTGGGCAATAACACTGAATATTTCTTTGTTTGATGCTTAATTTCTGTGAATTTGTTGCAAAATTATTTTTAGAATGAAATGTTTTCTGTGCTCCATAAACTAAAAAAATTTGATGAATGCAAAAAAGTAATTAATTCTATCTACATTCCAAGATACATCTAATTGTGTCCCAGTAGATGAAATCCTGCTATTTTAGGTCTTGTCCCCACTGTCTTCACTTAGCCCTGTAAGAGTCTCTCAGCTCCCTGGCTTGTGGAGCCTGCAGGGATTAGCTCTGTATCGTTGTTGGGATCTGTGACAGTAACAGCTGGAGAGTGAGGCAGGAAATGTATATTCTAATTGCAAATTCAAGTTTGATTTAAAAACCTGACGGGGAAAAAGTTTCATTAAAACAGATTTATTCCGGCATAAACATTTTATTGCTTTAATTGCAAAGCACTCAGACTTAAGTAAACTGTAGTAAAGGCAGAATTTATGTTGGACTAATCCCACGAGGGTATGATGTGAATATATTGTATGTTAATAAACACATATGTGCAAAGATTTGTGTCTAATGCATGTGTAATGTGGTGTGTAATTTAAGCATACATTGAGATTGAACAAATTCAAGATCTGGCTAAATATATGACATCTAAGTGGGAAATGTTTGTAGGTCATCGATGTATAATGATTGCAGTTATGATACAGGATGAAAGAGCGCTCTTTTCATCATACTATGGTCTTGTATGCTTATGGGCCTTCTATCCTGTTGCCTAGCACCAGATGGAGGGCACATATTGTCCTGATTGGCATATGCAAAATACTTGACTAGATTTAGGTTGAGATTAAGGGTGCTGGTAAAAGTAATGTGCACACGGGAGCCTGCAGTGCCATAATTAACATACAAGCAATGAAGACACATGCTTCATTTAACAATGAACAGACGGCAGTACAAAAATAGTTTTATGCTAATTATATTTAGTATTGTCTCTATTTCTTTTTCTTTTTTTTTCTTTTTGGGAGTTTTCCCCTTCCGCTATGAATTTTCCAGTTAAAAAAATGTCTGAAACTATGACAACTATAAGGCCATTAGCATGTGGATTGCACATATTCATACATTATATTTCTCAATGTGCTATAATGTATAGAAAACGTGAAATTCGCATACGAAATATAAATAAAGGGATTTTAATCATGGTAACATTTTCTATGAATGAACTTTTTTTTTTTAACTTCTTTAACTAGAAAACAATGAAAAAACTATTTTGGTAACATTTGCTATGTTTAAGAGCCAAATTAACATTTTATAGTGCTCTGTTTTATCTTCATGGTCTAAAACTGTCTTCTCCAAAATATACATGTACTACAACAGATCCTGCTGTTGTGCACAGAGCTGGTCAATGAGGAGACACTCTACCGAACACCATATAATCATAGCACATTCTCAGCTTAAAAAAATAAATAAATAAAAAAAAAACACCCTCAAGGTGTTGTCTTACAAGCTGCGATAGCAACCTCGGATTTTGTGACCACATGGGCTAAGAGGAACCTATTGGTGACTGGTCAACCCAGTCATGTGTTCCTTTCCACCCATCTACAATACAGTGCAGATGGAGAGATGGACCAGAAGCCCAAACCATCACTTTGTAACCAGCAACCCATTTATATGCAACCCTGTCTAACGCTATACATATCTCCAGAGTTCCAATTATTCCCCATTGTGCTCGTTAATATGTTCTGGTCCAGTGCACCAAATGACTTCTTTTTTTTTTTTTTGGAATAACATTTTTATTAAGTTTTCAAATTTTTACAGGGAAAGACACAATATATAATCACAATGGTCAGTAACCCTGAACATATAAGCCTTGACCACTGTTGGTCATTATACAGAACATCAAGTACATTTGTTTGTTTAAACATTGGTCATAAAAATATATGTAGCTTTCCAACCATGCGATTTGTGGTGTGTCAACTATTCTAGTATTAGGAAAGGGGAAAAGGAGAGGAAGAAGAAAGAGGGAGAAGAGGGAGAGGGGGGGGAGGGAGAATGTAGTTTTTGAGAATATACAAGAAGTAGCAAGAGTATTTAGTACATATATAATAAACTTCCATGCACATTACAGCTTAAACAATTTGTATGGTAATAAAGTATGAGTATTCATATTCGTATTCCCGAAGCTCGTATTTGTCTAACTTAAACCATTGGATACACTATGTAGTAGTATTTGGGTAGGTCAGGGTTGACCAGTCACTGATATCAAAGGAGTTAAGAACCTTATCTTTAAGATCCGCACTGAGTGTGGATATATATGGGTTCCATTTAAGGTTGAAATTATGTGAAGCATCTACCGTCCTCAGTAGCCAGGATTTCCGGTCATAATATAGATGTTGAAGCATCATATTGTGTAGCTGTAACATAGAGGGAGCAGTTTTCACCGTCCAATGTTTCAATATGAGCTTTTTGGCAATCGTAAATAACATCGTGAACATACTAAACAAAGGTTTTGTTTTTGGATAACTAAACCATTCTGAGTAATCCAAACATAGGCTTGCAGTAGGGGATGGGGTCAAGGTCAAAGAGAAGTTGCTATTAATAAAAAGATATACCTTATGCCAAAAACGCCTTATTTTTGGGCAATCCCAGAAGCAGTGGAAGAAGTCGGCCCTCGATCTCCCGCACCGGAGGCAAGACGCATCAATAGACGGGTCGAAGCGAGCACGGACAGAAGGAGGCATATACGCTCTGTGTATAGTCTTGATGTGTACCTCTTGGAGATATGCTGAGCCCAGTGTTTTTTGTATAGATGGGAATTTGTGAATGAATGTATCTGTTGTCGTGATTGTAGGGATATCTGATTTCCAGGATAATAATAAAGTGTTAAGAAACGATTTGGAAGGAGGGGTTATTAGTAGGTTGTATATATGTTTCAATTTGCATGGTTTTGATATCCATTTCTGACATAGTCCCATTAGTTGCGATGAGGGAGGTGTTGTGGGTGTTTGTATTTGGAGGGAAGAAACGTAGTGTCTTGCTTGAAGAAACATAAAATAAAATTGTGTGTTAGGAAGGTCGTATATTTCCTTTAAGTTATTGAACGTTAATGGTATTCCACCCGGATCGAACATTTGGTTTGCCGCACATAGTCCCTTGGCCTTCCACTGGAGGAAGAAGGAGTTAGAAAGAGAAGGAGGAAAAGATGGGTTGCCCCATAATGATACATGTGATGTCTTAGTGTGATCAGTCTTGTGATCAGACCAGTTAAGGTACATATCATGGAACAAAGGATGTGTAAAAACTCTTGGCGGTATGAGGGCTTTCTTGGTGTGAAGTAAGGCGTTGAGCGAAAATGGGCGAAAGATCTCTGATTCCAGGGTAATGTGAGTGTAGGTGTTTTTGTTTAGTATCCAATCTATAGCACATCTTGCCAAGATTGACATAGAGTACAGGTTGAAGTTGGGGACATGTACCCCCCCATTTACCTTATCCATTGTCAATTTATGGAATGAGATTTTCGGTTTCTTCCCTCGCCATATAAAGTGTGTGATTGCCTTTCTGAGTCTCCCGTCATCCGAGGGGGAGAGACAGAAGGGCAACAGTTGCATTACGTATAGAAGTTTAGGAAAAATAACTGATTTTATGACAGCAATTCTGCCAAGTAAGGATATTGGGAGATCTTGCCAGCCCTGCAGTTGGGTTATGATCTTATTTATGGTGGCGCCAAAGTTTAAGTCGTAGAGTTTATTAACATTGTTGGGGATCTGCAATCCTAGGTATTTAAAGTGCGAGTTATTCAGTTTGAAAGGGAGGGATGACAGAGAGGTTGGTATGGGAGAATTTGTAGGTAAGATTGGGAGTAGTTCTGATTTGGAAGGATTGATTTTATATCCTGAGGTGGACCCAAATTCTTGGATTAGTCGAAGGATTTTCTGTATTGATATGGTGGGGTTCGATATGAATAGTAACATATCATCTGCAAAAAGGGAAACCTTTAGTTCACTATGACCTATTGGTATTCCCTTATACAGAGGGGAGGAGCGAAGGGCCATTGCGAGTGGTTCTAACGATATTGCAAAAAGTAAAGGGGATAGAGGGCATCCCTGCCTTGTGCCTCTCTCTATCTGGAAGGGGTCAGAAAGCATCCCATTGCATGAGACTTGGGATATGGGATTATGATATATAGTATGAAGTATTCGAATAAAGGTTAGGGGGAAGCCAAAACAGTGAAGTGTGTGATATAGATGGGGCCATTCTACAAGGTCGAAAGCTTTCTCAGCATCTAATGAAAGGATGAGGTGATCAAGTGGGGGGGAAGGGGATTGTAGTTGGGCTAGGGAGGCAATGACTTTACGGACATTGGTGTTGGAGTGGCGACCTGAGATAAAACCGGTCTGGTCCGTATGTATTATGGAGGGGAGGATCGTTTTAAGGCGGTCCGCAATGATCTTGGTTAAAATTTTGTAGTCAAAGTTTAATAGGGAAATTGGGCGATAGGAGCCTGGTTGTGATAGATCTCTACCAGGTTTGGGGAGAATTTTAATAATAGCTGAGTTAAAGTGAAGTGGTGGGGTGTCTGAAGCAAGAATAGAGTTAAACATATCTACAAGGATTGGGGTTACATGGGGAGCCATAGCTTTGTAAAATGTTCCCCAGTAGCCATCTGGACCTGGGGCTTTGTTGGGCTTTAATTGTTTGATGACTGCATCGACCTCTTTGGCGGTTATGGGGCTCGTAAGGAGAGTAGAGCTATTTGGTGAAATTACAGGGAAATGTAAAGTGTTCCATAAGGGAGATGGGTGTACTAAGTGTTCGGGGGGGACCATGTGTGGCAGATTTTGGGACTGGGGGTCAGAGTTGGGTGAGGAGTATAAATCTTTGTAGAATGATTGCATTACCTGTGCTATTTCTGCATTTGATTTTGTCATTGTGTCCTGTGAGGTGCGTAGCGGATGTACAACTGCAGGTTTCCTTGAACCTTTTAAAAGGTTGGATAGTAGTCTGCCTGTTTTGTTGCCAAATTTATGAAATTTATAGTTGACCGAAAATAATTGTCTGTCTTTTGTTTCCGATATGTAGTTTTCCATGTGTGTCTTTGTGAGAGTATATTGTTGTTTATTTGATGGTGTTGGAGTTCTTTTAAAGGTGGTGTATGCGGTAGTGAGGGCTGTCTGTAAGGATAGGTATTGCCTGGTGTAGTTCCTGTTGGAGGCGGCCGTGAAGGACAGGATGGCCCCTCTCAACACTGCTTTCAAAGTCATCCAGTACAGTGTGGGGTTTGAACGCCTACATTCAGTATTATTAAGAGAATAGTCCTGCACCGTCTCCTCCAAACAGGTCTTGAATTTTTTGGAAGATATGAATCTAGTAGGGAATTTCCATAGGCGAGTAAAAATGGATTCCTGTGTTAGACAGATATCTAAAGAGACCAGTGCATGGTCGGAGATAATGATGGGTGATATGTTGGAATGTGTTATAAGTGGAAATAAAGAGTGGGATACCAGGAGAAAATCGATGCGGGAAAAGGAACCATGTGCGGCTGAAATACAGGTGTATTCTCTGCTTGTGGGGTACAATGCCCTCCAAACGTCAACCACCTGTAGGGACTTTATTACTAAATTTAATCCAATTTTTGGCAGATGCGAGGGAGATCTGCTGGTGTTAGACCTGTCTAATGACTGTGAAGAGACCATGTTAAAATCTCCTCCAATGATAAGATTAGTGTCAATGTATGGGGTGAGGAGTGTTATGATAGAGCGATAAAAGGATTTTGAATAGGGCGGGGGGGCGTATATGTTGGCAATGGTGTATGTTTTACCTTTGTATTTAACTTGGGCGACTGCGTATCTGCCGTATTCATCCACGTCCGTGTGCGCCACCTCCAGTGCGAGAGACCGTCGAGCCAGAGTAACCACCCCACGTGCCCTAGATGTAAAGGAGGAAGAGGTTATGACACATCATCCCATAATTTGTAGTTTCAATACCTCAGTTGGGAGTAAATGAGTTTCTTGAAGAAATGCAATATCAGTGTGGGATTTGTTTAGATATACCATTAACCTTCTACGTTTAATAGGCAAATTTATGCCACCTACATTCCAGGTGGATATTTTAATAGTGGGGGTCACGGTGTATACCAGTGGAACAGGTGGGCAATTAGCCTCGGGATACAGCACTTCATGGTGGTTTTGTTGGATGTAAGTAGGATCTGTATGTTATATGCTATGTAAATCATTTTGAGGTACATAAAACTCATCTGGACATTCTCAGTGATTAGATAAAAGGAGGGGGTAGATAGAGATTGGGGGAGAAGAAAACAGGAGGTAGGGGGGGATAACAATGATAAGATTATTCCACAGGCGAAGGAGCCTGGGAAGTGACTTCCTATGTGACAAGGCATAGATTTTTGTACCTAGTACAGTTAAAGATTGCCGGTAGTTTCGAGGTCCTCGCCAACCCTGGACCGCCTAATCATATGAGTGCGTTTTTTGTATAAGCACATAACCTAAATGCTTTTTAAACTGTATATGAATATAAAATAATTAGAGTGGGGTAATGAGGGAGGAGAGGAGGGGGGGGGGGGTGAGTGGGTATGTGGATAGACAGACAAGGGGAGCGCATTTTACTATAAGAACCTTATAACTGTATATATAAACAGTACCGTAACCATATCAACTTGTGGTCTTTATAGGCAACAGCAATGTCCAGCATTTAGTATCTCACTCCACCCTTTGTTCGCCAGTTGATTCGGGGTCTGTATGGGATAAATGTCCGTTTTCAGTCGGCTGGTGTTTAGAATGTCCTGGAGAGACAAACTCCAAATGCTTGGGTTGGGGTATGGGAGAAGGCGTTGCGTCCATTGATGTCTGTACAGGATCAGGTATCGGAGATGTCATCATTGGCTGATCGGGAGAGTTCTTTAAGATAGGCCGAAGCATCAGCAGGGTCAGTGAAATCCTTGAAGGCGGTGCCATCATAGATACGCAATTTTGCGGGGTAGAGGAGGCCGAATTTTCGACCTTCAGAGGCCAGGGCCGAGCATATAGATGAAAAGGTTTTTCTGATTTTTGACAATTCAGCTGAGAAATCTTGGAAAATATATAATTTATTGCCTTCCCAGGTGAGGTTCTTAACTTTTCTAGACGCAGACCAGATTTCGACTTTATGCAGGTAATTGAGACACTTGAAAAGTGTGACTCTTGGGCGTGGTCTATTGGGCATCGGTGGCGGGCCTACCCTGTGCACCCTCTCTATAACCATGTCCTGGCAAGCAGCTGTAATGCCTAGAAGTGAGGGGAGAGTGTTGCTGACAAATTGGGCCAAAGCAGGGCCCTTCACAGACTCGGGTAGCCCGACCAATCTAATGTTAGATCTGCGTGACCTGTTCTCAAGTTCATCCACTTTATTCCATAACTGGTTATTTTCTCTGGTGAGTCTGATTATATCCACCTGGGATTTAGCCATATCATGTGAGACTGCTCCAATCTGATTTTCAACTACATTAACTCTCTGTGATAGTTTCTGGATCTGGGAGGTGATGTCATCGACAGCTCTTGTTAGTAATGGGGACATAGTGGCATTGATTGCTTCTACCACCTCTCGGTAAGTCACAGGGGTCTCTAGGCCCTTCTGTGTTAGTCCCCCCCCAGAGATACCTTCTGCCGCTGCTTTCTTATATGCAGGGAGTGCAGGTGAATCAGCGTCTCCGGGCGCCATGTTTTCTGCCCCGCGGCGTCTGTCTGTTCTTTGCTGCTGGGGAGTTTGCTGCATCTGCTGCGATGAAGGGGAGCGGTCCATTTCAGGTGTCAGGTCGCGCTCAGGGAGTGCTGCTGGTGCTCTGTGTGCTCTTTAGAGACTCCAGGAGTCTTGTAACGACGGCGTTAAGGGTTGATGAGAGCGGAGCTCAGCACATGAGCTCCGTCGCCTGCAAACCCGGAAGCGGAAGTCGCACCAAATGACTTCTTATCCTCATCCTCTGCCACTAACAAACCACCCACATCACCATCATTCTGAGGGCAGTTACAATCCGTAGATGCAGGAAAACATTCAGAAGCCAATTTGTAAGTCCATGTAATAGGTACATTTCTGAAGTGAGTATATATTATACATATTATACGTCTCCCATAGGAATAGATATAGCAAGCAGAATAAAGAGTAGAGCAGTTGCCCATAACAATCAATCAGCTTGTACCTATAATTTAATAGAATGCACTTGAGAAATGCTGCCTAAACATTGATTGCTTACTACAGTATGTACAACTTCTCCACTTGGAAGCTTCTCCATCCTTTAGAAGACCTGATACATCTACCCATATATTAAAACTGCTTAGCTGCTACTGTACTACATATACTGACCTCAGAGCTACAGTTCCTCCATGGGAGGAACTGCAGTGAAAATCATGTTTAGGTAATTTATGGTGAGACATCCAAGCAAATAGACATTATGCCTTTCCTATCACATGCTGGAATGATTTTGTAAAAATGTATAAAAAGTGTAATGATCCACTTGCAAGAGTGTATCCAAGCAGCATTGGTGCTTACATAGTAATTTGTATAGGTATTAGCCCTAAGCCCTTCCTTGCCCTCTCTAACAGTGCTGTTGCTGGGGCTTGATGCCAGCACTGAAAGGGTACCACTGCTGCCAGAGGTGCACCGTGCTGCTTGTACTGAAGGGGAGAATTAGAGGAACACAGCGATGCTTGTTCTGGGGGTAGGGGGACAGAGTAAGGTAATGGAGAAAGAGTGGGAGTTACAAAGTTCAAATATATATATATACATTTTTTTATGTAGTTTTTGATAGACATGGAGATCTTTTTCCGATTTAGGGCATCAGCCTTGCATTATATGCCCCTTTCAAAGTTATTACCTTATTGTTATTCATTTTCTCGTTTACATGTCCATGTATATATTTGTGTTCCCCTGTGTGCATGAGTAATATCACCCAGTCGTCAGTTCTGCATACTCGCTAGCCATTTTTCATATGGACACTAAGTAAAGTTCTACAGAGTGTCATCCTAGCGTTATTATATCTATCCAGTTATTTCAGCATTTTTCCGCTGGAGTTGCAGATCTGACTATCTGGGGCTATACTCCCTGGCACCTCACCATGGTATTGTGAGGTATGTTCACATTTTTCAGGACTTGCATTGTGTTTTTATTTTGCACGTTCACTTGTTTATATTCTGCTGTTTTTTGCAGAATTGGTTGCCCAGCAACCCGTCTCCTGAGGCCGGAAGTCCCTCATTCAGCAGCACACCAGGCTGAATGAGTCATCTAACTGCGCAGGGAAACGCACGTCGCCGGCTGGTGACGTAGATGTTTTCCGGAAGACGGAGGCGGGCAGCTGACACGGGGAGAGGGATATAAGGTATGTCTAATGCATAGCATGTTGATCTTGACAAAGGTTTTAATAAACCGAAACGTTGATCATTTGATTGTTTGCTGTTTATTCCTACGTTGGAGACCGCCGAGTGCCGCTCCCCCCCCTCCCCCCGCCAGTCGGAGCTTTGTGTATATATATATATATATATATATATATATCCTCTTTAAAACATTTTAAAATTAAGATCATGTCCAGGACTTTAAGAGCAAAAACACCCAGTGTGTATGAGGCTTTACAGTACATGCATACAGTTCCTTTGTACGGCGCTGCAAAACACTTGTGGCGCCTTATAAATAAAATAATAATAATAATAACATGCAAGAAATCTTCCAGTGCTATATGCAGACATAGATAAGACAAAGTCTTCAGAGATAAGACAGTTCTTAGTGGCAAATGTGTTCAAAAACAGGCATCATTCATGCTAATGTCGTTTCAAAGAGTTTACTGAGTTTAGCATTAGAAAAGTTGATTATGTGCAGGAACAATCGCTTAGAGGTTAGCTCAATGACGTTTCACTTACCAGCCATACAGCAGAATCAGATGAAAAGGGTGATAACAAACTGTGCATCAGTATAAACAGGCAAGGTTGATCTTTAAAACCTGTTAAGCAACTGATTTACATTAACATATATTAATGCCTTTGTATTATTGAGCTACAGTATACCTGAAAGTGTTCATACTATAAGAGTTTATGCTGTGATCAGGGGAAGAAATTGTCTATCTATCTATCTATCCCTGAGGATGGATGGAATCCCAGGCATGAAATGCCGGCGGTCGGAATCCTGGCGGTCAAAATACCGATGCCGGAATCCCGACCGCTGAAATGCCGACAAGGCGTGGATCACCCCCCTGCGGGATCGCTGCACTCGCTATGCAGCGGGCACGGTGCCTCTCTACGCTCGGCACACTATTTTATTCTCCCTCTATGGGTAACGTGGACACCCATAGAGGGACAAAGTGCCGACATTGTCGGGATTCTGGCATCAGGATTTCGATGGCCAACATATTCACCGAATCGTTGGAACAATACAGACATGAAAATAATATTACATACTGTACAGGTAGTCATCATCCACTGGCAATAAAAAAAGGTCTGCCTTTTTCAAAATTTTTTTGCATGAGAAGGCTGAAAAATTATGATAGTGAGTTGTAGTTAGAGATGAATAATATGCTATGTAAATTCTTGGAGAGAGGCTATTCTCATAGAACTAAAATCCGCTAGGGATAGAGCTCTAGCCGTATCGAGGAAACAAGCCTAACCCTGAAAAATAAAAAGAATGCAGCAATACTGTTTTTGGCAGCCACTTTAATATAGCAAGCCCTAAAGTGGCTAAAAGGTCTAACCTATGGCCCCTAATCAAAACCGATAAGAGAATACCCTCTTTGAAGGATACTAGATTATTTAAATGCTTTAGACGGGCAGGAACCTTAAAAACCTTTTAGTCCATAAGGATGTTATATTGAATCCCACAGCGCCCAAAAGTGGTTTTCTCAAACCAGGATGCTTTAAATGAACAAATTGCACAGCTTGCAGATATCTGGATAAAGGCCCATCATTTTCCTACCTACAGTTGGGCAAAAAATTGGATTCACCATGCTTTGACGTGCAGTAGTAAATTTGTGATTTGAATTATCAAGTGTCCATGTGGCTTGTCCTACAGGAGACCCATTTATACCCTCATTGCCACTTTGTTGGACATTGCTCCAATCACATTTAGATACAATCCATTTGGACATACCACTCCACCATTATACATCTCCCTGTGGGAAGCCGATTGGAAAACCTCCAGTGACCGTGGAAAACTACAGCCACTCCATCCCAGGTCATTTACTAGAGAGGATCCAGCACTTGGGAGCTACACTTCCCCCTTGCCGACTGGGCTCAAGTATCTATCTCCGTAAACATCTAGGAGAAACTTCCTTTGTGGATACAATTGGTACAATTTCCATCTGCCAACTGGCAGGAGGACTCCCTTTTATTTTATTCCACAGCACCCTTCATGGAGTGGTAACTATGCTCATGCAATACTAACTGTTCCAATTTCTACAATTGTCCCTTTTCAGGATTGTAAAAACAGGTCCAACATGCAGAATGTATACATTGGTGTGTAATTTACCATGTTCAATATATATGGAATTTTATTTTAACATTGATTTCAGTCTTAAATTTAAATAGTGTAATAAAATATTTACTGTACTAGATCATCCAATCGTCCATTTTTACTCCACTCATTTATAGTTTATTTCATCTTCTACAAGCGCTGCCACAGAACCTTGTGTTCATTTTTTTCTTCCAGTTTACTATCGGGTACGACTAAACCCGACAGTGCAGCTGCTGTGAGTTAACCGCTCCTATTGAGTGCCCCTTGGTGGACATCCTAACACGGCGTCCACCTAACCCTTTGTTCCTTTGTCCTACAGTATGTTGGAAAAAAACATCTATACTTTTAAAGAGACTCAAAGTGTGGCTCAACATAGGTCAGCCATTCATCAGACTCACAAGGCAGATTAGTGGATCAGCCGGTCGCAAAACATTTTGTGACTGCTAGACATACTTTAGCAACTTAACACTACAAAATTGTAGACCATGAAACTGCTGGTAAGAGGAGGTGATTGAGCAATGAAACTGATGTAATTGGAATCCCAATGCATCCACAGACTAAACACAGTGGCTTCCTATGGGTCTGACTGAGAATTAAAATGTATTCTTGTTTTACAAAGATGTGCATTGGATAAATGTATAAATAACACAGCGCTGTATACAAATAGAGCCATCGTCATCTAGCCCTTTAATAGGATTAAGTGAGCCAGAGCTGTCGGATTTAATCCTATGCTAATCCCCTGCTGTTTTGTTCTATGTATTGTATTGCACCTGAGAACAATAGGCCTTGGTGAGCCATGGCTCACCATGGCTATCCAGAGATGGCTAGTTGAAGAAGGCTCCATCTGTACATATACATATGTATTTTGTGAGTCAATCAAGGTTGGGTGCCCTCTTTTGAGGTAGAAGGGCACTTTCAAGCATAGCTAAATGTATTCTGTGATACTGAAAAAAAAAATAAAACAAGAAAAGTATTATACTGTAGCTTATCTATTGTATACTTCTAACTAAACAGAATGGTTTCCACTCTTAGAGTGGAAGAACCTAGTATCCTTACCCCAAACCAGAAGCATAAGCACAATACTAATTGCCAATGATCATGGAATTTCTTGTGGTGAGACACTGAGTAAAACCATGACACGTCTTTCTCAGCCTCTATAGGTGCAAGCATTAATTAGCCTGTTCTTAGGCTGAAATCCTGAAGAACAAACTTTTGAACTATTTGTTTCAAATATTAATTGTAATAGTCAAATGTTCTAAAGTCTCTCTAAGTGGGTATGGGAAAGCCATAGTGGCATGACACTATGTTGCTGCTGGTTGCAGTACCTCTGTGCTTCTAGAGGTGCTGCTGTTATAACCTCTCATGCAGTACCTCTGGTCTGCCAGAGGGGCTGCTGTCAGGGAACAGGGGTCCTGTTAGTTTTCCAACTGCTGCTCATTAGCTGGAACTCAGCTTTTTGCTCTCATGTGCAGATTCCCAGCTATAGAATTTTGTGGCATCAAGGGGCCTGTCTTGTGAGCTGCCCTGATTGGTATTTGCCTGTGTCCTTAGCATCAGGTATTGTTGTGCCTTGCTTGGTTCTTGTACTGCTGTGTCCTCTTGATAAACCTTGCATGTACTCAGCTGGAGTCCTGCCAGCCTTGCCTTTACTCAGATGAAATCCTGCAAATCTTGTCTGAAACTGTAATCCTGCAAACCTTAAATGTTCTTAACTAGAGTGTTGATTCCCCAGCTTTGTATGTATCCATTTGGATTACAGTTCTGCAATTAAGCCTGCCTCTGCCTGCTTCTACTGTATACTAAAGCATTGTGGTACCAGGTGACGGTAATCTGCCTTTATGGACAAACTACTTATGATTTGAACATGCTACAGTATTGTCTGATTGCATCATTTAAGTTATATTTTATGCTGCATGAGGAGTATCTGCACAATATAACTTTATGTAGAATTCAGATCTATTATCTAGTGGTTCCAGCTACTCCAGTGTACCCACCTGCAATGCACATGCAGGTCATTATTAGCAGGTGAATTCTTAACACATAGCAAAGCCAGGATTAAGTAAAACTCTCTAATTCTAATGATTCATTGAGACCTGCTATAGCTAAGGTAGTATGTCAAAATATCCGCTCGGATTCCAACTGTAAATGTAACCTTGATCTGAAAGAGGGGGGACATGGTCTACATTCTGTAACATAACCATGCTCAACTATGTTAAGGCTGTTAGCCATAATTAATAAAACTTTTTTTTGCGATCATCTTTTATTGCTTTTATTGAGTGCACTTCTGATAACCAGTTTTTTTTTTACACTTCACACTGTGAACAAAGATTATTACTATAAACCCAATGTCGGATTTGTAAATATTTATGGACGACTTGTGCCAGGAGTATTTTAAGGAGTATGTGTAAAAGTTTAAGGAGGAACAGATAGTCTCTGGTAAATCTGGATACCTTGAGCATGCCATTTTGCTTAAATCCAGGTCTGTTCGATGCTTGGATACTGCTAAAATAGAAACGTTGACAGAAGAGAGAGGTAATTCATCTAAAAGCTTAATCTATTTATCTCATGCTTTTAGAGAATAAGAAACAATATGTAACCTAGAGGTTCAAGGGACGTTAAAGACCCATACACACTGGGCGAAACAATGAGCGATATCGCTCACTGAGTAAACCCGGCACGGCTTCCGATGTGAGTCACTAATAGCCCTCTCCATCATCCGTATGTGTACAGATGAGGAAGTTAATAGATAATGAGGGCCATGCAGCACGGCCCCCACTATCCCCCCCCCCCCCCCTTCCGCCATCAATTGCCAGTGGCATGTGTGTATGCACTTGCCAGGCTGGGTCTCCGCTGCTGTCTGAGACACTCGACACTCCCGTAAAGCTCCTGCACATTCACCTGAGACACTCAGCAATCCTGCACCCTCTGCTCTCCCTCCGATATTCTCCCTACATCTCCCCCTCCCCCGGGATGAAAGCTTTGATGGATGGGAGCACGCGTGCATGCGGCCATCCCCTGGCCCCCACCAGGAAGAAACCACTTGCATCTCCATTTCTCACATGGGACAAACTCACATCCAGATGTTTTCCCATTAATAACATGCAACTCACTGGATATGATAGGCTGAGAACTTTAAACTAGTAAAAAATAGAAAATAGTAGAAAATAATAGCCTTACTCCAGACTGGCATGTTCACTGTAGTACACTAAAATATAATTTACCACAGAAGACCATCAGCACTAATTAACCCCTATATTTGCTATTTAAATGTGGCTGAACAAAGCTTAAAAAAGGTTACATTTAACATAGCTGTGTGCTACCTCTGCCCCTATTTATTTTTAGTTACAGTTTCTTATTTAGCGCAGCAGATTTCATTTCGCTTTACAATTGTAGACAGTGATAGAACAAACTGGGTAACAGACAGATAGACATGGAGGTAAGAGGGCCCTGCTGCAAGATTACATTCTATATGAGCATAGGAGGGAAACACAAGGACAGGCACCACTAACAGCATAGCATTCCCACCAAGTTGTACAAACACAGAAGGAGCAGACTAGCTTTTGAAGCTTTTGCATCGAGCATGCTTACTAGTAATACATAAGTGCCTCTAAGGGGTTATGTGTTTGGTACTTAAATATGATAGGCTTACCTGAAAAGGTGAGTTTTCAGGGAATACTTAAAACTTTGGAGGCTAGTGGATAATAACATAGTAATTTAGGTTGAAAAAAGATGTTAGTCCACCGAGTTCAACCTATCTAATTGTCTATTTGACTAGCAAATAACTATATTATTCCCTTTGTGTCCATAAATGCACCCAGTTTTATTTTAAACTCCTCTACTGTGTTTGCTGTTACCACATTTTCTGGCAAAGAGTTCCAGTAATTAACCGCTATCACGGTGAAGAAACCTCTTCTTAATTCCTTATGAAATTTTGCCTCTTTAATTCTTAGTGCATGCACACATGTCCTAAGTACATCCTTGTTACTGAATAAGTCATCTCCAAGCTCCTTATGATTTCCCATTCTGTATTTGAACATACTAATCATATCACCTCTCAGTCTTCATTTTTCAAGTGAATACATATTCAGCCTGGTTAGCCTATCTTTATATTCTATTGACTCAAGACCCCTAATTAATTTAGTTGCCCTTCGCTGCACCAATTCCAGTTAATATATGTATTTTAAAGTGAGGTGCCCAGAACTGGACACAGTACTCTAAATGAGGCCTCACCAATGATTTATAAAGTGCTACTATCACACCTGCATCTCTTGATTCCATTCCCCTTTTAATGCATGCCAAGGTCCTGTTAGCCTTTGCTGCACTTGAGCAGTGTGCACCCAATGATAAAAGTCCTGTTAGCTAACATGCCAAGGTCCTGTTAGCCTTTGCTGCTGCACTTGAGCAGTGTGCACCAAATGATAAAACCCATTTTATCATTTATTATAACGCCTAGATCCCTTTTTGCTGCAGAGCTTGCAATACTAACCTCATTTAATGTATAACTAGTGTGAGCATTTTTCCTCTTAAAATGAATTACTTTGCATTTATCTATGTTAAATTGCATCTTCCATCTTGCTGTCCACACTGCAAGGTTAACTATGTCGTTTTGCAGTGCCTCCATTGCTCAGTTTTGTGTCATTTGCAAAAATTGCAATTTTACTTTGCAGGCCATCTCCTATATCGTTTATGAATATATTAAATAAGGTGAGACCCAATACTGAACCCTGTGGGACACCACTTTCTACCTTTCTCCAGTTCAAAAATTTCCCGTTAACCACTACTCTCTGTTCCCGATCATCTAACCAATTATTTATCCAAGTACAAAAAATTTTCCCCATCCCTATGTCACCTACTTTCCATAATAGCCTCCTATGTTGTATCTTGTCAAATGCTTTTGCAAAATCAAGAAGGATTACATCCACTGATTTCCCTGAGTCCACATTCCTGCTGACCTCTTCATAGAAACTAATTAGGTTTGTCTGGCATGATCTATTTTTAATGAACCCATGTTGTACCTTACACCTTGTTTTGTTCTAAGAAATCATGAATGCCATTTCTAATTATCCTCTCCAGTATTTTCCCTAAAATGGATGTTAGGCTGACCGGTCTATAATTTGCATGGTTTGTTTTACCCCCCCCCCCTTTTTTTCAGTATAGGTACTACATTTGCTATATGCCAGTCTCTCGGTACCAACCCCAAGTTCACTGATTCCTGGAAGATAAGGTATAATGGCAATGCTATGAAAGAACTAAGGGCCTTATTCTGATCTGAGCTCAGTACAAATTTGTTTTGGAAAATGGGCAAAACCATGTGCACTGCAGGTGGAGCAGATGTAACCTGTGCAGAGAAAGTTAAAATTGGGTGGGGTGTGCTGAAACTGAAATCTAAATTGCAGTGTAAAAATAATGCAGCCAGTATTTACCCTGCACAGAAACAAAATAACTCACACAAACCTAACTCTCTCTATACATGTTACATCTGCCCCACCAGTAGTGCACATGGTTTTGCCCATTTTAAGAACAAATTTGTACTGAGCTCAGATCAGAATAAGGCCCTAAGTTATTTTAGTACCCTTGGATGAATTTCATCTGGTCCGGGAGATTTGTTTACATTAAGATCTAGCAATCTGTTTTTAACTATTTCCTCACTTAAACATAGACCTGGATAACTTTTTGGAGTTGTGCTACCCTCTTGGTGAAAAATCTCAGTATAATCCTCCCTTGTTAATACTGATGAAAATAATAAATTTAATATTCTTGCCTTTTCCTTATCTTCCATTATCGGGATACCGCTCTTGTTTTTCAATGGGCCAATATTCTCCTGTCTCAGACGTTTCCCATTTATGAAGCTGTAGAATTTTTTGGGATTTGACTTGCTATCTGACGCTATCCTTCTTTCCGTCTCTAATTTAGCTATCTTGATAATGTTATTACATTTCTTGTTACATTCCTTATATGCAGCAAAAGATTCAGGCGTTCCTTCCTGTTTATACCTATTAAATGCCCTCTTTTTCTTTGACATTTCAACTTTAACTTTATTATTTGGCCACATCGGTTTACATTTGCCATTTCATCATTTGTTGGCCTTAGGAATAAATTTATTGGTGCCATTGTTAAGTATTTTTTTAAACATGCCCCATCTTTCTGTGATATTCATACCTTTAAATATTTCATTCCAGTCTATATCTTTTTTAGGATTCCTCAAACTTGCCAAAGCTCCCTTTTCTAAAGTTTAAAGACTTGGTCTTACCCCTGTACATGTCCTTGCTAAGATTCAAATCAAGTGTGATCATATTATGATCACTATTACCCAAGGTCTCCCTTATGGTTATATTAGAGAATATTATTATTACTATTATTATTGTTATTATTATTATTATTATTACTTATCAAAAGGTCCAGGATGTTGTTATTGCTAGTTGGTTTCTCGATAAACTGAGATAAATACTGTAGTTATTATTTAATGTTTCCAACAGAACATAGCCCTTAGAAGTATTACAAGTCATATCTTCCCAATTTATGTCAGTGTAATTGAAATCGCCCACAATAATAACATCCCCTAAGCTTGCTGCTTTCTCAACCTGTAATAGGAGGTCTCTTTCACCTTCTGCATTAATGTTGGGTGGTTTATACTAATTTCCACCGATATAGATTCTACCGTCTCCCATGTTCCCATGTCAATATCCTTATCCTTATGTTGGCTTTCAGGCAAGGTTTAACATATAAACATACACCCACTCCCCTTCTACCTGATCTATTTTTCTTAGACTGTAACCACCTATGTTGGCCTTAGTCTTACTGTGCGTGGAAGGGCATTCCATAGGGTGGGAGTAGTCCAATGAAAGTTCTGTAATAGTTAATGGGAGCTAGTAATCTGTGCAGAATAAAGACACAGTTCTTGTGGAGAGCGGAGTGGTTGAGTTGTGAGATATTTTGAGAATACAGTAAGTAAAGCAAGGAGATATAAAGAAGTAAGGAGATATAAGTTTTAGTAGTATGGTTTATAGCTTCATATGTGAGTAGAATTATTTTAAATTAAATAAAAAAACAGGCAACCAATGGAGGGAATGTCAGAGTGGATCAGAAGATGATGAACATCTTTCTAGGAAGGTCAGACTAGTACTTGGGAACTTGGAAAGACCAGTAAGAAGACTATTGGAATAATCAATACAGAATATAATGAGTATTAGGCCTTAAGACACACAATCCTACAGTATGTACACAATTTGCACCTTGGGTAATTATTGGGTGGGTTCTCAATGGTAGCAGTCAATGTATTGCAATATCCAGCAACATCATATCTATATTATGTGTAATTCTGTTTTTTGTACCCTTTGGAACTCTGGTTCAATTACAGAGCTGACTGCTCTATGGCATTCATAGTGTTCATGAAATTCACTTGAATTTGTCAGAAATTATCATGTGATTGTTTGTTTGAATTCCTCAGCAGCTGGGGCATCTTGAAGTGTGGGCCTGGGTTGTGGCTGGGACTGCTGCCAATCCTTTGTCTTGACAATTTTACTTGCTACTATGTCCTATACTGACTCAACAGAATCAACAGAATGAATTTTTCTTGATTGGAAAACTGTTCAATGACAAGCAGTATTGATGGAATCACATGAGAAGGACCTGAAAAGTAGGTAATAATTGTAAGTAAGCATAAACTTGGCACAGATAATAAAAGCCCTTACAAAGCAACACAGATATTCATTTTGTATTTTTTTTTTTGGGGGGGGGTACATTTTACACTTTTTTTTTATTTTAAATATGTTCAACTCTCCATTAATCTTTATTTCAGCATATCTCATGCTTCACATACAGTTGCGGCTCGTACCTTTTTATGGGGAGGGGGGGGTGCCTCTGGCCGCAGCTGCAGTGGGGGTACCGCAATGCAGGCACCCCCCTGTCACCGCCGCCTCTCCTACCCCGGTCCCCGCAGTGTGAGACTTCCTGGTACCTGTGCTATAATGACTGGCGCATGCACGGTACAAACATCTGTTGGGATACTCAGAAAACCAGCAGTATTCCATTCTATGAAACCACACAATTGACTACCACTATTAATACAAACTAGATTATATCGTGAATGATGTCCCTTGAACTCCTAGACGAACTATATAATGTATAGACACTAGACAATATCGTTAACAATATCTTCCGGTGCTGTCATCAGGTCTCCGGTGCAGACATGCTGTCGCGGACAATATAGTCAAAATTTTGCTGTATGTACAGACAACAGAGGACATCATAATGACCTATGTGAGCGTGAATCATAACAATAAGAATACTGAGAATATACACTAGACGGTACTACAGACTATACCGTTCAGAAGGGCGATAATGTTTGTAATAAAGCTTAGTGTGTTTTGGTACTTTACACATCAAAAATATTTGTTGATACAATTTATCACAATGTAAAATATATATTTTTTTATCTTTCATATTTTAGGGATAGATTGAAATAGCTTTTAGCTGGTTTTCAAATGATGCTGGGCTATAATTGTAAATTACTCCTGGCAGCACTGGTGCCTTGTCAGCTCTTTAAAGGTTAACTCCATCTTTAATCATTTTTAACACATTCTTGTAGCTTGAATACATTTTTAAATAATTTTTTTTTTTTTAGCTATGAGTGATGTCTGTTCCAACTGAATTGATGGCTTATATAATCTCGATGACTGTCTGTTGTGTTAAAGGTATCTGGACACTTTATGGTGGTCACATATAAAAGGCACGTATTATTGGCTAAATCAGTGGCGACTTTGTCTGTAATTGTTGCAATGCCGTTATCCATCATGCATTTGAACAAATTCCAATTATTCGGTTTTTATCCTCTTACCTGAAAACCATTTCTATTGTATCAATTCAGGACAGAAAAGGCTTCTGCCCCAAGTGAAAATTTTATTATTAATTAAACTAATAAATCTCTGCCTCCTACTGAGAAGTACACAAAATGTTTGTATGAATAACCTTTTTTCATTTAATGATAACAATTATTTCTTAGTGGCCATTGTCTGCTTTATAAGGTAATATTCTTAGTCATTTGTTTAATTTGGAACACTTGAAATGTATAATAGCTTATGCACTGTGGGTCTGATTCTGGTTCATTTGCAAAAGCAAATTCTCTCTCTAATAGACAAAACCATTTGCACTGCAGGAGGGGCAGAAGTAACATGTGCAGAGATTTGGCTGAGATATTTTGTTTCTGTGGAGAGTAAATACGGGCTGCTTTGTAGCACTGCAATATAGATATCAGTTTGAAGTAAAAACCCCACCCAAATTGAACTCTCTCTGCACGTGTTATATCTGCCCCACCTGCAGTGCACATGGTTTTGTCCATAAGAGAGAGAATTTGCTATTGCGAGTGAACCAGAATCAGGCCCTGTGTCTCTTAACATTATGAAATGTGGAGAATCTTGTGAGCTGTTATTGTTATTATAGTGCTACTATGGAGCATATATATGTTGTATAGTATTTTTTATATTACATAGTTTGTTAATGTTATATGATGATTTATAGGGGTATTCAATCTTGATTCCGACTGTCAGAATGCTTCCAACAGTCAGAATTATGGCCATTTTCACCACCTTTCAACATCAACTTGACAGTCAGTATTCAATTTTCCGACTGTTAAGTGTTGGTAACAGCCATGGATTGGCGAAAACGCCCACATTTTGTAGAACACAAGTCGTCAATCCAACAATCCACGGCCATTTCCGAAAATACAGATTTGCCTCCATAGCGAGGGGAATCGGTAGCAAGCGAATTCCGTCCAGGATTGAATCTGAACTGGCAATATTTCCACCTGTTGGAAATATCGTCAGGGATTAAACACCCCCTTATGAAGCAAAAAAAGGAATAAAGTGAAAAAGCGCAATATCCTCCAGCACAAAGAATGCTAAAATTTCAAAGAGGACAAATGCAATTATTACATTTTTTGGCATGGAGGAAAAAACTGGGTACTTGTGCATGTAGTCCACTTTATAACGCAGCTTTGGTTTTACACTGGTATTTAGATTTAAGCTAAGATATGCCCCACCCCACATCAGAATAGCTCTGCTCATTTAAAATTGCAAAATAACCTATCTGTTCCTACTGATTCCAGTCTCCGTTATATTTTGGCTTCAGCCGATTCCAAGAACTCTAACGGTTCCATTCTAGTTTCACTACTATCCACTGTTTGCCGATTTACAGACTCTGTACTTATCCTCAATAAATTGCATTCTATTTTACTTACCTCTTTGTTTGGAAACCTGAGCGCGGCCGAATGCGGGAATCTGGCGTTGGATTCTCGCGAGACGCCAAGTCTATAAAAACTCGGCATCCTGAGAATTCTGCGCCATTTCACTGTCCCGCTTCCAGCTGCACACAGCTCTGTGTATGAATATATATGCAATATATACGCATCCACACTTTACAACTTTTTTGACCGATTTCGTTCATTTTGGCCCTTCTGAAAGATATATTGGCTGATAACGTTCAGAAGGGTCAAAATTAACCAAATTGGTCAAAAAAAATTGGTCAAAAATATTGTACAGTGTGCATGCACCTTTAGTGATTTCTACTAATCCATGCCCCCTACGCTATATTGTAAATTTAGACAGAAAGGTAAATGTTATTATCACATGGCTGCTTGTATACTCAAATTCACAACTGATATATTTATAAAATATCCCTGTAGTAACATTTGTGCTCAGTATATAAAAGGTTTTGCAGGCTTTCACTAAAGAAAATGAAATGTATCTCACACTTCAGTACTAATAGCTCTCACAGGTTAGAAGATATATAGTAGAGGAGAAACTCCACTTGGGACAGGAGCAATAAATCCCTGGTTCTAAAGGATTTATAATCTAAAAACTGGCCATCCAAGCGTTGTTAATATCATAGCATTAATGTCAATAACTGATGTCTGCAATTCACATACAGTATTCGGGTATCACCTAAGAAACAACACATGTAATTAATTCTCTTTTCTGTAACCTTACCATTTTAATGGCGTGTGACAGGCAGAAGTGTGTGAGTTGTGATCACGGAACACTGCAGATCAAGCAGGCTGATTTAGACAGATTTATTTATGTTAAATTGACCACTTCTTATACTGCAGTTTATATTTTATTCTATATGATTTTCTATAGGATTCAGAAATCTGAAAACTCTTAAGAAAATCTTGGAAATGTACATTTTTTTTGCTCTATTCCCAGAACCTATTACTCATTTTTTTTTTCTTCAGGATTAAATAAATTCAGCCACTTTCTGCTCAGCTAGTGTGTAGAAATGTCATCCTGCAGATCTCTGCATTACATCTGGCAAACAGCCACAAACCTCATATCCGCACTGTGTCATGTCCAAACCATTCATAATGAGCGTGACCCTACGATCACTTCTCTGCAGCATCAAACTAATTCTGTCCCTGACCACAGATAGTCGGTAAGGAAAGTGATTTGGTTGCTATCTCTATCACCAGGACAGAGAGATGTACTAATGCTGTCACTTAAAACACAGAGCTGTCCTGATGCCAGCTGCTGCAGAAAGGACAGGGTATTAGTTACTCATTTAAAAAAAGGAGTGCAAGCAAATGTTGGAGGTTCTAGGGAGGGAGCCCAAATAAAGTCATATGGATATAGGGTAGGGAGTACATTTACTAGAATTTACTTAATGCAGACACATTTTTAAATACAAATCTAAATCATTCCTAATGTATTATAAAGATGAGAGGATAAGTTACTAGCATTACTATGTTACATAATGATATAGAACAGCAAGGTTAACCCTTTAAGTGCTAACATCTCCGTGAGAGATGTTCAAAATATCTGTAAAAAAATTAAAATAAAAATAAAAAATGTTGCGTAAAAAAAGATTATATTTCCTATATAAGGTAAACATTACAGGTCATTCTGATGAATAAAATGTTTGCTTGCCAATTTTCACACCTATTTTGACAAAATCACAAGGGTTAGAAAAAAAGAATAAAGAAGAGATTATGGCACTTGTTTAGTATAACGGCGACACTTCCCTGCGGATACGTTTCGATGTGCGATGCGATTTAGCACCCCCCACTATCCATGTCAGCACGGGGTTGCTATTGGGACATGTGCCCATGGTGCCAGCAGGAGAAACGCACTGGAGGGATTCAAGATGCTGTATGTATGTTAACAAGGGTCATGCACTGTTGCAATAGGCTACATGGCCCCTAACCAGAAGCAGATTTACTGTAGACCACATGTGGCCCTAAACAAAATACTGTTTTGGGACCCTCGTCTCTCAACAATCCATAGCGCTATATTTTTGCTTCTAATTGCAGCCGGCATTGATAGAATACCGTGGTACGTGCACAGTCTAATGACAAATGCTCAGCTGCGTGAACATTGGCATTGCGTACAAATTTGAATTAAGGCTCTAGGTCATCTGGAAGTACTGTATGCCTAATTCCTATGTCACATAACGAAGGTGATTGCATACATACAGGGGATTAAACCATTTTGTGTGTCCAAGCATTTTTTATCCTATTAAAGGGCAGGTCTGTGTGATGTCATGACGTCATGCAGTAATATCTCAATGCTCCTTTGGTTTTGTATGGCCAGGATATCTTTATGGGACCCCTTGTGACCTGATGAGGGGAAAGGCTAATAATTCGCATTGCAGTGACATTTCATTTTCATTCTTGTAAAAGACATGTTTTTCACATTGACATAAATGTAGTACTATCCATTGGCTTCCCTAATTGTAAGTTAAAGTGTATGTTAATTACAGCACGTGAAACACATTTCAGTTCAGGCTTGACACGTGGTGTCAATTAAGTTTGAACTTACTTTATTCAAACCCTAGTGAGTATAATGCTTATGTAGTGAAGAATCCAATTCTCTGTTGATGGTTCATCTACAGTGTAACTGTTATTGGTACTGATGTGCGCCAATGTTACTGAGGGAGAAATTTACTAAGATGGGAGTTCTATTTCACATGAGATGTTGCTATGTGCAACCAATCAGATACTATCTATTATATTCTAGATGCATAGCAACATCCCATGGGAACTAGAACTTCCCTGAGTTTTCCTACTATCTATGAACCTGAATCGGCATGTGTATATTGAAATAATGAGACAACAAACTGAGATTCACTTTCCTGGCAACAGATTACTTTACCTGAGAGTTTAATCACTTGTACCAATACCACCTTGGCCTTCGCTGCATCCTACCTAATCCCTGCTTTTTTGGAGCAGTAATTCTCTTCCTCTCCTAGAGAACGCAGTGCCTGGATCCTAGTACTATACAACCCAAAAGGCCCGTACACACTAGAAGATTATCTTTCCAATCTGGCTGGTTGGAATTAAAATCTGGACATTTTGGGGAGCAAATGACAATTGACCATTTGCTCCTAGACATGGAAAACAGACAAAAAATGGTCATAAAGACAAATTGGTTAAATCGATTTATGCAGATGACTGCTTTTATCCATTTTCCAGCATTTAGGAGGTACGGTTGATTGTAATTTGTTCAAAGAAATTTCCAGATTTTCGATCCAACCAGCCAGATTGGAAAGATAATCCTCTAGTGTGTATGGGCCTTTAAACTAAAATTACTGCTATCAACCAATTTGGCATATTTAATGGAATGTTTCAGATCATGGCCAAGATCTGTAAACTGAATTGGGATTTGGATCATTTCACCCTATAGCCACTAGGATGTGCAGTTGGGCAGGTTTATAGAGCAGTACTATGTTTTGAATGCTGTTTGCTCCATTTACTCCTAATTGCTCCAAATAAATGGATTGCAAGGGAACTTAAGTGCAAGCACTTAGGGCCTTATTCTAGTTCACTCTTTATGACAAAATCCTTCTTAGATGGACAAAACCATGTGCACTGCAGGTGGGGCAGATGTAACTTGTGCAGAGAGGATTAGATTTGGGTCGGGTTTTACTTCAAAGTGAGATCTATATTGCAGTGTAAATGTAAAGCAGTCAGTATTTACCCTGCACAGAAACTAAATAATTCACCCAAATCTAATTTTGCACATTTTACATATCCCCCCCCCTGCAGTGCACATGGTTTTGTCCATCTAAAGGAACCCACACACGCACCGTTGCCGGCGCTGCGATGCTGTACGATGGGGTGCGCGCTCCCGCGGCACCTCATCGTACAGTACAAAAAGTATGTGCTGCACATACTTTTTGTACTAGCTTTTTCTAGCACAGCATCGCATCGCATGCACAAGGCATACGATGCGATGCTATGTGTGCTAATTAAGCCCACAACGCACGCCAGGATCGGTGCGTGTGTGGGCTCCATAAGAAGGATTTTGTCAGAAAGAGTGATCTAGAATAAGGCCCTTACTGAGGGAAATCCAGTTGCAGTTGGATTTGCTATCACTGCTGTTTCTTGAAAGCAACGGCCTCCTGCTGCAGTAGGGATCTGAGCTGCATCCTAGAATTCAGCATAAGAGCTCTCTTCCCAACAAAGGATGGTGGAGATCCCCAACCTCTGCCCACCCTCTAACTGGTGGTAAAGCTCCCCAAATGGCAGCAGACTATCAATCACTGACAGTCTGCTGCCATCCTTATTCTGACATCAAAGAACCAGTTTGTGCATGCACAGAACAGTTCACAGTGACATCAAGAGAGGGGGGTACTTGTTACCTGGACCCAGGTCTGATGGAAAGGCCCTATGGGTCCTCTGTTACCTGGCAGCATCAGCTACAGCACCTCTTCCAACCCCGCCAATGCTGCTGTGTTCCGAGCTGCTATTTTTGTCTGTACTTTATTCTAAGGTAAGGATGCATGACCAAGCCTTCCACAATTAGGCTACGCCCTCTGAAAAGTACCTGGACCCAGCCAGGCTCTACTGCCTTGCTTGTGCATGTGCAAATGCAGGACATTTGCGCAGCACCGATAATCTCTACTTTTTGCATCCTCATTACCTCAGTATTTCAAATATGGTTACATATATATTTAGGGTGAGATTTAATAGGATGAGAGATTCAGGAATTGAGAGATTTGGTGAGAAATCTCCAGTTTTTTTAAAGCGGCAATGCTTTACACTTCAAAAGCAAACTGGTTTAGCAGTGTAAATGATTTAAAAAAACTGGAGATTTCTTACCAAATCTCTCACTTTCTGAATTTCTAATCCTATTAAATCTCACCCATATTGTTGCTGTCATCTATCGCAATGTCAAAGGGTATCCAGTGACAAAAATAAGTATTCATCGTCCTTCTAATTTTTTTATCTTTTATATTTTTTTACTTAATGCAATTAAAGTGTATTCAGATATTCTTACAACATACTCTGAATGTCAAATAAAACAACTCTAACACTTTTTTAAAATTAATTAAAAATAAAATAAAAGTAATTGAGTACAGTACATGAGTACTCAGCCAGGAGTCTACTGAAGAACATTTAGCTGTAATTATAGCTGTGAATCTCCGCATAAGACTCTACCATCTTTGTACATCTGGACACTGCAATTTGTGCACATTCACCCTGCAATCTTGTTTCAAAATCCTACAGTTGGATGAAGACCAACTGTGAACAGCAAGTAATAAAGCATTCCACAGATTCAGAGTTAAGTCTGACTGCTTTCTTTTTTGTGCTATATGCTTTGGGACATTTTTTGGTACTTGTTTCCTAGCACGGCCACACCGATATGGTCGTGTCGGAAAAATCGCGTCGGTCGCATCGCATGCGATGCGATCGATCTGATTTTTACATTCAATCAAATGTGAATAGGGTCCCTGGGACCCTATTTTACATTGGATTCAATGTAAACTATTCCCCAGACCCCCAATTTTACACCCTCAACGCCGCCACCCCACGATTGACGCCAACCCGAAGTGTGGCGAGCGCAGCGGTGCGCGTCCTCCGACCTTTTCATACCCCTACTATCCACTTCGGTGTAGAGTTGAGAATATAAAGTGTGGCGAGCGCAGCGAGCCACCGAGCCCGAAGCGTGGCGAGCGGACGCGTATAACTTCACAGGGGCTCGCCACACTTTATATTCTCAACTCCACGCCGACGTGGATAGTAGGGGTATGAAAAGGTCGGAGGACGCGCACCGCCGCCCCTCGCGGGCTCGCTGCGCTCGCCACGCTTCGGGTTGGCGTCAATTGTGGGGTGACGACGGGGCCATATACAATGTGAAATGGGTCATATTGGCCCATTTCACATTGTTTCCTATGTGAGATGGACTTAATCAAGTCCATCTCATCTTGTGCCATTATAATGGCACAAGACCGACGCGATGCTCCCGATTTCAATGTTAAAAAATAGGTACTTGTTTCCTAGCACGGCCACAATCTTGTGGATCGTGTACCTTTAAGTTAAGGTACACGATCCACACGATGGACCCGATTTCCTTTGAAATCAGGTCCATTTTGCCGGCAAAGGTACAAAATCGGGGGCATCGCGTCGGTCGGGACCATTAACATTGGTCCCGACGCGACCGACGCGATGCCCCTGATTTCCCCATAGGCTTCAATGTTAAAATATTTTTTAACATTGAAATCGTGAGGATCGCGTCGGTCTTGTGCCATTATAATGGCACAAGATGAGATGGACTTGATTAAGTCCATCTCACCTTTAAAAAAATGTGAAAAATGTGAAATGGGCCAAAATCGCGGGCATCGCGTTGGTCCCGTCGGGAGCAATGTTAATGGCCGCAACCGACGCGATGCCCCCGATTTTACCTTTGACGGTAAAATGGACCTGATTTCCTTTAAGGTACACAATGCCTGCGATTGTGGCCGTTCTAGGAAACAAGTACCCATTTTTCTGCTTGTTTTTATTATAGTACAATTATTGGTATTGCTATTTGCTTAGTAGGCTATTCTGCGTGGTGAAATCGCATCGCATGGCACGGCACGTTTTCATACCTCCACTATCCACGTCGGCATGCAGTTGACTTTATAAAGTGTGACAAGCCCGAAGTGTGGCGAGCGCACGCGGAATACATGTAAAGTAATCCGTAGTCGCTCACCACGCTTCGGACTTGGTGGCTGGCTGCGCTCACCACACTTTATAAAGTCAACTCCACGCCGACGTGGATAGTGGGAGTATGAAAAGGTCAGGAGGACGTGGAACCGCTGCCCCTAATAGAGCTCGCTGAGCTCGCCACGCTTTGGGGTGACGTGTATAGTGGGGTACTTTTAAAATGAAGTACCATCTCATCGCATGTGTGCTTATACAATGAAAAATTGCATCACATCGCACCGCAAATGGCATGCGATGCGATCCGCGGGCAGGGGTGTACTAAAAATTAGCTAAGGAAAATCGCATTGCATAGCAAAATTGCACGTGAGGCAATGCGATTTTCCTACGGTGCCGTACGTATGTAAATTGGGTGCCCTGCAAATACACAAGTACCCAATTATTATGTATATCTTGCATATCAGGTGATCAGCTTTAGGGGACAACCACTTTTTTATAATTCTTTAAGAGAAATTGCAATCCTTGAAATAATATTATTCTACCCCAGCAGAATGGGTTTTAAAATTACATTTTCTTAAATGTCTTGTTCATCATGGAGAAACTCTTGTTTGAAACAGGTGTATTTATTTTTAAATCAGTTGATAATCTTTAATTGTTCACAGGTGGGCACCAATCAATTTATTACGTGACCTCTGCAGACAGCTGATTATACCAGGATTTATTTGTGCATGTATTATCAAAAGAGGGAATAATTACATAATTACTGCCTGTTTTTCATTTATAATTAAGAATAAACTATAAAGCAGTTTCTTTATTTGACATTATATAATGTCAAATTCAAATCCATTTTGGTTCCATGTTCATTTATCAAAAAGATATTAACATGATTTACAGAAGTGTTTACACCTGACCTACTGTATTTGCTCATTATAGTGGGGGATACATGACCCTTTCTATATGCATGCTATAGTACACCACATCGTACTTAAGTCCTATTTCAGTATGAATTGCTAATTAGAGAATGTGCAAGTCGAGCAATTATCAAACGACTGCACATGCGTACCATTTGAGACTTTTTAGTTATGTTTTTTTTTTAGTTTAGGTTACTTACAGTACTTGTTAGTTTTCTCCATATGTGTACATAATAAAAAGTATGCCCATAGTTATTTGCATCATAGTTACTGTATTAATAATCTAAAACAGTGATTTTCAACCTTTTCACCTTGCGGCACACTAAATAAGATTTTAAAATTGCCAAGGCACACCATGAGATCCCCACAGGGCAAAACGCACTGGCCCCCACAGGAAAAAAACAAACCTATTGGCCTCCATATAAAAAACAATCACACTGGTCCCCACAGGTAACAAAAATAAAATACATTGGCCCTTTACATGAAAATAAGATACCAGTAAATAACAGTTAAACTGGTGGTCTCTGTAAGCTGGTTTGGGCATCTGTAGATCTGGGGGCACACTTGAGAACAGCTCAAGGCACACTAGTGTGCCACGGCACAGTGGTTGAAAAACACTGATCTAAAATTATAAAACATAGAAGCACTTCAAAAAAGGTTAAATAACAATATCTCTTTTCTTTCTACGTTTTACAACAAAGACATTGGAGTCAAACAAGCAGTGTATTGGATAAATACACCTCTCTAGGAAGTGAACAACAGCATCCACCTCTCTAGGAGGTGAACAACAGGATATAAGGGGGTCATCGAATACTGTCCTGGATAATGGAAACAACACCCCCAAGGATGTCTAATGAGTGAGGTCAAAAGATAGTACTTTGCACTCTGCTAAATAAAGATAGTTTGGTGACAAACAAAGTATTGGGACCTTTACAAAAGTGCAGGTTAAAAAAAGTGGAGATGCTGCCTATAGCAACCAATCAGGTTTTACTTATCAATTACTATTTACCTTTTAGAAGATAAAATCTCGAATCTTATTGGATGCTATGTACTTTAATAAATATACCCCTAGGAGTGCAACCATATCAAGCTAATGGCATACTTCCCAACATGACCCATTCCGGGAGGGACACAATTCTCTGTTTCTGGACTTCCTGCTTCATGTATAATTGGCACCTGTTTTAAACAGCTTAATTGATAAGAAAGGTGTTTCAACACAGGTGAAGGTATTCATAAATTAAGAGGAATGTCCAGAAACAGAACATTGTGTCCCTCCTGGAGAGAGTCATGTTGGAAGGTATGTAATTGTAGCTATCTTAGGGGCTGCCAGCCTGCTAAGTAGAGCTGGGGGAACACAGAGGGAAGCACAGGCAAGTACCATGGATATGCAAAAAAGAAGTCGCTGTAAGGACCCCCATACATTAGGCCGACTTGTCCTAAGGACAAGTCGGCCGACTTTCCCTAAGCTAACCTGGCAGCTCCCTGGGAGAGCTTAATAAGATTTGGCACTTGATGTGCCATTTTTTACATGTGATAAATTGGCTTGATTTATGACATGTAAGGGAGATGCAGGAGAGAAGAATCCAGGGGGAACCGCAGGAGAGGGATTGGGAGTGCTAACGGCAGGGTCCGGGTCCGTGGCAGGCGGCGGGGACCGGGGACCGGAGAGCAGAGTCTGGTCCACGCGGTGAGCGGCGGGAGAACAGAAAAAATCCTATTAAAAAAACTGTGCAGCCGCTGAGTAGCACCCAGTCTTTTGAATAGGATTTTTTTTATTCTCCCGCTCACCGCAGGGTCTGGTGTAGTGGCGAGCAGTGAGAGAATACAAAAATCATATTCAAAAGACAGGGCAGCTGCTGATTGGCTAAGAGCTCAGCCAATCCGCGGCTGCCCAGTATTTTTAATAGGATTTTTTGTCTATGCTCCCATCTCTCGCCGCTACCCTGGACTCTCTGCTCCCCACTCCCTGCCAAGGACCCGGACCCTGCCGCTACCGCTACCTCTCCTGCAGCTCCCCCCAGACTCTGCTCTCCAGTCCCTGCTCCCCGCCACAGATCTGGACCCTGCCACTACCGCCACCTCTCCTGCAGCTCCCCCAGACTCTGCTCTCTGGCCCCCACTCCTCGCCATGGACCCGGACCCTGCCGCTACCGCTACATCTCTTGCAGCTCCCCCCAGACTCTGCTTCCCATCCCCGCTCCCCCGGACCTGCTCCCTGCCTCACTGACGGCTGCACATAAGATTTATCTTATGTGCACAATATCCGACCTCCGGATCTGATCCAATGCACACTGGACCGCGCATCAGATAAGATCGTATGTCATACGTATGTCAATTTGGGCATTTTCACACAATTTCTCTGCCTGATCCTCCAGGGCAACCAAGTTTCATAGATCTTGAGTTTGAGGTGTTCTCAAACTCAGTCATCAGGACCCCACACAGTTCACGTTTTCCCAGTCACCCGACTGGTGCACTTATTACTGACTGACACATTTTAAAAGATGCACAGGTGGAACTAATTATTTCACTTGTGATTATGTAAGAAAACCAGCAAAACATGCACTGTGTGGGGTCCTGAGGACCGACTTTGAAAACCTGTGTCATAGAGAATGCTGCCAACATTAATGAGGAAGCTGACCGCCATTCTGAAAGGACTAACAATGTGACAATCAATAAGAGGTGACAGATTTGCAGTGCTAACTATCAGTTGCAAAGGAAAGTCCGAGTGTAATGCTGGGTACACACTGGATGCCGTCGCTCATTGTGGCAGGGATCGGTATGTGGATATGCACTTGCCAATGTTGGAACCCTTCCAGGTCCCATCACACAAGATGTTGTGTGTACACAGCTTAAGTTGCCAGGGATCCAACACCCCTACTGCTGCCCCTGTTGGACACTACATTGACTACCTGTGGATACAGTATTTTTACACTGGATACAATATCACTCCATCATCTCCTCAAACTGTGGGAAGCGCAACTGGAAAACCTCCAGTGGCCGTGGAAATTGACATCTAATTCCGAGGTCATCTTACTAGAGAGGATCCAGCATATAGGAGTCCATACCCTCCGAGCCCATTGGGGTACACTTCCACCTCCTCAAATAACAAGGAGAAAAAAACACTCCCCTCCACCTCAATTTATTGGGGAGACCATCCATCTCCACAGCAACAAGGAGATCCAGCATTGGAAATTATTGGTCCATCCATACCCCAACCAGCCAACTGGCAGGAGGACTCCCGACATCAACTTCCCCACATCAATTGCCATGGAGTGGTAAATATACCTATACATTATTAACTGTATTTCATCCATCCAACTGCTCTCTATCTCATGGCTCTCCACACAGGTCCAACATGCAGAGTGTATCAATTGCCATTTGTACTAGTAAGTTATTTTAATGTATGCATTTTAACCATTGCTGACATTTCCCTGTTTATTAAATATTTGAATCTATTGTAATAGTTCATCCAATCCCTTAATTTTCAATCCAACCACATTGTGTTCATAACATCAACACACATAACGCTGCTATAGAACCTTGTGTTCGACCAATTTTATCCAACAGTAGATGCCAGGAGTCCCAAAGGAGTCTAGGTACAAATCAGAGTTCCAAATGGAGTCAAAGACCAGTCCAGAGTTTTCTATACATTTCAGGTCAAGGACAGATGTTCAGGAGGGCTAGGTTTTGAAAAGTGTCCCGTTACATTTCCATTGGTCAAGTGACCTTATGATTATTGCACTACTCTGGTATAGATAAATAGAGAAAAAGTACACAAAAAATACTTCCTCTGCTGAAACAGCCATTATCAGGCAGACGAAGACGTTCATTTCAAAGTGATTTATTTCACTATGGACTTAATGGGGAAAAACATTAGATGTGAGATGCCATAGTTTATCTCCTATGTGAAGGAGATATGAGGTTTTGGTCAGTCGCACAAGACTAAATAAGTTCGGACCCCTGAAATAATATGTATGAGGTTAAACCTATATAGGCAGGGGTGTGCTACCTCTGGACACTGGGTTTGAGAGCATAGAATACGAAGAAAAGAAGAGTGTCCTTTTGTGGGTGCACCACAGAGAGTAAATCATACAATAAAAATTAACTTTTATTATTATACCTTTAAAAGGCTGCGAAAATTAGTTAAAAGACATGTATAACGTACAAGGGTAGGAAAACACACTTTTATTAAAACAAAGGTGGCAGGCAGGTGTGGCTGTACACTTGTAATGAGTAATGTGTAGTGATTCACGGTGTGTGGATGCCTCAGTTCGAGCCGTGGGTCTAGAATGTCCACGGCGAACAGTAGTATTAGGCTGCCAAGGGAGCTGGGTCAGCTGACCTCTGATGACTCCACTCTTGTGGCATAAATAAATAAATTCACATGTGTGCCGTCTCTGACTGTAAATTCACTGGTGCTGTCTCTACGATATATCACAGAGGCCACATAGCTGTATGTGACAAAGATCAGCTACTGGGGTGTCCTATCTGTCATAAATAGCAGAGAGAACTCTGAAGAAGCTACACTGCGAAGCGCGTGCCGGCTAGCGGTGCGCAGGCAGTTGTGTGCTGTTGTTTTTGTTATTTTCATTGTAAATTGTATTTTGATTTATGTACCACAGTGTGTTGCCTTGTAAGCCCTTGTAAGGGCTACAACTCACACCTGTGCCGCAGTGAGATACACCCCACCTTGGGAGTTCTCACTTTCTCTGACCTCTCTCCATTTTGAGAGCCAATAGTGGTGACTCTGCTTTTCCCTGGTCTACAGACAGGGACACAGCTCACCTCTCTAGCTGTATCCACAGCCAACCCACCCTCCCCTCATATCTTAGGGTCCTCTGGGGTTGAGGTCTCTCTGTCATTGTTACAGATGCGACACCCCATTTGAGACTCTAGGGGAAGAGATGGTTGATACCTGTGCCAGGTGACTTATTCAGCACCTGGGTCCTACGAGGCACGAGAGTGAGCTATAAGTGGTGACGTGGTCTCCCCCTGATTTTTAGGGGCACATCCCACCTCAGAACCCTCACTCTCGTCTGCCACAGGCGACTAATATCAGGCTACTTAGAAACAGAGAAACGGTGATCCACAAGATATGGAACAACGTTCGCAGAAAGGATTCCTTTTTGGAGGCACACTTTTAGTATAACTAATGAAATGTATGATGATTATATTAAAACTTAACTTTTATTTCCGAAATAGTCTAAGATAATTGAAACTCTTATAGAGAAATAGAAAAAATGATTAGCCTTTATATGGCAAAAAAGAGTTATTCATATAAAATTTAACCCTGTTCAAGTGAACAAAGAGTACTATATATTGCCACTAACAAACAATATCTAATATGGTGGCAATGAGTGGTGTTATTTAAAGATACATATATGACAATGTTGTATTAGTAATTTATGGTCCTTAAATAGGGCAGCTGATAACACATCCAGAGAGAGGTGACAAATCTGTATACTTTATAAACAATAGAATACGTTACAAAAAATTGTATACACGCATAATGTAGATAGTCACATCACAACCCGTCAATGGTAACTTAGCCATTAATTACAAAAAATGTATCTAAATGTAAATACCGCAGGTATCCTAGGGGTGATGGGAAAAGAGCGAGTACAGTGTGTTGGAATCACCTCTTTCTGCTGCCAGCCGTCTTCATAGAGATATGAGCGGACGGGTGGTGAGAGAAGAGATTGATACACTGATAGAAAAATAGCAAGATGTAGTGAGGACACTTCTGTAAGTGGTGTTAGGTCAGTCCTGATAACTGTGTATTGCAGGACCAAAATTCGCCACCAGAAAGTCTCTCTTACATGGAAAAAAACAAAAGAGATGTAAAATAAGCAATAGGTGATGAATCTGAGAACATGTGTGATATTGGTAAGCGCAGTAATTAGTTTATATAAAGATGTATATACTGTGAAGGGATTGACTAGTCATTAATACACATTTATAAGAGATGATGAATGACTGTATTCAAATGAATCACAAAATCCTCTAATACAATTCAGAAAGTTCCACACAGATAGTGGGTATGTCTGGTGGACACCTGCACTACCAATAATTCATATCAATTGTCTATTAGTGCACAATCAAAATAATATCATACCTGGCATAGTGAAATTGTATACATGGGTGACTAGCGCCAAATATATATCTGCCAAAGTGATACCTGACATAGAAAAATTTATTTCAATAGGTGGCTAGCGCAACACTTATATCCGTATAAGGACCAATTCATTAAATTTAGACAATCTGGGTGGGTCTATGTATATAGATGCGGGGTAGCCAAGTATTGGAGGGTAAAGAGAAACAGCAGTACTAGTAGCCAAGAGAGATCACTGAGAACCCGTCTTCAATGAGCGGACGGGAAATATGAGTGACCGACTTGGCGTGCTGCTGGAGAAAAGATAAGAAGAAAGGCGCGGGGACAACGCTGTCAGCGGTGTTAGGTCTGTCCTGATGCAGGAGGCAGCGCAGGACAGAGATGCGCCGCCAGCGTGTCACACTCACCCAGAGAAGGAAGCGAGGACCGGACGGAGCCTGCGGCGGCTACGGGAGGCTGGAGCTGTGTTTAAGGCTAGCAGTTCCCCATGCGTCTAGGGAGCTGTGATAACCTAAACAGCGTCAGAACGCGTTTCACCACGTGGGCTTGATCACCTGAAGCCTAACGTGGTGTGCGCGCTGTCCGGTATAAATGTGCGGCTGATTAACGATCAGCTGCAGCTGTGTCTGAATAACACTCTGTTTGACGGCTATTTCTCACTATGTCGATTAAAACAGAGTGTATTGGTGGTATGTGAGGACATTAAAAGATGCACGAAGGACTACATATAAGAGGTATACTGATTGAGGGTTTGATATAAGCGGTTGGAACATTAATAATTAAGAAAAAATGACACAGTTGAAAAATATTGTAAACGTAAGGGTACACAATATTTATGAAAATATAAAGGTATTAGAGATGTAGAGATAAAGATGAAATTAGGTACTGCGAAAGATATAATGTACTGACGTGCCACACTAGTTATCTGTGGAATTAGCGCAGTCTAATAACTTGAAAAAATGGTATGAGTGAAAACCATTGTAACGCTGGAGAAAAATTATTATAGTTATTATTGGATACATAATGGTGGGTTGAAGAAATGCATACATACAAGATTGTACCGTAGTTGACAAAATAAATTAAAAATTAAAAAAGGGTACATACGAGAGTAAGGGATATATATGAGTGACAAATATATAGGAATATATATTGCCAGATAGACTATTAGTGATATATAAAAAAGATTTATTTGAAAAAATATTAAACAGAGAAACTGAAAGAATAAAATGAGAGATGTGTGACAAAGAATTAATTAACATGATGATGTACTAATATTAGTAACAAAATATAAGAACATTAGTTGTCACAACGTAATATAACTGTTTATTGGCAACCCCTTTTCTCCGTCCTGTGCAGGATATCACCCGACTTTGTTCCGACTAATATCAGGCACCATGGGTAAGAGTTCTCTCTGCTATTTATGACAGATAGGACACCCCAGTAGCTGATCTTTGTCTCATACAGCTATGTGGCCTCTGTGATATATCGTAGAGACAGCACCAGTGAATTTACAGTCAGAGACGGCACACATGTGAATTTATTTATTTATGCCACAAGAGTGGAGTCATCAGAGGTCAGCTGACCCAGCTCCCTTGGCAGCCTAATACTACTGTTCGCCGTGGACATTCTAGACCCACGGCTCGAACTGAGGCATCCACACACCGTGAATCACTACACATTACTCATTACAAGTGTACAGCCACACCTGCCTGCCACCTTTGTTTTAATAAAAGTGTGTTTTCCTACCCTTGTACGTTATACATGTCTTTTAACTAATTTTCGCAGCCTTTTAAAGGTATAATAATAAAAGTTAATTTTTATTGTATGATTTACTCTCTGTGGTGCACCCACAAAAGGACACTCTTTTTTTCTTCGTATTCTATATCTCCTATGTGACCAGTTGTGAATGCATTTGCAGCCATGCGCAGGGGTAGAGGGTACCTGATGGCTGGGTTCTGAACATTCACAGGTCTGAATCAGGCCCATCATGTTGTATTGTCCCGTGTCCATTCCTTGTGATATATCACTAGTGGCACTGCAAATGTCAGAATAAATACTGTTTCCATATCCATAGAATTATTACTGTTTGCAAATTTGACGCATGATTAAAGCACAAACTACAGTTTAACTTATACATAAGGCGTACAATAAATACAAATTGGTATTATAACAAAGCCAAGAAAAGCAAGTGCACTGGTCAGTTTTATCTATCGGCTTATGTGGTGTTTCAGCAAATCAATAGAACATGTTTGAGGAGTCTCTTTTGGAGAAAGCTTTTGTACAGGTATAATACAGCACCATTTTATTACAGGTTTTTAAAGGGAGAATGTGCTCTATTATTAAGTAATCACAGGAAAGAGACTGTATTTGCCAAAGAAAATACATTTACTGAATCAATGTTTTCATCACGGAACATGGCTGACTATGTTCTAAAACCAGGCACTTGTTGCTGTCAGGCAGAGCGTTTAAGAACGTCATGCACTATAATGAATCACCGGACCTTTGTGCAGTGCAATCAAGTTTACTCCGCTTGGCACTGATGCATTTATTTGTATTTTAATCGTTATTTTGCAATACATTTTCCCAGTAATACTCAGAGATTAAAAATACATAGTAGGAACATTAGTTATTTTTAAATACAGTATGTGCAGCATCTAAAATATGTGAAAACCAGCAGTAAATGACACAGTGACCTGATTCAGTGTCGCATCGTTGCCAGTGTTCAAAGTGAGGTTTTGCTATTTTGTCTGCATGAAATTCCCTAAGAAATGTCTTGGAAATATTATGGACGTTTTGCGTGGTTACTGTGAGTGGCCGGTGTCTTAGCACATGCGCAAAGATGGTCCAGCTTATTGGTGTATTTGGCCTTAAGGCTGGGGCAAGTTTCCATGGCACATCTAAAAATGCATTCATTTATATTGGAGCACCTACCGACACTGAAAGTCGGTGTTGCAGTCCCTGTATGTATGTACACATGCAAAAGACTTATAAGTGGCATCTGAATAAAGGATCTTATGCTGGTTGACTAGCAAGGCAGCAAACTGCAATTCCCCCAGACGACGCCCGCCACCCACACGGCCAATCACCCTCCCCTCCCCCTCACACGCTGCGTTCAACCGCAGGGCTGTGAATGGATGATTTGCATAATCATCCGTTCCCAGCCTTGGGTGCGGGGGACAAATCAGTCAGTGCTTGCAGATCTGAGACACCCCTGTGGTGTTCATTGGGGCAGTACAGCTGGTGTAATGGTTAGCATTACTGCCTCTCAGCACTGAGGTCATGGGTTAGATTCCAACCATGGCCCTAACTGTGCAGAGTTTGCATATTCTCAACATGCTTGTGTGGGTTTCCTCTGGGTACTCCGGTTTCCTCCCACAATCCAAAAATATACTGGTAGGCTAATTGGCTCCCTACAAAATTATCCTTAGAATGAATGTGTGCGTATGTATATGTAATAGGGAATGTAGATTGTAAGCTCCACTGGGGCAGGGACTGATGTGAATGTTCAAATATTCTCTGTAAAGCACTGCGGAATATGTGTGCGCTATATAAGAAACTGTTGATAAATAAAATAAGGTCTACAGGGTCTGAAGGTCATCACAAGCATTAGATCGACAATGGGAAGGTCGACAGCTAATAGTTCGACGTGAGTTTTTCATGTTTTTTGTCCTGAATGACGAAACAGTCGACATGGACACCATCTAAGTGTACTGCGTACTCTTGCAATGATTTGGGCACGGTGCTTTGCTACACTTGGCACACTATTTTATTCTCCCACCATGCCGTAGTGTGTGGTAGGTCATGAAATACCACTTGTCGACACATGTCTGCTCAAAAAAAGAACAACTCATGTCAACCTTTTTCACTGTCGACCTTCTTATTGTCAACCTAATGCTTGTGTCGACATTCAGACCCTGTTGACCTTACTCATGTCGACCTATTTTAGGTGTCAACCTCCAGTGGTCATCCCAATACATGTCAACCTTACTAGGGTCGACTAAATGACCATATACCCTGCAAAGATGTCTCCACTTCCTACACTTCATTACATAATCCTCATTACCAAACAGTGCAAATCCACATTCATCCACATCATTTCACAATTAAGTATTCAATTTATCTATACTATTTTTCCAATTCACAAACTTTCTCTCTTCAGCATTGTGTCTCTCCATATACCATCCTGTCTGTCCTTCTTCCCACTGTGTAACCATGAACTTCAATTGCTCATGAACTAATTAACTCACTTGCTTATGCACAAAAGTATACCAAAATGTCACATCTACAAATCAGTCATACGGATCCCCATACCTGGGTGTGGACCAGCTCATAGACAACATCAAGGTCAACAACCAATGGGTTAAAAGGTCAACAAGCACAAGATTGACTCTGCAAAAAAGGTTGAGATGAGAAAAAGGGTGATACCTGAAAAGGTACTGTAAACATACAATTTTCATGTTTTTTGGTGTCAATGTCGGCACCTGAGCACATGTGCTCCCACTTAGTGTGGCAATCCCCTCTCCAAGCTTCAGGCACACATACTCATGCCCAGTCTATATGGATGTGTAAACACCTGAGAAGGGTTACCTTAAGGGATGCAGGGAGGGTCGTGTTTCTCCGATCTCGCGGATCCTAGTCTGGAGTCTTCTCGTGATGCAGGATGGTGATACAGACCAGTTGACACAAAAACAACGTTAACCTTTTATTACTGGGACGGCCACTAGCAACGCCGACCTTCCCTTACGCACAAAAGTGACAGTAGTTCAACAGTATCACAATACTATAAGTGCAATGCAATTTGCAGTAAACATATACCTCAACAATGAATTCAACCGTCTACGTGCAAACGTAACATACGATAACAAGACAATAGAGTTACTGGTAACCCTGGGCCATTCGATATTCGTGGTATCACTGCGGTTGGGAAGGACTGCTTCTTACTGAGTCAGGCCCGACATACTGCAGACCGGCTCGATGCACTGTTTACACTTGGGAGCAGCAATACCACCGAATACGAATGAGCGTCGCCACACACTATATTACACTAAACAGGCCTTTTCAACATTAAGAATAACATCACAATGTTACTAAATCTAAGTACCCGGGTACACTCTGCCGGTTAAGCCGGTAAATCCCACAAAGGGCCCGTGCACAGGGCTTGAGTCCAGGGACGAAATCACTCAGTAACTAGGGTTAGTCCCACTCTCTCTTTTGCATGAGGACCGTGTTTCCACCCTCTGTCCACCGGGTGGCACTGTTACTCTATCACTGTAATCCCATCCACTAGGAAAACTCCTGGTGTATTGTCTCCCACTAAACAGGGCAATGCAGAATTAAACCTCAGGGGTGACTTCCATCAGTGGTCCTGGGAAATGAGAAAGGCCTGGGGAAAAGGGCCTCAAGGGATAGGACTTAGAGTACCTGGTGTAGGATGCCAGCTCCGGCTGGGGATAGATGGGTTCTTTCTGGTGCTGTGTACCCTCCAGGGAATGCTAGTGCGGGTGCCTCAGCGTTGCCGCACTCAGCTACACAGGGCTGCTGGCTGTACTAGGTGTCGGGCAGGCAGCCTAACAGGGTGTGCTAGGTGGGGGCAGTGTTCAGTAGTGTACCTGTAGCTGCTGCTGGTGCTGGTTCCGACCAGTCTCTGCCTCCTGTCTTCTCTGGTGTCCAGACTCTGCTGTCTGCTGGGCCTTGAGCTGCTGTATTCTCTTGGACTGTGCACGCTGCCCGTCTGGCTCCTTCTCTTACAGGCTGGGCTGTCATTCATTGCTGGAGATCCCTGCTGCTCAAGCGTCTGGCAGGTCAGGGGTCACAGATGCCATGCTGCTGTACTCCTCTCTCTCTCTATACAGGAGTTCTCCACAGTGTCACTCAGCTGCAGGAGAAGTCTCCTCTTCATGTGCTCTGCCTTTCCTCCTTTCTCACACTGCTGGCTCAGGTCACCTCTGACCTCTCTCTTCCTGTCACACTCCAGCCTGCCTGGGTTTAACTCTTTAGGGCTGAGCTTTGCCTGGTGCTGAGGTATATTAACCCCTGGTTAACTGGAATACACGGCACCTATTATTCCACAGTTATGGGGTGTTACATCCGCCCATACTTTATAATGTGAGTGTCCTCGCGCACACCAACACAAACACAAGTTTTGAGCTGTGATAACTTTCTGGAACCACTGAGTCCGTTCCTTGAATCAAGGTATAATTTACAAACAGATACAACATTACCAAGGTAAACAGTATCGGCAACATTGTCGACGGATGAACAATGGTGCAAAACATTTAATAACATTTATATAAGTATGACTATGCTCTATACCACAACAGTGGCACCCCTGGTGGGAGGAATGTTGACCACCCCCCATTCGGTGACAGCTCCACTGTACTCTGCAACATGTTGAGGATGAGATTCTGGCCGTCATTATCGCTCACTTTGCTGCTTGACTTGAGGGGCAACTGGATTCGATTGGGGTGTGACTTATGATGGTTGCGATGGATCCGCTGCTGTCGGGTTCCATCTGGATCTCCCATCTGGTAGCTCCCGGTTGTCGACGTAGGCCTCTTAGTGTCCATATAAGGGTGGGTTTTCCATTTGGAGTGTACTTCGCCTCGTGATGGGTCCTCTTTCATCAGCTCGTCCTGCACTCGGGCATGAGAGTACCGCTGGCTAATTACATACGGCCCTTCCTTTGTGTGTCTTGCCACGCTTGCTGTTTTCTTGGAGTGCATACTATTCCCCCGAGGTTGGTCTTGGGGATGGCTGCAGCGAAGTGGGTGGCTCCCATACCACTTTTTTCTTGCCGCGTATCTGTTTCCTTGAACAGGAGTACCACCAGGGCCAGTGACGTTCACTGCTTGAAGGCCCTTCTCACCTCTGACGACGTCAAATTCTACCATCTCTCCAGCCCTCAGGCTTCTGTATAATTTCCTTGGGTCACTCTTCTGGATGGCGGTGTAGTGGACGAAGATTTCTCGCTTTGGGTCAATACACTCAACGAACCCATATCCACGTTGGACGTGGAACCAGATAACTTTCCCTCGACTTTTCATGCAAACCTGAGGGTCACGGTCTAACCTGGCAGATAATTCCCTACACTTATATGGCTCTGTCTGCCATAGTAGGTCTGCCCGTCTTCACCTGGACCTACTCTTCCTGTACTCCCCGAGGTTCGGCCCTCCCCCTCGGGGTATTGGAGTTTAAATGGTCGGATGAGGGACAGTTTCTCTCGATGTGCCCGGCTTCCTGACAGCGTCGACAGATGGGCCGGCCCTGATGGTCAAATTGATCGGTCACCCGCCTCCCGTATTCTCGAGGCGGGTCCCATCGACTCCGGCTCGACTGTTGCCTCTCCGTCCTCCATCTGGTCCCTCCGCTGTTCGGCGCGGCTTGCCAGGCTAGCTGGTGTAGGTCCCGCTGCATCGCAGCCATTCCGATGGTCAGGTCTTCCACCTGATGTTGGAGGGATTGGTCCGAGTTTCCCGTTGGCTGCTGGACACTCTGAGTGGACCGGTCCTTTGGCCGTGCGACTTGTTCGTAGCTCGTAGCTATGGGGCCTCGAGACCCCGTCATTTCCGGATACTCCACCTTGGGTTCGGAGTGGTTCCCAATGGTTAAAATGGCGGTGTGCTTAAAGTCCGCAAAGGGTTTACCCGGCATTTGCATCTTCAGGATTCGCAACTGGGTCTTGATGTTGGGGTTCGACGCTCCCTCCACGAACTGGATAGTGAGCGTCTCGTCGCCATTACGAATCTCATCTTTATCAGCCGCTTGGATGAGCTTCAGGGTCTTCTGTAGACTCAGGGCGAAATCCCGGAGGGTTTCGCCTGGCCGCTGTTTCCGACCGTAGAGTTGCATCTTCAACTCTGGGAGGGTGGCGGTCTCGAAGATCGTGGCCAGCCGATTCAAGATCTGGTCGGTGTCCGTCTTTTGGTTGTCCGCCCACGATTCGACCTCACTGAGGGCCGAGCCCGTGAGTTGGCCGATTAGAATTTGTACCATCTGTTCTTCGCTCGGGGTGTAGAGCTGGGACATGGACTTCAGTTGATTCTTAAATGCCGTGAATGTGGCGCCCTTGTTGGGGTCCCCACTGTAGGTCAGCATCCATGGGGCCCCAAAGTAGTAGGGTAGTGTGATGGGAGCATGAGGTGTCGCTGCTGGGGCAGGTACTACCACTGGGGCTACAACCTGTTGGTCAGCGTTGGGGGGCACAGCGGGTGCCTGCCCACCCCCGACCTGTACTGCGTCCATCCTGGTATCGGATTATACTCCACGTCGACTAGATCCTGTTCGTGACGCCAGAGAACTGTAAACACCTGAGAAGGGTTACCTTAAGGGATGCAGGGAGGGTCGTGTTTCTCCGATCTCGCGGATCCTAGTCTGGAGTCTTCTCGTGATGCAGGATGGTGATACAGACCAGTTGACACAAAAACAACGTTAACCTTTTATTACTGGGACGGCCACTAGCAACGCCGACCTTCCCTTACGCACAAAAGTGACAGTAGTTCAACAGTATCACAATACTATAAGTGCAATGCAATTTGCAGTAAACATATACCTCAACAATGAATTCAACCGTCTACGTGCAAACGTAACATACGATAACAAGACAATAGAGTTACCGGTAACCCTGGGTCATTCGATATTCGTGGTATCACTGCGGTTGGGAAGGACTGCTTCTTACTGAGTCAGGCCCGACATACTGCAGACCGGCTCGATGCACTGTTTACACTTGGGAGCAGCAATACCACCGAATACGAATGAGCGTCGCCACACACTATATTACACTAAACAGGCCTTTTCAACATTAAGAATAACATCACAATGTTACTAAATCTAAGTACCCGGGTACACTCTGCCGGTTAAGCCGGTAAATCCCACAAAGGGCCCGTGCACAGGGCTTGAGTCCAGGGACGAAATCACTCAGTAACTAGGGTTAGTCCCACTCTCTCTTTTGCATGAGGACCGTGTTTCCACCCTCTGTCCACCGGGTGGCACTGTTACTCTATCACTGTAATCCCATCCACTAGGAAAACTCCTGGTGTATTGTCTCCCACTAAACAGGGCAATGCAGAATTAAACCTCAGGGGTGACTTCCATCAGTGGTCCTGGGAAATGAGAAAGGCCTGGGGAAAAGGGCCTCAAGGGATAGGACTTAGAGTACCTGGTGTAGGATGCCAGCTCCGGCTGGGGATAGATGGGTTCTTTCTGGTGCTGTGTACCCTCCAGGGAATGCTAGTGCGGGCGCCTCAGTGTTGCCGCACTCAGCTACACAGGGCTGCTGGCTGTACTAGGTGTCGGGCAGGCAGCCTAACAGGGTGTGCTAGGTGGGGGCAGTGTTCAGTAGTGTACCTGTAGCTGCTGCTGGTGCTGGTTCCGACCAGTCTCTGCCTCCTGTCTTCTCTGGTGTCCAGACTCTGCTGTCTGCTGGGCCTTGAGCTGCTGTATTCTCTTGGACTGTGCACGCTGCCCGTCTGGCTCCTTCTCTTACAGGCTGGGCTGTCATTCATTGCTGGAGATCCCTGCTGCTCAAGCGTCTGGCAGGTCAGGGGTCACAGATGCCATGCTGCTGTACTCCTCTCTCTCTCTATACAGGAGTTCTCCACAGTGTCACTCAGCTGCAGGAGAAGTCTCCTCTTCATGTGCTCTGCCTTTCCTCCTTTCTCACACTGCTGGCTCAGGTCACCTCTGACCTCTCTCTTCCTGTCACACTCCAGCCTGCCTGGGTTTAACTCTTTAGGGCTGAGCTAACACCCTGGTGCTGAGGTATATTAACCCCTGGTTAACTGGAATACACGGCACCTATTATTCCACAGTTATGGGGTGTTACAGATGGTAAAGTATGAAAAGTCCCCAAAATTTTACAAGATCAAAAACTCACATTGACCTTTTCCTGTGTTGACATTTGCCATGTCGACTTATTACTCAACCCAGGTTTTCCTCATTGTGGGCCAGATGCACTAAGCTTCAAAAGTGATAAAATGGAGCGCGATAAACAGCCAGCCACTCAGCTCCTACCTACCATGTCACAGACTGTGTTTGAAAAATGACAGGTAGGAGCTGATTAGTCGGTTGTTTATCACTTTTGAAGCTAAGGGGGTTATTCTGGTTGATTCGCAAGGCTGCAAATTCGCAGCCTTGCGAGTCCACCAAACCCCTCCCGGCGAATGAACGCCCACCCGCCCCCTTTCCCCCCTTGCAGTGTGGGTTCGCCCGCACAGGCTGCGAATGGATGTTTAGCATAAACATCCATTCGTATGCCTCAGGTAACCGCCCACATCTTTCGATGGTCTGCAACCATCGAAATATGTGGAAGGTACACGCATATAAAAGTGACTTTTAAGTCACTTACATATGCCTGCATGCTGGCACGGATATGGGCGGGCAGCTGACATCCAGTGATGTCAGCTGCCGGCCCCCCGCACCTGCGTCACCGCCTCATTACCATGAGAACGCCCAGCATTCTCATGGCAACTCCCATGGAACGCTGGGGGGTTCCCATATGGTAATGGGGCAGCCCAGCACCCCCCGCCCTTCTCTGCCCCCTGCACGCCATCATGGGTGCGTGCACCCGGCAATCCAAAAGTTTGCCGTGGGTGCACACACCCTACGTCTGCACATGCGCAGAAACGCGCCTGCGCAGACGCGCACCATCGGTCCTCCGTCCGAATGCACAGAGGACCAAATGGTTTTGAATAACCCCCTAAGTGCATCTGACCACGTAGCTGTTGATAGTTTACTCACTTTTTCCAGACCAAAATGTCCCATACATCTTACTTCCAATACACACTCATTTCTGAGATTTCTGGAACATGAAAATCTGCATGCAACAAATGTTCATCCATAAATTAGCTATTCATTTAAAAGTATTTCAGCAATTTAAAAAAAAATATTGTCATGCATATTTTCATGAACAACCATAATCCCACAAAAATAGGCAGATCCCCATTTTCATGGGGAAATTTTAAAATATAAAATTTGAGCATGCTCTTATGCCAGCACCAGGCAGACAAATAGGATGCCACCCAACTTTCTGAATTAGGCAGGATATGTACTTTGTAAGGGCACTTTCCCTCTCATACGAACAGTCAACACATACAGTAAGTCTTGCTAATAAATTGGGAGTATGTTCCAGCTCAATGTTGTAAGCGAGTACATACTTATCACAAGCTGCTAAAAATATTTAAGGGTTTTGTAAGAATGAGGAGCAGAGGTGGGAAGATTTTCCACAAGTCAACCTAGACGTATGCCTGGGGCCCAGCAAAGATAAAGATATCCTGGCCATCCAAAATGTTCTCAGAGGAGCAGTGTGCAACTACCGCATGACATCATGATATCACATGGATCTGCCTGCAATCCCCAGTCTCTTTAATGTTCTTTGATAGGATAATTTATTTTACTTTAAATATGACACAAGTAGGAACCTGTTTGTGAAAGACATGGGGCCTGTTTAAGATATGTACACAATACTGATAGTCCTGAAACTGAGAACTGGCCGGCAGACTACAGTATGCATGCGCCAAGGTACTCTAGTGATGCCACCTCCAATTAGGAACAGAAATATAGTGCTACTGTATGGATTGAGGGAGGAGGGCCCCAAACCAGTATCTTATATAGGGCCCCAAGAGGTCTAAATCTATCTCTAAAGAGGAGGTGAGATGGGAGTGGTCTAGTACTTCAGAACACTAGGCACCCAGCGGTGGCTCCTACCACAATGTCTGCGATGCCGCCCCCCTACGCTGATGCCACTGCTGCCGTCCCCGCCATGGTCACGGGACAGGTGCATGTGCAGTAGCGTCTGTGGTACTGTGCATGTGCTGGCCCCCAGCTTCTATGGGCTGCTTCGCCAGAAGCCCTTAGAAGCTAAATCATGGTCCCGGCACCTGCACACTTCAGATGACAGGCATCAGTGCATGCACAGTGTTGGCCATGGTACTGCACATGCGCACAACCCAGATTCTATGGGTTGCAGCGTAGCAGCCCATAGAGGCATCCTGGAGGGAGAGAACATTTCCCAATGGGCCTTGGGTAACTGGCAGTTCAGACTTCCAATAGGAAGTCACAGCCAGTCATAGTGAAGCCCGTGCAGTTTTACAGACTGCATCTGGCTTCACTTATCCAGGGCACAGTGGTGAATTTCACTTGGGAGGCTGCAGCCCATAGGTAAAAACCATCACTGCTAGGTACCCATCCCACAGAAGGCAATTCAAGTTATCTGTACAGGATCTCAGCAGACTAATGATGGGAGGTATGAAACAGGAGCATTTGTGGAAATGGAATGCACATTCACCTACAGTACTGTGTTGTTATTAAATTGTGTGTTTCTTTAATTTTGGGTCACACATAGAGGTCCTGTTATGTCAAAGCCAGTTATACAAGTTATGAAAAAAGAGAGTACCAGTAACTACTAGATTTACTCTACAATGATGTAGCTGGTCACAGTTGTAATTTTCATCAGTTGTGTAAAAAGTAATAAAAAGGTAAATTACAGAACATTTAAAATCTTACCTTATTTCCTCCACATTATGACTTCAATTATTTAATGAAAATACAGCATGAATAGCTAATTAAAAGCCATTGAAGTAGACAATACATCTGTCCATTAATAGGCTATGTAATACATTGTGAATTAAGTATCCCTCAGACATGCCAGTGTCCTTGTTTTTAGCAAGATACATAAAATAGAGTCAATTTTATAATTAACATGGCCATGTGCTGTATGTGTCCCAGACATTCTTGAATTCCATTTATTTGTAGCGAGCAGTTGCATCAGCTTTATGGCTTTTTTTCTCACATTGTATTACAAAGACAGAAGAATGTTCTATTATACTACATGAGGGGAAGATTTTATTTTATAAACCTGAGATGCCATTAAACAGAACAAGCATTGCTGGATATCAGATATGGCTGCTTGCATTCGAAGTGAGCATTTATATAGCCTTTTACGGTTTTAATCTCATTTCAAGTTTTTCTATATGTGTTTTTGGTGATATTAATAATAATAATAAAAACAAGTTGTATGCATTTCAGCAAGATTAACACACTGGCTTAAATATACACAGGTGGGGCCATGGAATTGAACCGATGACCTCAGTGCTGTGAGGAAGCAATGCTTACATCTTCTATACTGTCACCCACAAACATTAAACACCCTGGGGGATATACAATTCCTCACATAGCTCATATCACCACCTCACACAGCTCTCTCCTTCTCACACAGACCAACCCTCATACACACACACACACACACACACAACTCAGCCTCTTCCCACCTCATCAGATCCCCCTAACATCTCCCCCTCCCCGTGCATAGCTTTCCCCTTCCTACACATACCCACCCCCACACAAAGCTAAGCCTATCCAAACTCATTCAGATCCCCACAAATAGGCCCCTATACAGCTATTCCCCACTTACTCAGATTCCCCGATATATAGCTCTACTCATCTAAAACAGATCCTCCACAGAGCTCTATTCCCCCCCCCCCCCCACCCCACCCCCTCAAAATCACACAACATTTTACCCTCACATGGATCTTACACACACAATTTTCTCCTAGCGGAGGCCTACTGTAACTAATAGGTCTCTAACCATGATAGGTTCCCAATGGCATGCTGCAATGATTTTACCTCACATCTCTTTGCAATGTTGTTTTGCAGAGAGCACAGTGCCATCCTGATTTTGCAACTTCTAGGATCATTCTACAGGCAAAACTTGGCAAGGGCCCTTGTAATGCTACACCTTCTAAACACTGACCTTGAACTATTTGCTAAGATTTTACCCAATAGACTGAATTGCTGACTTCTCAAGTTAACTCAGATCAGGTGGGCTTTATCCCTAACTATCAGGCCTTGGACAACACCAGCAACACAATAAATGTGATACATTTGATGTTAAAATTCCCTCTGTTGTTCTAGCCTTAGGAACTGAAAAAGTGTTTGATCGCTTTTCAAAGCCCATTATATTCTACCCCTTATCATCAATCAGACTTCACATGAATTTTTATGTTTAGCCAAATAAGGCTGTTTTCTCTCATCCCTCATAATTGGTTGTGACAAATGGTCTGCAATATTCACACTGTATTTGGAAATTGAACCAGACAAGGATGTCCCCTTTATCCGCTCATTTTGCGGTTTGCATTGAGCTACTGGCAGACAGGATTAGGGATAATCGGGACATCGCTTTAGGTGGAAGACAGTATAAGCTTTCTTTATTTGCTGATGATTTTCTTTTACTTTGTCTAATTCTTTAGTGAATTAGTCTTCAACTCCAGAGGCACTGACTTGCTGAGGGCATGAATTTTATATTTATATTTTTCGACCATTTTGGTATCGGTAATTTGGGAAAACACACCCAAGGGCAGTACAATAGTCTAAATAACCACTAAAAATTGCAACACATTAAAAAACATACCAGGGGATTGCCTGTCTCATTAATAAAGTAATCAAGCCTCATTGTGCAAAACAAGGTAGAGCTTGACTGCACAACGTGAACCCTCTTTATCTCACCAAACATTGGAAAAGCCATGCAGTAAATACATCACAATCTTACAAAACAATATGGAGGCTGCCTTTCACAAGGTTCTGGTCCCAGTGGTTTCAATTTTAATCCATATCCACACCCAGACACCTACCACCGCTGTAGTGCAGTAATGGTTCAGTGTTTTTGTCACTCCCTTGTGCTCCCCCTCAACCTCTTAAACCCCCTCCCCTAGACACACACACCCAATCCAGTCTGCAGACCCTTAAAGTCTGCAGACCCTTAATATACATATATAATATAAGTTTGTTATATGTATTTCTTATTTATAAGTTTGTCTTTAATTGCTATGTTTTAGTTCATTCTTTATATCTTATTATTTATTACCCGTTATTTATATAGTGCACACATACATATTCCCCAATGCTTTACAGAGATTATTTGCACATTCACATCATTCCCTGCTTCATTGGGGTTAACAATCTATATTACATACTACATGTACAGTACACACACACACGTTCATTCTAGGCTTAATTTTGTTGGAAGCCAATTAACCTACCAGTATATATTTGGATTGTGGTAGGAAACCAGAGTACCCAAAGTAAACCCACGCAAGCACAGGGAGAATATACAAACTCTGCACAGTTAGGGCCATGGTGGGAATCGAACCCATGACCTCAGCACTGTGCGGTAGTTATGCTAACCATTACACCATCCATGCTGCACAATGTTCTTTTTCTGTATTTGTTACCTGTGCTGGCACTTGGATTGTTTATACTGCTTTAGTTTTAGTTTTTTATAAATGGTAATTCCAGGTCCCCATCTTTGCTTTTCATGTCTTAGACAAACTGCATGCACCTAGGTTTTGGTGTCCAGACCTAATGATTGGATCACAAATGGCTTCACGCTCAGATGATAAGCAAACGTGATCACGCAGTCATTGTCTCTTCGGAAGCCTCTAAGAAATTCAAGCAAGCCTTCAGAAGTGAGAACAACTCACAGTACCTCTGAAAATTAAGAGGCAGGGTTCATGCATGATGTGTTCTAGCTATTTGTTAATCTGTTCTGTGCTTTATTTAATACAGAAATGGAATAATCCAAATGGATTTCTAGCGCCATTGTGATAATGATCACAGCATCTCCAATTATGAAAATTGTATGTTTAAAAAAAATCATGTTAAAGCAGGTTACAGGTTAATTATAAAGGCTGATTCCATTTTCAATGCATTAATACGTCTGCATACATTTTGCATTGTGTTATTATTTTTTTGTTGTTTCCTTATTTCTGTCTTGCTTTTTCTCTGCCGAAGACAAATTGTAGTTTAGCATTTGGCTTCATATATCTGCATATGTTTCCACTTCTTTCAATAGACAAAATTGCTTGATTTTATCACTCTATTTTTGGAATAATAAGACCTATTCTTCGTGATTATGTGCAGGAAGCTTCATGCGGTGCTGTCAGTTGCTGCACAGAATTAATGGGAATAGCAGTTCCCAAGTTGCAGCCAAGAGCCAGATCTTGCCCTCCACTTCCCCGTCTGAAAAGACAGTCCTGCCCCTCATTGTAAACAGCAATAAAATTGCATACCTGTTCATCGGGAAGAAATGGTCAATTAGCTGCACCTCCTGGGTTATTCTGGCAGCACTGAACTCTGTTAATAAGGTCAGTAATGGAGCACAGGAGGTTATACAGCTTTCGGGGAAATGTTCAATTTACACACAGGCATATGCAGCTGCCCTCCCACATAATGCACACACAATTTACTGTATGAGAGCTGCTGTCCAAGATCTGCTCTGTTGTACAAAGGTTTGACATTGCTCCTGTTCTAATCTTCTTGTTCTAATGCTTGAATAATGACAAATATAATTATTTCTCAGGGCATTTTAAGGGTGATTTTCAACACAGCGGATCTGCAGAAGCATAATTGTTGAAGCTGAAGATATTGCGGTATCCATTTATTTAACACCCTTTTGGTCTTTTTAATATCTTTTATAAATATGCATTCAGAAACACAACTAAAATAATATCGATATTACTGTAGCTGTTCAACAGGATGAATAAGTTAAACATGTATTAAATTGTCTTACCTAGATCATACTCGCCTATCCTCCAGAAAAGGTTGGGAGGCTCACAAAAATCCAGTGGCCCTACTAGTCCCCAGAAAGTTGCCCCCAATATTCCCTCTCCTCATCTTCCTCCCTTAACTGGTAAAATACCAGCAACCCACAGTTCTACTGAGATGCGGTTGTGCTAAAAATGTTCAAATCGTGTCATTTCGCATCATTGTTGCCCCGCCTTGTATACCTGCAAATACTATAATGATGGTGGGAGTTAATTATGTCAGGCTCCGCCCTTGCCCCTGGAAGTGTTGATGAGCATCTACTCTTTGGGCTTCTCCCAGAAAGAAGAATAAAAATGTAGGCAATCATGACCTACTGTAGATACAGTACATACACACACACAAACACCAACCCATTTGTATTGATTTATACTCATTTAAAAAACATACTGAACAATGTCTTTTTACTGATATATTCTCTGTTATACCCATTTTACTGCAAAAATCAAAATTGACAATTCAATCTTAATCATGCTCTCTGCAGTATTTGATATTATGGACTAGGGGTGTGCACCGGGCATTTTCCATGCTTTGTGTTTTGGTTTTGGATCTGGAACTCCCGTCGTCTTTTGGATCTGGATTCATTTTGGCAAAACCACACTTTCCGGTTTTTGTTTTGGATATATATATATATTTTTTTAAAAAGCATAAAAACAGATAAAATCACAGAATTTAGGTTTTTTTTTTGTTCCTACGCTATTATAAACTTCAATAACATTAATTTCCACCCATTTCCAGTCTATTCTGAACACCTCACACCTCCCAATATTCTTTTTAGGCCAATAGGTTGCACCCAGGTAGATGGATGACTATGCAAAGGGACACAAATGGGTGGCACAAACACTGAACTGATATGGCACACTTCGTAGCACCCCTGGACTGATATGGCACACTTACCAGCATCCTTGACTGATCTGACACACTTAGCATCACCCCTGGACTGATATGGCACATTTAGCATCACCCCTGGACTGAAATAGCACACGTAGCATCACCCCTGGATTGATACAGAACATGTAGCATCGCCCTTGGACTGATACGGCACACTTAGCATCACCCCTGGACTGATAAAGCACATTTGGCAGAACCTCATAAATAATAGGGATGAGCACCGGCCACTTTTGCATTTTGGGTTTTGAGTTCTGAATATCTTCAGGTTTTGGGTTTTAATAGGTTTTGCCAAAACACCCCCTAAACGTTTTGGGTTCTGATTTTTTTTTTTTTTTTTTAACCATAAAAACTGCTAAAATCGCAGAATTATTGTATTTTGTTTTTGCTCCTACACTATTATTAACCTCACTAACATTCATTTCCACTCATTTCCAGTCTATTCTGAACACCTCACAATATTGTTTTTAGGGCAAAAGGTTGCACCAAGGTAGCTGGATAACTATGCTAAACCACACAAGTGTGCGGCACAAACACGTGGCTCATCTAGGAGTGGCACTGCAGCGGCAGACAGGATGGCAGTTTGAAAAACTAAGCCGCTAAAAGACCCCTATCTGGCTTGATCGTGTTTACCACCAGCCGAGGAGCAGTGGGCGATTGGTGCAGCAATGCAATAGCCGCAAAGGGGTGGAACCTTCCGACCACAGGCGGCGACCAGCCGAGGAACAGTGGGCGATTGTTTTTATCAGTTTAATATCTAATAAGACCACTATCTGGCTTGATTGTGTTGTTTACACCAGCCGAGGATCAGTGGGCGATTCGGTAGCCTTCTGCAGGCAGTGGCAGAAACGCTCCTGTCACTTAGGCCATCTTCCGAGGGCATCTGGTTGTGTTATGCAGGGTGAGAGCAGCAGCGGCGAACTCTCGGAATAATATAGGGAATACCATCTGCATTACAGTGTCTGTGACACAGTCATGTATCAGTTATCTGTGATTAAGGTACAGTGCCTACATTAACGACACTGCAGAATGGCTTCCCGGAGACACCTTTAACACCCTATCTAAGGAGGTAGATGTACCAGCAGAGAGGTATTCTATGTACGGCAGTAGAATGGAATAGAACCTACTGACCAGACATAACCAGGCGACGACCAGCCGAGGAGCAGTGGGCAATTCGTGCAGCAATCAATGACTCTCAGCAGTGGGATTGGTCAGGTCTGTGATTATTATTTGAATACAAACAGTTGTATGCATTTATAGATAATTCCACTTATAACTGTTAAGAAAGCAAACAGTTATATGCGTTGAAAGTCAAGTCCCACATATGAAGGTGGGATTAATGAATGGTGATGGCTTGATCGTGTTTACCACCAGCCAAGGAGCAGTGGGTGATTCGTGCAGCAATCAATGACTCTCAGCATTGGGATTGGTCAGCTCTGTGATTATTACCACTTGAGCACAAACAGATGTATGTGATTAAAGACGAGTTCACTTATCTCACATATTAATGACTCTCAGCAGTGGGATTAATGAATGGTGATGCAAAATGGAATTGTCCTTGGGCCCTCCCACCCACCAAAATGTTGCGTAAATAGGACATGCACACTTTAACAAACCAAACATTTCAGCGACAGGGCCTACAAGACTGTGGCTGAAATGTTTGGTTTGTTTGGGCCCTCACACAAAAAAAAACAATTCATATCTCCCTGTTTAAACTCGCTCTACAGAGACAAGATGTTATCTTCACTCATCATCCTCCTCCTCCTCTATTTCCTTGCCCCCTTCAGTGTGTACTTCCTCATCCTCACAGATTATCAATTTGCCCCCGCTGGACTCCACAATCACAGGTCCCGTTATAATCTCTGGAGGCAATTCCTGGTCTTCATTGAATAATTGATCATTCATTTTTATAAACATCATCTTCTCCACATTTTGCGGAAGCAACCTTCTTTGCCGCTCACTGACCAGGTTCCCTGCTGCACTAAAAACTCTTTCAGAGTACACACTGGAGAGGGGACAACTCAAGTAAAATAGAGCCAGTTTGTACAGGTGTTTCCAAACTGCCTTTTTTTTCCTGCCAGTACAGGTAGAGACTGTCTGACATGTGTACTTGGATGCTGTCACCAAAGTAATCCTCCACCATTTTTTCAATGGTGACAGCATCCAATACAGCCACAGTAGACATGTCAGCAATCATTGCCAGGTCCTTTAGTCTGGACCAGATGTCCAAACTCCCACCTGCCGGCCCTGCATCCCCACCAGCGGGTTGTGTGGGATATCGCAGCGGTTTCCTCGCAGACACAGGTGTGGGAGAAAATGAAGGAGGAGCTGGGGACGTGTCACGGTCCCCTTCAGATGACAATCTCCTGACCAGCAGCACCTTTGTAGACTTATGTCCGCCGGAAACAGAGACACAACGTACGTTTTAAACTGAGGATCAAGCACAGTGGCCAGAATGTATTCCTCTGACTTTAACAAACTGACCACCCTTGTATCCTGGCAAAGCGTATGGAGGGCTTCATCCACAAGAGCGACATGCTTTGCAGAATCGCAACGCTTTAGCTCCTCCTTCACTTTCTCCAGCTGTTTCTGCAACAGCCTGATCAGGGGAATCGCCTGACTAATGCTGGCAGTGTCGGAACTGACTTCACGAGTGGCTAGTTCAAATGGCTGGAGAACCTTGCACAACACGGAAATCAGCCTCCACTGTACTTGAGTCAGGTGCAGCTCCTTTGCCTATGTTGTAGGTGGTCGTGTAGGCTTGAATGGCCTTTTGCTGCTCCTGCATCCTCTGCAGCATATAGAGGGTGGAGTTCCAGCGCGTCACCACCTCTTTTTTAAGCTGATGGCAGGGCAGGTTGAGGAGTTTTTGCTGTCGCTCCAGCCTTCGGCAGGCAGTGGCAGAATGCCAAAAGTGTCCGCAAATTATGCAGGCCACCGTAAGCATCTCCTGCACACTCCTGTCACTTCTGATGAAATGCTGCACCACCAAATACACACCACCAGAAAGATATACGGTAGTCAATTAATAATTACGCACCACCAGAAAGATATACGGTAGTCAATTAATAATTACGCACCACCAGAAAGATATACGGTAGTCAATTAATAATTACGCACCACCAGAAAGATATTGGAGGAGGCATAAACATTATTAGCATGTAATGAGCTAAGAACCCTCTATATTGTATCTTGTGATATCTCTTAATGCAAATGTAAAGCTTGCAAGCCAACTAAACTCCACCCGCACGAAGGTCTGCCCACACGCAGATTGCACCCGCATGAATGCGAATGGATGTTTTGCATAAAACATCCATTTGCATGCATTACCGACTATCAATGATTTGTACAGCACTCGCAGATCTAAGGCACTCTCTGGTGTCTTAGATCTACGGGATCCCTGTACGGGAAGCGGACAGGCAGCTGACATCCACCCGCGTTGCGGCGTATTTCCATGGGAACACCCATAAAACACTGGGCGTTCTTGTGGGAGCAACCCCTCGCTGACACCCCCTGCCCCCCAGCCCACACTGCCAGCGAATGAGCACTTTGCCACACCCACTCACAGCAAACTCCTGCACATGCGCATACAAGTGTATTCGTATGCACAGTCACAAAACATCGCTCACCGTTGCGAATTCGCTATGGTGAGTAAGAACGAGAATGACCTCCATGGTTCAAAAACCCCCAATGTCTCAAAAGCATTAGTCTGTTACTTCTGCAACATAGACATGACTGGAATAAGGAACATTTTTATTAACCTATATTCCTCTTATTGATGGCTCATGTTCACAGATGTGGAGGGTTCTGGGCATACAAATGAAAAGTGACAAATCTCCAATAGGCCAAGTGAATTTATTGCTTTCATTAAATTATAAACAACACACTTTACTCCAATAAAATAACAAAAATACTGCATTTATTATATAAGACCAAGCAAAGGCTTGGTACTTCCCATCCCAAATATAACAGCCATATGTCTCTGAAAGATAGGTGTTGAACACACTCAGATTTGCTTTTGCGCATGTCTTTAAAAATGCCTGATTGGTTGGAAACTTTTCAATGTCTATGACGGTTGCAACAATAACATCAAAGGCATCAATAATACTTATTCATACAATCTTTATGAAAGGAAAGCGACTGCAGTAGTCCTTAGGTCACACCGAAATTGATGTCCCTTGTTCCTAGTTAGTAATTTGTGTGTCAGACTGATCTAGATTTGCCTGATTAGATTACCCATCCTAGCTTCTGAATTATTGTCCTGTAAAAGTTGTTGATGGCTGTTGAAATAAATTATCATCTATGTCCATCACTGGCATATTACATAACAATTTATTTTTAATGCCCCTCTGTAGCACCCACAAGTGCTGACACCCTAGACAGCTTCCTTAAGAACCACCTTGTCCATCAAGCCTGCCTATTCTTTACCTTTGGAAACCTCCTATTTGATCCTTAGCTCTTTGTAGGGATATTCTTACGTCTATCCCAGTCATGCTTAAATTGCTCTACTGTCTATACCACCTCTGAAGGGAGGCTTGACCTTAAATAATTTTAGTTGGTCCTGGGCCACCTGCCAAAGCCATCCCTGCAAGAGCTTTGCCGCACACCGGGTGGGAACAGTTTGGGAACCACTGCCTTAATACATCAAAACAACAATTATTATACAGTATATTCAGGGCTATTTTTCAGCAGGCTCCAGCAGGAACTGAGGCCCTTATCCTAGTGCACTCTTTCTGACAAAATATTTCTTAGATGGACAAAACCATGTGCACTGCAGGTGAGGCAGGTGTTACTTGTGCAGAGATAATTAGATTTGGGTGGGGTTTTACACCTGCCTCACCTGCAGTGCACATGGTTTTGTCCATCTAAGAAATATTTTGTCAGAAAGAGTGAACTGGAATAAGGGCCACAGTTCCTGCTGGAGCCTGCTGAAAAATAGCCCTGAGTATATTCATGGAAATATACAGGTTTATTTGAATATATACAACAACCAGTATTATATGGGATGCAGTTATAATCCCGGCGGTCGGAATCCCGGCGTTCAAAATCCCGCCGCCAAAATCCCAACCGCCGAAATCCCAACACTTCCTCCCTCTATGGGTGTCCACGACACCCACCCATAGAGGGAAAATAAATTAGTGTGCCGAGCGTAGCGAGGCTTCGGGCCCGCTGCGTGGCGAGCGCAGTGAGGGGGGGGGTCCAGCATCGGGATTTTGAACGCCGGGTTTCCGACCACCGGGATTTCATATCAAACCCTATTATATAACATATAAAAGTAACAGCACATTTAATAAATGAAAACAATATGCCAAACAGTTGTCTTCAAATGATGAGGCTGATTTAACTAACAAGTATACATTATATAATTATTATAAAACTATGTATGTATATTAAATAGTTTATACATTATTATTAATATTCTTTATTATATGATATCACAGGGATTCCGAATTTTGTTTGGAACACATTCTTCCTCACCCTAACCCTGTGACACATGCTATTCTCTGCGTACCTGGCCTGTAGTGAGGGGAAGGGAGTGTGAGAAGGTACAGAGAACAGAGAGAAGCAGTCTCATGAGATGATATTTTCATTATGTCTCACTCACAAGGCTGCAGTAGTACAGTGTCAGTCTGGCAGCAGAATCATTCTGATTCACTGCCAGGCCTCACTGACAAATGGCCAGGTGGTGAAAGTCTCCCACAGCTACTGTGAAACACGACAGATAGAGGCATTCCAGGATGATGGGATAGAAATACTATCATACTCTTTGGGGCTGCAAAAAAGACTTTGCAGGCATCATCTAGACTAGAGAGGCCCCTGTCTGAATGGATCTGAATTAGGCCCTATGTCTTAGGGCCCCCATACACTATGCGATTTTTGTCCGATTCCACGCGATTTCGGCAATTGGGCCTATAAATCACGTGAAATCGGACCAAAATCGCATGTGTTTGACATTTGATCCGATGCGCGGTCCCATGCGCATCAGACTGGATCAGGAGGTCGGACGTGCAGCATGTACGATCACGTCCGACCTCCTGCAGCGGACGGGCAATGGCGGCTCTTGAATGAGTGAAGGGGGTACGCCAAGTACCCTTGAGGGAGCAGTGCAGCCGTGGCGGGGATCATCAGTGGGCTGTCACTGTGCAGCAGGTGGGCAGCAGTGATCAGTGTCCACAGCATGCAGCGGGCGGGCAGCAGCGGCAATTACAACTATATTTTAAAGTGTCAAATGACTGCCCGGCTATTGATTGGCTGAGATAGAGCACTCTCAGCCTATCAGCGGCCTCGTTCCGCGGCCGCTGATTGGCTGAGTGCTCTATCTCAGCCAGTCAAGAGCCGGAGCGTCATTTGACACTTTTTTTTAAAGTTGTAATTGCCGCTGCTGCCCACCCGCTGCGGTGCTGTGGACACTGACCGCTGCCCGCTTGCTGCATAGTGACAGCCCACCCCACTGTTTTAACACCGACACTGCTTCTTCACCGGCACCCCCGCCGACCACTCATTTGAGAGCTGCCGCCACCCACTCCCATTGCTCCGCACCGCCCTGCAGCTACTCAGGTTTTTTTTACATGTGATAAATCGCATGCGATTTATCACATGTAAAAAATGGCACATCAAGTCCTCAATTGTATGTGATCCTCCCGATGAGCTGCCGGGCGAGGAGAATTGGGTCCGAATTGTCCTTAGGACAAGTCGGCCTAATGTATGGGGGCCTTTATACTAAGGGGGATGCTCTAACATCCGCCCCCCCTTACCGCCGCCCATCATCGGCTACCGCAAACATAATTATCGCATATGATCTAACACACGGGTGTCAAACACAAGGCCCGCGGGCCAAATCCGGCCCGCCAGACCTCGTCATGTGGCCCGCGCGAGGAGATAGCACGCAGAGCAGTGTGTCCCAGCTCTTGCCTAGGCCACCTCCTCTCACCCACCCCACCGCGGCCGCCTTACCTGTTCCTCCACTGTCGGCGGCCATGTTCCTGTAGGCACATATGTATGCGGCTACAGAAACATGGCCGCCGGCCTCCACGGCTACGTGGAGGAGGGCCCGGCCGCCTGTTTCCTCTGATGCACGGCAGTGACAGACACTGGGTGGGGACGTCATGACGATGACGCCGCCCGCCCATGCGTCTGTAGAGAAGTAGGAGCAGGCAGGGAAGCTGGACCGGGAGTCGGGGACAGTGTGGCCGCAGCAAGCAGTGAAGAAAAGCTGGAAGCCGCAGCAGCTGCAGGACAGACGGAGAAACAGTAAGTGAGGATGAGGATCACACTCACAATAAAAAAAAAAATTATCTGCTGTTTCCTGAGGTGTCCCCGTGTATAATAATAATAATGCCATGACACCACAGGCTGCTCCTCCTGTATAATCATTTATGTGTCATGGCATTACTTTTATTATATTATACAGGGGGAGCAGTCTGTGGTGTCATGGCATTATTATTATACAGGGGGAGCAGCCTGTGGTGTCATGGCATTAATTTTATATTATACAGGGGGAGCAGCCTGTGGTGTCATGGCATTATAATTATACAGGGGGACCTACAGATACAACCGGCCCTTTGAGGGTGACCAAACTGCTGATACGGCCCCCGATGAATTTGAGTTTGACACCCCTGATCTAACATATTCGATAATTATCACAAAAGACAGCTCTTGCGTTAAGAGCTGTCTTTTGCATTGACCCGGCAATGAGCGGCGGGTCCCGGTTGCTCCCCCCTCCCTCTCTTACCCGGCTGCTGCCTGCTGCTGCTGCAGGGGGGCTGGCTCTCCTCCTCCCTGCACTCGGAAGAGGATGTAAAGTGCAGGGAGGAGGAGGTCACAGGTCCGGGCAGCACAGCTCTGTGCTGCCCGGACACAGGTGAGGGGGGTCGAAGCGGGTCAGCGGGGGTCGGTGTGGGGCAGCGGTAGGCCACGGTAACCCAGCAGGGGATGCTGTAAAAACCACGATAACATTGTTTTTACCACATTTTTAGTTTAGAGAATCTCCCTCTATGTCCTGCTTGAAATGGTTAATAGATATCATGGAATGACAAACAGTATACTACCAAATATTTCAAAGCCCACTGTAAAATCAAGATTAAACTAACACTTACCATGAAATACTCTAAATCAATCCATGTTAATACTGTATACAGTATCCTATAACTAATATAATGTATTTCATATGTTATAGCCTCTTACAAATTGAAATCATTCAAAGTCTTGCAATGCCTTAGAATTATTCATTTCAGTCACCTGTAGATTTCAGTTACAAATAAAAATCCTAACTTAAAAATAATCACAAGTCAATATGAAGATATTTAAATTATGCTAAATGGCTTAAATGTTAATTAACGTTTCGGGGGAATTTACAAAGTTGTGTATTCTACTTCACATGTGATGTTGCTATGGGCAGCCAATCTCCTTATTTATTTAGCACCCTCTAGAAGATAGTAGACATAATCTAATTGGTTGCCCAAAGCAACATCACAAATTTCCCCCTGTGTGCCGTCATTAGTACAATGGAGGTAATTCAGACCTGATAGAATGGCCGCAAATTAGTTCAGCCAGCGTTCAGTAAAGGTGCCACCCCGCTAGAGTGAAATCCTGCCTTGCGAATTAATGTGATCGCTGTGCAAATGGATGAGTACCGCTACACATCCGTGCAAATATGTCCAAACCCATCGTAACAGGCTTACCATTAAAAGGTTTTTTACACTGGGCATCGCAGGCTCAGAGTAGCCAGACACTTACTTGGCAGCTGCGATGAATACAGCCTGTTGCTGACGTCACAACCTCTACCCTAAAACACTGAGGGCCATATGCACTAAGCTTCACAAAGTGATAAAATAGAGAGTAATAAACAACTAACCAATCAGCTCCTGCCCAACATTTTTCAAACCCAGCCTGTGACATGGCAGGTAGGAGCTGATTGGCTGGTTGTTTAGCACTCTCCATTTTATCACTTTGTAAAGCTTAGTGCATCGGACCCTGAGACATGCCTGCACTCCCAGCATTTTTTTTTGGAGCGCCAAGCGTTTTTCTTAGCACACCCACTAAATAAATGGTTCCCACCCCCAGATGCCTGCTACACCTTGCTAACAGTAAACAAATAGAAATAGTAGCAGAAAATAATAGTTTATAGGAGAATTCACATAATATATGTCAAAAAATGAAAAATACAAAAAAAGAAGAAAAATATCAGAAAAATAACAGTCCCAACAGTGGCAGGTATTAAATAAAACATCACTGGTCAATATACTCATCAAAAAATATGCAGTAAAGTTCAATCAGAAAAGTCCTCTGTGGGTCAGTCAGTCATTCTCAACAGCTGTTTCGGTGCCTCAGCACCGTCCTCAGGAGCATTCTCCTAAGGACATATTTTTTATGAGTATATTGACCAGTGATGTCTTATTTATATCATGAATACGTTGGGTCTGTTATATATTTTTCATCAATTTTGTATTTTACACATTTTGACATGTATTATGGGAATTCTTCTATAAACTGCAGTATAAACTATTATTTTTCAATTTTTTAGATGTGCTGACCTTTAATCTGTCTGTAACCTTTAAATTGTCTGAGCATCCATTTTTTAATCTGGATGGTGTGCATATTGTCTCATTGCTCAATATATATATATATATATATATATATATATATATATATATATATATTTATATAATATAATATATACACGCATACACAGAGATACACACGCAGTGAAAGATACAAACACTTTTACATAATAAGCTAGTATTATTGACTATAGAATTCTAATCAAATGCTGCACATTTTTCTTTTCTCTCCAGTTCTATGAACTTAAATAGTTTGAATAAATCTGCCTCCTAGTAACAGCTATTCACAAACTACAAACACAGTGTTTGTAAATGATGCACCAAGTCTGCATCTATGCATGGCTATATGTATTGAATCTTTCCTATTACAATACGTGATTGCAGTTTAAGTGATACTGTAAATATGCCCATATCATCTTGCAGCACAAGTGACATCTAAATACTAGTTTCCAGCCATTTCAAATTTATTTTACCATATATATAGCCAATCTGAGAAGTATAGGGGAAAATATTGACATGTTTATGGAGAAAAAGGGTTACAAAAGGAATTTTGATGAATTTAGCTTAGGGATGTGCACCGGCCACTTTTCGGGTTTTGGGTTCTGATTACCTTGAGGTTTTGGGTTCGATTGGGTTTTGCCAAAACACCTCCTAAGTGTTTTGTGTTTGGATTTCTTGGGTTTTGGGTTCTGTTTTTATTTTGTTAAAAAAGCATAAAACTGCTAAATTCGCAGAATTCGTTTTTTTTTTTTTTTGCTCCTTCGCTATATTAACCTCAATAACCTAATAATAAAATTAATTGTTATAAATTCTGCTGGTGCACAATACTAGTATTGCTGACGTATCTACCTGTCTTGTGCCTAGTACTGTCTTATCTACCTGTCTGGTGCCTAGTACTGCCGTATCTACCTGTCTGGTCTGGGGACCACTGCCTAATACAGCCGTATCTACCATCTGGTCTGGGGCTCACTGCCTAATACTGCCGCATCTACCATCTGGTCTGGAGCTCACTGCCTAATACTGCCGTGTCTACCTGTCTGGTCTTGGGCCCACTGCCTAATACTGCCGTATCTACCGCTGCCAGAGCCGAATTTCCCATTAGGCACGTGAGGCACTGGCCTAGGGGCGGCACATGTTTGGGGGCGGCACTTGGATGCCTGTGATAGTACTGTCAGCCCAAAATGTACCAATAACTGCAAAATATCCACTGTACTGTACTATATTCCATCTTAAATAGAGTGTAAATGGATAGGACATGCAGATACTGCCCCTATAAACTGTCCTACTTAGTAAACATTATTGTTATGCCTAGGGGCGCCCTCATCCCTAAATCTGCCCCTGACCGCTGCAGTGTCGCTCTTACATGAGCCACGTGTTTGTGCCGCACACTTGTGTGACTTAGCATAGTTATCCAGCTACCTCGGTGCAACCTTTTGCCCTAAAAACAATATTGTGAGGTGTGAGGTGTTCAGAATAGACTTGAAATGAGTGGAAAGTGGCACTCAGTGGCACACGTCAGTGCACCAGCAGCATGGAATTATTTTTTACAGTCCCACACAGCACAAGTATTATTTTTTAATTAAATTAGATATAGCAGCCTAGAATGTGTCATGGTTTTTGACTCAGACGGGTGAATGCCAGACCGGGAATTGGCTTGACCTGACTCAGGGGTGCGGAGTCTAACCGTACCGGTGGTTTTCGCCAGTGACCCCTCCAAGCGGGATTTGGGCTTCGCTGCACTCGGTACGCCGGTCGCGGTCCCCTGGTCAGGTTTCCCACATGGTGCTGGTAAACACTGGGCGTAAGGCAGGGTGAGCTCTGGAATACTCATGGTCAGACTTGCCGGGTCAGGAACTTGTAGACAGCTACAGGTACTATAGGAGTAGGCTTGAGCAAGAGTCCAAGTACTAGCCGGGTCATACACTGGGAGTCACAGGATGCAGTACACAGGGAGCGGGCAGGAGAATGGTCACAGAACAAGCCAAGGTCATACACAGGATGTCACGAATGCAGTACACAGGGAGCAGGCAGGAGAATGGTCACAGAACAAGCCAAGGTCATACACTGGATGTCACGGATGTAGTACACAGGGAGCAGGCAGGAGAATAGTCAGGAGAATAGCCGGAATCATACACTGGTAACACTGGATTTCAGACCAAGCACTGGGAACGCCTATACTCTGGCACCTTCTGTCTGCCAGAGACTGCCTTTATAGGAAGCACAAGGAACTGGATCACCTGTGCCTCAATCAATGAGAGCTGAGCATGTCTCACTCAGGTGTTTAATCATTAGCAATGGTCAGGTTACACAGAGCTGTCTGGCAGCATGGACTCACCCAGGTGTTGTAATCAATTAGCAAAGCTCAGACCACACAGAACTCCCTTGCAGCATGGTGCAGGGCTGAACTGACAGGAGAAGCCACAAACCAGGTAAGAACCAAACAATAACTGAATGTTGTGACAGTATGTAGTTGTACTACTAGGTAGGTACACTTAGGCAGTAACACTGCCAGTGGCAACAGTGGACTGAGTAAATAATACTGGCAACCTCTATTCACAGTATTCAGTGCAGGCAGCACCAGTGGACTATATATAATTCAATTAATTAAGTATTAAATATAGCAGCCTAGTAGGTAGAGAAAATAAACTACTAGGTAGGTAGGCAGGCAGGCATTAGCACTGCCAGTGGTCACCACAAAAGGTAGTTATATTACACACCACCAGTAGCTTTATGCAGTGCACCAGCAGAATTTATAATAATTCATTTTATTATTAGGTACTGCTTGGCAGTGGCACTCAGTGGCACACGTCAGTGCACCAGCAGCATGGAATTATTTTTTACAGTCCCACACAGCACAAGTATTATTTTTTAATTAAATTAGATATACCTGTAGCAGCCTAGTATGTACTAGGTAGGTACACTAGGTAGGCAGTAGCACTGCCAGTGGCAACAGTGGACTGAGTAATTAAATAATACTGGCAGATTCAGTGCAGGCAGCACCAGTGGACTATATATAATATAACTAATTATTCATATAATATATATTACAGCACAGCACCAGAGGTAGGCCCCAGCACAGAGGAGACAGTAGTACTACAGGTACACAGTTAGACTGTCCTCCTTGCTAGGGAGAGCCCACCCTAAGCAGAAATGAGAACAGAGCACACAGCAGCACTGAGGGAGACAGCCCCAGCGAAATAATTATAGCACAGCACACCAGAGGTAGACTGCACAGAGGAGACAGTAGTACTACAAGTACACAGTTAGACTACACAGCAGCACTGAGAGACAGCCCCAGCGAATAAAAAATATTGCGTTCAAGGTCAAGCTCAAGTTTAAGCCCCAGCAGCAGCACCAACACACTCTCTCCCAACCCACTACTAGACTGGAGTGAAGATGGCGGGCGCAGCAGCCGCTATTTAAAGCCTTGCGAAATCCGGCGCCGGGAGATGACGTTCTGACCACGCGGACGGACCCGAGTCAGGCGGGAATCTCCGAGCGCTGCTCGGAACCGGGCTCGGAATGATGACGTTCGTGGGGGCTCGGATCTCTGGAATCCGAGTCTGCACATCTCTAATTTAGCTTTGTCAAGATGAACTGCGGAGATATTTATTTAGTTGAGTAGTTTTTCCGGTACTTGTGTATTTTGGCGGCGCCCATCGCATCGCATACCATAACACATACGATGGTATGCGATGCGACGCGATATCGTACGATAGTGCACGATGGCATACAATTTTGAAATTGTATGCCATTGTGCATGGCATACGATGCATACGATGCGATGCGATTAAACATTGTATAAGCACCCACCCGAGCCCGAAGCGTGGCGAGCGCAGCGGATACCTTCACAGGTAAACGCGTCCCCTCGCGGGCTTCACAGGTGTCCGCGTCGCCACGGACACCTGTGAAGCCCGCGAGGGGACGCGTATAACTGTGAAGGTATCCGCGTCCCCTCGCGGGGCTCGCTGCGCTCGCCACGCTTCGGGCTCGGTGGCTCGCTGCGCTCGCCACACTATTCTATTCTCAACTCCACGCCGACGTGGATAGTGGGGGTATGAAAAGGTCGTAGGACGCGTACCGCCGACCCTCGCGGGCTCGCTGCGCTCGCCACGCTTCGGGTTCACGTTTATAGTGGATGGTGGCGTGGGGGTGCATTTAACATTGTAAGCACCCATTTGGGTGCTCAAAAGCACCCTTTAGGATGCTTATACGATTTTTGGTCGTATAGGGGGTCAAAATCGCGTCGCATCGCATCGCATGCCATCGGGTGCATGGCATGCGATGCGATGCGATCTGTTCGTCGTACGACGGACATCGGGGGCGCCGCCAAAATACACAAGTACCGTTTTTCCTGTTATTGTATATTATTACAAAAAATGTGCTAATGATATAACCGTAATGTACGTCAGCACAGAGAGTGTAATGGTTGGTATTACTGCCTCACAGCGCTGAGGTTATGGGTTCCAATCCCATTACGGCCATACCTGTTTGTATACTCTCCCCATGCTTGCGTGGGTTTCCTTTGGGCACTGTGGTTTCCTCCCACAATCCAAAAATATACTGGTAGGTTAATTGGCTGCCAACAAATTAACCCTAGAATCAGTGGCGTAACTATAAATTTTGACCACACACCCCCCCCCCCCCCAACCCCCGCCAAAAAGTTTGTGGTGACCCCAATAGCATTTTATATATATATATATATATATATATATGTGACACTCCCACACACGTGTCATATAAGTACACTACTGAGCTAATAAGCTATTGTAGTGTACCCCGATACCCAGCTGCAAACTTCCATCCGAGTAGGTCCATAGCGCAGTCTTTTACCCCCCATTTCCACTCTTATACACAAACCCCCATGTCACCTCCCAGTACATATTGCACACTGCATGATACACAGGTCCCCTCCCCCATACCACCCCCCTGTACACACTTCATTATACACAGGCCCCTCCCCCATGTTACCCCCAGTAAACACTTCTTTTTACACAGGCCCCCTCCCCCATGCCACCCCCAGGACACATTTCATTATACACAGCCCCCCCCTCCCCCATGTTACCCTTCCAGGACACACTGCATTATACACAGCCCCCTCCCCCATGTTACCCCCCCCAGGACACACTACATTATACACAGCCCCCTCCCCCCATGTTACCCCCCAGGACACACTGCTCCCCTCTCCCATGTCACCCCCAGTGCACACTTCATTATACAAAGCCCCCCTCCCCCATATCACCTCCCCCCCCCCCCCCCCCCCAGTAAACAGAACCCCCACCTGACTTCTGTGTTTCTTCCTCCGCAGAGCAGACTGGGCAGTGTGGTGAGAGCAGAAGCAGCCGCAACACAGTCAGGCAGACGAGGAGCAGGAAGTTGAGGCTGGGCTGAGCCACTCTCAGCCTGGTGGGTGGGGCCAGTGCCTGTGTGTGAAGAGAAGGAAGCTACAGTGTAGGAGCAGGGGTGGGTCTATCTGAATGTTGCCCGATCTGAGCTGTGCTATAATTGCTGCAGCAGTGAGTCCACAGAGTAAGGGGTGCTCCGGCAGCTGTGCTGGCAGGGTAGGCAGCTGGACGAGGATACACTGGCCCTGTGTCCAGCCAGCATGTCAGTGCACCAGGCACCGGCGCCCACCACAGATAGGGTTGCCACTGGGTTGGTGACACACAGATTCTGGTATTGACACACCTACACACAGACACTGACACACAGACATATGGAAGCTATCACAAATGCTGACACATAGACGTTGACACACAGATACGCAGACAGATGCTGAAACAGACGAGGACACACTGACATATGCTGACACACAAATGCTGACAAGGACGCTGACACAGGAGATAACACACTCATAGAAAATGACACACTTATGCGGAAAGATGGACACTGACACAGAGACAGATGCTGACACAGACAGATGATGGCACAAAGACAGACGCTGATAATTATAATGACGACACTGTTAGATTAATACACAAATACGTACACAGAGGGAAACTGACACACGGATGCTGACAAAGAGATACTGACACACTGATGCAGATGATACAATGATGACATGAACACATAGACCCTTACCATTTTGCCTCCCAGCACAGGATACATTTGCCAGGTGGGAAGATGGGGACGGGGGGGGGGGGGGGGGGAATTGGGGGAAAAACAGAGTCTCAGACACCGTTTGCTGGTATTAAGGGGGGTGCAAGGGTCACTCCGGAGGTACAGGACACAGGTACTGGTGACACAACCGCAAGGAGAAGCTCCCGGCCGGGGAGTGGGGGAATGGTGACACACAGGGAGGGGAGCGGGGGTCCAGAGGTACAGCCAAGGGTGGGTAGTTTCTGGCAGGAGGAACAGCTGCGGTGATGGTAGTTGCCGGCCGAGGAACGCCGGAGGTAAAGCCGTAGGGAGAGAAGCTGCTGGCCAGCGGATCGGGGGGCCAGGAGAGTGGGGACTGCGGATGCATCTGACAGTAGGAGGGCGGAGGAAGTAGCTAGGTTAGACTTCTGGCCTGACTGTGTTGCTCCTCCTACTTGTTGGAGCAGCAATATAATGACAGCTGGTCAGCGGATCAGTAGGGCTGCTACAGCAGAGGAGAGGCGTTCCCAGCCTGGCACCATCCTGCGAGGAGGCCGCCCACAGTCAGTCCAGATAATGCTGGCGCAGCGTGTCTGGCTTCAGCGCAGCACACACGCTGGAGGAGAGTCAAAGTTGGGAATCCTGCCCAGTCACCATAGCGGTGCCGGTGTGGTGGGCGAGCGGAGGTGGGCCTGCAGGACAAAGACTCGCGAGTTGATGACATTATCTCGCGAGCATCAGGCTGCGGAGGCAGCCGCAGCGGCAGACAGGGGACTTGGCGATGGTACTGGCCACTGGGGATAGGATGGAGGGCTGGAGGCTTTTTCAGATACCTGGATTCCGGGAGACTGGAAAAGCCTCCTTGAGGGTTGCCACCCAAAACAGGAGAAGCCCGGAAATTCGGGAGAGGTGGCAACCCTAACCACAGACCCCACTGGCGCTTGCTCCCCCAAGCTTCCACATGGAAGCTACGCTACTTCCTAGAATGTCTGTATTTGCATGTATATGTGGTAGGGAATATAGATTGTAAGCTCCACTGGGGCAGGGACTGATGTGAATGTTCAAATATTATCTGTTAAGCGCTGCAGAATTTGTGTGTATATAAGAAACTGTTAATAAATAAGATAAATTAATGTAGTGTTTAGGCAAGTTGGGTGCAATTGCTACAGATATAAATGTGTATTTTCACCTTTACAGTATGTAGAAGTTTAGCCATCTATGGGCAATATTCAATTGTTTCACGCCTGATCTCCCTGTTGGCAGTATGTTGCTGTGTTTGGGTGATGTTATCCTCACAACAGAATATGATCAGAACGTTGCTTCATTACGAATCCATGAGATAGGAGTAGTACAAGAATAGAAGCGGTTCTGCAGCAGCAGGAGGTTCAGCACACTCGCACAGCAAGGCAGTGTCACAGACGATGCAGCAGCTCCTATAAAAGGTGGGTACTTGACAATGACTCACGCTTGTAGAGGTGACCGACTACACTGCCGTGCAGCCTGATAGTCTGCGGTACAAGCGGCGATGAGATTGCCGTTAGGCTCTGCTCATCTCCGTTCGGGTAGCTTCACACAAACACCTCTCTTACACAGTAAAGGAAGGAACTGACGGACAGGTTTATTAAGCTCAGTCAAGTGATAGTCTGGTTTTTTATCACCGGCCGATCAGCTCCTAACTGTGACGTTTCAAGCTTGGCTTGAAAAATGACAGGTAGGAGCTGATTGGAAAAGGGATAAAAACCAGACACTTTATCCCTTCACTGAGCTTAATAAATCTACCCCTGTATCATCAGGTTCCTTCCTGCACAGACCTAACATTAGGGGACTCACTAGAGCCTGCTCAGTGCAGTCTAGTGGACACAGGAGACCAGGTGAAGAGTGCTCTTGTCTCCAACACTGCCGAAAGGGATGAGAGATTGCAGGGTGATATTCAATTGATGTAGTTATTTGGGTACAGTATATTGCACTCATAGTTCAGGTTTAGCCACGAATAGTGGCTAAACCTGACCAAAATAATGGTCTTGGCTCAAAATGTCCTGTTTGAGTGCTTAAACAGGTGACTTTTTTTTTTTTAAAGAATCATTTTTATTAAAGTTTTACATAGTACAATTATGAAGCAAAACAAAACAAAACCAACAAGACCAACCTTTATGGGCATATAACATCAGGCACAAATACATACGGTTACATATATAATTCAGCGACGTAGGAAAATGATCAAATTCACTAATGTCTCTGTGGCCGTCTAGGGCTTGTAGTTAGGCCAGGAGAGTGAAGTACTAATAGATCTACAGGAGTATTATAGATAGAGGGTTGACCGGACTTCTCCTTATATAAGGACCACTTATACCATTTCATGTGGATGGAGGTAGCTGAGGAATAATTGCAGTCTGCTGTCTCAAACACAAAATGTATGTGGATCTTATTCTCAATCATTACTATATTGGGGATCGTGGCAGACTTCCACATTTGAGCTATAGAAGCCTTTGCAGCTATTATAATATGTCCCATTAGATATCTGTCCCCCTAACAGGTGACTTTTTGAACATTTCAGGGGGTAGTGAAATGATATTAGCGTCCCCGCCAGCAGAAACAATTGAATAGCACCGGCAGAAGCACCTGGCTCTCGGAGACTGTAGGAAAGAATTAAATATGGTCCTATGAGATTGGACTGCCTCTTTAGGTACTCTTGATTTCACAGCTTTCGTTAATATCAGTGCCCACTTCCACCAGCCCCATCCTTTGTGGAACTGATTCATCGAAAAATCCAATGACATGCCCTTTAGGGCATAGACATTGTCTTTGGCAAAAGACCCCAATTACTGCCCAGTTGCTCTTGCTTAGTCACAAGTAGAGGTGCACCGGAGATGGATTGGAGTTGGCATTGTGTACACTTTAGGTCTGATTTAGAGTTGGCTGCAAATGTGAATGTGCACACTTTGATGGGTAATTGCTAAAATACCCATGCGCAGAAGGCACAAAGTACACAATGCACATGCGCAATGTAATTTTAAGTAAAACACTGAAATGATTGCAACCACACAACAGTATGCACGATGTCCTGCACAGAGAAACAAGGTAGGGTTGGAATTGGGGTGTGACTCCGCAAAGTGTATGCAAAGTTCACAATGAATTGTGTAGGGTGTAACTGGGAAGTGGCAGTGGCATTCCCTGCATGAAACGTTCATCTGCACACTTGCAAATTTACACACATAACCAGTATTTCAGCCTCTATTCTAGAGTAGGTCTGACCTCACGCAGAGCATGACAGCAATGATTACTGGGTGAATATTGATGTGTGATCATAGAATTGCTGCAAACAAACTGATGCAGGCATTTGGAAGCATCCTGATTATAATAGACCACTATTACCACTGATGCAGGTCTTTTGCAAGCAATGTATACTTTGTATTACTTATTATGTATGTTTTTCTGCACTTGTTTCCAATATAACAGAATTGTTTGTGCAGGCACAAAGAAAACCTTAGGATTGCATGTCAGGGAGCATCTTTTCATCTTTCCAAAATTATTGTGTTGAAAACTAAAAACTGAAAACCCAGGTTGAATTTGCCATGTAATTGATTGCGGCTTTAAAAAAGAGGGAAAACTCTCCGAAGATCTCTCACTTTCTGATTATCGCACCCTATTACATTTGTTCTCTATTGTCATTTTTAACTGCACCTGTTGTCAGTATCTTTTTATATTTTTCATTTACAATTTTTTTGTCTTAATAAATATACCTTTTGAATTTTAAACACATTTTGAATCCGTCAATATATGGCTATCTTATCCGGTCTGTTTATAATCTTAACAACTGGATAATAATTAAGATAGTCCTGCTTGAGCAGAATGAGAACTTGGCCTGATTCAGACCTGTTCATACAGGTCCAAATACGGCCCCCTTTTCAATGTCTATGCGTACTTGCAGACCCCCTGTGTGTACATCTTCGACCAGTATAACACTCCCTGAGGTGTTTGCACGGTTATTGGAGGGAGGGGGGCAGACAGGGTGCGGCATCAGGGTAATGCCCAGCATTTTATGGGTAACCCCATGAAAGAGCGGAATGTTCCCTTGGGAATTCAGGTGCGGTGTTGCCTGCTCAGGGTGTCACATGATGTCAGCACTGCCCCGTCTACGGTGCTTGTAGTGTCCAGTCCCATCGGTGCCTTGTCCAGTTGGGTTGCAAGTGCGACCTGTTATTATAGCGACTGGGAGGGAGAGATTGCAACCACCCTGTACTGTCCAGGGATTTAGTAAAAATTGAATGATCCAGACAATAATAACAATAATAATTAAAATAACCTTTAATTGTATACTATGCACAGCCGACGCTGGTACATCCCCTTTTTCTAGAATGTACAGTTTGATGAATGGAGCCTGTCCGGTCATGTGTTCCGGGTCAGGTCCTGTTCCTGTTCTTACTTTGTCCCCAATCTGTGCCTATAGCCCAAATTCATAAATAAAGCAAAGCCTGATGACCCAAGACTTGATTTTTCTATGACAAGTAGGCAATACTACTATATAGCCAGGGGGTAATCTCATTATAGAAAGTTATATCTAAAACCTCACGTATAATGGCCTTTTAAGAAAACAATTGCATTTTTAATATGGCATTATGCCTGCATGAGCACACAGCACATAACTCTGACTGTTTTATAGAATACAATCAGAAATGAGCAAATTTACTGAATGATTTGGGCACCATTGTAGTTGTTGACTCCTAGAGCACCTTTGGGAACATAACGTAAACTTCTCACCCACTTACTGTAGTTTTGCACTCTTCCTGCCATACTGTATACTGTACATTTTTGTATGCGATTGTTTTTATAATTGCTTTCTTTTGTGCTTGCATTCTTTTAGTTAATACATTGAACCTGTAGGGACTGTAAACCGCAGTATCTTAAAATATTTAATTTAAAATGTCTTGAGACACTAATGGCACAAAGCAGCCTCTGTGGCTGGAAGCAGCAGCTCTGTACAAGCTCTTATCAGCGTTTCACTTCACTGAAGGATGCTATGTAGTAAAAACACTAGCTGCACTCAGGGAGCTTATTAATAGGGTATCCTTCCCATTCTTTTGTGAGACGGTAAGAGAACATGACAATCTGCTGTGCCATAGTCCCTTAGCTTAATTATGTTGTCACCTACTGTAATAAAAGACTCAGTAAGAGTTTTTAATACCTGAAACAAAATAAATGAGAGGTAAGGGGTGGATTTTGTAGATGTCTTGGAGAAAGTTTTGCCAATAAATAATATATATCAATCACAGACAACTGAATTCCCCACTCACTCTGTCTATCACCCCACCATTATTGAAACCAACAGGTTCAGAAGATGTTGCCTATCTAACTGACCTGCTGCTGATTCAGAGGAAAAGAAAACATTTGTTCTGGATAGTTTTCCCCTTAAAGAAATGAATGGAATTTCACATTGTGTCTAATTATTTTACAGCACATGCTGCTATTACAACCCATGCACAATTATAGCAATATACATCTCTCTCCTTTAGCTCTACAGCTAATGTATTGGTGTATAGCGAGACAGGTCCTCTGGGATGCAATACTGTACTTATAATGTAGAATTGAGAAAAGGTTTTTTTTTTTTTTTTAGTTTAACATAACTTTTAATACCATATAGCATTGTAACAAGCTGCAGAAAATAAAGTTGGTACAAGTACACTTTTCACAAATAATTAGATGTCAAAAATAACAGCTTAAAAATACAAGACTTAATGCAGATCAGATGGTATGATGAAACAAATTCCAAACAAGAGATAAGAATAAAAATGAAGAAAAAAGCTGGTCAATGGAAATGTTGATGTAAAACATTGATCAAACTGTTGGGTTTTCAAATATTTAACTGGTTAATGTCTACTTTTATAAAACATACAGTACTTATGGAAGCTCATATTAACATACAGAACTCTAGGGGATAAAAGTAGTCTGCAAACTGTAGGCATCGGCAGGTTCCTGGCCAGGGGTGCCGATTTATGTTTTTTTGCTGGATGGTGCTCAAGGAGGTGTGGCCTAATGAAAAGGGGCATGTCATTTGGGGAGGGGGTGTGGCCCTGCAATATGTTGACCTGAACGGTCTAGAATCACAATATACACACAATAAGCAATAGCTAATACTGCACACTGTATACACAACACATATTAGTGACTAATACTGCCCACTGTAAGCACACATACTACACAAAAATGGCAATGTGTATACAAAAAGAACACACATTAGGCAGCACACTCCTCCTGGCATACTGCCTGGCATATCCCAGGTAGCAGATTCAGCGTTGCGGGTGCAGCAGACGCAAATCAGCAAGTAAATGTGGCCTGGCAGTGGGACTTTGGAGGCTATGAACCCATGGGTGCTCATCATTTTTTTGTGGGTGCTCGGGCCCTTGAGCACCCACAGAATCGGCGCCTATGTTCCTGGTCTGACCAATTGTTTAAAGCAAAAATAATTAGGCCGACTCACCTGGAACCCTCCAATGCCTTTAGGCCATTATATTTACCATTATATATTCAATAAGAGAGGCAACATATTAGATTATAATGGCTGCCCTTCTCTGCTTCTCTGTCTATCCTAATGTTTCAAGTATCATACATAAAATATAATCACAAGTACTGTACTCTAACCATAAGGTAAAATAATAATTGATAAATGTTTCCAATCATACTACCGCTCATTGTTAAACACTGAAGCAGATAATCTACATACAGATTCACCTGTCCAAATTCAAAGTGTCTTCCGAAATTGTTTTGAAATGTTGACAAGTTTGTTAATGTCATCTGGGGGATACATTTATTACTTGTTGTGTTTAATGTGCCCTGTTCAAATATGCGTGTTAATTAAAACACAGGAGAAGGGAAGGAGGCCACTTCACCATGCTCCAGATGGGGCTAATGAGCCTTAGCAGGGGGGAAATGTGCTAGTTCCTGGCTGGAAAGACAAGCAATATTTGAGACAGGTCTTGTTTATACAAGATAGAAAAAAAACAGGTTAATTTTATTGCTATCTCTGCAATTGTAAGCAAACAAGTATTCCAACTTGCAGTTTACAGTTTGTTTGCAAAATCCAAAAATGCTAGCACTAATAAATTAGCAATAATCTGAAATTATTTCTAGCAAAATACTTTTTACTTTGTATTTGTATTAAATATGTTGTTGTTGTTGTTGTTGTTGTTGTTGTTGTTGTTGTTGTTGTTATTATTATTATCCCCTTCATACTAAAGTAAGCGGTTTTGATGATGACTATCTAGAGGCATACAAGTCTGGGTACAAAAAACTTTTGCAAGAACATTTCTTTTTAGTTACTTTCTCGCAACCTCCCATTTTACTTCCAATTCCGCATTGGCCCCATAATCTCACAGGTAAGTGATACAGACTGGCAAATGTTTTGTAATCCAAGAAACACTGAAACTCTAATTCTCTATATTTATTTATTACATTTCTGTTGTTGACTGACTGAGTATTTGCCTTCCGCCTCATTTTCATTCCTTTAATTGAATTGAAAAAAACACAGAACTAGTTGTCTCTGGGGATACGATGGTGAGCATTACTTTTGTGGGTCTCACTTCTCTGAGAATACCTGATCCATGCTGCTATACCAAACCACTTGGCTCTAGGGTAGAACTTTGATACCCACAAAAAGACCTTCTATTTAAGCCCTCTCCATCTCTCTACCCACTGCTACTGTGGTAAGCACCATGCTCCTAGAGCACAAAGTATCTGGGGACTTGTGTACAGAGAGCTTTTTATAGAAGGACTCTCTAACCATAGGGAAAGTATGAGGTGCTCACTGAGGAGACTGGCTCAGTACAGAAACCAAGTTAATAGATGGGGTACAGGCAAACTTGGGGCTTGTCGAATAGGTGAACCATCTATGACAGAGCCAGCCCTGTGAGGAATATCCCAGCAGACTGCACAGAAAGAGAGGTCTGACTTCAGCAACAAACAAAGGAGGATGCACAATCTTTTGTCCCACAAATCTTGCCGAGGCAGAATTGCTAGTGTTGATCAGTGCTGAGGGAACCCAACACTTTTATAAAAAAAAAAAAATATTTTATATATTTTATATCTCGCTGTAAATATTACAGAATGCCAGGGATGTATGAAATTGTGGGCTGGTCTGATTCTAAATATGGTGCTGGTTGCAATGTGCAAGGATCTCTTGATGTCAGCATACTGTGTATGCACCAAAGTAAGAAATGGCTTATCCATACTGTATGCACCAGAGCAGGTATCTGCACAGAATCAGAGATAGCTAATGTGTACATTTCATCTACGTCCGCATGCTATGATCAAGCAAAGAAGTCACCTTACACACCCATGAAACTTCCATGAGACAGAAGAGTTCTGTACAATCACATGGTCAATTTCCAGCTACTGTCCAGAAATACCAATTTTATGGATAATGTGGTCCTTTAAAAGCTGGTTCAGTTAGATTGAGATCCATCTTTGTGCCCCTACTGATCTGGTACATGTGCAGAAGCTTTGGTACTTGTGTGGTTTCACGGAGGCAGCTCTACGCTAAGTTTGTTTGAAGCTACGTTATCAGCGAAGTCCAATGGCTGCCTTACTTCTGTAGTTAGTTTGAAGCTACATTATCAGCATAGCTCAAAGGCTGCCTTACTTGTGTAGTTTCACGGCGGCAGCTTGAACTACGTTGTCAGTATAGTGACTCCGCGGCAGCCCTGCGGTGACATGTCATTGTGGCACTTGTAGTTCCACAGAGAAATAGACAGACCAGCACACCACTAACAAAGGGGGCGTCTAAAGTAGACACCCCGGCAAACCGCTAACAAACACTAAAAGTACAGCGCCGGCAAACCACTAACAAAGGGGTTGTCAAAATTTAGATGGTGTAGCGTCTTAATTTAGATGCTAACAAAGGGTGCATCTAAATTTAGACACTCTAGTGTCTAAATTTTGATGCTCTGCAAACTGCTAAATTTAGTTGGGTATAGGGGTACATAGGGGTGCAGCGTCAAAAACACTATTAAAACCTGTAGACAAGGACACTTGTCCACGTAACAGCTGTCGACCTTGTTTATTCCACCATCCATGCCAGCCAGAAGCGTGGCGAGCGGACACGTTTCGTGTCCTCCCGATCTTTTCATACCCCCACTATCCACGTCGGCGTGGAGTTGATTTTATAAAGTGTGCCGATGTTCTGGGTGTGAACCCCGGTCTCCGGATCCACGAAGTTGTACCGGTGGTTCACCCGAGTGTGGTGGTACCCTGCTAGCTCCAGCTGCTCCGTCTTGTAGGCACATCAGCAATCCGGGTCCATGGTCGTCCCCAGTTTGATGTGCCTCTTGATGGCGGCCATCAGGATACTGGTATCATTTCTTTCGATGGCTGTGCCAAAGCACTCTCCTGTCTCTCTAGAAATGCCTCCAAAGAGCCACTGTTGGGGCAGCATATGAGCAACATGGCTCTTCCTTTGGACGAATAGGCTCTCGTCCACCTCGACAATCTTGCCTGGGCCACCAATACGTTGGTGAGGCTACGACATGAGGTCGATGGTGCAGGCCTCCCTCATCAAATTGTTGTAGAGGACGGTGGTCTTCTGCGAGATGGACAGATGTCGCTCACAGATGCCGATGCTGGTCAGCTCCTCTGCCCAACAGAACAAAAATTGGATCAGGGTGACAAAGGTCAGATGGCACCCTCTGAACCATTGCGCAGCCCTGATGCTGACCTTCTTTCCGCAGCTGCGGATGTGGCAGCCTCATAGGGTGGCCATTGGGGCAGGTCTGGGTGTCAGGCAGAAATGTGTGGCTTTGTAGAAAAGCCACGGCTCCTCCTCCGTCTGCAGCAGGTTGAAAAGAGTGAGCTTTTCAGCAGCCATGACTGAAATGGGTCTGACTCTCACAGAATCTAACAGCTGGTCAGACTCTCACAGAATGTAACAGCTGACTGACTACGCTGACTGCATACCGCTCAATCTCCCAGCTGACTGACTATGCTACGCTGTCTGTAGGAACACTACACTGCATCTGACAGGGACGCTCGCTACGCTAAGCGGCCACGAGAACAAGACGCTGCTTCTGACAGGGATGCTACATCTGACTACGATGCTAAAACAAGATGCTGTTTCTGACAGGGACGCTAGTTCTGACTGACTACGATGACTACGGGGGAAAACTACGCCGATTCTGACAGGGACGCTATGCTAACTACGTACTGCCTATGCTGACCACACTGGTCGCGGGAACACGACGCCGATTCTGAAAGGGGCGCTACGCTAACTATGTAGCTGCCTCTGTGAAACTACACAAGTACCGAAGTTTCTTTCCTTAGTGCATGCACAGTTCACTGAAATCAATAAAACCTTTGCACATTGCAGCTTGCATGCTAATTATTATTATTATTATAAATTTTATTTATAAGGCACCACAAGTGTTTCGCAGCGCCGTACAAAGGAACAGTACAGGGAGACAAAACTTGGCATAACATTGAATAAATAACAAAAATAGAGTACAAATAAAGAGCGCCACAGTTCAATACACATTACAGCTTAAATATAAGTAGTGAGGACTCAATCAACATACTATAAGAGGCTTGAGGCCAATGATGGAGATGAGTATGCGGACGAAGATGGTCACTGAGTTTTTGAGTATAGGAGAGCTGTGAGTGAAATGTGAAGAGAAGACGGCTTTAACCCCTTCCCGACATTTGACGTACATTTACGTCATGGTCGGGAAGCACTTCCCGACACATGGCGTAAATGTACGTCATGGATTTAAACTGTCACCGCGTCTATAGACGCGGTGACAGTTTCAACATGTCTGCTGTCCCTGACAGCAGACATGTCCGTGCATGCCCAGGGGGGGCTGCGATGCCGCCCCCCCGTCGGCGATCGCTGTGATTGGCTGTTCAGTGTGAACAGCCAATTACAGCGTTTTCCTGTGTCACCGGCGAATAACGTTCGCCGGTGACACGGGATCAGAGGTGATTGGTGCTGTAAAGTACAGCACCAATCACCGCGGGGTGTAAGGGTGACACTGGTGTCACCCCACCTCACCCCGCCCGCCCCCAAAGGCCGTGATTGGTCCGTCGGACCGACGGACCAATCACAGCCAAGGAGGGGGATTTAAACTAACGGTGACTGCACTGCAGACGCCATTCCGGTCTGGAATAGCGTGCAGTGCGGTCACCGTACCCCCCTGCCGCCATACTGACCAGAACCTTGCTCCATACTTGCTCCATACTTACCTGATCGCTGCTTCATCACTGCTTCCTGGATCCTGTTGCTACTTGTGCCTTCCTGTGAAATTGTGCTGCTGCAGTGTACTAGCTAGATAGAGAGAGAGATAGAGAGAGATAGAGAGATAGAGAGAGATAGAGAGATAGAGAGAGATAGAGAGAGATAGAGAGAGATAGAGAGAGATAGAGAGAGAGATAGTGTCAGAGAGTGCTATATTTTGTGCTGCTGCAGTGTGATATAGTTATAGATAGAGAGAGAGAGATAGAGAGAGAGAGATAGATAGAGAGGCCTAGTGACAGAGTGCTATATTTTGTGCTGCTGCAGTGTGATAGTTATAGAGATAGAGAGAGAGAGATAGAGAGAGAGATAGTGTCAGAGAGTGCTATATTTTGTGCTGCTGCAGTGTGATATAGTTATAGATAGAGAGAGAGAGATAGAGAGAGAGAGATAGATAGAGAGGCCTAGTGACAGAGTGCTATATTTTGTGCTGCTGCAGTGTGATAGTTATAGAGAGATAGAGAGAGATAGAGAGAGAGAGATAGAGAGAGATAGTGACAGATTGTGCTATATATTTTTTATATAACTGACTGCTGCCCCCTCCTTTTGTGCTGATCAGTATAAATTAACTGATCAGCAACTTTTTGGGGGCGCAGGTTTTTTTTTATATATAGATATACCTGTCAGTGCTGCTGCTGCAGTGTCATAGAGTGATAGATAGTGAGAGATAGAGAGATAGAGAGAGATAGTGACAGAGAGTGATAGAGAGTGCTAAATTTTGTGTCTGCTGCCCCCGCCTTTTGTGCTGATCACTATATCTGAGGTGATCAGCAACTTTTTTGGGGGTACAGAGGTTTTTTTTTTTTTTATATATACCTGTCAGTTGCACCAAAGGTTGTGCACCTGCTGCACCTCACTGGTAATCAGTGTCGCATCACTGATCACCTTTTTTTTTTGTGTGTGTGCTGTGGGGTATTTTTTTAATTTTTTTTTTACACACACTGTGATTTTGTGGGTGTCCTGTGGCCGCTGTGCGCTGATCAGTGACGTACATCACTGATCATCTTTTTCGGCACAGGGTTGATCGATTTTTTTTTTTTTGATCAAATTCCTGTTGCCTTTGAGCGCTGTTCAGTGACAGACGTTACTGAGCAACATCTGTGCTCAATTTTTGGCGCAGGACCTTTTTTTTTTTTTTTAACCCCTTAAATTTTTTATTTTTAACCCCTTCATTTTTTTTTTTTTATTGGTATAAAGTATTTTTTTTTTTCTGCACCACATACACACTACACACTACATACCCCCCGGATTGAAATAAAGTTTGTACCCCCCCCTACACTATACACGTGTTGAAACATTTCACTACCAGTAACACAAAAATAAAAATGGCATCCCAAATGTCCTCCCAAATGTCCTCCCAAATGTCCTCCCAGTCATCCAGGAGAATGTATTCAGTGGAGGAGGCATATGCCATGCTTGCTTCTGACTCTGACACAGCCAGTGATGCAAGCGGGGAATTTGAAGGATTCGCCTTAAGCTCCTCTTCCTCCTCTGGTGATGAGGGACCCCCTCAAAGACGCCCCCGTAGAGCAGCTGAGACCCCCCCCCCCAATAATTGATCTCGTATGGACCCCACCACCAGACAATTTTGAGCCCCAGGTTCCTGAGTTTTTGGCCATGCCAGGAATCCAATTTGATTCCACAGGTCTCAGAGAAATTGACTTTTTCAAATTATTTTTCTCTGATGATTTTATAAATTTAATGGTGGACCAAACTAATTTATATGCCCAGCAGTTTATTGCTCAAAACCCCACGTCATCATTTGCTAGGTGGACCCCTGTAGATGCAGTAGAGATGATGACGTTTTGGGGTCTGGTGTTTCATATGGGCATAGTAAAAAAGCCAGAAATTAGGCAATATTGGAGTACAGATGTTCTGTACAGTACTCCATTTTACCGTATGGCCATGACCCGGACTCGATTTGAGACAATTCTTAAATTTATACATTACACCGATAATGCACAGTGCCCACCCAGAGATGATCCCACCTTTGACCGGCTATTCAAAGTCAGGCCGGTCATTGATCATTTCAGTGCCAAATTTGAAGAGGTGTACATCCCTGAAAAATTTATTTGTATCGACGAGTCCCTTATACATTTTAAAGGAAGGGTTAAATTCCGCCAGTACCTTCCCAGTAAGAGGGCAAGGTATGGCATAAAAATGTATAAACTGTGTGAAAGCACCTCAGGGTACACCCACAGGTTTAGGGTTTATGAAGGGAAGGATTCAAGAATTGAACCGCCAGAATGCCCCCCCTCCCTCGTAGGTGTTAGTGGGAAAATTGTCTGGGATTTAGTGCACCCCTTCCTGGATAAAGGTTATCACCTCTATGTGGATAACTTTTACACCAGCATCCCCCTGTTTAAGGCCCTTGGTTCAAGAGGTACAGCAGCTTGCGGTACTGTGCGCAAGAACCAAAGAGGCCTCCCAAAAACGCACATTGCCCAAGTAATGAGAAGGGGTGAAAGCAGGGGAATATGCAACGAAAATATGTTGTTGGTCAAATATAAGGACAAGAGGGATGTCCTTATACTGACAACAATTCACGGAGACAGTACCACCTCCGTCCCTGTACGAGGTACCAGTACCCACACCTCAAAACCTAATTGTATCCTGGATTACAATAGGTACATGGGCGGAGTGGATCTTTCAGATCAGGTACTGAAGCCGTACAGTGCCCTGCGGAAAACAAAAATCTGGTACAAGAAGGTGGCCGTGTATATCATCCAGATGGCACTGTATAACGCTTACGTGCTATTCCGTTCTACCGGCCAGAGGGGGATGTTCAGTCTCTCACTAAGCAGCTTTGGCAAATTCGAAACCTACAGCATAACCCTCCTTTACTTTTCAATAATCGATCTTGATATGATGTCTGAAGAACGGTGTTTATTATTCAGTAAAGGGATCATGTATATATATGCGATGATTGATTAGATGGTGTATATACAAGTGAATTGGAGAAGTTGCATATACAATGAATTGGAGAAGTTGCATATACAATGAATTGGAGAAGTTGCATATACAATGAATTGGGTAAAACTGTAAATAAAACATAAACATACAATTACAATCTGCACATAGAAAAATGCAAGGTAAACATGCAGTACACATAACATTGTGCATACATCCTGACATTATGGGGAAAAGGTATATGCTAGAGTGTAACTGGTATTGCTAACATACATAACTGCCTAAATGAGTTAGGGGTGACACAGTTTTGAGTGATAAACTCACCATCGAATGCTGTATCAGGCTGGACCATGTGAGCTGTGTCTGTCTGCATACATGTGAAACTTAATATGGCCCCTGATGATCCTCTTTGTCCCAGAATGCATTGCTAGCTAGCTAGCTACAGAAAGCTAAGGGGGACAAACTACCTAGCATACAGTAGCTCTGTACTGACCACAGGAAGGAGTGGATTATGCAAAACAGAGAAACAATAGAACACAACAGAAACTTATGCTGAAGGCATGACACTCCCCGTCTGGTATCACTGATACCATATATTAAACTCTAAGATGATAACAGTAAGAACAGTTCGGATACTGGTCTGAGATAGAACTTAGTCTCTCCTTGTTTACAGACCTTGACCTCCACCTTACGGACTTTCCCATCCTTACTTGGGAATGTTTTGGTGACGAGACTTAAAGGGCACTCATTTTGTTGTGCCTGACAGTCTCTGATGAGCACAATGTCCCCTGGTTTTAAGTTGGGTTTGGCAACTTGCCATTTGCTTCTTGGTTGTAAGGTAGATAAGTACTGACTTTTCCACCTGTCCCAAAGGGTGTTTGCAAGGCTTTGAACTTGTCTCCATTGACGTTTCAATAAGTCTTTGGTGTTGAAATCTCCTGAAAGAGCATAAGCAGTCCCAGTCTTCTGAGTAAGAAGAGTGGCAGGGGTAAGTAGAAATGGGTCTCTTTGAGGATTGATCAAATCTGTCTTGTACAAGAATTCAGGTCCTGTAAGCCATGTGGAGTCTTTGAGGAGACTGGCTGGAACAGCTCTTGTGGCGCGATCTGCGGGGTTATGAGCAGTAGATACATAGTTCCACTGTTTTGGATTGGTAGATCTCCTGATCCTTAGCACACGGTTGCTGACATAAACATGGAAACGTCTGGTCTCATTGTAAATGTACCCTAATACTACTTTGCTGTCAGTGTAGAATTCTGTTTCTGAGAGTTCGATAGGCAACTCTGATGAGATTAATTTAGCTACTTCTACGGCTAGTACTGCAGCACAAAGCTCTAGCCTGGGCACTGTGTGTTCTGGAAGAGGTGCAAGCTTTGCTTTGCCCATGACGAATCCAATGTTACATTGACTTTTATTGTCCATGGTTTTGAGATATGCAACAGCAGCAATTGCTTGAACTGAAGCATCTGAGAATACACACAGTCTCTGCTTTTGCACTTCTGTGGAAGGTACAGGTGCATATGGGCGTCTAATGTAAAAGTTGGTTAAGGCGGATAGAGAACTTTTCCACTCTTCCCACAATTCCCTTTTTCCTAGAGGCAGAGGGGCATCCCAGTCGGATGATTCACAGGTTAGGTCTCTGAGCAAGGCTTTACCTTGAATGGTGACAGGAGCTGCAAATCCTAAGGGGTCGTACAAGCTATTGACAGTAGATAAGACACCTCTGCGAGTGAAGGGCCTTTCTTCACTACTTACTTGGAAGGTAAAGGAGTCAGATTTCAAGTCCCATAAGAGTCCAAGGCTGCGTTGGGCTGGTGGCGAATCAGTTCCTAGATCCAAATCCCTTAAGTCAGTGGTATGATCTTGTGTAGGGAAGGCTTCCATGACTTTTTTGCTGTTGGAGGCTATTTTGTGAAGCCTGAGATTGGAACAAGCAAGCATTTCCTGAGCTCTCTTGAGAATGCTGATTGCGGTCTCTTCTGTTGGCATAGATTTCAAACAGTCATCCACATAGAAATCTTTTTCTACGAGCTGTCTAACATCAGAACCATACTCTAGTTCACCCTCTTGAGCTGAACGTCTGAGTCCGTAGATGGCAACTGCAGGTGAAGGGCTGTTACCAAAGATGTGTACCCTCATGCGGTACTCTACAATGTCCTTAGAGGGGTCGTTGTCCCTGAACCAAAGGAATCTTAGGAAATTCCTATCCTGTTCTCTCACAAGGAAACAATGAAACATTTGCTGAATGTCAGCTGTGAAGGCAATAGAGTCTTTTCGGAATCGTATGAGTACTGCAAGGAGTTTGTTGTTAAGGTCTGGTCCTGTCAGGAGCACATCATTTAAGGAGATACTTTCAAATTTAGCACTGGAATCAAATACAACTCTGATCTGACCTGGTTTCTTTGGATGGTATACTCCAAACATTGGCAGGTACCAGCATTCATCTTTCTCTTTAAGAATGGGAGCTATCTCAGCGTGACAGTTTTCAAATATTTTGCTCATGAAAGAAAAGAAGTGATCTTTCATCTCTGGTTTTCTGTGAAGATTGCGTTTAAGTGAGGAGAAACGTTTGAGAGCTTGTTCTCTGTTGTTAGGTAGACGTTGTCTGGGTGTTCTAAACGGTAGAGGGGCAACCCAGCTGTTGGTATTGTCTTTAACTAGTCCTTCCTCCATTATTTCCAAGAATAGTTTGTCTTCTATGGACATTGCTACTTGGTCATCCCTTTTTGTTCTTTGGAAGACTGTGAATCCCAGATGATCTTGGTAGTTGTCACAGATCTGGTCGTCACTAAGAGAATCTATGGGAGTACAGTGTGGTAGTTCCTTAATGAGGAAGTGGTTGTGACATGGTTGAAACAGAGAAGGGCGTCCATTTTCTAAAGTGCAAGTAAGCATGGTATTGATAGAGGCTGGTTTATGCACACTCCCAAGGCATACCTCTCCTATTATGACCCATCCTAGGTCTAAACGTTGAGCATAAGGTGCATTGTGTGGACCATTAATCTGACTTCTGACTTTGTGGGCTCGTATGAGATCTCTCCCGATGAGTAGAGATACCTGGGCTTGTGAGTCTAGTTCTGGTATCAGATGTGCTATACGTTTTAAATGTGAATGATGAAAGGCTGCATCTGGTGTAGGAATTTCAGACCTTTTCTCTGGGATATCATCGCACTCGGTGATTGGTGGTAAGGGAAGACGTGTCTTACCATCTATGGATTCCACTATATAGCCAGTGGCTTTCCTTCCTGCTGCCTCAAAACTCCCTGCACAGGTTTTTAAGGAGTAAGGGGTGCTGGGGCCTCTGATGTTAAAGGTCTCAAAGAAGTTTGATCTGGCTAGAGAACCATTACTTTGGTTATCTAGGATTGCATAAAGTTTGACAGCTTTATCTGGTTGGCCTTTGGGGTAGACTCTGACTAAACAGATTTTGGAGCAAGATCTGTTGCTAATGGCATCTTTGCAGACTTCGGTACATTGCGCAGTCATCTCTGGTGTTGCTGCATTAGTGTCTTTTTGCTCTGCATTATGCTCCCCGCCATGCTCTGTGTCACTGTGGCTGTTTTGTAAAGCCCATGGGGGAGGCCCAGGGTGTAAAGCTGTGTTGTGACTTGTGCTGTGACACTCTGTGCAGTTAAGACTAACCTTGCAATCTTTGGCGAGGTGAGATGAGGAAGAGCAGCATTTGTAGCAGATACCATTTTCTCTTAAGAAGGCCTTACGGTTCTCTAGGGACTTTTCTCTGAAGGTTCTGCATTTCAGGAGAGGGTGTGGTTTGTGATGCAGAGGGCACTGCTTGGTGGGATCTTTCTCCCTGGTCTCTTGGTGAGCAGAGCTGATAAACCTGTGGGAAGAATCTGAATTATGAACGTTAGTCTTGTGAACTGTGACTGCAGTTTTGCGAGGGTTAGGTAGCGCAGGGGTAGTGCCTGTTAGGGTAAAGGCAAAACTAGGGTCATTCCTGGTCTTGGCTTGCTGACTTACAAAGTCCACAAAAACAGAGAATGGTGGAAATGGTACCTTGTTCCGCTGTTTGAACTTTGAACCGTGGGTAATCCATTGTTCCTGTAGATTATAAGGTAGTTTTTGCACTATAGGGTTAATGCCTCTGGCGGTGTCTAGGAAGGCAAGTCCTGGCAAGTCTCCCTCACATTTGGCTACTTGGAGCTCCATTAGTAAGTCGCTTAACTCTCTAAGTCTCTGATAGCCTCTGTTAGGTAACCTAGGAAAATCATCAATCCTTTTGAACAGTGCGTTTTCTATTACCTCTGGTGAACCATAGCACTCATTAAGTCTGTCCCAGATCATTTTAAGGCCATACTCAGGATGGTTAATATTAATCACTCTTATCCTTCTAGCATGTTCAACTGATTCATTCCCAAGCCATTTAATTAAGAGGTCTATCTCTTCACTATATGAAAGGCCTAAATCTTTGATTGCATTTTGGAAAGAGGATCGCCATGCTCTGAAACTCTCAGGGTGATCATTGAACTTTGAGAGTCCTTTTGTGACCAGGTCACGGCGTGCAAGAAATCTGGCAAAGTCTAATGTATCTTGATTGGCTCTAGATGCATTAGCATGGTGGGTAAGTGGTGTGTTATCATACCTGGTAGGAATGACTGGTTCCTGCTGGCTTGTATTTCCCCACCTTTGTGTGTAGGAGGTAGTGCCATGGTTGTAGTTTGCGGCTACAGGCTCTTGGCGTGAGGGTGAGTTGTCTCTCATGGATCCACTGTGATTGGAGTCCTCTTGCTTGCAGGTTTGCAGTCTGCTACTGACTTGTGGTGGCACTGCATAGTGTACTTGGCTTGTTTCATTTATGAAATCTGATTGCATATCTTGTACTGGTGGAGCGTTGCTGCTATTTGCGGACACTTGGCGCACGTATTCTGCTGCACGTTGCATTGAATTCTGTGATCCAAGTTCTGCATCAAGTATATTAATGGTTTCTCTTATGTTGACGCGTTCTGCAGACTCTAAGAACTCTGCTTCGGCCATAGCGGCGGCAGCTTCCCTCTCAGCAGCAAGCTTCTCACTAATTGCTTCTAAGCGTTTTTTCTCCATATCCTTTTCTGCTTCCAAACGTGATTTCTCTACTTTCAACTGCATTTCTTGCTCAGCAAAGTTGGCCCGTACCTTTGCAGCTTCTGCTTTTGCACGTGCAAGGATGGCTGCATTGTTAACTGATGTTGATTTGGAGGAACCAGAGATGTAGGACCTTGTTTTGCATGAAGATTTTGTTTTATGAGACATAATGATGAGGTGTAAATGCTTGACTGCGTAGAGACTGCTGTATTGCTGTGTGCAGGTATCTGTTCTGACAGTGTAGCAGGGCTCTGTGAAGTCAGGTTCTTGGAACTGTTAAGCTGTTTGACTGTGCAGGGACTGTTGTATTGCCATGTGCAGGTAGCTGTGCTGACAGTGTGAGGCTTCTGTGTAGTCGAATGGCGGTACTCCTATTGCTGAGTTGCCACTGTTAGTAGACTGTATAGAAAACTTGTGCTGTCATATGCAGATAGCTGTTGCTGGCAGTGTAACAGATCTGTAAGTCAGTACATGTGATCCACTTGCTGACAGACAATGCTGCTGACAAATTCAGGATGTATGTTTTAAGTTGCAGACAGCCTGATATTTTGCTGACAAATCAGTGTTCATGTGTCCAACTCGATGGTAGCATCGATGGCATCGATGGTTTGCTGATGAAGTCAGTGTGCATGTGTCCAAATGCTGATAGCATCGATGTTTTACTGTTCAGTCTCTCACTAAGCAGCTTTGGCAAATTCGAAACCTACAGCATAACCCTCCTTTACTTTTCAATAATCGATCTTGATATGATGTCTGAAGAACGGTGTTTATTATTCAGTAAAGGGATCATGTATATATATGCGATGATTGATTAGATGGTGTATATACAAGTGAATTGGAGAAGTTGCATATACAATGAATTGGAGAAGTTGCATATACAATGAATTGGAGAAGTTGCATATACAATGAATTGGGTAAAACTGTAAATAAAACATAAACATACAATTACAATCTGCACATAGAAAAATGCAAGGTAAACATGCAGTACACATAACATTGTGCATACATCCTGACATTATGGGTAAAAGGTATATGCTAGAGTGTAACTGGTATTGCTAACATACATAACTGCCTAAATGAGTTAGGGGTGACACAGTTTTGAGTGATAAACTCACCATCGAATGCTGTATCAGGCTGGACCATGTGAGCTGTGTCTGTCTGCATACATGTGAAACTTAATATGGCCCCTGATGATCCTCTTTGTCCCAGAATGCATTGCTAGCTAGCTAGCTACAGAAAGCTAAGGGGGACAAACTACCTAGCATACAGTAGCTCTGTACTGACCACAGGAAGGAGTGGATTATGCAAAACAGAGAAACAATAGAACACAACAGAAACTTATGCTGAAGGCATGACAGGGGACATTTATGCACTTTCAAGAGGAAGTCATAAAGGGCCTAATATTTGGGAACCAGCAGGCAGAGGGCCCCAGTACTTCTAGTACTGGCCCCCGTATTGTACCAGGGCAGCATTTTCCGAACGAAATCCCCTCCACTGCAAGAAAGGGCAGGACACAAAAAAGGTGCAAAGTTTGCTATAAAAAGGGAATAAGAAAGCAAACTATTTTCCAGTGTGACACTTGCCCCGACAAACCCGGCCTATGTATAAAGGAGTGTTTTAAAATATACCACACATCTATGGAATATTAGGTTCATAATTTCACCGTGCTTCGGGGGTCTTGCTAATGCCACATAGCACCCACCATTCATTCCACCAGAATCTGAGCCGCAAAATCCAAAAATCACTCCTTCCCTTCTGAGTCCTGCCATGCACCCAACTGGTATTTTTTGGTCACATGTGAGGCATTGCCGTACTCGGGAGAAATTGGGGCACAGATTTTGGGGTGCTTTGTCTCCTTCATTCCTTGTGAAAATGAAAAATTTTGAGCCAGAACTGCATTTTTGTGTAAAACAATTTAATTTTTCATGTTCACTGCCCACTTGTATCAAAATTGGTGAAACCCCTGGGGGTTTGAAATGTACACTATACCCCTAGATGAATTCCCTGAGGGGTGTAGTTTGCAAAATGGGGTCACTTGTGGGGGGGTTCCACTGTATTGGTGCTTTGGGGGTCTTGCTAATGCGACATAGCACCCACCATCATTCCACCAGAATTTGTGCTGCAAAATCCAAATATCACTCCTTCCCTTCTGAGTCCTGCCACTTTTTGGTCACACATGAGGCATTGCCGTACTCGGGAGAAATTGGGGCACAGATTTTGGGGTGCTTTGTCTCCTTCATTCCTTCTGAAAATGAAAAATTTTGAGCCAGAACTGCATTTTTGTGTAAAAAAATGTAATTTTTCATTTTCACTGCCCACTTGTATCAAAATTGGTGAAACCCCTGGGGGTTTGAAATGTACACTATACCCCTAGATGAATTCCCTGAGGGGTGTAGTTTGCAAAATGGGGTGACTTGTGGGGGGGTTCCACTGTATTGGTGCAACATAGCACCCACCATTCATTCCACCAGAATCTGTGCTGCAAAATCCAAAAATCACTCCTTCCCTTCTGAGTCCTGCCATGCACCCAACTGGTATTTTTTGGTCACATGTGAGGCATTGCCGTACTCGGGAGAAATTGGGGCACAGATTTTGGGGTGCTTTTTCTCCTTCATACCTTCTGAAAATGAAAAATTTTGAGCCAGAACTGCATTTTTGTGTAAAAAATGTAATTTTTCATGTTCACTGCCCACTTGTATCAAAATTGGTGAAACCCCTGGGGGTTTGAAATGTACACTATACCCCTAGATGAATTCCCTGAGGGGTGTAGTTTGCAAAATGGGGTCACTTGTGGGGGGGTTCCACTGTATTGGTGCTTGGGGGGTCTTGCTAATGCGACATAGCACCCACCAAAATTCCACCAGAATCTGAGCTGCAAAATCCAAAAATCACTCCTTCCCTTTTGAGTCCTGCCATGCACCCAACTGGTATTTTTTGGTCACATGTGAGGCATTGCCGTACTCGGGAGAAATTGGGGCACAGATTTTGGGGTGCTTTTTCTCCTTCATACCTTCTGAAAATGAAAAATTTTGAGCCAGAACTGCATTTTTGTGTAAAAAATGTAATTTTTCATGTTCACTGCCCACTTGTATCAAAATTGGTGAAACCCCTGGGGGTTTGAAATGTACACTATACCCCTAGATGAATTCCCTGAGGGGTGTAGTTTGCAAAATGGGGTCACTTGTGGGGGGGTTCCACTGTATTGGTGCTTGGGGGGTCTTGCTAATGCAACATAGCACCCACCAAAATTCCACCAGAATCTGAGCTGCAAAATCCAAAAATCACTCCTTCCCTTCTGAGTCCTGCCATGCACCCAACTGGTATTTTTTGGTCACATGTGAGGCATTGCCGTACTCGGGAGAAATTGGGGCACAGATTTTGGGGTGCTTTGTCTCCTTCATACCTTCTGAAAATGAAAAATTTTGAGCCAGAACTGCATTTTTGTGTAAAAAAATGTAATTTTTCATTTTCACTGCCCACTTGTATCAAAATTGGTGAAACCCCTGGGGGTTTGAAATGTACACTATACCCCTAGATGAATTCCCTGAGGGGTGTACTTTGCAAAATGGGGTGACTTGTGGGGGGGTTCCACTGTATTGGTGCAACATAGCACCCACCATTCATTCCACCAAAATCTGTGCTGCAAAATCCAAAAATCACTCCTTCCGTTCTGAGTCCTGCCATGCACCCAACTGGTATTTTTTGGTCACATGTGAGGCATTGCCGTACTCGGGAGAAATTGGGGCACAGATTTTGGGGTGCTTTTTCTCCTTCATACCTTCTGAAAATGAAAAATTTTGAGCCAGAACTGCATTTTTGTGTAAAAAATGTAATTTTTCATTTTCACTGCCCACTTGTATCAAAATTGGTGAAACCCCTGGGGGTTTGAAATGTACACTATACCCCTAGATGAATTCCCTGAGGGGTGTAGTTTTCAAAATGGGGTGACTTGTGGGGGGGTTCCACTGTATTGGTGCTTGGGGGGTCTTGCTAATGCGACATAGCACCCACCAAAATTCCACCAGAATCTGAGCCGCAAAATCCAAAAATCACTCCTTCCGTTCTGAGTCCTGCCATGCACCCAACTGGTATTTTTTGGTCACACGTGAGGCATTTCCGTACTCGGGAGAAATTGGGGCACATATTTTGGGGTGCTTTTTCTCCTTCATACCTTCTGAAAATGAAAAATTTTGAGCCAGAACTGCATTTTTGTGTAAAAAAATGTAATTTTTCATTTTCACTGCCCACTTGTATCAAAATTGGTGAAACCCCTGGGGGTTTGAAATGTACACTATACCCCTAGATGAATTCCCTGAGGGGTGTACTTTGCAAAATGGGGTGACTTGTGGGGGGGTTCCACTGTATTGGTGCAACATAGCACCCACCATTCATTCCACCAGAATCTGTGCTGCAAAATCCAAAAATCACTCCTTCCCTTCTGAGTCCTGCCATGCACCCAACTGGTATTTTTTGGTCACATGTGAGGCATTGCCGTACTCGGGAGAAATTGGGGCACAGATTTTGGGGTGCTTTTTCTCCTTCATACCTTCTGAAAATGAAAAATTTTGAGCCAGAACTGCATTTTTGTGTAAAAAAATGTAATTTTTCATTTTCACTGCCCACTTGTATCAAAATTGGTGAAACCCCTGGGGGTTTGAAATGTACACTATACCCCTAGATGAATTCCCTGAGGGGTGTAGTTTGCAAAATGGGGTCACTTGTGGGGGGGTTCCACTGTATTGGTGCTTGGGGGGTCTTGCTAATGCGACATAGCACCCACCAAAATTCCACCAGAATCTGAGCTGCAAAATCCAAAAATCACTCCTTCCCTTCTGAGTCCTGCCATGCACCCAACTGGTATTTTTTGGTCACATGTGAGGCATTGCCGTACTCGGGAGAAATTGGGGCACAGATTTTGGGGTGCTTTGTCTCCTTCATACCTTCTGAAAATGACAAATTTGGAGCCAGAACTGCATTTTTGTGTAAAAAAAAATAATTTTTCATTTTCACTGCCCAGTTGTACCACAATTGGTGAAACCCCTGGGGGTTTGAAATGTACACTATACCCCTAGATGAATTCCCTGAGGGGTGTAGTTTGCAAAATGGGGTCACTTGTGGGGGGGTTCCTAACTTTTAGCATCTTATGGTGCCTTGAAACCTACATGGTGCCTAAAAAATAATCTCATAAAAAGGAGGCTCCAAAATCAAGTAGGTGCTCCTTCTATTATGAAGCCTGTGGTTTGGTCACCGTGCACACTAGGGCCACATATAGGATATTTATGAAAACAAAAGAATTGGGGGAATCAATTTTTAGTCACATTTCTCTAGTAAAATGTACTGTGTTCCTTATAAAAATGTATTAAAATTGCAAATCTGCAAAAAAAAAGAAATTTTGAAATTTCACCTACACTTTGTTTTAATTCCTGTGAAACACCTAAAGGGTTAACAAACTTCCAAAATGCTGTTTTGAATACTGTGAGGGGTGCAGTTTTTGAAATGGCATCATTTATGGGGGTGTCTCACATACAAGTCCCTCAAAGTCACATCAGAACTGAACTGGTCCCTAAAAAAATCAGTGTTTGAAATTTTCTTGAAAATTTGAGAATTTGCTATTCATATTGTAAGCCTCCTAGTGTCCCAAAAAATTAAAAGGAAGTTGAAATAATGATGTCAACATAAAGTAGACATATGGTCTATGTTAGTTATTCACTATTTTGAGTGGTAAGATTATTTGTCTCACAAGCAGAAAATTTAACATTTTGCAAATCGCTAAATTTTCCATTTTTTCACGATATTTTGGTATTTTTCACAAAAAAACACAGACTGTATCGACCCAAATTTACCACTAATTTGAAGTACAATGTGTCACGAAAAAACAATCTCAAAACCACTGGGATAAGTAAAAGCAAAAAAAAGTTATCCCCACTTAAGTGAGACATGTCAGATTTGAAAAAAAGGGCTCTGTCAGGAACGCAAAAACTGGCTCTGTCAGGAAGGGGTTAACAACAGGAGGGAAGATCAGATCCAGACCCAAAATGTACTGTCTTTGGAAGGAAACTTTACTTATGGTACTTTCACATTGAGCTTTACAAAGGAGTAATTTGGTCTGTCTAGTGGTCTCTAGTGGTCAGTGGCAGTACTTCACCTCACAGAGGCGAGGAGTTGCTAGCCTTTTATACACATACTGTAGATCCTATATTTAGATCCTGCATCTTGTTTCAAGTAATGTTGCAACTACTGTACTTACTTATCACCTCTCAATCTTTCTCCCTAATCCTGACAATCTCAATATATTTTTCAGACTGCACTGTGGAGGAGTTTGATACGCTTTTGCATAATCCAAATATATTCCATCATTACATTACCAAGAACCAGTGTGAAATGTTCTTCTTCATAAAGTAATTATTCTATTTTTTTTAGTTATGACCAGACCATTGGGAAATAATACAGCCACAAGACCTCATTTATAAACAGTGCATATCAAGGTACATTATTTATTTATTATCATTTATTTATGTAGTGCCAATCATATTATGCAGTTCTGTACAGAGAATATGTAATCAGTCACGAGTCCCTGCCCCATGGGAGCTTACAGTCTAAATGCCCTAACACACAAAAAGATCCATTCTGTCATGAGCCAATTAACCTACCAGCACGTTTTGGTAACTGGAGCACATTGAGCAAAAAAAAAAACACACAGACTCAAGAGCGATAGGCCTCTGAGTGGATTTGTTTTCATGAATGGTATCAGCATTTTAGGGCAGCAATGCTAACTTCTGTGCAAAAAATCCTCTATCCACCGCTAACCTCCAATCTTTGTAGACACCTCTGCAGTCTCAAAGTGTGCCTTGGTGTCTAGAATGGAATTAGCATCTCAAGAAGTGCACTGTACAATGCAAACCTCCTATCTCTTTACCAAGAAAAGATATGGAAGTGTTCCTCTGGCGCTTAAAATTCCAATAAAGTTTTTTATTTCCTTCCCAGCCAGGTATTACTCAAAAGGAAAATAGAAAAAAATGACCTCTTTCAACACTATGCAGTGTCTTTTTCAAGGTTTAAAAAATACAATGCATAGTGTCGAAACCGGTCGGTGCTTGTGGACTACAGAGGGACATTTCTTTGGACTTCTAACTTTCCTGCAGCGCTTCCAGGGACGCATGTGTTGGGAAACATACTTGCACTTGTTTTGTCTACATTCATTTGTGGACAAAAACATTTGGTGAGAGTCCATTTTTCTTGTACCTCTGTAACATGCTATTTTAAATTACTTTATTAGATTGTATTACACTATGATGGTGTCTTACTTTATATTTCCTATCTGAGTTAATGCCCTTGGATGTGGAGGAATTTAAAAGCCATTGGTGACAGGAGTTTGTCCCCCCATTAAACACTTATGTCTACTTCCTAAGTAGACCATTATCTTTGGTATGGACCACCTGAATATCTGTGTGTGTGATTTCATGCCAATGTCATAAAGTATTACACTATTTGTATTTTTTCTATTTTCCTTTTGGGTAATACCTGGCTGGGAAGGAAAGAAAAAAAACTTTATTTGAATTTTAAGTGCCAGAGGAACACTTCCATAAATTTTCTTGGTATTGTAAGTCTTTCGTTGTAGTGGTGTTTCAATCATTTGGTAGTAGGACCTTAGGATGTTTAGTTAGCACATTATCCCTTGGTTCATAAACCATCCAACTTTCTCCTATCTCTTTAGTACTAGCCCTTAATTAAGTAAAACTCAATTCCATTTTTTCCCTAAAATATACCTAAATGCTTTAAGTTACACATTAACATTAGAGGACATCAAGCGTACCCTGGGCAGGCACACCCCTACCTCAAAATCTTAGTGCTCAAGATGTTATGACATCACAGTTGGATGAGCAGGAAGATCGGTGTCTTTGCAGTTTTGTTTTATTGTGGTAACAACCCTGGGGGATGGAACCGGCTGCACAACCCCATTATCTGGAGCATATGCAGAAGACAGCTCATTTCTTTAGCATGCACAGTTCATGAAAATGAATAAGACTTGTGCACATTGGGGCTTGTGTGCTACTCACATCCAGACCCAAATCTACTGCCATCAGAAGGAAATACCCAAATTCTTTGTTGAAACCTTATCTTAAATAAGACAGTCCTGGGTGTTATTAATCTGAACATTTTCAGCCACAGACCCATGTGACCTTTAACCCAGCTCTGTAACTACATTGTGCAGATGGTATGCATGGATAAAAACTGAATATGGGTCCAAGAGCTGTTCCTGAAGAATTGCTATTACACAAATTATAGGGAAACAGAACTGTGTAGTTGGGGTAACAACTCTGGGTGGCAGAACTGGCTGCACAACCCCATTATTACCCTGTTGGCATATGAACCAACTGGTTATTTTGTGTTTAAAGGCATTACATTGTCCAAAATGCCCATAAAATGTACTTCTGGGCAAAGTGCCACATGACCAATCCATTTACATTATACTTTGCAAAAGATGCCATCAATCTACCCAATTCATCCGCATCCTTGTGTAACCATATGCTCCTCTGCAAAAAGCCACCCATCTAGAGTCACATACCTAATGCATTTATATTAGCAGATATTTGAGCTAATTTCTATTAATATATGGTTTGTTAAATCACTTCCACAATGTTATCAAATTATTTTATAGTACTAGTAAGCCCGCTCAAAGCAAATGCTCTGAAAGCTAGGCAGCTACAGTACCTAGTGATTGCCTATGTGTTTGTGCATGTGTGAGAGAGAAAGAGATGTAGTTTTACTAGCTGCCAACAGAAGGCAGTGTTTGGAGACACACAAACAGACACTAGACATATACACATATATATATAGGGCAGTTTTTCAGAGACTCACGGACACTAGACATATATATATATATATATATATATATATATAGTGCTATTTTTGTAGAAAAATAGGTTCAGAAACTCTCCGGGACAGAGCAGAGTGGGCGGGGATATGGGCGGAGCTATTGCAGGGGTGGGGCTTCAAACAGTGTGTATAGATAATTATTTATTTTAATTTTATTTATTATAGTACATTTCATTTGGAGCTCACTGTAATAAACAGGAACACTGGACAATGGCTTGAAGAGCTATAAATGCATAATTCTGCTAATATTCACTGTACAATTATGGCAACAGCCTCCTATTCACCTGTGACCTTGACTAGTTAGGGATAGGCTATAGGGGGGTATATAATTCAGGTTAGGCTACGGGGGTAGGGTTAGAGTTAGGCTGCTTTGAAGGAGGTGTATAGTTACAGTTAAGCTTCAGGGGAGGGGGTGTATAGATAGAATTAGGCTGTGGGGTGTATAGTTAGGGTTAGGCTACAGGGGGGTTTATAATTAAGGTGAGGCTAAGGGGAGTGTATGGTTAGAGTTAGGCTACAGGGGAGGGGGTGTATAGTTATGCTGCGGGGGTGTATAATTAGGCTGCAGGGGAGGGGGTGTATAGCATAGGCTGTGGGGGTTGGGGGGTATAATTAGGCTGTAGGGGGATGTATAGTTAGGCTTCAGGGTGGGGAGTGTATAATTAGGCTGCAGGGGTTGGGGGGTGTATAGTTAGGCTTCAGGGGGGTGTATAGTTAGGCTGCAGGGGGGTGTATAGTTAGGCTGCAGGGGGGTGTATAGTTAGGCTGCAGAGGTGGGGTGTACAGTTAGCTAGGCTGTGTGGGAGGTGTTGTGGTGTTTAGTCAGGTTTCTGAGCGGTACTCACAGGTGCTGAAGGGAGGAGGTACTGCATGCCTAGCTGTGGCCGGAGAGCCCGGCACACGGGGTTAATGGTGGCTACAGCACTGAAGGGGTTAACTCTCCGTGCTTTGCCGTTATTCAGGACAAGGGCACTTGACATGTTTTAAACTGTATGAGTAGCACTGAGCTGGGACAGGACCCCTGCTGCAGTGCTGATGTAAGTTATAGCACTGAGCTGGGCACCCGGCACACATATCATATGTATTTATGTAATATATGTTTGGCACTGAGCTAGGACTGCATCATATATTGTGTATTGAATATTGAATATTGAGGAATGCATTCTGGACTTACAATGCACTTTGTACTTTTCTGGGAGAAGGGATTTAGCAAATCTTGGTGATGAGGAAATGAAATGCTAATCTGCCTCTCTGGTCAGAATGTCTGAAAGTGTCCAAAACACAGCAGGGAGTAGGCCCTGTGTAAGAGGTGCTAAAAAGGAAATTTGTGTACCATATGTGATGGGTCCCTGAGCCCAGGACATCCTGTGTGTGAGGTGTTGATGAGGCACAGACATTTGTGTTTCGTTATGTAAACATGCTACCAGGAGATAAATATCTCCCCTGTTCCTGAAAGTTATATATTCTAGGGAAATTGGATTTATCCTTTGTAGTATGTAATCTTGGTTCGTTATGCACGGGAAGTAACGTATCAGATTGAGATGCAAATTGTAAATGTATGGGGGAGGATCTGACAATGTCAAAGAGTTTTCTGCCTATATAAGCAGGGCTCTGTGAGCCCAAAGTTGTACTCTGTTCTACCTGTCCTGCTGTAAACATTCTGCTGTATGCTGCACTCTCCTATTCTAGGAGAGAGTTCTTTTAAGAACTTTGAGCAAATAAACATCTTCTTGCCTCAAGACGTCTCTGCCATCTTGCGACTAACAGAATTACCGCAATAATTCCGTTCTCCGGCTGTTCTGGGTAAAGGTATCCAGCGTCCTCCAAGCTCCGCTCTGCCAGCTACCGAAGCAGAGGTCTGGTCCGTGAACCAGAGGGGAAGCCACTGACGCCAGCCAGGAGTGTGTCAGCAGCGCGTCGACGCATACACTCCCGCAGGTAGTACTCAGGTGCCAGCGGTTGGTCCTGAGGAGGTAACCGTGGTTCCAGGCGCCACGTATAAGGAGTCTGGTGGTGGCAGCGATACCCCGCCCACTGCGTAGTGGGCGGAGTCAGTAACAGGCGGTTGCTGACGGTAACAGGGAATCCCCAATTGGCACGGTCCCGTGAGACCTGGTACCGCAATCTGTGGACCCGAAGGGCGTAGCCAGAGCTAAGGGCAGGCGTCCGGTCACAGAAATTGGTGGCAGCAGTGGGATATCCCAGGCGGCTTTCCGGTTACCCGATTGGAGAAGCCGAGTTACTCAGGGAGGAGTAACTGCAGCCAGGAGAACGCGCAAGATGGCGGACTTCAATGGAATGTCGAAGGATGACCTCGAGATTGTGTGTCGGGAGAAGGGTGTGGAGATCCCTTCCAAAGCAACTGTAAACGAAATGAGGGCGGCGCTCAAGCACTTGGAGGAGTCGAGTCGGGAGGAGGTGCAGCACGCTGATGGGGACCGTGTCCAGGAGGACAGCCACACAGAGGACCTTCATCTGGACCCGGTGAGACTCACAAGCCCCGCCCCCTCTAGCAGCAGCCACGTTTCCCAACATTCCCTAGCAGGGCCAGGATCCCCGCGTCCCAGGGTGGACGGCGCGGATAGCCTAGCGGATCGGCTAGCGGAATTAGGGGAGAGGGCAACGGAACAAGAACGCATGCTCATCATTCGGATGTGGCATGCGGAGCGGGCACCACAGACTGTGGTACCCCGGGTGCCGTTGTCAGCTGCTACCCACCGAGTGGGACGGATTCAGTTTGCTAAGTTTGCTGACAGCGATGGGGACATTGATGGACATTTGCAAGTTTTTGAGAGGACTTGTAAACTACATGATTTGCCCAAACAGGAGTGGGTAAGACACCTTGTACCCACCCTGTATGGAAAAGCCTTGGAGGCCTATCGAGGAGTGGCCAATGAGGACTGTGGGGACTATGATGTTGTCGCCAAGGCCCTCCTCCAACGTTTTTTTGTAACTCCTGAGTCCTACAGGAAAAAGTTTCGGGACTTGCCAAAGAATCCGGGCAGCACCCACGAGCAGTTTGCCACCCAGCTGCGGCAGTACTTGGTGAAGTGGGTGCAGGAATCAAAGGCCACAACCTGGGACACCCTGATTGATGTGATCTGCAGGGAGCAGTTCTACCGCAGGTGTGCCCAGGAAGTGAAGGAGTGGGTGCTAGATCGGGAGCCACCCAACGTAAAGATGGCTGCCCAGCTAGCGGACAAGTATGTGGCAATTCGGTCACAGGGGCTGAAACGCCCAAGTAGCAGCCCGCTACAAAGGACTGTACCACCAGGGGGACACCCCTCTTCAGCTCATCGCCCCCCAAAGCAAGCATCTTCCAACCCGGGTGCTCTTGGCCAGCAATCGCCCCGCAGCGTCCCTGCGAGTAATCAGGGATCATCGGAGCCACGCCTGGTCAAGAAGTGCTGCAGCTGTGGGAAAATCGGACATCTGAGGATGAACTGTCCCACACTGCCGGCACCCCAGATTTGCGCTACCAATCCGAATGCTGGATCCCGGCTTGCTTGCTTGACCCGTGGAGATGAGCCCACAGAGACTGTACCCCCTCCAGTCAGTCCGATGGAGTGTAGTGAGAAGCAGGCAGACTCTGCTGATAGAGTCACCTGCATGGCCATGCGGCCTCTACGGAATATGTGGCGGCACCTGCAGTTGGTCCAAGTGGGGCCCCTTCAGGGGGAAGGCCTGAGAGACTCTGGGGCCTCAATCACTGTGGTGAGCCCCAGACTGATTGATCCTGCTGCAATCTTTCAGGGTCGCACTGCCAAAGTTACAATGGCAGATGGAGCGGAGCGAGAGGTGCCCATGGCCAGAGTCTACCTGGATTGGGGGGCTGGACCAGAGTTGCGAGATGTTGCCATCATGGATGGCCTCCCAACAGATGTAGTCCTGGGGAATGATCTTGGGGGTGGAATCGTTACTACATTTGCTAACGCCATCGCCTGGAGTCAAGCTGCCAGACTACAGTCCTTACCATCGACACCAACACAGCCCAGCCCAGAGGAAAAGACCACAGCGGCCAGACAACTGCCAGCACAGCCAACCACAGCATCAACCAGCCCAGAGGAAAAGACTTCAGCGGCTAGATCAGCGCATCTCCCCAGCATGCCTTTTGCCTCTGGTGTGCCTACGTCCCCTAGCAACGCAGAGGATGTGTGTGCCAGCTTGTTGTATCCTGTGAGGGTGCCCAGCAATGCTCCTGTTCCTAGTGGTTTGCCAACTCCAGCGGTGAGTATGAGTGACCACACTGACCTTTACATGACTGACCCAAACCAGAATGAACCTAGACATCCCAACCTAGATGCCCCTGTAGAGTGTCCCCCTTTAGGAGAAAGTGAAGGGCACTGGCAGGGGGTTCAGGAGGCTCCGCTCTCTGACCCATCCCTGACAGGCATACGGTGCCAAGCTCGCAGCGGCCTTGATGGGGTGGGGGTGGGGAGTGTGCCTGGGCAGGAAGGGTTCAGGCCCAGGGTAGTCAGGAAGGTAGAAGGGGATACACCAGAGAGGGTGGGTTCCCCAAGACGTAGGTCCTTTGAGGAGGACAGGAGGGCAGGTCTGACGGTTGTTGCAGACAGGTGCCCGGGAGAAGTGACAGGGGTGCAGTGCCTGGAGGATAGTGTGGGAGGAGACAGGGGTAGGCCCAGACCAGTGAAGGTAGAGGCGACCAGAGGCTGTCCCCAGCCCACAACCCCCAGACAGGTACTGACCTTAGAAACTGTAAAGCCCTACAGACCAGTTGTCCCTGACTCTAGTTTGGTAGCGACGTCCCTTACAGTAGTGACTAGGAAGGGTCTTCCCAAGACAGTGGACTGTACACCTGCTTGTGAGTTGGCATTTCAGTCGCTAAAGGAGGCTCTGGTACCAGCTCCAGTGCTGATGACGCATATTTATTACCAGGACATTGTGGTACGGACTATTGCGTCACTGCACGGACTGGGAGCAGTACTGAGCCAAGAGGAGCCATATGGGCAGGAGCACCCTGTGGCTTGTGTGAGCAGAATACTGCTATGGTGGGAGGTGGGGTATGCCACAATTTGGACACACTGGGTGGCAATTGTGTATGCAGCAGACCAGCTTTGGCACAGATGGTGCCACTGGCACCCCACTGGGGTGAAGGAACACCCACCTGATGAAGGTTTGCCCCCTTCATTGGGGGAAACAGACAGACTGTTGTTGTGGGGCCTTGGACTTGGACACTGTGTTGACTGTGTGGACTTTCAGCACCAACCGGATATGGCCCACTGCAGTCTGAAGGAACTGTCTAGGCTGGGGGCCAACACCCCCAGGCACTCCCAGTAACCCCCAAATGGGCTGTGGGACCAGGAGCCAAGTCGTTGGGACATGGCCCTCTGGTTTCCCGCTTGAAGGGGGGGGAAGAAGTGTGGCCGGAGAGCCAGGCACACGGGGTTAATGGTGGCTACAGCACTGAAGGGGTTAACTCTCCGTGCTTTGCCGTTATTCAGGACAAGGGCACTTGACATGTTTTAAACTGTATGAGTAGCACTGAGCTGGGACAGGACCCCTGCTGCAGTGCTGATGTAAGTTATAGCACTGAGCTGGGCACCCGGCACACATATCATATGTATTTATGTAATATATGTTTGGCACTGAGCTAGGACTGCATCATATATTGTGTATTGAATATTGAATATTGAGGAATGCATTCTGGACTTACAATGCACTTTGTACTTTTCTGGGAGAAGGGATTTAGCAAATCTTGGTGATGAGGAAATGAAATGCTAATCTGCCTCTCTGGTCAGAATGTCTGAAAGTGTCCAAAACACAGCAGGGAGTAGGCCCTGTGTAAGAGGTGCTAAAAAGGAAATTTGTGTACCATATGTGATGGGTCCCTGAGCCCAGGACATCCTGTGTGTGAGGTGTTGATGAGGCACAGACATTTGTGTTTCGTTATGTAAACATGCTACCAGGAGATAAATATCTCCCCTGTTCCTGAAAGTTATATATTCTAAGGAAATTGGATTTATCCTTTGTAGTATGTAATCTTGGTTCGTTATGCACGGGAAGTAACGTATCAGATTGAGATGCAAATTGTAAATGTATGGGGGAGGATCTGACAATGTCAAAGAGTTTTCTGCCTATATAAGCAGGGCTCTGTGAGCCCAAAGTTGTACTCTGTTCTACCTGTCCTGCTGTAAACATTCTGCTGTATGCTGCACTCTCCTATTCTAGGAGAGAGTTCTTTTAAGAACTTTGAGCAAATAAACATCTTCTTGCCTCAAGACGTCTCTGCCATCTTGCGACTAACAGAATTACCGCAATAATTCCGTTCTCCGGCTGTTCTGGGTAAAGGTATCCAGCGTCCTCCAAGCTCCGCTCTGCCAGCTACCGAAGCAGAGGTCTGGTCCGTGAACCAGAGGGGAAGCCACTGACGCCAGCCAGGAGTGTGTCAGCAGCGCGTCGACGCATACACTCCCGCAGGTAGTACTCAGGTGCCAGCGGTTGGTCCTGAGGAGGTAACCGTGGTTCCAGGCGCCACGTATAAGGAGTCTGGTGGTGGCAGCGATACCCCGCCCACTGCGTAGTGGGCGGAGTCAGTAACAGGCGGTTGCTGACGGTAACAGGGAATCCCCAATTGGCACGGTCCCGTGAGACCTGGTACCGCAATCTGTGGACCCGAAGGGCGTAGCCAGAGCTAAGGGCAGGCGTCCGGTCACACTAGCTGACAGAAACTGTGGTGCAGGCGGCAGGTGTTGCGGGCCCATTAGCTTACACCGGCAATAGTTCCAGTTGTCCATCAGTGAGGAGTCCTGAGGCGTGTAGGTGGGCAGGAGTGTGCGGCGCACTGTGTAACCACCGCGTTGCACCATGGATGCGCGTTGAGCAGTGACGCATCTATGGACTGGGTAGCGGTTTGGGGGGAGACAGCGCTGCCTATCTGCCGGGAGTCCCAGGACACTGCACCCGACTGCAGCGGGGTGATGATGGCTACTACAGGTTCCGGAACGCCGTTCCTGTTGTTGTCATTTTTTATATGAACTTCAGGAACGGCGTTCCGGACCGTTCCGCCAAAAAAATAGCCCTGTATATATATTTTTTCCCTATATCATTTTTCAGAATCCTTTGAAACAGTTATCTAGAAATTAAGTCAGACTTACAAGAGTTTATTTTTATTAAGATGGGAGTTCTATTGAAGATGTAATGTTGCCCATAGCAGCCAATCAGAATCTACTTCTTATTTATTTAGCAACTTCTAGAAGATAAAAGAGAGCATCAGATTGGTTGCCAATAGCAACAACCCATCTTCAATATTCATTTAGTAAATAACCCCATTTTAGTAAATAACCCCAACTGAGCCTGCACTAACCTGGGTAAGACTTTATTTTCTTTATAAAAGATTGGTACCATATCTGCTTTCCTTCAGTCGTGTGACACTGACCTATTATGAGGGAGTCCAAAAATATGAGAAATGTTGGCAATAAGTTAATTGAATTCATATTTACATATATGTGGATGTGATCTGGCCAAGTGCTCAGATTATGTCTATTTTTTGCGTACATATAAATAATTACGAGAATTATGCATTAAATTTGTACTCACAAATAGTTTTTGTTTCAACATTTCAACCGTATGGAATAGAAGCTGTAGAGAAAAACAAAAGCTAGGGCTTATGTGGAGGTGAACGGATTTGCAGGTCATGCGTTAGCAGACATAAAGAATGCATTGCATGCATACAGTATGTTCGGTTGTCCCCCATCCCACAATGCATCTACTGTAGCTCCCCAACACTGGCATATATGCCAGGCTTACATCATCTGCCACATGTGTATAAAATAACTTACCACAATAGCACAGACAGTCTTGCGTTGAAAGTGTCAACAGTAATGATAAAATCATATTACAATATTTTTACATAATTAAATAATCTAACAAAGTGTTATACACATAATAGAGGTTATTGTTTTGTCAGGTTTTTTTTCTAAATGTAAATGTTGATTTTAGTATTGCAAATATAATTAACTACAAACACAACCAGAATGGAAATACAAATTAAAATAAGTGAAATGAAATGTATACTGTACATCCGTTATTTTTAATGTAAAAAAAATCCAATGGAAATGTTCTTTCCTGCCGCAGTCTAAATGGAAATATATGGTAATGCGAATAGACAGCTGACACTTCATATAATATAATTGCATCACTAATAAACTAAGTCATTTTTCATTCAGCCAATTAAAAGTTGCTTACTTGTGGCACTGATTGTCACTGATGTCCAGAGCAATCTCTCATGTAATTACATGATCACACCCTTACGGTATTCAGTTTACATTGGCAAACCTGCCTCTTCCACTTTCTCCAATCGGTTCCACTTTTTAACTTGTATCGGTGAGTGAGTGTTTGTTATGAGCAGGAAGGAACTTAAACGCCCAAGGAGTGGACGATTCAACCAATTTTAGCAGGGTTAATATTCTGCTTTGGGGAACTGACCAATTAGTGTTGAGGAGGTTTGTTTTTTAGGTTGGAGAATGACCCTATTTGTTGTGTGTTAGGCAGGGCTCTGCTCCGTTTTGCTGTGTTCCCCTACCTCCACATTTGTCTATGGAATGAGAAATGACAGCTTAGTAACTATGTTGCTGACCTACAGTATATATTCTGGTGTGCTCCCATCCTTCAACACATCAGGTAGGCTATTTGTAGCCCATCGAGGGTTAGCAGTACCAGCTGTCTTATGAAGTATTGATAGGAGAGTTGGAGCCACATACTCATATGGTATTTAACCCTGCAAGATTGCTTTGAAATATCTATTAGCATAAGACGTTTGGTTACTGACTACTAACTGTTCTGGTTCATTTACCACCATACATATTGTATACATTTTTGTTGGATTTGAAATAAAAAGACTGACTATTATTAAATGCCACATAGTTCTGCATTGTTTCAAGTACAGTATTATGATTGTATTAGGTTTTTGCATATGAGTTACAATCTACTCTAGAGTACAAGTACTGTATAACACACAATCTGAATGCCCATTATATAAAATAGTACTCACTTCATAAGGGGCCAGATGTATCAAGCTTCAAAGAGTGATAAAATGGCTGCCACATTCAGGTTGTTTTTGCAAAATGACAGGTAGGAGCTGATTGGCTGGTTGTTTATCACTCTCCACTTTATCATTTTATCACGTTTTGGAGCTTGATACATCTGGCCCAAGAGGTGTAGTTTTTTAACAGTGTATATAGACTAGAAAAGGACTAGCCCATTGTCTGACATATCCTAGAATAGGGATGAATAGGGATGTTAATCTTTATAAAGCCTTGAAATATATAAAGTTAAACTATGCACAGATTTGACAAGATGGATGCAATTTGGATATGGAGAGGTAAACAAAATGCCTTCTCTCCCCACACCAATCACAAATGAATAACCTTGGCATCCCCAATATCTAGTGTGTCTGAGAGAGCTACAGTATAGTGCTATCTGAGCCTGGCCTGTACTAGCAACTGCAAAAGTTTTGCCTGGTTGGGGTGGTTACACTATGTGCAGGTGGAGCCGGCCTTAACTTTGCAGGGGCTGGCGATTCTTTCGCCGGCCCCCGCCAGCGTCCACCTACCGCCAGGGGCGCGCGCACGAGATGCTCGCGTGCCCCGTGGCAACAGAGCCTGCCACAGGTCCCCGCCGCCTCCCCCGCTGTCGCCTCCCCAAGCTCTGACCTGCTGACCCCCAAGCTCTGATTGGCTCGCGGGCGGGTAGCCAATGAGGAGATGGCCCTCAAGCTCTGATTGGCTGATGACCCAGTCACAGGGACATAGTCAGTGAGGGGAAGTAGAGATGCCGGATACGCTCTCCTGCCCTTAAGGGAAGCAGCGGCTGGGTCAGCGGCAGCACAGGAGACAGACAGCAGGGCAGGCCACGGAGGTCCCGAAACGCCATTCCTGATGAAGTCATTTTGCAAAATAGCTTCAGGAACGGTGTTCCGTGGCGTTCTGGCCCAAAAATAGCCCTAGTTGCAGGGCATGCTGGGTTGTGTAATTCACCAACAGCTGGAGTGCTAAGGTTCTTCATCACTGCACTACAGTACAGGGGCTCCTGTAATAATGTCAACCAACTCTGGCCTGTTCAATATAGGGCTGAAAGACTTATTTATTAACAATTTATTTATTTTGGTGCATAGAGACAGACAGACACACACACATACACACAGCAATAATTCTGTTTATGTATTTCAACATCACAAATACAGTTGCCATCATTTACATGCTGCTTATGATGATGATGAATGCAATATCTTTTCTCCAGATTTATAAATAGATTAAAGTTATATCTATTTTTTTAAGGAATATGCAACAAACTCAAACTTAGGGGATCTTTTTTACAGAGTTGGATCCCACGTCTTTTGGATCCCATATAAAAGTCCTTGCCTTGTGACCAAATGCAATTTCACACTGGAGAGTGGGCAGAGGTGATGTGGTATTAATATGGAGTGTTAAAAACAACTGCATTGAGCACACCATTAGAGTGTTATTAGAGCCCAAACACATACCTCCCAACATTCCGTGGGCTGCAGGTGGCACCTCCGCCAAAATGGGAATGTGGACTTCGCATAATGTGGTGTGGCCTCACAGCAGGGGCGTACCTAAACTAAGGCAGCCACCGCCACCGCTTGGGGGAGCGAGTGGCAGCGCTGTCTGTGTGGGCGCTGGCATCCAGCACTTTCTTTAACGGAAAATCTTGCGCACCCACCGCCCGTCGAGTCAGCTGGTGGCTGGCTCAGCCCACCCATATCAATGCTCTGGCCGGCTCACGATGTGACGTGCTGGCGTCACACCATGCTCTCCCCCGCCCTGCGCTGTACTCCTCCTGAGTCAGTACAGCGCAGGGCGGGGGAGAGTGCGGTGTGATGCCAGCACGTCACATCCCGAGCCGGCAGAGTACAGGAGGCAGGAGAAGATGCAGCCGGGACCCACAGCCACTTGCTGAAGGAGAAGGGGGCACAGGAGCAGGGGCGTAGGGAGGGCGCCGGAAGGTCTGCTCGCCCGCTCCCCAGCTCTGGACCTGCCGCTGCAGCCTCCGTGTAACCCACCGCTGATGCCTCCACCGTCCACATGACCCACCGTCGCTGCTGCCCTGCACTCCCTAATGTGATGCCCTGCTTCCCACTGCAGCCTCCACGGGACAATGGCCGCTGCCTCTACGGTACACTGATTGTCTAAATGATGATTGCTGTCCTTATACTGTATCTCTCTCTGCTGTCTTTATCTCTCTGCTGTCTTTATCTCTCTGCTGTCTTTATCTCTCTCTGATGTCCTCATCTCTCTCTGATGTCCTCATCTCTCTCTGCTGTCTTTATCTCTCTCTCGTCTGTCTTTATCTCTCTCTCGGCTGTCTTTATCTCTCTCTTGGCTGTCTTTATCTCTCTCTCGGCTGTCCTTATCTCTCTCTCTCGCCTGTCCTTATCTCTCTCTCTCTCTGCTGTCCTTATCTCTCTCTCTCTCTCTCTCTGCTGTCCTTATCTCTCTCTCTCTCTCTCTGCTGTCCTTATCTCTCTCTCCACTGTCCTCTCTGCTGTCCTCTCTCTCTCTCTCCGCTCTTTCTGCTGTCCCGCTCTCCCATGTCTTTTCTCTTTCTGTTGTCCTTTTGTCTCTCTCCACTCTCTTAGTGAGTACATGCATCCTGGCAAAATATATATATATATATATATATATATATATATATATATATATATATATATACAGTAGCGAAGGATTGGCACTCTGGATGACGAACACAGGGTCAATTGCCGCGGTGCCTTCCACAGAAATAATATAGGGTAGATTTTCTCCTAGCACTTGAACCAATTCTGGCTTATGTGGTGGAAAAAAAAGAGGCAGCACTCTGCGGACTTTGTCAAACACATTGAAAGTGTATTAAAGCATCAAACGGACAACGTTTCAAAACCCGAAGGTTTTTTCCTCAGGTCCACAAAAAGCAATAACAGGTTGACAAAACATTTTCTTACCTCCCAAAGGAGACTTTTAAGGATGCAGTGGACAGCGTGTTCCCCGGCCTCGGTGACGGACATGCGAACTTCCGGTTCATACGTCATTCGGCACACCCCCATGAGGAGGAGTGGTATCTGTCATCATACCATGTACGTGTACCGTTGCCGGGATACGCTGAAAACAATCAAAAGAGTGAATGTGAAAACAAGTCATAGAGACAAATTTCATACAAATGTGCAGTGCAAACTGTGCATACAAAACGACTAAAGCAATCCATTAGTGACAGTCAGACTTGAAAAAAGAGTATTCAAGATAATACAATGCAGCGGGTGTCGCCTGCCAATCGGCTACAAAGCTGTGTCAGTGCCAATATATGTGATAGGGCAATAAATATCATTAAGGTCATACATAAATGTATGTGTGTATAGAATAATGTAAAAAAAAGGGAAGATTTAAAATTACGAAGGCATCACCCAGGAGCGGGGTAGACTAATTGCCCTGTATTAGTATATTGGTTACCGCTGTGTCAGAAAAAAATCTGACGATCTTGCAAAGGTATACCCTATTGGGATTAATTTTAAGGACCATGTAAGCCCCATTCATGTGGCGATGCCTAACGTAGACATAAAAAAGAGAATATCGATACTCTTAAGAGGAGAAGGCATCGGTAATTTAGACAACATGACTATGTTTTCGTTTGATTATATGTGCTCCCTTTGATGGTGAGTCACATCAGGCGTACTAAGTGTATCAAATAACATGTATTATATATTATACGGTTTATGCATTACGTCAAGCTTTCCACAACAGTAATTAAATTAAGGTATGCACGTTGCTACAATGTTTTGATCATACATCTAGGGGTATATTGAAAAAACAAGTCCCGTATTAGGTATTTACAAGAAAATGTTCCATGAGAACTTCTCATTCAGGCCGTGTGGGGAGACTGCCTGAATGAGAAGTTCTCATGGAACATTTTCTTGTAAATACCTAATACGGGACTTGTTTTTTCAATATACCCCTAGATGTATGATCAAAACATTGTAGCAACGTGCATACCTTAATTTAATTACTGTTGTGGAAAGCTTGACGTAATGCATAAACCGTATAATATATAATACATGTTATTTGATACACTTAGTACGCCTGATGTGACTCACCATCAAAGGGAGCACATATAATCAAACGAAAACATAGTCATGTTGTCTAAATTACCGATGCCTTCTCCTCTTAAGAGTATCGATATTCTCTTTTTTATGTCTACGTTAGGCATCGCCACATGAATGGGGCTTACATGGTCCTTAAAATTAATCCCAATAGGGTATACCTTTGCAAGATCGTCAGATTTTTTTCTGACACAGCGGTAACCAATATACTAATACAGGGCAATTAGTCTACCCCGCTCCTGGGTGATGCCTTCGTAATTTTAAATCTTCCCTTTTTTTTACATTATTCTATACACACATACGTTTATGTATGACCTTAATGATATTTATTGCCCTATCACATATATTGGCACTGACACAGCTTTGTAGCCGATTGGCGGGCGACACCCGCTGCATTGTATTTAGTTACATAGTTACATAGTAGGTAAGGCTGAAAAAAGACTTGCGTCCATCTAGTTCAACCTGGTATAGATATCCATTGCTGATTTGGTAGGTTCTGGTATTTTACAGACAAATTATATTTCTTATTTGTACCCATGGATGTTTTTCTCCAGTAAATGTTTGTCCAACTTTGCCTTGAATGCATTTAATGAGCCAGCCGTTACCACCTCTCTGGGAAGAGAGTTCCAGAGTTTGACTGTTCTGACCGTAAAGAAATTCTTTCTACTAGCTGAATGAAATCTTTTTTCTTCTAATCTATACTCATGCCCTCGCGTCCTAGATTCCTTTCTAGTAGAAAAGAGGGTACGTGACAGTTCCTTATATTGGCCCTTGATATACTTGTACATGTTGAGCATGTCCCCCCTTAAACGTCTCTTTTCTAATGTAAATAGTCCCAAATTGCTTAATCTCTCCCCGTAGCTTAAATTCTCCATTCCCCTAATAAGCTTTGTTGCTCGCCTTTGGACTTTTTCTAATTCTATGATGTCCTTTTTATAGTGTGGGGCCCAGAACTGTACTCCGTACTCTAGGTGAGGTCTCACCAATGCTTTATATAGTGGCATAATTACCCACGAGTCCCTAGTTTCCATTCCCCTCTTAATACATGCCAGAATTTTGTTGGCCTTTTTTGTAGCTACATTACAATGGGCACTACATCCTAGTTTGCTGTCTATTTGGACTCCTAGATCCTTTTCAAGTATGGAATTACCCAGTTCCTCTCCGCTAAGGTTGTAACTTGCACACTGGTTGTGTCTCCCAAGGTGCATAACCTTACATTTATCTACATTGAACCTCATCTTCCATTTTTTTGCCCACTCATCTAGAATTGCAAGATCATTTTGAAGCATGGTGACATCTTCTGATGATTTGATGACTTTGCTAAGTTTTGTATCGTCCGCAAAGATGGATACATTGCTGAGTAACCCTATCCCAATATCGTTAATAAAAATGTTAAACAAAATGGGCCCCAAAACCGAACCCTGGGGCACTCCACTTAGTACCGGTATCATATCTGATACGGCACCATTCACAACCACTCTTTGTTCTCTATTACATAGCCAATTCCCTACCCATCTGCAGATATTTTCACCCAATCCTAGGTTCTCCATTTTATTAATCAATCTCTTGTGTGGGACAGTATCAAATGCTTTAGCGAAATCTAGGAAAATCACATCTACAGCATTTCCATTATCGAGGTTTTTACTAACCTCTTCATAGAACCCTAGTAGCTAGTTTGGCATGAACGATTTTTCACGAACCCATGTTGGTTAGCACTGAGTAGACTGTGATGATCTAAATATTTCTGGATACCATCCCTTAAAAATCCTTCAAATAGTTTACCCACAATTGATGTTAAACTAACGGGTCTGTAATTAGCGGGATCTTCCTTTTTTCCTTTTTTGAATATTGGCACTACCTCTGCTATTCTCCAATCTTTTGGTACTATACCTGACGATAGTGACTTGCTAAAGATATAATGTAGGGGGGTAGCTAGTTCATCCCTTATTTCCATTAATACCCTTGGATGAATCCCATCTGGCCCTGGTGATTTATTTGTTTTGAGTTTGCTTAGCCTCAGTATTATTTCCTTCGGCGTGAAATCCACAATGAGATCTGGCTTATTTGTCCCATTTGTGGTAAATGTTCGTTCCACAGTCTGCTCTCCCTTAGTAAATACTGATGAGAAGAACTCATTTAACAGTTTTGCTTTTCCCTTGTCCTCAGTAACAATTTTTCCACTAGTATCAGTTAGTGGGCCTATGTTTTCCTTAATTAAACGTTTACTATTTATGTATTTAAAAAACTTCTTTGGGTTGGTTTTGCTTTCAGTGGCTATGCACTCTTCATATAATATTTTAGCTGCTTTGATTACTCCTTTACAAGTTTTGTTTGATTCTTTGTATTTTGCGAACGCCTCCTCATTCAAGTTATTTTTATAGAATTTAAAGGCTCTGGTTTTATTGTTGATAGCTGACCTTACTTCTTTGTCCAACCATGGTGGCTTTTTTTTATTGAATTTACCTTCAGTTACTTTAGGAATGTATTCAATAGTTAGTGAATCAAGCACCTTTTTTAGAGTATCCCACATTTCCTCTGCATTTTTTCCCTCCATAACCGTTTCCCACCCAATTCCTGTTAGGGCTTCCCTGAATAATTCGAAGTTCGCTTTTCTGAAGTTTAGTATTTTTGCAGATCCTTTTTGATGTAATTTACTGAAGTTGATTTCCAGTGAAACCATATTGTGATCACTGTTCCCTAATTGTTCAATTACTTTTGTGTTTGAAACTAAGTCTGTGTTATTTGTTAAAACTAAGTCCAAGAGTGCCTCATCACGAGTTGGAGTTTCCACCGTATTATCTTGAATACTCTTTTTTCAAGTCTGACTGTCACTATTGGATTTCTTTAGTCGTTTTGTATGCACAGTTTGCACTGCACATTTGTATGAAATTTGTCTCTATGACGTGTTTTCACATTCACTCTTTTGATTGTTTTCAGCGTATCCCGGCAACGGTACACGTACATGGTATGATGACAGATACCACTCCTCCTCATGGGGGTGTGCCGAATGACGTATGAACCGGAAGTTCGCATGTCCGTCACCGAGGCCGGGGAACACGCTGTCCACTGCATCCTTAAAAGTCTCCTTTGGGAGGTAAGAAAATGTTTTGTCAACCTGTTATTGCTTTTTGTGGACCTGAGGAAAAAACCTTCGAGTTTTGAAACGTTGTCCGTTTGATGCTTTAATACACTTTCAACGTGTTTGACAAAGTCCGCAGAGTGCTGCCTCTTTTTTTTCCACCACATAAGCCAGAATTGGTTCAAGTGCTAGGAGAAAATCTACCATATATATATATATATATATATATATATATATATATATATATATATATTTGTGTGTGGGAGGGGGGGGGCACAATATTTTTAGCAGGGGGGAGCAAAATTTATAGTTACGCCACTGCCTCACAGGGATGCTGCGAACCATGCCCCTGTTTCTCCATCACATAGGGACACTGCTACCCCCAGGGGGCACAGTCCCAGAAAATCATGACTGTCTTGTGAAAAATCAGGACATTTGGGAGGTATGCTTGCTAATACGAGTTAATTCAGGTTTACAGTTTATTTATAATAGTAGATGTATTTGGCTGGGAAGGATGGATCACTGCATATTTGTAACACACTGCACACACCTGCTGCAATTCAATCAAAGTTGTGCGAGTGTGGTGCTACAAAAACTTTTCTTAAAGGAAATTACTTTGCAGTATTGCTTGTCATTTGTGTATGAGATAGAAACAATATTGATTATATTTTCAAATAATACCCTACTGTGTCTGAGCTGCATCCAGTGAAGCCATCTTTTGAGTATTTTCCTGATTGCTACAAAAGATAATAGAGATGGTTTACATTCAAACAGGGAAATTGAGGATACTACTGTGGGTGAAACAGGATGAATGGGATATATATGTGTATCTGATGCTAATAAGGAAAGTGATGGTGATTTTATTGGACAAGAGGAAGTTGATCAAATTCAAGGGGAAGATATTGTTTGTGTCAAAGTACGTCAGCCTCAAGTGTCAGCAGTTCTTGCCAGAAAAGATCAGGACAATACCATGCCTGGGCAGAGAACCAAAAAATCCACCTCTGTTGTGTGGAATAAGTATTACTCAAATTCTGAAAACATTTGTCAAGGCATCTGTATCATTTGTAGGCCAAAGTAAGTAGAGGTAGGTACAGTACATAAAAATCTAGGCACCTTGTCCCGTGTTACGTCATTTGCAGCTAGTTCATACAAATTTTTATCAAAATCTGACATTTTTTAAACAAAAAAAGCAGTCTAGTATGAGCTTTGACGCCAACATCCCCATCATCAAACTCAATGATGATTGAAGGTAGTACTGCTGTATCCTATTTGCAAAGGGTAACTGATAAAGTACCTCCCCTATCCAGGAATCCCAATAATGATCTTTGAGCACTAAGCCTGCTGCTTCCCAGAAAGGGACTAACAAGTAGATAGTTCAAACAACATTTCTCCATGAAACAATGTTTTGAAACAGTAACCAAGTATGGCAGCCACCATCGTGTTGCACAGTGGATCACTAAAATCATGATGTCTATGTTAGCTTTAAATATGCATCCAATATCAACCAACAATGCATCTAGTTTTAGACAATTAGTTGAGGCCGTATATCTCTGGTACCAAATGTCATCTTGATTCCATTTTACAAGAACAGCAATTACTCACCTGTACCAGGAAGCTAAGCACAAAGTTAATATTTACCTACAAAATGCCATTGTGTTGGGTCCAGTATGATTAACCTACAGTCAAAACTCTGACCACCATTGACCAACAGTCAAAATACCGGCACTTTCTAAATACTGACACTCATTATGCCAACATGGTCAAAATGCAGACATGATTTTTTTTTTTAAGTTGTAGGGTGCACCATATACAACATGTCACTTATACGATTTTCAGCCAAAATTCACAAATGCAATAGGGTGTGATTTTTTTAGACAAAGTCAAGATTCGCTTGCAATTTCTAGTGATTATTAGTAACGGAAATGTGCGTTAATTAGATAAGTGCGTCTTTTAGTGACGTTAATGTGCGAATTTTATAGTAATGGGATAACGGAGTGAGCTGATTTGTGTAAAAATAATTATATGGCGTGGGGTCCCCCTGAGCATAACCAGCTCTGGGCTCATTGAGATGGAGTGGAGCATAGTAAGGGAACACTGTACACTTATATGGTGTTTATGTCTATGTATGTCAACATAGACACCAAGGATGACATGTAATAGGGTGCGATATTCTGAAGTGCGATGTTGTTGTTTCACGGTAAAAATGGTAAGGCCTGTCTAAAAAAAATGCACATTTCAATTTCAAATCACATCCAAAATCGCAAATGTAATAGGGTGCAATTTTTGGTAAACATTACCAAAAATCTCAAAGAAAAGTCAAAATAGGCCCATCCTGCGAGTTTGACAGAACCATGCATAGATCAGTGAGATCTGTGCATGGATCAAACTGAGGGTTCCTCGTATTTTGGAACCAGCGTCATGCTCCAACAGCCAGCGTTGACATGCCACAGCTGGGGGACACTTTTTATGCAAGGTCCCCAGGCCAAACCATGATCACCCTGTTTGGTCACCCCTGGATGCTTCCATGAAAGTTTCAAACATGTTTATTTTACTTCATCATTTAATTTAGCATTTTTTTTTATATTAAGACTATTATCACCTGTCACTGGTATAAACTTTTATAATTGTATTTGTCTTAAACTTAACATAGGTATAACAATACCTCTTCCTGTTGGCAAGGTACATCCTATTCTACTGCAACATATTGTCGCCTATTTACTGCATTGTTACGTTCTTTGTGAATACATGAAGGAAACAAATGTAATTATCCACCTTTCTCTTTGTTTTGTAAATGTATGCTTATCATTTAGAAGCCCAGTTTTATCAATTTTGCTTTCATTGTTGTTTATATACTTGAAACATGTTTTTGGATAAGATATGCTATTTTTAGCAATCTACTGTCGTTTTCATTTTGAATCTTTGTTAACCAGAATGCCTTTATATAAATATCGGCTACAGTACTTGCTTTTAAACAATTCTTTTTCAATCACTAATAGTATATGTGAATGCTTTCTTTTGTCCCTTATCACCACTAATGTTTTCTTCTAAAATGATCCCACACTTTTAACTCAAGTTAAGATCATGCACATGGATGTGAATATAAAAATCATTGTTCTAAATTACATGGTTTCTTAATAGTCATCAACAGATAAGGCTGAGGCCACTAAATGTATATTAACTACCCCATAATGGCAGTGACTAGACCAGGGGTTCCCAATTTTTTTTATCACAGCACCCTAGGGTATTAAAATTGTATTCGTGGCACCCCCAGACCAAAAGTTTCTTATTGCGATTTTTTTTTAAATATTAAAATAAGTAAATTGTTTTTATGTTATCCTTAGGGTCAGTTATATGGTGAAGGACAGGATCCGCTTCTATTTGTCCACATATGTTATGATTGGAAACAACAAACACTGAATTGCATTGGTCCTGGGCCACCAACCCAGGGCACCCCAGTTATTGCCCCGGGGCACCCCAGGGTGCCACATCACACCGTTTGGGAACCACTGAACTAGACTCTTTCAAATGATATGCCCCACTAGAAGTTACAGTCTGCTAATATTGTGTCAAATAAAAAAAACCTTGTATATTGCATTTTTTTTTCATGGTATGCCTTGTTGGGTTACCATATTATTAGGTATCATATCGATAGATCATCAGTCTAGATCGACAGTAAGTAGGTCAACAGCGTATGATTGATATGCACATGGTCAACATAGAGAACAGTTAACACACAAAACAAATGTCAACATGCCGATAGTGGACACATGAATAGGTCTTTGGAATTTTTTTTCTTTTTTGGTGGACTTTTTCATACTTTTTCATGTAGACTCTGACTGGAAATGGTAACGTGTAACAGGTGCAGAAGTAGTGGAGCAAGGCCCCTTGCCCAAAGCATGGTAAGCAATGCGAGTCGTGCAAGGAGACGAGGTACATTAATTTGGAGACCTTCCAGGGTAGCAGGATTGCATGCTATATATATAGCGTGCGGTTCTTTTGCATGTGAAATATTGCATGTGATCCCAGCAAGTTCTGCTGGAGGCTGTCCAAACCAACAGATCCTATGTGCAGCAATTGTGAACTACGTGTTTCGATCAGATGCGCATGGGACCACGCATCAGATCAGATCTAAAAAAAAATGTGATTTACCCGATTTCTCAGTCTAATGTGTCGGATTTGGGCAAAAGCGCATAAGTGTATGGGCAGCTTTAGTGATCATGAATTAAGTGATTGAAATTAGATGTTCAAATAGTCTCCAATCATTCCAAGTCACAAGGATGTCTAATCACACTGAAATGGAGTCCCAGTGGTATTACATATACTAAAGTGGTCTGAAATCATTTAGCATTTATTAAAGACAATTCAATAATCAGAACCTAAAAAGGGTAAAGCGACATGCACCTTGATCATTCTCTGTGACAAGAATACAAGGTAGGTTACTTCAGCTGGTCTGCCTGCAGAGGCGTTATCTGTCTCACACATTCCTGGTGTTCTCTGACCAGTGTGGAGGCATTAAGAAACAAGTCCCTAGTTAATGTAACGTTACCACTCATTATCATAGTAACACAAAAGGCCAGAAGGTGTTAAAATACTAAACCCATAAGAATCAATCAATCTCAAGAAACATCCCTTCACTGGACAGATCTAACACAGGTTTTCACTTATACACAAATCCCTCCCCCTTTCTTATCCTTCTTATTCTTCCTATTCATACGACAGGTCTCTCATATCCAATATTCTGAAATACTGAATTAAGTTAGAGCAGCAGAGATAGTGGCCATTTGCCTTCTGATGATTCAGTGTACACAGACGTTATGTAATGAAGAAAATATTATGATTTGTATACAATTTCCTTCAGGTTATGTGTATAATGTGTATATGAAATACATGATTTTCATTTATGTACACAAACTTTGTTGCATTCACAAAATTATTAAGAATATTATTATTATTATTATGAAATTAAATCCATTCTGTGTGTATAAGGTGTAAAGTGGGTTTATTCCGGTTTCCTCCCACATTCCAAAAATATACTGGTACAGTAGGTTAATTGGCTTCCAACAAATTAGCCCTAGAATGTCTGTGTGTGCATGTGGTAGGGAACATAGATTGCAAGCTCCACTGGGGCAGGGATTGGTGTGAATGCTCAAATATTCTCTGTAAAGCGCTGCGGAATATGTGTGCGCTATATAAGAAACTGTTAATAAATAAATGAAACATAAATGCTTTCTGTGTTCAGATTTGTGTCACATCTCCAAGATTCATTATGGTAGGCCTTATGGTACACATTAGGTTGAACTTGATGGACTAATGTCTTTGTTCAACCTCACCAACTACTGTATGTTACTTTGGGCGAGATGCACGTGCTCCAGGGCATGTGCTCCATCTTCCATTAATTGGCATTGGACCCAACCACTGGGAGGAAGTCCTGGTCCCTTTTTGTGGGCAGAGACCACTCACCCTGTAAGAGGAAGGTGCCTTGCAGCTATCACTTCTGCCCCACGCAGACCTCTGAGAAGCAGTGTTTACCCCCCTTAGCTGCATCCCTAAAGTAAAAGTTAGAATAAACACACAATAATTAATAATGCCAAACAACACCAAAAAATATAGGTGAGGAAGGGGGGATCTGCAATCGATGAGGAAGAGGAAGTAGGTCCAGCCCCTTTAGTAAAATGCCAAAGCTTGCCCTAACATGCTATATGCTGTATAAGCAACTTCCACACAAAAGGAACTAAACAAACCTTAACCTATTGCTCTTTTGTAGCATCAGGCTGATGTTACATCCTTTCAGCAACATTTTAGTTTGAAAGACTCCTAACATTGTTCACCATAAATACACTTTTTATATTAATTTATAATCTTGCATACCCCTTTATCAGAGTTCTTCTTCCCAAATTCCTCTCCTGTTTCCCGTGATGAAACTGTTTGTTGTCTTCACTATCTTGTACAATCCGTAATTCTTTATATCCCCTAAACGCTGTCCTTAACTTCAAATTTTCATCAGTCTTTTAACCATAACTCTACAACACAGGAGCACCATCCCCAAAGTGCCAATCATTCTGTATTACAGATACCATATCAGTATTGCTTTTTCATAAATTGCTTTTCTGCTTCATTCTTCTTTTTCATCTTAATTAGCTCAGTAAAATATTACATTGCCTGCAATAAAGATTGGTTTAATTTGCCCCTATCCATCTAAACCCAGTCACAGAATCCTATTGTGAAAGATTTCTGTTCTTTCTTTAAGTAAAAAACAATTATTTGCATATTTTAGTAAATATCCAAGTTGTAAGTACAATACAGTACCATACATCAGGAGCAGCTGCTATTGTTTTCACAGTTGAGGGGCCTATCTTCCTTGTCTGTCCAATATTTCATGCCAGATTTTTGCAAATGTTTCTGAGGGGGCAACACATGACCAATTGTGCCCCTATTAAATTTACTAAAATATGAATCTTATAAAATAGTGGAAAAAAACAAAAATGATTTAAAAATCAGGATTGTGGTTACAATTAACTACTACTAGAGAGAGGTTGGGTTAGGCAGCAGGGTGGGGAATATAGGGTTAGGCAGTGGGGGGGAGATGTTAGGGGTAGACTGCAAAGGGACGTTACGGTTAGGCTGCATGAGGGCTGCATTAGGCAGTGGCGTAACTAAAAATGTACCTCCCCGCTGCAAAAAAGTTTCTGGTGCCCCCCCCATGGCCATTATACATTATTCCTGCCACCTTCATGCCATTTACACCTCACACCTTCATGCCCATTACACATAATGCCTCACACCATTATGCCCATTACACATTTTGCCTCACACTGTCATGCCCATTACACCTTATGCCTCACACTGTCATGCTCATTAAATCACTTTACCAGATATTATGGGGTATTCAATGCTCTGACGGTGAGCTATACGGTGAGCAGTGTTGATGGCTCACTGTCAGAGTATTCAACTGCCTCCCCTGCACTCTCTGTTTCCACCTCGCTGGTTCCTTCCAACAAGGTGGACATGGCGAGTGTGGCCATCAAAACTGCATTTGCGGCGAACATAGCCATTTAAGGAGATCCTCGCTTTGACGGGAAGGATTTCTCCCAAACATTGAATATGGCGAGGGGGCTGGATGGTGAGGATGGCTTTTCCTCACCGAAAAAAAGCCACCCTCACTGTACAAACCCCCCTTGCCATGGCATTTAATACACCCCATAATATAAACTGAGATACTATATAAAATAACAGGAGGTACATGGCTACTGTGATGCAAGACACTGCTGCAGCTCCTGCACCAGCCTGATGGCGCAGCAGCATCTGAGACCTGCCGCAGGGTCTGCTGGCCCTTTGTTACGCCACTGTTTGCAATCGTTAAGCACTAAGCGGTACATTTTTAAGATGGGAGTTCTATTGAAGATGGGTTGTTGCCCAGAGCAACCAATAAGAGTCAAAATAATTGTTTAGCACCTTCTAGAAGATAATATATAGAATATGATTGGTTGCTATGGGCAACATCCCATCTTCAATAAGAAATGTACCCCTTAGTGTATTAGTAATCACATTGGAACACCAGAGGGTAATCCCCTTCTGACTATATAATGTTGAGGAATCCACTAAGCACAATTTGATATTAATTCTCACAGGAAAAATAGTTAATCCAGCAGATGAAATATGATATCACATAGTTCTCAGTGACCTAAATATAAAATTTGCTCCCCCATACCCCCATTTTGGTAACACATGAAAATGATGTAGACATTTCTGTGTGTGTGTTGTGTGTGTGTGTGTGTGTGTGTGTGTGTGTGTGTAGAGGGATATAATAGTAAGCTGTAGAGGCAGCCACCATGGGACACAAAGAACTGGACTTAGAATGACCCAAGTGTCGCGCAGGGGGTGGGGACCGCAGCCAACTGTAGAGCCCCAACGGCCCAACCACTGTGATCAGTGCCTCAGGAGCGGTCTAGCATAGGCTGTAATCACATACCAGGACACCGATTCCCACACGGCCACCGTAAGCAGCAGCAGGCCTCTCCCCTGAAAATCCAAGCCTTTGTACTGTATCAAAAGATATACAATCCTTTTTGGAGGGGAGGTCTACTTTCATTTCCAAATGTATGGAGGATAATTCAGAACATACTGTATACGGGACTTTATATTACCCATAACATTTATATTCTATGGATGGCAGATTAATAGTTGGTACACACAGTGCGATTTTGCTTGCATAGTTACATAGTAGGTAAGGCTGAAAAAAGACTTGCGTCCATCTAGTTCAACCTGGTATAGATATCCATTGCTGATTTGGTAGGTTCTGGTATTGTACAGACAAATTATATTTCTTATTTGTACCCATGGATGTTTTTCTCCAGTAAATGTTTGTCCAACTTTGCCTTGAACGCATTTAATGAGCCAGCCGTTACCACCTCTTAGGGAAGAGAGTTCCAGAGTTTGACTGTTCTGACCGTAAAGAAATTCTTTCTACTAGCTGAATGAAATCTTTTTTCTTCTAATCTATACTCATGCCCTCGTGTCCTAGATTCCTTTCTAGTAGAAAAGAGGGTGTGTGACAGTTCCTTATATTGGCCCTTGATATACTTGTACGTGTTGAGCATGTCCCCCCTTAAACGTCTCTCTTCTAATGTAAATAGTCCCAAACTGCTTAATCTCTCCCCGTAGCTTAAATTCTCCATTCCCCTAATAAGCTTTGTTGCTCGCCTTTGGACTTTTTAATTGGGATCTAATCGGAATTGAATCAAATGGTACACAAATGCATTCGATTTGACTATATAGTACAGATATGTACTATATAGTCTTGCCTGACAACACTATTTTTCTATTCGATTTACACTATACGGGAGCGCACATTGGGATCTTATCTGCATTGAATGTAGACAAACCATTAGATTTTCTATTCAATTTTCTATTTGATTTTGCTTCTGTAAGCAAAATTAAATAAAAAAATAGTGCATATCTCACCAAGTGTACCCTCTATAATAGAGGTCTAGAATTACGCTCACTCCCTACTCTTTTAGTGGCTCTTGGGCATAACATCCTTTGTCCGTTGTTTTTTTTTTTTGGTAGCAGACATGACACAACCACTAGAAGAACTAAGGATGTTACATGTTGTTAAGTGCTCAGAGTGTTATATGAGCAAAATGTAAGGTAGCTGCTACTGTTATCACATTACATCTGTGTTAGAACCAAGTTCTATTGTGCTTCATCTGGTATATTAGCCACTTTTAAAATGACTTTCGGTTAAGGTAGCAACCCAGAATCTCTAGTATACTTTGAGTGGTGCTTTGCTATGTCTGCAATATGAATAAGACACAAAAAAACAATAACCTACACTTCTCAAAGTATCTCTTGCTGGACATCTCATGCTGTAGGGTGTATAGAAGCTAGGTTATAAGGATACCGGATATAAAGGTGAGAACACAAACACAGCCTGTACCCAGGGGAAAAATGCAGATATGGACACTTAGGTGACCCAGTATATGCTGGGTCAGTTAAAGTATTATAGATAGACCAAATGTACAGTATATAAATAATACAGGTCGAGTATCCCGTATCCGAATATCCGTTATCCAAATTATTCCGAAATACGGACTTTCCAGAAAGTGAAATTTTTTTTTTTTTTTGCTAAAAACTCACTGGGGACATTTGTAACAGCATCACTGGGGACATGATATGTAACTGGCACTATATATGTGCAAGACAATGATTGCTTGGCATTCAAATTCAGTGCTGAGATAGTACACAAATTTTGTTTCACGTTTTGAAACCTTGTTTTTTGAACAATTAAAATATATTTGTGTGTATTTTATGTGGTAATAAAATATATTTGTGTGTATATTATGTGTTTATACAGCATAAATGCAAGATACTTCAAAATACATCATTGAAATATTAAAATATTCCGAAATACGGAATAATCCGTTATCCAAAATTCTCCTGGTCCCGAGCATTTTGGATACGGGATACTCAACCTGTAATATAAAAAAAAAAAAAATATATATATATACAGTATGTATACATATATATATATATATATATATATATATACACACACACATATACAGTATATGTGTTTAAAATGTCAGGTCCCATGACCTGGGAGGGGAGACAAAGGGGTGTAATCCCCGAAACTGTTGACGAGTAAACTTCACTTTTTTAATCGTTACTGAGTCTCTGAGTGCCGCTGTATTTTCCTGGATTGTACACATTGAGCATACAGCCTGACAGAGGGCAACAGAGCAAGATACCCCTCGGAGGGGCAGAGTACCGGGTTACAGAAATTGTTTATATATATACATATATATATATATATATATATATATATACAGGGGTGTCAACAGAAGTGTAGACCCCTGAGCATAGCAATGTATTGGGGCACCTACCAATCCTCCATCGGTAAAGGTGGGGGAAGCTTTGATGTCCCGCGGGTGGTAGAGGGTATTATATCAACCGCTCAGCATGTAGGCCCTGGATCAGTAATTTCCACTAATTACCCCTTTACTGCACAGATAGTGGGATATGAGGTGGGAGAAGGGGGCATTGGGCTGAATGAAGGGGCCCTGATACATAAATTCCCGGGTGGTAGAGGATGTTTAATATGCAGAGGAGGGGTGTATAGTGGAGTGGGCTTATTATTCATAATTTTCTGGTGGGAGGACAGCTTGCTTGACTGCAGATATCTCCAGTTCTTGGAAATAGATTTCTTACATTTTAATGGAATTAAATACTAGAGAATCCCACCTACCAAATGGTACTGGAGACTAGGGGATCAGAGTTCAGGAGGCAGAGCAATCTGCCAACGAGTATATAAAACTACATACCAGGTGTGTGGAGCTGGAGCAGTAACCAGCTGCTGGAATATCTCTTGTTCTGGGAACAGTAGAGACAAGCTTCTAGTGTCCATCAAAGGGGGAGAGCCCCAGCTTTTGGAATATACCATCAGAAACACTCTAAGTCAGATAGAACCTGAAATATCTGACTGGGAAGAGCAATTAACAGATTTGGATGGGGACCACTGCTTTGAAGCCAGATATCTACGGTACCCAAAGGCAAATTTTTAAAATTCTTGTGCCTATGGAAAGAGGGGACCCTCAGCTTTCAGCTTAGGGCCGTTATACTCCTGGGGAGGTTTCTGTGTACTCAAACCCCCGCCCCTGTGTGTGCCACTGGTACCATAGCAGTTAGGATCCAATTGGCTGGCACTTTATTGCCATCCACTTGATCTCCATCCAGGCCTTCGTAAATAGACCCTTTAATACATATCAGTGAGGGCTAATTTGACTACAAATTATTCACGCAGATTGATACAAGCCTATTGTGTGGACCATCTGCCTCTAAACTGTCTGGTCCTGAGGGTATTCTTTACAATGTCACAGAGCTGCAGCTGGAGAAATGCTATTACTGCAGGAGAATCTACAACAGTGGTTCCCAAATGTGGTCCCCAAGGCACCGCCAACAGTGTAGGTTTTGAGGTTCTGACCACTTGTCTGGGTGAACTACAGTACAAGAGAAAAAGAAAGGGTTTTGCAGCAGGTAGATTTCAGGTGCTTGAAAGCAAGTAAGACTTTATTCCAGCAAAAAGGCACAGCCAGTGCAATGGTCTCTTACATCGGAGAACTGGGCAGTACGTGATGCTAAAGGTGCACACCTTCCTATCTCTACCAACTGACTGCCATACCTGAACTACCCTATTCAAACTTAAAGAAAGGGTGTGGTTCTTTCCTGAGCCACAGAAGGTAAACCCTTTCTTCAATGTGAGAGAGGTTATGTCTGCATAATCTGGATACAAACACAGCAATATTGTGCGGATGTCTCTATCCAAATAACTGAGGACTGCCATTACCATCCAGCGGCCTACCCTGCAAAGTTTATGAACCTCCCTGAGAAATGTCCTTATTATTAAGGATACCCAGTGGAAAAGTGAGGCAAAACAAGAAAATAAGAGCTGTGAAAGTCGGACTCCAACTCAATAAGTATACAACCTTATTATACCTGAATTCTGAATTTGATTATTTCAATTAGTACACTAGACAGTATTGTCATTTGACCTTTTCTTTCAGTTTTTTATATATATTTAAAGTGTGTTTTATTATATTATATTTTAATTTAACATAATAAAAAATATATTATTGTGATACCCAATTTATCATAAATATTTTTTTCTAGCGCTCCACCGTCTTTTTATTTTTATGTCTTGGGAGGAAGTCAACAACGATTTTGATTCATATATACTGTACATAAGCCAAGCTTCACCAACCGGATTGTTTTAACAGAAGTAACAAGCCTCATCTCTATATATACAGTATATAAAAAGTTCCAATAAGTGTCCTGTCTTTCTGTTCATTTTATCTAATCTTGAGAACTGCTGGGTCAATTTTCAAGCAGTATTCACATTTTATAGAGCATTTGTCAATGAAGGTTTAGGTGTATGCTACATTAAATTATGACACAAGAGAGCTGAGCAGTGACCACCTTAGTAAGAGTAACAATTTCAGTAAGAGAAGAATGGTAGCGCTCTACAGCCCACACAATGGCCAAGAGTGGTACTGCAGTCATAGGCACCGATTCTGTGGGTGCTCAAGGGCCAGAGCACCCATGGAAATTGATGAGCACCCACGGGCCCAAGTCCCACTGCTGGGCCGCCATTTTAACTTGCTAATTTGCTGCTGCAGCACCCGCATCGCCGGACCTGCCAGCTCATAGGATGAAAGATTCAAAAAGTGAGATATTTGGGAAGAAATCTCCAATTTTTTTAAAGCGGCAATCATTTACACTGCAAAATCAAACTGGTTTTGCAGTGTAAATGATTGCCGCTTTAAAAAAAAACTGGAGATTTCTTACCAAATCTCTCACTTTCTGAATCTCTCATCCCATTAAATCTCACCCACTAAGTCTTCTTATGATCCCTAACCATGAGTGTCTCCAACCTCCCTATCTTGTGTCCCAGGACATCAGCACGCGCCCCCTCTTCAGCAGACACTGAAGGAAATAAAAGTCAGTTCAGATTGACTTTTAATTCTGAAGGGGAGACCATCAAATGATTTCTCTCCCATTTGACTGCATGCGATGGGATGTGTTCACATACATACCCTCGTTATGGATGAGATTTGGCAGCGGGAGGAGGGGGAGGTGTTTGACTGGGTGGCGGGCGGCATTAAGCTGCTCGCTACTCAATTAAGGACCCATTTCTTAGCAAGCGATGTTGAATCACCCCCATAGTTACTAAGTTACACACAGCTGCAATCACTTTACCATCTTTTGCTGCAATGTCTGTGACTTTATGCTAATGCTAGTATAAGCCTTCTCTTGTACATATGTGTGTGAATGTACAAGGACTACTGTAGGTGCCTATAATCGGATACCTCATGAAGGTCAGAGTTTTGCATCCAATGTATGCAATAATCAGTGTATGGGTTCAAAACAGTTATGCAGCATGTCTGCAACACACCCATAACCAGGCCATGAGGTAGTGCAGTTTTGTGTATCTTATTAGCCACCTATCTGTCATTGCCCAGGAATGCCCAAAACATTTCCAATGCATTGCTGATACTATGAGGTACATTTACTAAGATCTACTGCAATGTACTGTAATATTACCCATAGCAGCCAATCAAATTATATCTATTATGTTCTAGAAGGTGCTAAGGGCCTCATTCAGATCAATTCGGTACTGCGTGCATTCGATGTTGCGCATCTGCGCATGCGCAGGCGGGTATCTGCGCATGTGCAGGCGTATGGTGCGTTCACCCACGGCGACCTTTCGGGTCGCCAGGTGCATGCACCCATGCCGGCGTGGGGGGAGCAGAGATGGGCAGGGGGGCGCCGGGCTGCCCCATCACCATATGGGAACGCCCAGCGTTCCACGGGCGTTCCCATGAGAACGCTGGGAGTTCTCATGGTAATGAGGCAGTGACGCGGGTGTGACATCACTGGATGTCAGATGCCCGCCTATATTCACGCCAGCGTGCACGCAAATGTACGCAACTGAAAAGTCACTTATATATGCGTGCACGCTAAACATCATTCGATGGTCGGTGACCATCTAAAGATGTGGGCGGTTACCCGAGCCATGCGAATGGATATTTATGCAAAACATCCATTTGCAGCTGTTTGGGCGGAGCCGCACTTGAGGGTGCCGGGGGGGTGGGGGGGCGGTCGTTCGCCGGGTGGGGTTTGGTGGACTCGCAAGGCTGCGAATTCGCAGCCTTGCGAATCAACCTGAATAACCCCCCTAATACATAAGAACTAGAGTCTGATTGGTTGCTATGGGCATCCATATCATAATAGAGCATGCGCAGTCCCCAAAACATTGAAACAGGCTGAATTCACTAAATTGCGAGTCAACTAGAATGACCCCCAAATAGGGTTACCACCTCATCCCTTTAATTCCGGACACATATTAATTACACAGGTTCTGTGGCTGTTTTAAAAAAAAAAAAAACAGTTGAAATGGAGGCTTGAAGTCAGCCAGTCACAGAACCTGTGTAATTAATATGTGTCCGGAATTAAAGGGATGAGGTGATAACCCTACCCCAAAAGTACCAGCTAATCAGCCCCTATAGTAACTGTCAATTTACCTACTGAGTTTGAAAAATAACATTTAAGGAGCTGTTGGTACCTTATATCTCTCTCCATTTTAACTCTCCATCTTTGATACATATGTAATAACCTGCTATACAATGTATTGTGTGACATGATGAAGCACGCTAGTGTGAATTTATTTATAGTGGTGAATAATTCCTCAGCAGCTGCACAGAAAGTATGTAGCATGTCACATGACCAGTGTCAGAAGAAAAGTGAGCACTGAGCAGCATTTGGGCAGGGGAGTCTGTGAGGAGAGGTCCAGGCAGAAAGAGTGCAGCAGACAGAGGGAGCATGGAGGATGCTTATACTTACTGGGGGCATGCAGAAATGGCTCCTCAAATGCTGGGATTCCCTCTCAAGTTTTTGCTGTGACCTGTCGAACTGTAAATGATAAAAGGAGGAGTGCATACCCTCCAACTGTACCGATTTAGCCGGTACAGTACCGTTTTTTAACGGTCTGTACCGGCTAAATCAAAGTGTACCGAATGTACCGTTTTTTTTTTATAACTGGCTCCTCTTCTGGCTTCCGGCAATGTTTGTAGTTTCATTCTTTCACAGCCGGCTGCTCTTCGGGGAGGGGGAGTGGCCGACCAAACTACAACTCCCAGAGGGCTTAGGGTGCCATGTCACACACCCTATCACGACGCGAGCCAGTTTGCGCCTGCCCTGCCGAGTGCCTGAGTGCCGACTCTGCTGCTTTCCCCGCCTCTGCTGCTACTGGCTGCGCTGAGCATTTCAAATTTATTCACAGTATATGTATATGACAGTGCAGCGCAGGAGACACTTTGAAGAGCAGCTCACCCTCTCTCTGTTAATGACAGAGCCACCCCCTCCCTCCTCCTATGTGCCGTGTGTCCAGTAAGCAGCAGCATCTCTCTCCCCCCTACGTGTGTGTGCTAGCAGGCTTAGTCTCAGCCACCTGCATGAATACACTCTCAGCCCCTGCACACCAACTGCCGCTGACTGCTCTCAGCCTGATGGACACAGGTAGGCACTGGGCAGCCTACAGTACTCACTTGATACAGATGCAGTGGTTTTTTTTCGTTTTTTTTTTTTTTTTTTTTTAAGGGGTCGTGACCACGCCCCCTTTACTCGTGACCACGCCCCTTTTCTGCGGTTGTACCGATTTGCACTCTTCAAATGTTGGAGGGTATGGGAGTGTGGTTAGTCCAGCCCCAAAATACATACATACCAGCCCAGGAAAGAGGTGTTCTCATATTTACCTACACAGCTGTATACTGTTTAAATACATTTTACCTCAGAAAAGAGATATTTTACCTCAGAAAGCTAAAGTCAGCTATATTTAAACACAGCCGCAGACAGAAAATAAACATTTCACCACAGAAAAGCTGTAATACACCATTCTCTCACCCAGATGTATATATTGAAAGATATACTATAACAGGAAGGTTAAAATAATCTAAGAACCTAATGCAGGGTTAACAAAGATATTGCATTTACCTCAGATGAATACTGTACAACAGGCAGACATTTATTTGGTTATTTGAAGAGAAAAAGTAATTTTCAATGACTAATATTATTTTATGGAGAAATAGTAACTGTACTAAGCAATAATAGGTGTAAAGACTTTATACAGTTGGCTTCATGCTACAGTGACTTACACGCAAAGGATACAAAGAAAAGTGGAGAGATGATATATACAGTGTTGATATAGTGTTGTTACAAATGTGAAAAATGGGAAATGTAAGAAAGCCAGCAATTATTACCTGATCACTTTCACTTTTTACTGTCAGGATACTCAGTGCCGGACAACAATCTACAAAACAAAAATAGACGCTTTGGTCATAGTGACTACCTAATAAAGAGAGAGGCTAATTAAATAATAAAGTAGTATTTTAGCATATAATAGTGCTAATATTGTCATTTTGAAGTCATGTGAAAATGGTAATAGTATATCTATGTTAAATATATATATATATATATATATATATATATATATATATATATACATATATATATTGTTCGGTATTAGATAAACTACCAGTTTGTACTTAAATTCAGATTTGTTACATGCAGCCTGAAAAAAGAAACTCTGTGGGATGAGATGCTTCATTCAAGTTCCAGTAAAGTAAAATATGAAATGTAGTGATCTATTTATTTACACGATGTTTTGTGTGTGATGAACTGAATTATATGATTGTTATGCAAATAAAATGTTAAACTGTTATATTGAACAACTGAATTCTATGTGTCATATACCCACTGTAAGGAGAGAAAGGTACCTGTAAGGAAAGAATACTTACCTGAACCAGAGTATACTTACCTACTGAACCTAGTGAAGTATCACACATATGCCCCTGTTTGTGTCTCATACTAGGTGGGTTTCCATGCCCATGTCTCTGAGAGGCATTCATTTGGGACTCTTCCCCCAGCACTCTAAGCAGCATGTGCATTATACGACGCATGTGCAGATGTATTCCCGGGTCCAAATTGTAGAAGTTAACACACAGCAAAAGACAGTAAAAGACATCAGGAGGTTTTGCTGTATTTTTAGCCTTGCTGCATCCTACCAAATGTCACAAATAAAATTCGGAAAATGGGCAGAGAGATTGGATGTTAAATCTAGGTGTGTAAGGTACCTAGAGATCAACCAGGATCAAGGACGTCATTACCAACCAAACACCTTTCTCAATCAATGGAGGAAACTGGAGAAATCAGAAACCTGGGCTGAACTAATGTCTACCTCAAGGAAAGTTAATGTGTCAGGGGATGTATTTAGCATCCCGATCACTGGTGGTCAAAATCTTGGTGGTGGAATATCAACATCACTGGAGATGTTGACTCCAGAATCCTGACATTCAGCATCACAATCATAAATATGCCGGGTCTCATAGCATTATGCTGCAGGGAGGGGGTAGGTTTAGGCACTAAGGGGGTTAGGGTTAGTAGAGTAAAGGTAATGCTGTGTACACACGGGGGAGATATATTGCTCAGCCATATATTGCTGAGCAATATATGGCTGAGCAATATATTGCTCAGTTTCTACTTTACATCAACGACCAGAGATGGTCGCTGATGAAAAAGAAACTGCCGGGGGGAGCCCGGCAGTGGTAATCAGCTGGTCGCAGGAGCATGTTCCTGCGACCAGCGATCACCACAGGGGCAAAAACGGGAGCGCGCACCCGGCGATATATCGCCGGTGCACACTCCCATTGCGGGCAATATGGTCGCTCAGCGACCATATTTCCCGCGATTTTGCACTTAATCGCCCCCGTGTGTACGCACCTTTAGAGTTATGGTGTGTACACACTTGAAAAATCATGACTATATTACAATTTAATTGGTTAGAGTACTTAAGTAGTCATTGCATACGGCTGTGGCCGGATAGGCTGTGGGCCGATTTTATCTGTGGGCCTAGATTGAAGTGGGCCGTTATTAAAGTGGGAAAACTGATTCATAACTACAGCGTTATACCAGATTCATCTGACTCCTCATCTCTTGTCTTCAACAGGTAACACACTGAACATCTCCTCTGTACTGCAGAGCATTACATCTATTGTGTGGGATTGATTTGTTCTACTAGGTAACACACTGAACATCTCCTCTGTACTGCAGAGCATTACATCTATTGTGTGGGATTGATTTGTTCTACTAGGTAACACACTGAACATCTCCTCTGTACTGCAGAGCATTACATCTATTGTGTGGGATTGATTTGTTCTACTAGGTAACACACTGAACATCTCCTCTGTACTGCAGAGCATTACATCTATTGTGTGGGATTGATTTGTTCTACTAGGTAACACACTGAACATCTCCTCTGTACTGCAGAGCATTACATCTATTGTGTGGGATTGATTTGTTCTACTAGGTAACACACTGTACATCTCCTCTGTACTGCAGAGCATTACATCTATTGTGTGGGATTGATTTGTTCTACTAGGTAACACACTGAACATCTCCTCTGTACTGCAGAGCATTACATCTATTGTGTGGGATTGATTTGTTCTACTAGGTAACACACTGAACATCTCCTCTGTACTGCAGAGCATTACATCTATTGTGTGGGGTTGATTTGTTCTACTAGGTAACACACTGAACATCTCCTCTGTACTGCAGAGCATTACATCTATTGTGTGGGATTGATTTGTTCTACTAGGTAACACACTGAACATCTCCTCTGTACTGCAGAGCATTACATCTATTGTGTGGGATTGATTTGTTCTACTAGGTAACACACTGAACATCTCCTCTGTACTGCGGAGCATTACATCTATTGTGTGGGATTGATTTGTTCTACTAGGTAACACACTGAACATCTCCTCTGTACTGCAGAGCATTACATATATTGTGTGGGATTGATTTGTTCTACTAGGTAACACACTGAACATCTCCTCTGTGTACTTTACAACAGTACCTAGCCTGTGTGTAGGGGGGAATTTATTTTTATTCTAGATGATATATAGTATCCTGGAATGCTAGTTTTGTTTGTCTAAGCCACTTTTATTGCTATGTGTTGTAGGGGGTGGGGACTGAGCGAGTGGATTCCAATTATTGGGAATTGGGAACTCATGCGTTGTTAGAGTACTTAAGTAGTCATTGCATACGGCTGTGGCCGGATAGGCTGTGGGCCGATTTTATCTGTGGGCCTAGATTGAAGTGGGCCGTTATTAAAGTGGGAAAACTGATTCATAACTACAGCGTTATACCAGCGTTAAACCGAAGTGTAACAGAAGGACAAAACAACAACGGAGAAAACCAAAGTCTGCTTTGAGTGTGTTAAATTCATTCACACAACATACTACTCCTGGCTGCTTAATCTGGCAATTCAACCATAACATCAGCATTTTACTTCTGCAAACAACTTTTACTATCACTGTTAAAGCTTGTACTTGCACTGTCAGTTTTGAAAATGACCAGCTGTACCTCTAATGATCTCACCTCTCCTGCTCTTCCATTGATAGTAGGTGTCCTCTTTCTCTATATATCCTCTCTGGGTGAGCTTATGTGCTCACTCGACTTCCACTATCACATCTATGCTGATAACACTGAAATCTACCTCTCCTCTCCTGATCTCTCTCCCTCTATCCTCACTCATATCTCCAACTGTCTCTCTGCTGTCTACTCTTGGATGACTCAGCGCTTCTTTAGACTTAAAATATCAAAGACTAAGCTGTCATCTTCCCACCCTCCTGCATAAAACCTGACCATCTCTCATCCTAACCTACTGTTTATGCCCACTTCTTCCCCTTCTGTGTCACCCCTGTCTGTCTAACCCTCCCCTTTAGAATGTAAGCTCTCACGAGCAGGGCCCTCTCTCCTCATGTGCCTTTCTTAGAATATATAAACCACTGCCACCCTGATGATTGCTTCAGTGTCCTGTCCCCTGATGCAACTATCCGTATTAACCATGTACTTGTCCTAAACTGTCTTGTAAATGTAATTTGTTATGTGTTTTTGATTATAACTATACTTTGTAAAGCGCTGCGGAATCTGTGTGCGCTATATAAGAAACTGTTAATAAATAAATAAATAAATTTAGACTATCTGCATACAATATATACAATTTAGACTATATAGTGCAGATCTGCACTATATAGTCTATGCAGCCAAGACTTTCTGGCTGCGATACGAGAGCGCGCATTGGGATCGCAAGGGTTAAAACCTGTGCGATCTGCATGAGATCCAGATGAGATTTTGACTACATAGTCAAAATCTCATGCACATTGTACAGTGTGGCATTGTACAGTTAGGCTACAGGGAAGGAGGGTTTGAGTTAGGAATTTTAAAAGGAGGTTAGGGTTAGGCATAATGAGGAGGTTTAGGCTGCAGGGGACAGAGGGTTAGGCATTTAAGGAATAGATTAATATAGTTAGGCATTAGGCGTGATTCTTACAGTATATAGCCCCTGTAGGAATTCCTATTATCAGGGTGCCTCTGCCAGTCTTCAGACTGCCGGCATTCCCTTGGATGGTCTCACATATGTATTTCCATGCCAGCTACAAGCAGGTTAATTGGTGCTTTGCCGGCTGTGGGCAATGCCAGTAAAGGATACACATTTGCATGAACGGGCATCCTGTGTGACATTTCTCCACATTTACACTTTTACCTCATGTTTCCTCATATTTTTTAAATAGGCTCTGGGGGGGGGAGAATTGACTTCTGGAAATGATTTTTTACCTGATTTTTCCAGACACTGAAGTACTAAACAAATCTGTGCTGTCAGGCAGCTGGAGTTTCCCCAGCGTGATACTGTAGTTGGTCTGCTGCGATTGTGCAAATATAAAATTGCCTTGTCTTTTACTGATGTTAAATATGATGTTTAATTGTGTTCCTATGTATGTGATACTCAATATTATCAAGTGTTTTGTCTCCTCCTTGATTGTGGCTATTTCATTGAGGACATTTTTGTACTGATACACTCATATGCAGCTGCAGAGGAAGCCAGAGTCCTCTGTCTGTCAGAGCCCAGGAGAAAAGCACCTGCAGTTCACCCCTGATGGCAGCCCTGATAGTGTCACAGTGCAGAACCTTTTGTGTGGTCACTATGGAAAGAACAGCAAGTGTTTTTGGTGACAGATCCCTCACACAGTGCTGTGGAGAGAAGCCCAAAGGCTTCTATAGGGCATAGGCAGCGACAGCGGTGTAGCCAGTGGCGTAACTATCGTCCCGCAGCCCCCGCGGGGAGGCGCTGAGGGTATGTGGGCGTGGGGGGGGGGCTGCGGGACTATTGTTACTCACTGGTTGCCTTCTGCCGCCGGTGGTTTTATTTGCACCGGGTCCCAGCTCTCCCGAGTCCCGGCTACTGCTGCAGCCGCAGCGCTTCTAATACAAAAAGGTGACACTTGGAAAATGGCTGCCCCCATACCGCAGACAGTTTTTCGTCTGCAGTATAGGGGCAGCAGACGGATGCGGCCAGAGGTAACACACACACACACATACACACAAACGTGTCACACACACAAACACAAACACACACACAAACACAACACCCCCCCCCCCGCAGTACCCCGGCTCCCCTCCGCTCCGTGTTTTTTTTTTACCCGGGGGGGGGGGGGAGGCGACTCCTGCATTGTCGGCAGGGGGGTGCAAAAAAACTAGTTACGCCGCTGGGTGTAGCTAGGGGACATTGTGCCCAGAGCATGGGTATGTGTCGCCGCCCCCCCGTCACCACCTAACTTCCACTTTCCTATAATCAATTATTACATTATTGCCCATCCCATAATCATTTTTTAGGGCCCCCCTTGTCTTACATACATACACACAAACAAACACAAATAGCATGTACAGTATGCACACACACACACACACACACACACACACACATACCTACACACAGGATAGATAGGTAGATAGATACAAAACACAGCATGCAGTGCATGCATACAGCATAAAGTCATACACACAGGATACATATATACACATACACAGACACACAACTCACATACATAAATACAGCATGCATACGCATGCAGGATACCTACAAACATACAAATAGCATGCATACACACAAAACCCACACGCAGAATATCATATACACACACAGCATGCATAAACACACACACAGCATATAAACTCATGCAGCATACCTACAACAATACATATACTGTAGCACACGCTGCCAGTGCCCCCCCCCCCCCCCCCCCCCCCACACACACACACACACACACACACACACACACGGAGCAGTAACCAATACCTTTGAGGAGAAGAGGAGGACATTAGTCACAGACAGTGCCCGGGAGGGGAGCTGCTGCTCATGCTCATGCTTCCTGTCACCTGTGTGATCCGATCTGTGCATAGAGCTGAGCTCTGCTGTTCGAGCTCTGTGAGGAGCTTCTGCAGCTGAGCTGCTCTGAGCAGAGTGGCCCTGTAAAGTGCAGAGACTTAGACAAGGCTGTCTTCGTCTCTGCAGCAATTAAGAAATAAAAAAAATTGAAACATTGTTTCCAGCTGTGGCTCCAGCTGATATTTTGAGCCGGGCAGCACAGCAGAGAAGACACAGCAGGTGCCGTTAGCAGTGCACTGCGCCATTTGAACCTCTGGCGCCTGGAGCTTGAGCTCCACTGGCTCCATGCTAGCTACGCCACTGGGCAGCGATACCTCGGGGTTCCGGATTTTAGTGCATTCAAACACAGAAAAGCGGGGTTTTTACCACATTTTCGCTTTAGTGCATCCCGCTCTAAATATTATAGAATGAATGCATTACAGGGGAGGTACAGGGATGAGAAATGTAATACCTACAACTGGTTGCAGAAGGTAATATTACTGGGAATTATTAAGTCGAACACTGAAGATCGGCATGGCTTAGAAATAGGTCCACATGACCAAATGCATATCAACCTAAATAGGGTCTACCTAATGACCGTATCCTGTTTCACTATAGAGGTGGGGAAGGGGACATTTTTTTATACAAACCTGAGGTTGATGAAAGAAGTGGAAAATGTGTTAGTGCAGTGGTTCCCAAACTGTGTGCCATGGCTCCCTGTGGTGCCTCAGGACACTTGCAGAGGGTAGTAGGTCTGAGGGTGACCTTTAGTGACAACTAGTAGGCAGCCGGGGGAGGATCGCAGGACCGAGTCCCTCCAAAACCCACGAACTTGCAGAGGTGCCTCGGCTTGGTGGTCCAGGACCAATTCAAATTATTTATGATTAATTATTTATGGGCAAAACCAGTGCTGGTGGCTGCCAATCATAAAATGATATAAACCCAATCTACTTAATGTTATCTTTTTATTTTATTTATTACATCAAGGGTGGGGTAAGAAATAGTTTACTGCAGAGGGGAGGGAGGGCTACAGAAGTGGAAATGTTACAAAGCAGGGTTGGAGGTTAGAAATGTGTTACAGAAGTGATGGTGGACAAATATTTTAAAGAGGAAATGTATAGATCATTCCTAGCTCATTTCTATACGGAATGGTCACATGATCTCATCCATTTCTTGGCACCACACATACTTTTTTTCCCAACAAGGAATATTTGGCTATATTGAGATATACAGTATAGCATGTTTGCAAAAACGTTCCTCTTTTCCTGTAAGGCATTTTATGCCATTTCCATTTTTCAACCTTCAAATGATGTCCTTGGACCATAAAAGGTTGTGTTCCTCTGATCTGTTTGTAAGGGTGCAAGCTGAGGAATTACTTGGAGCATGGGAGAGACACTTGACAAACCATCTCGGAACCTTAAACCAAATACTCCATGATCTTCTTGAATGAGATTAAAAGAAAGATTGGCTAGCAAGCCCAATTATTCTATTAATCTTCAACAAGGGCATGTGACTCTGCACACAGGAGATTTTAGAACAAGTACCTTTCTAATGGCTCTTCAGATTGTCATCTCCTGTACTTTAGTAAGGGTAGAAATCAAAGTTTTTCACAATTTTTACTTAACATATTGCTATTCTAATTTGCAACCTGAATGGGGGAGGTCACTTGAGAGAATATTGAATGGCTGCAAAGCAAAGTAGCAAACACTCAGCACTGTGCCATAGAGAATGTCAGATGCAACCTTCAGGGCTTTCTATAATTTCCTCTGCCTACTGTGTTAGGTCTGAAAACCTATTATCTTCAAGTGGTGTGTTGCTGTTCCACATATTCTTTCCTTATATACTGATTTGCAAAAAACATGCAGACTTGTTCTTAAAGGTGCAATAACAATTAATCGCAAATATTAAGTATAAAAATACTATTAAGTACTACTAAATTTCACTGTTTAGTGAAATTTAGAAAACTACAGTATGAACCTAATACTGTGATGTATATGTAAGCAAATGTTTATCATTAATTTTCATTACATTAAATACAGATGGATCTGGCCTCATTCAGCGGGGGTCTGGCAGTTGGATCGCCAACCGCCAGCCGCCAAAAGGGGACGCGCGGGCACGAGACGCTCACACGTCCCCTTCCGATGGAGCTCCCCATCACTGTCCACCGGTCCCCATTGCCTCCCTGCACACCCCCTAACCCTGCCAGGCTCCCTAAAGCAGAGACGGGCAAGGTTCCCGTCCCCTGCACCCCAAAAACTGTGACACTCGTGCGTTTAAGACACTCGTGCATCCCATTCAGATGGAGTGCCTCTCCACTGGCGATCGTCAGCATAGGCATTCTGGCGAGCCCCAGCGCTGGCTGAGAGGCGCTCCATCTGTATGCTTATTTATGTATTGGTTGTATTACAATTTGTTATTGATATTATAATCCCACTTTATCAATGAGTTTTAACTATTTAAAACTTGCTGTATGTGGTAAATGATGCCCCAGCCAATAAGAGGATACAGAGATTGATGGAGAAGATGACATGGGGTATTGATGCTGGATGTAACACTGATGGATTAATGTAGCTGTGAGGAGCTGAACATGTCCTTGTGGTATAGCAGAGGTGCTATTGCTATAGAGTCTCCTGCTTTAAACATTAGATCATTTTAAGCAAGTTAAGCCTCAGCCGCCATCTTTCTGCTTAGATAAGTGACCCTGGAAAATGGCATTGCAGCTTCTTTGACTTCAGAACCAACTACTTCAGTTTACATTTTTTTCGATTAGATTAGAAGCATAATTCATGCGTGCAACTAATCTTTTGCGTGAGGGAATATGGAGCGGAGTTTTTATTGCAAGGGTTACCTCTATGTATTTGAATATTTTTATTGCATCAATATTGTATATGTGCTCATAAAAATAATCTTAACTACATCAAATGCACCAAGGTAATAATGTACAAAAGAATCCCGTTGACATCACAGAATGATATCTGATTACTGGAATATTCTGAATACCATGCCTTACCACCATTTTAGCACTCCCGTATTGCAAAACTGTAGCAGTGCATGCTGGAGAGCCACAGGTTATACAGGCCTGCTGTAGATTCTCCTTTCTCCAGACCTTAGTCAATTATACAGTATATTGCAAATATATATATATATATATATATATATATATATTACAGTGGATAAGTGATTACTCACATCAGCCTCCTCCCTTTGAAGCTTAGATTCCATATTCCTTACCACACACACGCATACTAGGGTTAATTTTGTCAGTAGCCAATTAGTCCTGATTTTTATTTAAATTGCTTGTGAAAGCAAACATATTTAGCTACATAGGAAGACCCCAATTTTTTTAATTATTGTCATTGATTTGCAAAGTGCACATTGCTCTGCAGGGCTGGACAGTTTTGAAAACTGAGTACTCATAATACAGTCACATGCAAGATACACAAAGGTAATGCAGGCAAGAAAGCAATGGAATAGAGGGGGTTCGGTATGATTTACCTACAACCAAAATGTCGGTCCAAATATCGACAGCAGTTGACTGATTGTCAAAATACCAACACGGTCAAAATACCGACATGGTCAAATAACCTACATCTAAAATATAGACAGGTTTAAAATTAGACACATGTTTTTCATATTTTTTGGGCATGTATGTTGACATAGGTCGCCAAGAACCCCGTGCTTCATTCACGGTGCCTTGCTGCCCTCGGCACACTATTATATTCCCCCTCCACATCCACCGGGATGGTAAAGTACGTACAAGTTGGTTTCAATGAAAAAAAAACATTTCGGTATTTTGACCTTATTGGTATTTTGCCCATGTCGGTATTTTGACCTTGCCGTTATTTGACCGGCGGTCAATGGTTGTCGGTATTTTGACAGTTGGGATTTTGATTGTAGGTAAATTGACTGCATCCCCTTGAGATCCTACAGAGGGAAAAGAGTGGGGCTAAGACAAAAGGAGTGAGTTAAGCTGATAGTGGGCAGTAACAAGATATAACAGGGCTCCATCACTTTGTGTCCCCCAACCCTCACATATCACAGACACAGTGATCTAATAGTATGTGTATTTTGTGTCATACTGCTGCTGTGTGCAGGCAGAGGGTGGAACAGGGGTGAGTCACTCATCTTCTGTTACAGCCCTTGGAAAATCCACTTGCTTTCCTTTACAGCTTGGGTGGCTGGCATTGAGTCCACTTGTGGTTTTCATATGTGCCGGCAGACTGCACCCTCCTAACATACAATCTGCATGGCCAGTGTTAGACACTGAGTCTAAGCAGGCCTTAATGCAGCCCAGTCCTGGCACACACTAAGGGATCTAATCACATGCTGGGCCCTCCACCCAGATTACTCCATTCTCATATAATATTCAAGAACTGTCTGATCACTTTCCCCATCCATTGGGTTCTGCAAATAAATATAAATAATCAAGAACTTGATATCCCTGTGGCAGATGTCAGAAGGACCCTGTGTGGGAATATTGACTGTAGAGTAACGTGAAGTGGTGAACTTAAGGGGCAATACACAGGATTTTTAAAAGGGGGTTTCCACCAAACCTCATATCATATTCATACACTTACTTTATCAATAATAGTGTGATTTGGAGGCACCATGGCAGTAAAAAAAATGAATGGGTTTATAAAACGTTTCTACATGTTCTATATGTATTTAGATAGGGTAAAACACATTCTATATATATATTTTATATATATATATATATATATATATAGCATAGTTGTATCCAAGTACAAACAAACCGCGGCACTCAGTGGGTTTTCAAAAAACTGTATTGGTAACTCTCCAACGTTTCGGGGACTAGCCCCTTTGTCAAGGTGCAGGAACAACAACATAAGTAAATACACATCAAACTTAAATAGGGTGACAATACCGTAAGGCGAGTTCAGTCAGACGCCGGGGAGCCCGCTGCCGGAAGCCGCTGAGACTGGAAGGTGGAGGCCGGATGTGAGGTAGTACCTGGTTTGCGTGTCAGCGTCATAGCGCTGAACGGCAAGCTATTTGTTAGCTAAGCGGTTCACGGAAGCGTCTGTCCGGCGCCGTCGGACAAGCCTGTTAAAACACAATGGGAAAATGCAAATATTATATAAAGAAATATCAATGTCATTAAACAAATATTATAAAGCAGCCCATGGTGTTTTGTTATTGGACGTTAGTGTTAAGACAGCGTTTAGCTGATGTATCTAAAGTTATGTGAATGGTATGTCGTGCAATTCAGGGGTTTCATCACAGCCATATTGGTCTTATGTATTTGAATCTGGAAACAGTCATCGTGAATGGCTGTGTATTGTGTGTCTATAGTTCAACCGCTGGACATAGACCGATCAGGGTTTATCGGGATCACTAACACAATGAAAAGTGGTGTCTCTGAGGTCATTTGAATCATAGGACAGGTAATGGAGATCGAAAGGAGTTTGACTGATATGTCGATTCAGTTCGGCGTCCACCATTGTATGTCAAGGTGGGTTAGTCACTATGGTTGTACCTGTGGATCATGTTGGTCAATAAGGCATGTATGCATGTTAAGATATTTACACTAGAAAGAGGAAGATAAAGGACAGCAAAAAAGGCAGAGAGAAAAATAAAGCACACTAAGATAGACCTGTGTGGGCCAGTTGGTGGTGCCACCTTCTTGTGGCCTGTGTGGGTTCTCATGTTTACTATATATATAAGTTTGTTTCCAGATTCAAATACATTAGACCAATATGGCTGTGATGAAACCCCTGAATTGCACGACATACCATTCACATAACTTTAGATACATCAGCTAAACGCTGTCTTAACACTCACGTCAAATAACAAAACACCATGGGCTTCTTTATAATATTTGTTTAATGACATTGATATTTCTTTATATAATATTTGCATTTTCCCATTGTGTTTTAATAGGCTTGTTCGACGGCGCCGGCCAGACGCTTCTGAGAACCGCTTAGCTAACAGATAGCTTGCGGTTCAGCGCTATGACGCTGACACGCAAACCAGGTACTACCTCACATCCGGCCTCTGCCTTCCGGTCTCAGCGGCTTCCGGCAGCGGGCTCCCCGGCGTCTGACTGAACTCGCCTTACGGTATTGTCACCCTATTTAAGTTTGATGTGTATTCACTTATGTTGTTGTTCCTGCACCTTGACAAAGGGGCTAGTCCCCGAAACGTTGGAGAGTTACCAATACAGTTTTTTGAAAACCCACTGAGTGCCGCGGTTTGTTTGTACTTGGATACAACTATGCTATATATTGGATCCTAAAGGGTGGACCAGAAATTGTATTTACTGTACATGACTTATATTTTACGTGGTGGCATTTGCGCAAATTGTAAAACAATACAGATGAGGGTTTTCTTGCTAAAATGTAAACTTTGGAATTACCAGTCAAACCTGGTCCTGGCTCACGTTACCTGGGTTTTCCACATCCTAGATAGAGCCTTACAGCAATTAAATATCTCCCTTCTTTTTTTTTTAAATCGATCTTGCATTTTTTGTGTTCCATGAAAGTCCCTTACTGAGGATTTTCAGGTGCCAAAGGTGGTCATAATTGACTGGAAATAAATGGAAATTAATGCTATTGATGGTAATAATACTTTTGGAACAAAAACAGGCCCAAGTTACATTATAATAGCAATTTTTAGCAATCTTAAAGAACCAAAACACTTAAGGATTATCCCAAATACATGTGATACTGTATAGTACATGCTGTTGTCATCTTACGGGCCTATCTATTAACATTATTTGTATTAGAATAAAGTAAAAAGGTGTATTTCAACAGCCTTTTCACATTATTTTAGCTTCACTTTAATGCATCAAAGGTCCTTTAGAGCAATTTTCCTTAAACATGACTCCAAACCCTTTAATTCACTGTTGTTTTTTTTTTTTTTTTTGTAATGAGATCATATTTCCCATACTTATCATGGGAAATGAAATGTGGGCAACTTTACAAGTGACCCAGGACTAGTGGTAGTGACGATGGCAGTGGTGCATGTGCAAATCATACTCTGCGTGCTTTCACAAAGTATATCCTGATTAGTGCATTCACATCCATGCCTTGTATTTAAGTATCACAGTGCAGATTAGGGCAATTTTATCACACCGCATTCGTATCTGTGATGCGCCTTGGGGTCTAGGTACTAATGTTATACTCGGATAAAGGATGTAGATCTGTAAAAACAACTTCTTTCCCACTCTTAAAAGGGTCCTTCCTCCAAATAGATTTTCTTGAATGTTTGGAAGAGGGATTGAGGCTACTCTTCAACACAGAGGGATATCAAGAGATATCAATTTTATTTCTCTCCAGAGAATATATTAAAGGCTCTAAATATTTAACAGAGTTTATTTTGTCATTGCATCAACAGTTTGAGAAAAACATCAAGTTAACACTAATCAATGATTGTTACAAAAGAACCATCACAACATAGTTTACTAAACTTGAATCTTGAGACTTCTGGAAACTCTTGCTGAGGATGGTTAGATTAGCGATACAGACAATTTAATGCTCAACAGTTGCAACACAACTTGACACTTTAGATGTCAATAATCTTAACACCTTCCTTATTAGAATTCTAATTAATTACAATCAATATTCTATTATTAGGTATTCCCATCAAACGTCCACCTATAAATTACAACAAAATAACCAGCCCTCTAGAACAGGGGTAGGCAAGTAATTTTTTATGGAGTCCGTATATTTCAAAGTATTTTGATCAATGACCAGAAAATTATATATATATATATATATATATATATATATATATATATATATATATATATATATATATACATTTATTATTATAATTTTATAATTATTCATTAATTAAGGGGGCACAAAACTCCCATTCACCTGAGATGAACTGTACTGAGTACTATTTTGAAGAAACCGCCCCTCCCCATTTCACTCCCCATTCCCCTCCCACTGCATAGCAGCCATTAAAAAAAAACAATATTCCCATCCTACATTTAATCTTACTGGGAGTTGGCTGTCATCCTCGCTGCTCCCTGCTGCCGCGGCTGCTCCTGATGGGTCCTCATGCCGCCACTGCTCCCGCTGGGCCTTCCTGCCACCGCACAGTCTTCTCCCAGCGATGCGGCAGCCTCAGCACATGGCACCGACTGATCTGCTCACTAGCTGCGCGCGGGTGCGTGGTGACATCACCCGCACACCAGCCACAATGCATCCCTGGGACCGCTGCAGGCAGATAGAAAAGCGGACCGTCTAAACTCCTGAAACTAGCAGCGCTAGTTTCAGGAGTTTAGACGGTCCACTTTTCTATCCTTTGCAGTCCGGAGATGGACCGCGGCCTGCCAGTTGCCGGTCCCTGCTCTAGAAGAACTAGGGTAGCTGGTTTTAATTACTGAGGCTGGCAGATAATACTGTACTTTGTAGATCCCTTCATAATTTGCAACACTGTTTCCTTTCTCTTATGGGAGATACTGTACTAGGGTTGAAGAATACTATGGAGACACTGCCCCCTGTGTTAAAGAATGGCTTGATGAAGTTCTCCTAAGATGCTTGTAGTTGCACTGTTCCTGCTATATCACTCAATCCTGACTCTTCTGACCTGAAATACTGCTATTAGCAATGGCGGATCCAGGGGTGGAACTGTAGCACAGTTTAAAATTCAAATAGGGGAGCCACACCAACTGCCAGTTAATCAGTTTGGAATGGCAGTTGGTGTGGCTCCCCTACATGTATTTGAATTTTGAACTGTGCTGCAGTCCCTCTTCTGGAGCCAACACTGGCTCTTATGGTGTGTACACACAGGTACAATCTGCATGAGATTTTGAATATATAGTTAAAATATCATTGGGATCGCATGCAGATCGCATGCAAATAGCATGCAAATTTCATGGGTTTTTAACCTTTGCGATCCTGATGCGATCACATATTGCAAGCAGAAAATCTAGGCTGCCTTGACTATATAGTGCAGATCTGCACTATATAGTCAAGTTGTATGCAGATCGCATGCCTGCCATGCAATGCGTTCCCGATGCGATCAAGGGAGCAGGGCACCTTTGGTGTGCAACCTCCTCTGCCATAGTGCCTGCTTTCATTTTGCTCTGGATCCAGCCCTGCAAATAGTGGTTGTGTTTTGTATATTACTTCGTATACTAGATGGTCTTTCTCAATCAATACAACTCCTAACATAACAGCAAACAAAATGTTGCAGTCTGTTTTGTTTTGTACAGATTCATGCATTCCTACAAAAACGGGAACATTACATTACAAAAAAGCATTTCTATTGTTGGGATGAAATTACGCCTTATCTTAAATAACCATTAATTACTCCATTAATCTTCCTGTTAAACTTTTTCACTATTATTTTAAGCAAATATTTTCCGCCTGCGCTGGTCTTGGCAGCAGAAACCGTATTTCATTTCTTTGCTTATTATTTCTGTCCTCGTTTGTGTTTTACTTTGCTTTCTTTTTTAAATCCAAATACTGTATATATATATATATATATATATATATATATATATATATTTATATATTGCAGCCTATTTTTATGCAGATAACCAAGCTGTTAGCATGTTAACAGACTTAGCTTGCTAGATCAAGGACATTACAGGACACCGGGAAAATGATTTTCCAAGTAAGATTTTGTTCCGGATTTAACGCCAGAAGGGAATAAACATGTAGGCAATATCTTTATTGAAGATGTTGAACGCATGAAGCTTTCTTCTAGTGCAGAATGCAGAAATAGAATAACTCCCATGATTGAATATTGTCCATGAAGATCAAATATTTCACTGGGGGTTATTTTATTTCTCAATTTCTCGGTGTGGCTACATGTATTTTCTCTTTAATTATAAATATTACAGTTAGCACACATAATGACTTCTCACTCTGGACATTGCAGAAGGTACTGGTCCAGATTCCTGAGATACAGTATGTGACCTGACCTCAGCGTGTTGTGCTTATGGATAAACTATCCCCAGAGTGCTTGGCTTGCTTCAGCTGTAGTCTGTGCTGTGACAGGACTTGTTATGGTGGCAAGGGAAATAATAAGGGCAGCTCTGCCCTGGGGGACCATCGGAAGAAAAACAGCATTAGCAGCATAAACAGAGCTAGCTGAGAGGTATCACAGAGGAAGCGCAGATTGGCTTTGCATGTTAACACAGACATCTACATCACCCTCCTTCTCTCCCCAGAGTAAAGAGGGGAAAAGCTGCATAAAATTGATTCTTATCGTATTCAAATGCAGGTGTTGGAAACCCCCCTGATGTGCAATCAGTTTGGTTGAACACCCTCTTCTCTGTCTTTCCAATCTATTAATAGAATGAAAAGCTTTGCTGTGAGCATTAAACATGCTGCCTGCGATTCTCTACCTTTTTCTTACATTCCACTGCTTTTTCCTCGCAAGTCAACACGTCTCATTGACCAGCAGCTTCCCATCCTCAGTGTGTTTCCTTCATGGAAGCATTCGTGCAGCTATGAGGCAGCCTACTTTTATTAGCAATGTATTTTAGCCAGAATATAAATGAAAACTGAGAGGTTTCTGCACGATTCAGATTTGGCCGAATACTTCGAGTTTTGAAACAAATTAAATATTAAATTCCCTGAAACTATGGCATCCAGAATGTAGACTTATTGCTTCTATGCTCTAGAGTCATAGTAATTCTAAGTTCACTTTTGTATATAGCCTCCAGTAGAGTATATACCGTAGTACTCCCCCTAAACTCCAGCTCCTGCAATCATGAATGGGCCAATCAGAGCAAGCCAATCTGTCATCTGTCATCAGGAGACTGTGGACTTTATTGTTTTTAACACTTCTCTGTATCATTTGCTAGGTGACAGTGGGGTCAGGTGTAGGCAAACAGTTACAAGTTGTAACCCTCCAGTGATATAAATACTCTAGGACAGTGTTTCCCAACCTTGGTACTCAAGGCACACTAACATTCCAGGTTTTAGGAATATCCATGCTTGAGCACAGATAGATAACTCAAATTAACTGAAGTACTAGTGAAGTCACCTGTGCTCAGCTATGGCTATGCTTAAAACCTGGACTGTAAGCTTGCTTGGGGGAATGTGAATGGAAACCCTTGCTCTAGTGTACAGAGCATAGAACAGAGTACAATGAAGATAGGAGTTATTCTTAGGGAACAGGTTCTCAAACTCAGTCCTCAAGACCCCACACAGTTCATGTTTTGTAGGTCTTCAACAATGGTAATGAGGTCAATGAGTAATGAATGTACCTGTGCATCTCCCAGGTGACCTAGAAAATATGAATTGTGTGGGGCCCTGAGGACTGAGTTTGAGAATCACTGTCTTAGGGTATAGATTGCACATTTAGAGGTTGATTCAAAATGTAAAATGAACCCTTTGAGTGCCAATGTTGCTGAGAGAGATATGGAAAATATCCACTAAAATGATAATCTCGCTCAAAGTAACTGGTATTTTTTGGGCGAAATATTTAACTAAACTTCAATTAATTGACTTCAGAACATTTTCTGGCAATAACTAAAGTGATTCATATTCCTCGACTACGGACCTGGCATTTTCAGGTGATATTTCGTACATCTCTCAGCAACACTGGCTCTCAAAGGGTGCCTATCGAGAATACACAAATATGTATCTACATTATTGTGTTTGCTTGTCTGTGAGACAATAACCAATATTGTGTGGAACCAAAATACAGACGCCTTTCAATGACTGTAGCTAAAGTGTTTCTCCTTCCCGTTACTGTATTTTGTTAAGGAAATCTGATCCACTCTCTGGAAGCACAAGGGGCCACAATTCACAGGTATAGTTCTGAAATTGGTGGAAATTGGAGGAAATCCTGGAAAATCTAAGAATCCTCAGGATTTTGAGGGACTGCAGAAGATATCTCTGGAGATAGCTAATGAGGTTCCCCCATTTCTGACTGAAAACAGCTTCCATAGCTACAGTACTGTGACACAGATTTTGCCAGTGAGGGAAAAGTCCTTCCAGTCCTTATCGGAATCCACGTCCCATCAAGAGCATATCGCTATATTACCATAAAATATAAATTTGTACAATGTTGTAAATTTAGGCAAAATTATTTTATCACATCTTCATATTATGATAAATACGGCCCTTGATTACCCCCCCCCCCCCCCCCCCTCCAAATCTACATATGTGGCATTGTGTTTTAGGTCCCATCTATGTTCTATTTTAAAATTGTATACAAATATGGATTTTATTTTAATTCCACAGTGTGCAACAAATATTCTATATTTGGCCAAACCTGACAATAAGTTTAAATATGTTCTTATTTTTAAAATAAAAAACATTCTGCCACCAATGGGAAAAAATCTGCCTTGCATCACATATATCTAAATGTAGCAACCACTTGGAAATGCATTTCAAACTCTTACATGACCTATACTTTACCCCTGCTAAACTGCATAGAATCTGGCCCTCAACCCCCGACCTTTGTTGGAGAAATTGCAACGTGACTGGAGACACCTACCACATCTTCTGGGCCTGTTCGAAAATAAGACCTCTCTGGAAAGAAGTCTTCGATCTAGCTTCCAAAGTCCTTGGAGTCTTAATTCAAGAATCCCCATTACCAGCGTTGCTTCACGTCTATCCACCACACATCCCACAGCCCAAATGTTACGTTTAGGCCATTTCTTCATAGCCACCTGTGCCGCAATAGCCAAAGACTGGAAAAACCCATCCCCCATTTTTTAAAATTATCAGAAAAATACACCACTCGTTCCAAATGGAAACAGTGAGCCTACCTCCTTCCTCCAAACTTTCTTCCCCAATGGTGACTTGGACATGTTGGCGGGAGTATATAACTTCGTCAGAAGGGGCAACCTTATTATTTTATATGGCATAATTTACTGGAGAAACCACCTAGTTCATTCCATTATATTATAACCGAATTGTAGTGTTGGCTTTGTTCACATTTTTGTCTTATGTGATATAACTATGCCTTATTATGTTTGTGCTGTTTATATATAAACCAATGTTTGTTGGATTATCCTCTTCCCCCCTCCCCCCCCCCCTTTTTTTGTTATTATTCTGTAACGGAACAAAACCTTTAATAAAAATTATTTTGGAAAAAAAACATGATATGTGTTTAGAATGGAAGACAGCTTTATATTTAGGCATACAAAAGCTTACCATACAATCCACTTAGGCCGAGACGCTCATGAATTATACAGGTTTTGTGGTTTGCTGTCGCCAATCTTTCATCTCACATATTTATTTTTATTTTAAAGAAAGTATTTTAATTGCAAGAACATAAAGTAATAGTTGAAATGCACATCCAAAGTACTTTCTAGGACTCTCGCTTGCTGTGACTGCAGCATGAATGAAGTGTGGCCTCATCAAAAGAGGGAATGGTTTTGTGCAATGTCACGAACAATCACAATCACTGCGGTGGCATGTCCAGCATTCTGTTAGCTGCTGGTATTCCCCTGTCTCTTTGTCTCCTATGGATAGATGCTGTGTACAGTATGTGCACAGCATCTATTGACTGCTGCTTTCCTAAGCAGAGCAGAGAGTGACAGGCAGACTCAATATTGCCTCACCCAGTGGTACCCTGCTGCCTACGGATGGGACAGTCCCAGAAAAATAAGACTGTCCACTGAAAATTGGGACAGTGGGGAGGTAATGCAAAGTCTCAAGGACAATTAGCTCCCAAAACAGAAGCACAAACATTTGGCAATTTTTCCAAACCAACAATACAAGTTTAAAGTGAAAAGAGGTACAAAATAACTGCATTACAAGAGGAAGAAGGGAAACAACTCACCTGGTGAAAATCAGCCACAGAACCCATATAATTTATGAGCATCCCAGTTTAAAGGGATAGTATAATAAGCCTAGGCATACAAGTTATACATCTAAAGCAGGGGTGGCCGGGGAGTGGCTTTGGTGGACATGTGAGCGGACATTCTCCTTCACTGTTCCCCAATACATTCATCCTGTATGCCCATCCTGAGACTGCTCACCTTTGTTTGATCGCCTGTGGTGGTGGTGGAAAACTCCTTGCACATATCTGTACCCCCAGCTCTACTCTGCATCCACCAGCTGCTGTTATATATCTGCCGCAGTGTGACTTTTGGGCAAAGGATGGTCGCTGGCGCCATTTTGCCCTTGCTCCCTCCTGATGAGGATGCCGAGTTCCAGAGCTCCTGCCACTTAAACTGCCGCTCTGCCATGCTCGGACCTCCCCGCTGGTAATCTGCTTATCTGCCGCTCCACATACATCGACCTGAAGCCCGGAGCCGGCAAGACCCAGCCACATCTCACTGTGGTAAGGGGGAGGCTGCGGCTATCTTGACCTGCAAGATGCTGCTATCTCGGGGGTCATTACCCACCCCCGCCTGTAATAAGCCTGGGCTGCCTTTACTGCCTTCACTATCCTGGGGCTCAAATTACTTTGCAGATACTCTTGCCTTCATATTCTTATTTGACCTGTTAATGAGGGCAAGCCTCATCTCTCTAAGCAGCAGCTTACACTATTAGAACCACTGGTGTTATTGACAGTTTACCTGGTTTAAGCTACAGTATGAAAGCCTTTCTTCAATTTATCCTACTGGTTGTACAGGACTCTGCTGACACGCTCCTTAGCAAGCTCACTGTTGTACAGGGGAATGATCTCGCTGCCTCCTGCCTCCGTGATGAACCAAATGGGGGAGATGGGGGAGATAAGCCTCAAGGCCATGATATTACTGCCCATACAGCTCCTGTGTCCACTCATACCCTGGATGAATGCCTCCTGATAGTAAAAGTCAACTATGTTATGCATCTTTCCCATAATACTGTCCTTTCTACAGTTCCTAAAGATGTATGCACAATCTCAATTCTTAAAATGATTCTCATACGGTTCTCTGCAGTTTTGAGATTTTGACTTTTGTTACATATGGCTGCTCGACACCCTTTTACATATCCTGGACTGCCATGGGAAGAGTCTGGCACCATGTTTCCATCCTTTTTAAACATGGAACCTTGGCCAGACTAATGTTTTCCAGAACCTACTTATTAATGAAGCCTTTTTTCACACTACATGGCTTTTGTTATGTTCCTTAAATACTATCAAAGTGTCCATTTTTATGTTCGTAGATATACGCATGCATTATATCCTGTCAGTCACCGTAATAACATATCTGCAATAGCTGCTATATCTATTCCTTGCTGGAGAGTTGGGTCTACCGTAGATTTAGGTCATTAGCATATTATTCTTATTTGATAATATATATGTCCCACTATCCTTTGTGTTGCCCCAATCAGTCCATACTGCTGTTATCCTCCAATTGGGTGGGTGGGATAGCAAGGGTTAATTAGTTTGGTATAATTTAGCTATGATGTTGTTATATTTATCCTGATGTGTCAGTGGGTATCATTAGTCTATTAAGGACCACTAGTTGACTGCCTTCTTATTGGGGTGGGAGGGGTTAATTAGGTTAGTTAGTGGGGTAGGGTTAGTCAGTTTAGGGGCTCCAGGTATGCCTAAGTTGGGGGAAGCTTATTCAGGGTGGGGGGGTTTTGAGGTAGGTTTGTTTTGGGAATCTTTTTTTTTTGGGGGGGGGGGGGCATATTTTTTTCTTTATTTAGGTTTACTTGGGCACTGCAAATTATGATTCCTACTAAACTGGAGGATATTGTCTACATTAGTCCACAATTATTGCTTCACTATATATCCTACATTGTTTCTATCTGGTTATGCCCTAATGGTGCCTTTGGGGTAAGAAGTACCGTAATTGTTTTCTTTGGAAATATCCATATGTTGTGTATACCCTGCTCGTTTACATAATATCATACACCTCTGCTGTATTTGCCCCTGTTTATTTTGTAATTTCCATTTATTGCCCTAACTACCCCTATATATGTGTGGGGTGTTTGTAGTTGTCTGTTATACGCAAAAAATCTCAATACAAATTTTGAATAAAAAAAAAAGCAGGGGTGGCCAAACCTGTTCTCAAGATCTACAGATGTGGCACCTCTCTTCTAGCGGGCGTCTGGTGGTCGGATCGCCAACTGCCAGCCACTGCAAGGGGATGTGTGCGCACAAGACACTCGCGCTTTCCCTTCCAACTGAGCTCCCCGCCAGGCCCCGCTGCCTCGCCGACAGTCCCCACCGAGCGCCTCCACCTCCCCGCACCCCCCTAACCCTGCCCATCTCCCTGAAGCAGAGACAGGCAGGGTTTGTGTCCCCCGCCGCCCAGAAACTGGGATGTGCATGTGAGAGGCTCGTGTGTCCCAATCAGATTGCGCACCATCTTGCCAGCGGGGGCATTCTGGCGAGCCCTGGTGATGGCTGAGAGGTGCTCCATTTGTACCAATAGTTCATGTTTTCCAGACAACCTGTGGATCTATAGTAGGAATGAATGCAGCATGTTTGAAAATGTGACAGTTAGTAATGACTACACCTGTGCACCAGTTAGGTGATTTGGAAAACGTGGACTGTTGGTAGATCTCGAAGACCGGTTTGGCCACCCCTGATCTAAAGATAATGGAGGTTATTCTGATCGGAGCGGCCAAACGTGCGTACGTTCGCTATTAACGTACGCTCTCCGTACGCGGCCGTTGGGGTTAAGTCCACCCACAAATCAGCCGCATACGTACGGGCAGAAACAACGTCGAAGGGGAGTGGCGTACAATTGAGCATACGCCAACGTACACGGACGGACCAGCCCTTACACTCCGACAACTAGCGTACAACAGAGCGTACGCCACCGTTTACGGACGTCTCTCGTCCGTCTTCCCACCGACTTCTTGCGGCTATCTGAGCGTACGCCAGCTTGCACGGACGGGTCCCTATTGTTTTCAATAGAAAACTCAGCTTATGTCACCGCTCGTGAGAGTGAGCGTACGTCCGTGCACGCTGGCATACCCTTCACATATATGGACCTGCAAATCTTGCCTTTCAACTACAATTCTGACAATTAATTAATTATTCTAATTGTTATTCAATTATTGTTTTCTATTAACTCAATTGAGGATTGTGTGCAAAATAGTGGGCATGGGCTTAAAACATTGCTGAAACATCCTTTGTAGGTGTTAGATGTGGTTTATGTTATTGTATCATAAATACAAAACCTATGTTTGTATTAGAGTGAACACGTTGACACATGTCGACTTGTGTAGATTGAGTGTGCTACTGTGTAAAGTCTATGAAAGCACGTAGTGAATGTGTATAACTGTTTAACAAATACCTACCTTAGCATATATAAGCAGGTCTTAAAAAGATTCGTACCTTAAATTAAACAAACCTTTAAATGTAGAGAAGTATAGAAAGATAAGCTTCCAATGTGTTTGAGTGCTGTGTGTGGCTTGCAGGTAGTGAAATCATGGTTTTGACTTAATAGACTGCAGCATTGCTTATTACATTCAGGTGTATGTGTTTGAGTAGTAATCAGCGTAAATTAGCAAACCCAGGCGCACGCTGGCATGCGGTATCTGTAGGGGTGGTCTGAGGTGGCGGTTGGCGGCCGCCTGTTTTGTGTCCGAAATGAACGGTGCTTTAGGCGATCGTGCGGTAGTAGCACCGTTCATTTTTGGTGCACACCCCCGTGTACACCCATATTTACGCCCATTTTCCCTCATTATTTCGGCCGCTCCCCTCAACACGCCCCTATGCCGCCCCCAATGCCCGTACTCTCGCGTACAGGTTTTTTCGCACGGAGAGACCCGTCCGTAAGCGTTGTGGGGTGTTCGCGCCTGCGCATTTGCGATTGTACGCATGCGCAGATCATGAAAAACCCCGGAACGTACGCGTACGGCCCGGCCGCACCAACCAGAATAAGGCCCAATGTCCAGCACTTTTACTGCAATTAGACAAAGACAAATTGTGCCCCTTATCTAAAAGAAATCTGCCCCATCTGTAGCATGTTTGTTTGTTCAAAAAACTATTACTCCTGTTCAGTGGGGTGTGGTATACTGAGCTCACAGTCAGGATTCTGGTGGTAAGTATACTTACATCAGAATCTGGACCGCCGGTACTTCGTCAGGGGGGCGAGCGCAAAGAAGCCCATTACGATCTCGGAGGCTCGCTACGCTTGCCACAGGCTCTATTCTCCCTCTATAGGGGTGATGGACCACCACAAGGGAGAATAGCCTCTGTCAGTTGGTATCCAGCTGTTTAACAGTCGGCATTCCGATCTTGGCATAGTGACTGTCGGGACTGATGAAGGTCATCCGGCACCCATTCACGGAGTGCTCTTATGCCTAGCTGTTAAGAACATAAATAAAACACCAACATGTGATTACTAGGTACAGTACCTTATTGTTTGCTGCATAATGAATGACTAAATGAATGAATGGTAAATTTAGCTGCTAGATTATTTTTTTTACTTTACAAAAAAATTATAAATGTGTGTACTTATTAAAGAAGTTCTGGAAGCAATAATAAGTCTCTTTGTTGTGCTTATTCAGTGGATAAGCTTGTGTTTAGTTTGCTGCTCACAGACTGCCTGATTCTGATTCCCCTCACACTGTGCGATTGCCCCTCCATCCTCTCCCTCTCCATCCTGTCTTTCTCCATATCATCTTCATTCTCTCGCTCACTCGTCTGGTTTCTGGTGACTCCATTAGATACTCTTTGGGGACCTTCCAATCACCTGAAAAATCAGCCACAGCTGTTTAAATGCAGCTCCTTTCCCAGAGGATCCGCACAGAGCTGCTGGACTTATATTTTTAGAAGAAAGCAAACGTCTTGTTTGAATGTTTGACTTCTTTCCACCTGAATAAAAGACACTAACTTTCATTCCCTGCTGGCAACGCAAACAATGTGACTTTCTTATGCTCCAGCTTGATATAGAAAGGAAATAATGCAGGAAGTGAACAAAGTGCAAGCTGGGGAGGGGGTCTTGAAACAGCCCAACACCTAACACAGACAGCTGCTCTCCTCTCCTAAAAAACACAGATTAACTCATTCAACTAGAAACAGGAACACAACACATTATAGGGCAACGTGAATATTTTACAATGACAAGACTGTGTGCAAGGAGTAGATACTGGTGGAACAGAGAGAATACCATGGTAGTGGTAGTAACTAAGTGGTGTCTTTTGAAGGATCCCTAGTGAAATTGCTGGGCGATGAGCATGGATCTGAAACATTGGTTTTGCAGTACACCTGACAAAGGCTACAGAGCAGTCACTTTGTGTACTCAGTGTATCTACAACAAAGGTATCAGCAGCTTTTAGAATTTGGTTTAGCAATGGGATAGCAGGCAATGGGGATGTTAGCAGGCAATGGAGATGTTAGCAGTGAAAGATATGCTGGTCCTGATGAAGGAAACTGAATTAATTACTAGTAAATTGTTCCAAACAATCAAAGAAATGTATTTATCACACATACAGTATGGTTTAGCTCCAGCAAATGTATGTGTCAATGATGCTCTATACCATGTCCAAAACTAGGGTTTTTGTCATCCAGGGTCTCTGCAGCAGTCTGTGACTCCCACCCGGGGTTCTTTTCGGTACATTAATTATATGCCAGTATCTGGAATTCCCTCTTAATTTATAATTGCAAGTACCAATGATTCTTGAAAGACAAATCTCTGCAGCAATTGATAATTATATGCTTCATAATAGTGCCCTAGTTCAGTTTCTGAACCATAGTAGTGCCGTGTTGATCTTATACGCCCCATTGTAGTGCCCTATTTTATTATGTAAACCATTAAACTTAAGTTCCTTAGTATACATGATGTCACATACAGTAATAGGGCTAGCAGAACACATTATGCCACACAGGATCCCCAATTCTCAATATAACATACCATGCTCATATTATGCTACACTATTGTGTGTCCATTTCATATTGTACCACATTAGAGTGACCCAGATCTTATTATGTAACATTATAGTGCTTTCCACATTACTATGTGCAGATCAGTCAACACACAGTGTCCTCCTGTTCATATTGTGCCAGATTACAGTGGCCCTTTACCATTATAACATCCACTACACACTCCACTTAATGCAAATATAATGCCACACAATTCAAAGTAGAGCAGTGGCCCCTCCAGGGTAATGGGCAGATTGCATCGGTCCTTAGAGCACAGTGTAGCCGAGAAGCAACAGCAGGAAGACCCTCTGTGACAGTCACGCCACTACTGAGCCGACATTGCTGCTGCCATTACAACTGCTGCATTCATCTGACAGAGACTTCCCTGCACAACTGATCCCAATCAGGGACCTGCACCAAGTACATACTCCCTGATGTTTCAATGAGTTGTCCCGAAAACACCGCACTCCTAGATCAGCTTTGTCTTGGCACCTGCTAAGGTCCTAATTAAAACCATGTCTATTCTCAAAATCCAGGGGTATAAATCTCAAAGGCAGTGCCCTCTGGACTCCAAGCCCTAAAGTGTCATCTGTATGTACAGCAGCACCTGTTTGGTTCACAGTGGAATCCAAGAGTGGACACTGCTGCTCTTCCAATGTAGCTCTGCGGCACATCCCTTGATACTACAGAGTTACGGCTATGTCCCAGGAGCCCTGATAACACTAGTAATAGGGGTCATGATGGTCCAGCTGCTCTACCTGCGCTGAAGTAAGCAATGGTGCACCCACTACTACTGCTGCTGCTGCTGGACTGTGAAATGGGACCTGCCTGTGAAAGTTATTTCTGCATGCTGACCCTGACACAATTGCTGTTGTTACAAAGTGTAACTGGAGCCCTGCCAATTTGGGTTCCGATCCCTGTAGACCGGTCGAGTACACTGTCTATATAATTCTGTAAGTGATGTGCAAACACATTTTTTTTTAAGGGATTCGGCAAAAAAAGAGTTGTAAGTTCATTGCCTCCTGAATGAACTTACAACTCTGTGCAGAACTTTAAGTATCTGCATTTTTCACTGTAAATGCCATTATTATTGATCATTTTGTGTTACTTTAAAATGAACCATCAATAAAGCATTGTCATTTAGTGCATTACTTCTCATGTACCGCCAACAGGACAAGTAACTAATTTATTTTGCTGGGTCAGTTATTATCCCACCTATGTCGACAGACAGAAAACTTGAAAACATGACCAGTACATGTACTGTACTTGAAGATAGAAGTTGAAAAGCTGTGACTACATTATTATGAATCATGGCATAATCCTATGGGTCACATCTACACATTCATTTGACATTTGACACCCAGTGACTTACAGTAGCCAACCAGAGTTATATTCAGCATTAAATGCACTAGTACCTAGGCTATTATGGGCGAAAAGAACAAAAAGGTGATCAGTGAAGGCCAATTCTAAACAGCAAATGGAAATGAAGGATAACATTGTTTTTTTTCTATGCTGTCCTTCTCAAGTGTTGCACATGTGTACATTAGTCATCTCTATGGTAAATGCAGCACAAGAACCATGCAAAACTGTGTTTTTCTTGCATATACAGGTTGATTTTAATTTGCTTGTCAGGCACTGTGGTTTTAATAAAAGCTACTGTTTTTGTGATTGATTGATTGATTGATTGATTTATCTATATAATTATTTATTTATTGAAACTGAAGTCCCACTTTTTTTTAAGAAATGGTAAATTTAAATATTAATAATAATTATTCATTCCTCTTGTCAAACTTTGAGAAATATATAAGTGTTTTTTGTTTTTGTTTTTGTTTTGTTTCAACTAAGACTATCAAGTTTTCCTCATGTGAAGTTGGACACTGACATTGAGGGTCTGATTTGGGAGCATTGGATTCCCAGGAGCTGTCGCTGCAGCGCACAGCACAAACATCAGGCGGGAGGCCCTATCTATGCCTATTATCTAGAGTATAAAATCTGCTGGAGTCTGTCTGTTCCCAGCCGCATCGCAGTGAACACACCAGTCAGCGTTGTTCTGCCCACATCTGCCTGTCCCCAGAGTCCAGAGTAACTTACTTTTGTACTGCAATTTATATCAGACCCTGGGCTAATTTTTCACTCTATTTACCTCAGATACATCTGGTCAATTCTATGATAGACCCCTGACAGCTTCAGATCAGATGGATCTTTGGTGCAGCACCAAGGATTTTTTCATCAGATCCATCTGAATCTGGCGATAATAGGCCAAATCTGACTAGTCAATGGGGGCCATAAAGCAGCCAGTATTTATTTACCCGGCATGCAAAACAAATACATGTATTGCACCCCTTGCCTGAAAATAAATGGCCTGATTCAGACCTGTTCACTAGGCTGCGTATGTTCCCAGCCTAGCGTCCAGGTAAATGCCACCCACCGCCCTGCAGATCGCTGCCGTTTGTAATGAAAAGTCTATCTGAACTGACTTTTCATTTAAACTCTGTTCTCCAAATTTGGGACGGCCACTGATGTCAGCTGCTGACCCCAAGTAGGCATAGCCACACCTGCGTGTGCAGGGGAACAACCAGCATTTTCACTGGGATGCCAATAAAATTCTGGGCGTTTCCATGCTTCCTGCCACCTGCCCGCCCCCTCCTCTCCTTGAGCAAACGGCTTGGCTAGTGTAAAACTCTCCAAAGCCGCTGGGGTTTGCGTATGCGCATAATCGGGCACACACAGACCCCGAACCTCAGGGATGGGGCCCAAATTTGGACTCGTACAAAAAGGTCTGAATCAGCCTCATAGTTTGTTCCAGATATAAAATGACTTGCTTTTTTGCTTTGCTCCCAAATCAGAACCAGGGCCAAAATGAATCCAAAAAAAGAACTAATTATATGGGTGTGCTGAGCTGCACTTATTCTAGGACACAACACATACGATTCGGCATTCTATATAAAGTACATATGCTGGAGGAAGATAAGTTTATAGTATATTGCACACTGTAAGCATATGATGCAGTAGAGAGATGTCAAATTAGCGTGATGAACATGTTTTCCATTTATTTTCTTAAACTTTGTACACATTGAGCAATATATTGTTAACAATATGCATAATAACGATAATGATACATCGGTCACTGTCTACGCTCAATATCATTAATGATGCCTGCTCCCGCGCATCGTTAATGACACCCCCTGTCATATGTGCATGCAGCTCACTCTGACAATATTTTAAGTGGCTGCATGTACGTAGCGGGGGGTGGGGGGATGTGACATCACTGACCAGTATAGTTATCGGAATCCTAAAGTGACTGTATTGAACGACCCAGGAGGACCTACCATGGCCATCAGGAAGTATCCAGCATTTCTGTGTAAACTGGGAAATAGGAATGGTACAGTATATCCATGTTTTCTTACAAATGTTGGAGTATTATTACCCAGTCTGCATTATTGCTCATATATTTATGTCCTTATCATTTTAAAGTTAACATAATTTTAATAGAGGTTTTGACAAATGTATAATAGCAATAGCAGCACAAGAAGTCCTTTCTAAGTATATTAATATGAATGAATAATCAATAAGTCTAGATAAGCTGTATTTTAATTACTGTATATTTAGTTAAATAAAATAATTCAATTGTACATCTGATATCCATCGCTTTTCTTTCATCATGGTGTCACTATGAGGCCTTCCTGAAAAACCCACTATAAGCACCAGGCTATACAGGGGTGCCTAAATAGAGAAGGCCGGTGTGCAGCCTCCTCTGCTCGGGCCCCTCCTTGCAGTGCAATAGAGCCTAAGCACTACAGGGCTCAGACTGTACAGTGCATGCACAGATCTCAGGATAAATGGAGAGGCTGACATTTTTCTGGCAATTTTGTCAGCGCTGCTGCCTTCACCGCGGGACTATTAAGGGGTGTATATTACAAAACTGGGTCCTGCTTGCGGGCTCCACTGGGACTCAGGGGCCCATGTGCACCGCACACACACACACACACACACACTGCACCCATTATAAAATACACCACTGAGGCTATGATATGTTGAATTCATGGCATTATAACAGGGAAATGAGGTCCAGATGGCTCAATGTGTCATAAAGCGTAATGGGTTTAATACTATGTACAAGTATGGAAAACACTTTATTCACAAATTTCCTCTAAAACTTCCTCTCTAGTTTCAGTGCATGTCCTCATGTTCTGTTGCCCTTCTTCCTGTGAAGATTGTCTCCCACCTGTACCTTGTTAAAGGCCTTGATATATTTGAACGTTTCTATCATGCCCCTCCTCCAGTGCCAGATTAAGGTCTAAATGGGCCTGGAGCTGAAAATTATCAAGGGCCTATGATGCGCAATCATAGGGGTTGTGGCCAGCCGCCAGCCCAATCATAGGGGTTGTGGTGAGCACAATAATGTGGCAGGGTGTGACCAGTGATTTGGTTGGGTGGTCTGCTCATGGGTGTGTCTCTATTTGTGTAAATACTTTCAACTAATTATATATATAGTCAGTAACAAGACATTGGTTCCTCCAGCACACTGAATAGTAATAGTAACCAATCTTGAACACTACATGATAATAGAATTCAGAGATATTGGTTACATATACCTGCGCAGGTGTATGACATGCCCCCAAGCCGCGTCAAGCCTTCTCTGTATATTGGGGGTCCCTAGCGCTATATCTAGGTGCAGGGTGTGGCACCCCAAAAACTATCATAAGCTAGGAGGCCCAGTGCGGCATGCCAGTGAGATACTTTTCCCTCACTAACACTATCTCTCTCTTATTTTAATTACATTTCATTTATCTCTCTCTTTATGTATAGCTTCGGCTTCCTATCACTAATTATTAACACTGGCATGCCGCACTGGGCCTCCTAGCTTATGATAGTTTTTGGGGTGCCACACCCAGCACCTAGATATAGCTCTAGGGACCCCCAATATACAGAGAAGCCTTGAAGCAGCTTGGGGGCATGTCATACACCTGCGCAGGTATATGTAACCAATATCTCTGAATTCTATTATCATGTAGTGTTCAAGATTGGTTACTACAAGTTGAGTATCCCGTATCCAAAATGCTCGGGACCAGGAGAATTTTGGATAACGGATTATTCCGTATTTCGGAATATTTTAATATTTCAATTATGTATTTTTAAGTATCTTGCATGTATGCTGTATAAACACATAAAATACACACACATATATTTTATTACCACATAAAATACACACAAATATATTTTATTTGTTCAAAAAACAAGGTTTCAAAACATGAAACAAAATTTGTGTACTATCTCAGATATTAAATTTGAATGCCAAGCAATCATTGTCTTGCACATATATAGTGCCAGTTACATATCATGTCCCCAGTAGTGCTGTTACAAATGTCCCCAGTGAGTTTTTAGCAAAAAAAAAAATTTTTTTCACTTTCTGGAATGTATGGTTTTCGGAATAATTCGGATAACGGATACTCGGATACGGGATACTCAACCTGTATTACTATTCAGTGCAATGTCTTGTTACTGATTAAGGGCCTTATTCTGGTTGGAGCGGCCGGGCCGTACGCGTACGTCCCGGGGTTTTTCATGATCTGCGCATGCATAAATTCGCTAATGCGCAGGCGCGACCACTCCACAACGCTTACGGACGGGTCTCTACGTGCGAAAAAACCTGTACGCGAGCGTACGGGCATTGGGGGCGGCATAGGGGCGTGATGAGGGGAGCGGCCGAAATAATGAGGGAAAATGGGCGTAAATATGGGCGTACACGGGGGTGTGCACCAAAAATGAGCGGTGCTACTACCGCACGATCGACTAAAGCACCGTTCATTTCGGACACCAGACAAGCGCCCGCCAACCGCCAGCTCAGACCACCCCTACAGATACCGCATGCCAGCGTGCGCCTGAGTTTGCTAATTAACGCTGATTACTACTCAAACACATACACCTGAATGTAATAAGCAATGCTGCAGTCTATTAAGTCCATACCATTATTTCACTGCCTGCAAGCCACACACAGCACGCAAACACATTGGAAGCTTATGTTTCTATACTTCTCCACATTTAAAGGTTTGTTTAATTTAAGGTAAGAATCTTTTTAAGACCTGCTTATATACGCTAAGGTAGGTATTTGCTAAACAGTTAGACACATTCACTACGTGCTTTCATAGACTTTACACAGTAGCACACTCAATCTACACAAGTCGACATGTGTCAACGTGTTCACTCTAATACTAACATAGGTTTTGTATTTAGGATACAATAACATAAACCACATCTAACACCTACAAAGGATGTTTCAGCAATGTTTTAAGCCCATGACCACTATTTTGCACACAATCTTTGTATAGTACCCAAAATAATGACCTGTACCACTATCTCATCTGCTATGATTTGGATTTGACTACACTCTGGATGTAAGATGCCACCAATCACATTATTGCACTCTCATCTCTCTAACAAAGGATTCCTACATCTGCTTATGACACTGTAAAATCATATATATTTAAAAAGTTATGCATGTTTGTTCACAAGCTAATTTATCATGTTTGGCCCATTCACACATCTTTTTTTAGGGAGGACACATATGCATTCCTACACAAATGTACCTTTTCACCCTTGTTTGTCTGCCTCACCCACTCCATGAGGAAAGCATTGTTCTGGACCTGCTTTTACCTACTACTGTAGGAGCTACCTCACCTGCACACAAACTGCTTTCTCACCTATTAAGTTGCTCTGCACATGTGCTGACACAAACTAATTAGCAGGGAAAAGTTGGATAGGAACATGGGAATGGCCATGGAGAGGGTTACACATGGGAAACTTCGACCACACTTCAACAAATGTTCAAAAATACCCTGGTCAGTAAGTACACATAAATCTAGTATTTGTTTCACACAAGAAATGACACATACCACAATTTTGATTTAATTTGTAAAATAAATTTATTTGCTGTTCAGCATCACAGCTTATTTCACACTTTAATGTGAGAAATCAAATAAACAAATAAAATAGACACACAAATAATAAAACAGCCAGAACAAGAGGTTGCATATCTCCAAACATGTGTTACCCTGCAAATGCAATGGTGAAAGAAATGGGGACACCAGAATACGTACTGCAACAACCAGGGTGAATACTAAGCAAGATACACACCACCACAAATTTATCCTGCATTTGTAGAGGTCAAAATACGAACTTTCATGCCCATGGCACGCAAATGGATAGATGGCCAACTCAGGAAGCGGATGTCCAGTGCAATTTAAACATTTGGGGTCCAACCACAGAGGAAGTGAACCAGGTCTCATTATTTGGGCCCTTTTTTCCCCCTTTTAGATGGGGCCTTGGGGACAGGGGCCTTTGGCTCAGCTGCCTTGCGGCGTCTTCCCCTAGTCGACACAGGAGGGTCAGCAGAGGTGGAAGGTTGGGGAGCAGCTTGGGGTGGGGCAGCAGATGGGGGATTGTCCCGTTGGGACCTGGCGGTGGGCAGCAGCTCCGCAAGAATGACATTCAGGCGGCTGAGGTGTTGGTCAATGTTTTGCATGCCAGCCGCCAGAGTGTCATTAATGCGGTTGAAGGCCTCACACTGCTGCCTGTTTGAGGCCTTCCAATCCTCCAAAAAATCCCCAATCTGCTGCTGACGGAGCGCAGCATCCACCCCTTGCTGCTCGATCCTCTCCAGCGTCACCATCATGCTCTCTTCCCATGTCTCCTGTGGCTGGGGCTGGGGGCGACGTCTTGGTGGAGGCTGGACCACTTGCTCCACCTGTGGCTCTGCAGAGGAAGATGCTGCCGGTACATCCTGGGTTTCTGCTTCTTCTAGGATAAGAATTGAAAACAATGTCACCATCACATACGCACTAAAAATTCTCTTTCAAAATACAATGCATTACTGTGACTTACCATCAAAAGCAGCAGCAAAGACCTCCGCCGGGAGCTCACTGTCCATATTGGAGATCCCCCTGACCTCCCCCACATCAATCACGTCCAAGGAGTCCTGCTCCAGGGGGGTATACTCCAAATGGTCAGGCATAGGACCTCTCCCGGTGGACATGCTGTGGTTGTACCGGTCAGTCATCTTCCTCTTCAGTGTACTTTTGAAGTCAGTCCACCTACAAGTTTAAAAATACAAATATCACCATGAGATATGTGCACCACTGTGCTACGTGTAGGGTTACCACCTAGTCCCTTAAATTCCGGACACATGTTAATTACACAGGTTCTGTGGCAGTTTAAAATTAGGTGAAGTGGAGTCTTGAAGTCAGCCAGCCACAGAACCTGTGTAATTAATATGTGCCCGGAATTAAAGGGACTATGTGGTACCCCTAGCTACGTGACATTTCCTAGTGTGGGTGATCTTATGTTTTTTTGCCATATGTGTCCCACACACACACTCATGTCTCAATTAGGAGGCATTTCAGTGTCTCATCTCATTCATTAGGCCACTAAATGCACATACATACATCACTATGCAGAAATGACATCATCCATGGCCAAATTAGGCACCTCCACCTGGTGTGAAACTACACATTCCACCATAGCTTGACAATGTGGTTATTATGGAGTAATTTAACTATGGAATGGCATACTGGGATGTGTAGTTTCTCACCAGCTACATGTGCACAGTTTGCTCATTCTTGTTTCAGTAGCATCATATGGAACATGTTACAACAACTCTTTACAAAACACACTTTCTCTTGTCCCATCACATACTTCACATGAGCAGAACTGTGCCCATAACCTCACATCACACCAATGGTGCATGTTTCATATATCAATGTGGGTTATTAGACATGGTTGTGTTCACATGTGACATTGAAGTGTAGCACTATCTACAAACACACCTTTCTATTAGTCTCAAAACATACATGTAACATATGTACACACATATGACATCAGGGGGCCAAAGACCAGGGCAATTTTTCAGCAGTCTCCAGCAGGAACTGAGGCCCTTATTCTAGTTCACTCTTTCTGCCCAAATATTTCTTTGATGGACAAAACCATGTGCACTGCAGGTGAGGCAGGTGTAAAACCCCACCCAAATCTGATTATCTCTGCACAAGTAACACCTGCCTCACCTGCAGTGCACATGGTTTTGTCCATCTAAGAAATATTTGGCCAGAAAGAGTGAACTAGAATAAGGGCCTCAGTTCCTGCTGGAGACTGCTGAAAAATAGCCCTGACAAACACACTAACCTTTTCTTCACCGCGTCCCAATTTCTGACCACTGGTGCCACCTGGTTCACTTCCTCTGTGATCTTCTCACAAAGGTTTCTCCTTGCACTGGCACTAGGCTTCCTGGTTGCCAATTCAATCCATTCGCGTGCCCTGGGCACTAGAATTCGCATTTCGGCCTCTACAAATGCAGGGTTTCTCTTTCTGGTGGTGGTATCCTGCTCAGTCCTCACCCTAGATGTTGCAGCTCGTTTTCTGGTGGCCCCAGTTCTCTCACCATGCACCTGCTGGGTCACACCTGTTTGGAGAGATGCAACCTCTTGTTCTGGCTGGTTGCTTGGCCCTTGTGGAGCTGGTGGAGGTTCAACAGGGCCTGTTACTGAGGGGCCCGCTTGGTCTTGCAGGCTACTCCTCTCTTGGGCCCTCCTTCTCCGCTCCTGTTCCCTCTTGTTCAGTGCATCAAGCAGGGATTGTGCTGTAGCTCTCTGCAGAGCGTCCTCAGCTGCGGAATCGTCTGAGTCAGACATGTTTGCAGCAATTGTGGGCTGCATCTGACTGAATATTTATATGTTAATCTCCCGCCATGAACAAGGGGGCGTATATTTTTCCACGCAATGTAGATGCAAATTTACGCCGATATTTCCCGCCGATAATTCCCGCTTAAATTACGCAGGTCTCAACGCACCTGATCAATCACCTGTATATGCACATACACAGGTTGTGGAGCATTGTGGGCTACATCGTGAAATGTGTGCACCTGTCATTCCAATGATGAGTGTTGTCAGCTGGTATCTGTTGGAGTTCGTGTATGCTTTGTGAGTCACATTTTAAAACATCACGTTACAATGCTTTCCTTACATATGTAATGTGTATGAAATTGTCATACAGCAACATGTTGCATTGTGGCCCTTTAAGCAGCGTAGTTATAAGTAGAGGGTTGCGTGTATTATTTTCCGCACACTGTAAATACAGTACTCCTCTCCATGGAAATCAGTGTATCGTGCCCCCTTTAAGCAGGGTAGTTATAAGTAGAGGGTTGCGTGTATTATTTTCCGCACACTGTATATACAGTTCCTCTCTATACATTGAATGCATGCTGTTGGTTGTGGTGTGTGTATATCGGAACGGTCCGCGTAAGTTTCTATTCGCATCCAGTTTGTTAATGTAAGAGGGATTAATAAAGTTAATACCAAACAAACAATTTTTTACACCAATCAGCAAGCACCAAAAGTGATATATGTACCTGCAATTATTAACTGCGCCATAGGCACTATGACTTCTAACAGAGCTAGGCCGTTTTCCACCCCTGAGCTGTTGGCCCTGGTTGACGTAATGGACCGTCACCTGGGGCCCAGGGGCCCATATGTAAGGAATGTGGACAAGCGGCGGGCGTATACTGCTGCCCGCCGCCTGATATACTCGACGACCGGCGTCCGCAGAAGCCTGGGGCAGGTTGAGTGGCGCTGGTCAGACCTGCGCCGGCGGCAGCCAGTTTTGCTCAGCACCCTTCGCCGCCATATTGCCCGATGTAAGTTTTGATAACTAGTATGTCAGCGTTTTTTAGCAATGTTTTGTGTACTTTTTATAAATATGTTCCTGAGTATGGGGGGTATATGGGGGGTATATGGGGGGTATATGGGTGTATATGGGTGTATATGGGGGGTATATGGGGTGTATATGGGTGTATATGGGTGTATATGGGGGGTATATGGGTGTATATGGGTGTATATGGGGGATATATGGGGGGTATATGGGGGGTATATGGGGTGTATATGGGTGTATATGGGGGGTATATGGGGGGTATATGGGTGTATAGGGGGTGTATAGGGGGGGGGTTTAAGTAGTTGCTCAGTTTTTGGGTGTAGGATATCAATTAGTTTGCATGATAAATGTCTGAAATATCACAGCAATGATAATTTTGAAGGTTATGAGCATGAGTAATGTGAATTTTTCTTTCCCCCTTTTTTATAAAACCCAATCTTCGATTTCTATGCCATCAACATGAACATTTCAGCACGGGAAAGAGCCCGCAGAGAAGCCCGGGAGCAGGCACGCCGGGACCAGGCAGCCCAGGAGCAGCCGGCAGAGGAGGAGGAAGAGGAGGAGGAAGAGGAGGAGGAAGAGGAGGAGGAAGAGGAGGAGGAAGAGGAGAAGAAAGAGGAGGAGGAAGAGGAGGAGGAGGAAGAAGAGGAGGAGGAAGAAGAGGAGACACTGGGTGAAGCTGGGGCCCACCCAATTTGACCATCCCCTTCACCCTCCTCATCCCCCACCCCCACCCCCTCCCCAACCCCCACCCCCTCCCCAACCCCCACCCCCACCCCCTCCCCAACCCCCACCCACTCCCCCACCCCCACCCCCTCCACAACCCCCACCCCCACCCCCTCCCCAACCCCCACCCCCTCCCCAACCCCCACCCCCACCCCCTCCCCAACCCCCACCCCCTCCCCCTCCCCAACACTGGAGACACTGGGTGAAGCTGGGGCCCACCCAATTTCACCATCCCCTTCCCCCTCCACAACCCCCACCCCCACCCCCTCCACAACCCCCCCCCCCCACCCCAACCCCCACCCCCCCCCCCCCCACCCCATTTCCAACCCCCCTACACCTCTCCACCACCCACCCCCAAACCTCTCCAATCCCCACTCACACCCACTACCTCGAACCAAACTCCAGTACCATCCCCCTTGCTCCTGACCCCCCCAACCACCGCACAGCCAACCAGCGGCGACCAGGATGGCTCAAGTAGCCGTAAGTAAATAATGTGTCTAATGTTTACCTACACATTTCAACACATAAACAATCACAACAACCACATATGTGTATCCAACATCAACATTAGTTGCAACATATCACTGCAGGGCGACCATGAGGTGTGTCCTGTCCTTCTCCAGGAACAAGGGTCCCCTTGGTGGTTTTTTTGAGTGTGGCCATGCCTCACCCCTTGAATAATTGACATAACAGTACATCCAATGAGATATCCGACATTAGTGGTGTGGTAGTTATGTGGCTCCAGGTGTTGGGTAACTCCAGTTCCCAGCATGATGTGCAACACAGGGCCGGATTATAATGGAGGCACAAGGGGTCAGTGCCCCTGGGCACCCCTCTAGCTAGGGGCCCCCTGTGGTTGTCATGTATTTTTTTTTTTTTAAATGTTTAAGTTATGTTTTTTTTTTTTTAGCTAAATGTTTTGTGCATGGGTGGGGTAGTGCTGCAGCTTCACCTATCTGCCAATGTGACAATGATTTATGGTGCTGAGCATCGGGAGCCAAGGCACACTGATTGCACAAGTGTGCAGTGCATTTCTGGGAGTTGACTAAGTCCCATGACACTTTGCACCAGAGGACAGAGGCTGAGAAGTTTGTGCTGAGCTCTGATTGGTGGAGCTCATTACATGCTTCTCAGGTCCATGGAGAACAGCAGCAGCAGCTTAGTCATGGGAGGGTTTTTAATCAGAGGCAGCACTAGGACTGTGAGGTCTCCTCCAGAGTAAGGGGCAGAGGGACAAACACAGGCTTTTCATGTGGTGTGTGTGTGTGTGTATATATATATATATATATATATATATATATATATATATCCCATGCAGTTAACCATTGACCAAGTTTATTCTGCCTTTACTCTGTGTTTTGACAGTATAATATTCTCCCATGCAGTGTGCGGCCAGTAATGACAAGTGCAAGGGGGCCCCCCGCTCTAAAGTACCCCGGGCCCCCCAAAGGCTTAATCTGGCACTGGTGCAACATAAATGTAGAGATTGTTTTGTTAATAGTGTGTGAGGCCATGCAGATGCATGCTTTACAAACATAGCTGTAGGCCTATAATTTGTACAGCAATGTCCTAAATTTAAAATAGTAAGGAGTGCTTAAGCCACAACAATGTCATAACCCTTAAATAGCACAGCCTAATTGTGAGGTTAGAGGACAGTCCCCCAAAACCAAAGTACCAATTGGGATACAGCATACATTCATCCATGAAGGAGTAATTGAATTAATGTTATTTACTATGTACAGTATGTGTGTGTTAACATATTATTTTTTAGTACTGTGTTTACAGCAGACCCATCTTCAATGTAGTTTAAAAATGTATGTGGCCTTCACACATAACTCTGAACTTTTTATTATGTACAAATACAACAAACATTTGTGTATGTTATATATTTATTTATTTTTTTATCCCTTCACTACAGACACTGAACAGCAGCAGGAGGAGGTGGCAGCCCTAATGAGGGAGATTGTATTGACCCTCCTGTACCTCCAGATCCTGTTTGGACTTCTGGAGGACCGGATTTAATTTTTTTTTATCCCCCCCCCCTTATTATTGTTGTCCGAAATAAAAGTTTATGTACAGTTCGAACTTGCCTGTGTTTTTAATAATAAATATGTTAGAGGGCTTGTAAGGGTAGGTACATACAGATGTGTACTGTAAGTTATACTTGTAATTTGAGGTGAGGGGTAATGATTGATGTGTGAATGTGTGTGTTTTTGAGTAAAATAACACATAGTGAAAATGCATGAATGTTTAATGTTGTTCGATTAAAACATCACACATAACATCAGGGTAGGTATACATGTTACACATTGTGGACAAAGTAATTATGGACATAATTTAGTACATATACAGAAACACCAACATAACTTGATGTAAAAGTAACAGCAATATGGGGACACATAGATAGTGATTAAAATGCCACATTAGAACATAACAAATATACATGTAATGAGGGTTCAAATGTTGTTTTATTAGGTCTTTATTAAGGTAGACAATTGAGTTAATAGAAAACAATAATTGAATAACAAATAGATTAATTAATCAATTGTCAGATTTGTAGTTGAAAGGCAAGATTTGCAGGTCCATATATGTGAAGGGTATGGCAGCGTACACGGACGTACGCTCACTCTCACGAGCGGTGACATAAGCTGTGTTTTCCATTGAAAACAATAGGGACCCGTCCGTGCAAACTGGCGTACGCTCAGATCTCCGCAAGAAGTCGGTGGGGAGACGGACGAAAGACGTCCGTAAACGGCGCCGTACGCTCAGTTGTACGCCTGTTGTCGGAGTGCAAGGGCTGGGCCGTCCGCGTACGTTGCCGTACGCTCATTTGTACGCCACTCCCCTTCCACGGTATTTCCGCCCGTACGTAAGCGGCTGATTTGTGGGTGGACTTAACCCTAACGGCCGCGTACGGCTAGCGTACGTTAATGGCGAACGTACGCACGTTTGGCCGCTCCGATCAGAATAAGGCCCTCAGTATTAACCCCTCCCTTTCATGCACCTGAAAAGTAGTACTGAACTAATTTGAGCATCTACCACTATCTGTATGTAACTAATTATATATGCCTGGAAAAGGCATAGGGCTGGCATAGGAAAAATGCAAAGGGTTTAGTATAGGGTGGAAAATGGCAAAGAGGTTGGTATATACAAGGGCCTGGCACAGAAAAGAAGGAAAATAGGAGCTGCAGATATACTTACTTTACAGACTTTGGACTGCAGTGCCAAACATGTAACATGTGCCAGTACTGAGAGCATCGGATGAGATATATATATATATATATATATATATATATATATACACACACACTCCTTTCAGCCAAAGAGAGCAATGGCATATACCATATATACTCGAGTATAAGCCTACTTTTTCAGAACATTTTTTATGCTGAAAAAAGCCCCCCTCGGCTTATACTCGAGTGAGGGTCCCACTTGAGTCAATAAGTTTTCCCAGGTTTCTTTGTTGTAAAATTAGGTGCCTCGGCTTATATACGGGTCGACTTATACTCGAGTATATTCGGTATATATATATATATATATCCAAGGTAGATGTGTGGCACTTAGACTAACAAAACAGGTTGAATAAAGGAGATGACTACTCCATCTGCAATGTTTCAGTTTATTAACGGTTTTAAAGTCACTTACATATATATATATATATATTATATATATATATATATATATATCAGCAAAATTGGATAAAGGAAATAGCGACTACCTATACCTATACAAGAAACGTATCCAGTTGTAAAAAACAAAGGAATTTTATTCAAGTACACAGTACTAGTTAAAAGAGCAAACAATGGGTAAAAATAGAAAAAACACTTTTACGTAAAATATGCGAAATATTATAAAAAGGCCTACAAAAGAATTCGCTATAAAAAAAGGGGGTGAAGGGGGAGAGAGATAAAGCTGTAATAAGTAAATAAAACAGGATCAAGGAGAAAAAACGTTTTCTTAAAAGCTGAAGTGGAGTGTCACTTATCTAATAGGGAGGAGTCAGCAGGCTGTACCCCACTCCTCCCTATTAGATAAGTGAAACTTGGTATGTTTAAAACCTAAAAATCTTTTTTCATGTTGTTCAATAAATGAAAAGTTTTTTTTATCTTAAAAACTTGGAGGTGAGTGCTCAATTCCATTAGTGGATTTCTGGACTATAATTGGCACACCACGGTGTGACCTTTTGGGCACCCCTCACGCTGACTACCGGTAAGTGCGAGTGCGGGTACTACTTTGTGTATATATATATATATATATATATATTTATATATATATAGGACAATGGAATACCCCTTCAATGCGCTACTAGAAAAAGTTTTTAGGCAGCAACTCAATTAGTCCCCCCTGTTAGTGGAGGAAAGGAATGGAAATGGAAAGAGTGGAAATAGAGTGCGCCACTATTACAAATCAGCACCACCAAAATTAGCTGTAATCATTACAGACTCATAGCACAATTTTGACAATTTAATACAAAATCACATATAAAAACAATGATTTAAAACATTCTTGTGATTTGTCGATTTCGTGAGACCGAAGTATCGCCCTTGTTGTTTTTACAAGACAGAAAACATCCAACGCGTTTCGTCAACAAGTGACTTCCTCAGGGGTAACAATTTCAATCTATAGTTGAAACACTGGATGCGCAAATTGCGTGTAATAATGTCCAATGTATGGCGACAAATATGGGATCTTCTATGGATCCTGGTGATATGTGCAGGTGCACAGCATCAGTTTTGATAAAATAATTTAAGACCAGAAAATTCAGCAGAAGAACAGGAGGTAATATTTTCCAAGTACCTTCTATGAAGTGTATGGAGCACCAGTCTGTCGGCAGTAGATGTCGGCCCATGGCTGCGTTGGTCTCCAGGTACATCCCGCAGGAGGATGTACAGGGCCGGAGCAGTGCCGAGGATGTACAGGGCAGCGGCGCCGCCGGAGGATGTACAGGGCAGCAGCGTCGATGGAGGACATATAGGGTATCGGCGCCGCTGGAGGATGTATAGAGCAGCAGCGCCGCCTGAGGATGTACAGGGCAGCGGCGCCGCCTGAGGATGTACAGGGCAGCGGTGCCACCGGAGGACATATAGGGTATCGGCGCCGCTGGAGGATGTATAGGGCAGCAGTGCCGCCTGTGGATGTACAGGGCAGCGGCGCCGCCTGAGGATATACAGGGCAGCGGCGCCGCTAGGTATTTTATTATGTGTATATGTCTTAGGCTGAGAGCCTGGTCTCCTGCCCCAACTGAAACAGCAAAGGACACAAGACACCTGCGCAGCCAATGCCCGCGGCCCGCTCTGCTGAGTAATTAAAAAAAAAATATCAGTGCTCGAAGAAAGTGCCCACTCCGAGCCCTGTACCAGCCCCCATTTACATTCCATGTGTTTTGCACTTATCCTGTCACCAGTATGTACATGTTCAGCCAGCATCTGATTGTAGTCTGCTTATAATTGCGGCCATTGTATATTTGGCTTTTATCATACACTGCCTTATTTCATTCCATGCATGTGCATACAGGTCTAGTCCGGCGGCCGGGGACGGCGTCTAGCATCCTGAGCGTTCCTTAGCGTTCCTTAGCAAGTTGTTAGGAGGACCGCCCAGTGTGTGGGGGAAGTCTGGACACACTCAGCCGCCAGACGGACCTAGATGTGGAGCGGTGAGTATAAAATTCCCTTCAGCTAATTCACCTGCTTGTTTGGCCACACGCTGTCTTGAAAAAAATGTTGTTACATTGAAACGTCGACCTGTGCATTGTGACCAGTAATGTTTCAATAAATATACTTAATGAAAAGTCCATTGGAGTGACGCTGCCATCCTGACTGTATTCATCAATCCTTGCAGAATATATACGGAACGTATATATATATATATATTGGAACGTGGCTACTTGAAGGTCACTCTCTCACAATGCCTCAACAAAGCAGATAATAGGTTTTCCATGAATACCAGCACTACGTCAACAGTTGACGCACGCCCACGATTGATTTATACCAACACATTTGACACTGAAGCACATAAAAGGAAACAGAAAATGGCTAAACATTGGCCGATTATAGCGACTGATCAGACATTCGCAAACATCAGTCCAATACCACCGATGTGTGCGTATTGTCGTGGACGGAACCTAAAGGATCTACTAATGAGACCTCTGTTACAGCCGACAAAACAAGCAGACACCTGGCTTCCATCTACGAAGCATGGTTGCTTCAGATGTAGTGATTGTACAACCTGTAGATCTCTTAATACTGGATCCCCATTTGCACACCCACATAGTGGGAAAAAGATTCCAATTAAACACCGGTTGCATTGTCGTATGGATCATATGATCTACATTCTCATATGCCCATGTGGGCTTTATTACATTGGTTTGACTAAAAGGAACTTTTGTGAGAGAATGGCGAACCATCTTATGTCCATTAGGTCAGCCTTAGAGTCTAAAACCACGGATAAACCTGTTGCTAAACATTTTTTAATAAAAGGCCATAGTGTGGCAAGTCTTAGATGCATGATCATCGATTTTGTTCCCAAACCAACTAGGGGAGGTGACTGTTACTTGATGCTTAAGAAGAAGGAATCAAAATGGATTTTCGATTTGGACACCTTGTCCCCTCGAGGACTTTTTTTGAGATAAAAAAACAGACTTTGTCCTTGTCCCTTTCCTTTTTTTCTTAATTTTTTTGATTAATTTTTGCATTGCCTGAGTTCAAATTTTTTCTTGTTTTGAGGCTGTAGTGGGTGTCTCCGGGCTGTTTCTTTTTCTTTTTTGTATTTTTTTGTATGTATTCATTTATTCTATGTATCGGTACTAACATAGATGGTGTATAAGTTGATATAATACACAGTATAGTTAATTTTACACCATAGGGTGAAAATCTTGGATTTCCCTGTAAAATGATAGGGATTATGTTGCGCGCCGACCCATATAGTATAGTTAATGGGTTGGGTTTGATAAATTGAATACATTTAATAACACTACTAAAAATTACATAATATAAAATAGGATAAGTAAATCCTTGATAAAATTGTCTAAAAAATATATAAAAATTTACAAAATATAAAAACTATAAAAACCAGTGGACCCCAAATTTTGAGAGGGCCCGACTATTAATGATGTTAATTAGTAGTATGTTTTTGTGATCTTTTTTGATTTTTTTCTGATTAATTTTGATTGTTTGTAATTATGATCAGTTATTTCAGTTAGCATTGTGAGTGGTCCTACCGGGCTGGTTTGGATTACCTGTCCGCACCTACACCTATACTCAGTTCTCTCCTATCTCACTAATCTGTATGATTTACCCACTGTGGTACAGTGTATGGTATTTACAAGAGACACATATTAATAATATGAACATTCACATTTAGGATAGTTAGATTTTGCCTAACATGTGTAACTAGCTTTGCGTGGAACTTTATGCTCTGTTTTTTGCAGTAAGTGAGTAGATGACTTAGGGTGAGATTCTCTATCACAGAAATGCGGTAAAAACCCCGTAATCGGGGTTTTTACCGCATTTCTGTATTCTCTAACCTCCCTCCGCAGTGTCACCGCTGCGGAGGGAATCGCCAGCAAAAGCTGGCGGTTCCCTGCAGAAGCCTATGGGCTTCTTACCGCAGCGGTGTGTGAGGGACCGGAAGTCCAGCAACGGCGCCGCATCGCAAGGGACAGCTCTTACCGCAAGAGCTGTCCCTTGCGTTAATGACCGCATATTTTAGAGAATATGCGGTCATTAGAAATGCGAATGCCGGCGATACTGGGCTGCGGATTTTAGAGAATCCCGCCCTTAGAGTGGTTCCCATACAGCTTAAGTTTAACAACCGTCAGACAAGCAACCTGGCATCCATCCCTGGGGAGGATACACCTGTACTGCCTCACCGGGCCAGTTTAAATACCTATATACAGGAAGTGACATCATCACCCCATGCATTTCCATACCTCACTCAATCAGTCTCTCAAAACATGTTTTTTAATGTCTGAATATATCTATAATCAGGGCACAAAGGTAACAGTGTATAAATTGCCACTTTTGGGAATGTACATATGTGAACATCAGATGATGGTCTTTTGTAAGACCGAAACGTCACGTTACGCTGATGTTATGTCAGCTTTTTCTATCTTGATGGAATAAAACCTAAATTGTTTTTAATATGGTGAGTGCCCTTTTTCACCTCCGATATACCTTGATGTTTAGTCATCTGTAGGAGCACCCCCCTTACAAGGATGGACATATGAGTGCGGACTTTGATGAAATGTATATACATAAATATATATATATATATATATATATATATAGTGACAAGGATCACAAACACAAGTCTCAGATGACGACTTTGCTATTTATTCTCAACAGCAGGTGACAGCATAGCAGGGTACATTTATATACAGTTGGTATCACAGTCAGTAGCATACAGGTTTTCTGAGCATAGCAAACTCTTAACAGGCTCCAATGGTCCTATAGTAAACCTGTGGCGCCATACATCCCCCTTTTTCTCTCTTTCTCTCTCTCTCTCTCTCTCTCTCTATATATATATATATATATATATATATATATATATATATATATAGTCCAGAAATCCACTAATGGAATTGAGCACTCACCTCCAAGTTTTTAAGATAAAAAAACTTTTCATTTATTGAACAACATGAAAAAATTTTTTAGGTTTTAAACATACCAAGTTAGTTGTCAGTTTTTTTAAAAACTGTCCCAACGTTTCGATCCCAATCCGGGGTCTTTATCAAGGGGAAGTCACCAGGATATCACAGCCTTAGAAGGGAAAAAAGAGTCAGCAATCCAGAGGTCCTTCTGCTACAGCAAGCAGAGACCTACTGAGAAGCCGCCCCGTCCCGGGTTTATATGCACAAGTTAATTGACCATCAATCATGGGAACCTCCTCCCCGCGCCGGCCAATGTTAAAGCTGTTAAACAGGTACGCTTCCTGTCTGTGACCCGCATGTTCTGCCCAGCCCTGCGGCTGGTGGAACGCATGCCCTGTCACTTCGTTTCCTAAGTGCTGTGATTGGTTCTGGGCTCCGGCTAGAGGCGGTGTTAGCAGTCCGTGCTGACGGGCTGCTATCTCGGTGAAGCTGTCACACTCCCATAAGTGCTAATGTCTATTTACAAAGTGCGTGGTGCCGCCGTGTGGTGCGGGGTCTAAGTGACCCTGGGTGTCATATTGAGCAGCAGTGTTTGATCGTGCCATTAGTTCTAATTTTTAAGTGCAATCCGATGTGCGCTACAGTGGTGAGAGATAAATGTGTGATAAGTGCGGAGCAAAAACGTGCTCTGCACTTATCACGCATTTATCTCTCACCACTGTAGCGCACATCGGATTGCACTTAAAAATTAGAACTAATGGCATGATCAAACACTGCTGCTCAATATGACACCCAGGGTCACTTAGACCCCGCACCACACGGCGGCACCACGCACTTTGTAAATAGACATTAGCACTTATGGGAGTGTGACAGCTTCACCGAGATAGCAGCCCGTCAGCACGGACTGCTAACACCGCCTCTAGCCGGAGCCCAGAACCAATCACAGCACTTAGGAAACGAAGTGACAGGGCATGCGTTCCACCAGCCGCAGGGCTGGGCGGAACATGCGGGTCACAGACAGGAAGCGTACCTGTTTAACAGCTTTAACATTGGCCGGCGCGGGGAGGAGGTTCCCATGATTGATGGTCAATTAACTTGTGCATATAAACCCGGGACGGGGCGGCTTCTCAGTAGGTCTCTGCTTGCTGTAGCAGAAGGACCTCTGGATTGCTGACTCTTTTTTCCCTTCTAAGGCTGTGATATCCTGGTGACTTCCCCTTGATAAAGACCCCGGATTGGGATCGAAACGTTGGGACAGTTTTTGAAAAAACTGACAACTAACTTGGTATGTTTAAAACCTAAAAATCTTTTTTCATGTTGTTCAATAAATGAAAAGTTTTTTTATCTTAAAAACTTGGAGGTGAGTGCTCAATTCCATTAGTGGATTTCTGGACTATAATTGGCACACCACGGTGTGACCTTTTGGGCACCCCTCACGCTGACTACCGGTAAGTGCGAGTGCGGGTACTACTTTGTATATATATATATATATATATATATATATATATATATATATATATATATATATATATATATATATATATATATATATATATATATATATAGGACAATGGAATACCCCTTCAATGCGCTACTAGAAAAAGTTTTTAGGCAGCAACTCAATTAGTCCCCCCTGTTAGTGGAGGAAAGGAATGGAAATGGAAAGAGTGGAAATAGAGTGCGCCACTATTACAAATCAGCACCACCAAAATTAGCTGTAATCATTACAGACTCATAGCACAATTTTGACAATTTAATACAAAATCACATATAAAAACAATGATTTAAAACATTCTTGTGATTTGTCGATTTCGTGAGACCGAAGTATCGCCCTTGTTGTTTTTACAAGACAGAAAACATCCAACGCGTTTCGTCAACAAGTGACTTCCTCAGGGGTAACAATTTCAATCTATAGTTGAGACACTGGATGCGCAAATTGCGTGATATAATGTCCAATGTATGGCGACAAATATGGGATCTTCTATGGATCCTGGTGATATGTGCAGGTGCACAGCATCAGTTTTGATAAAATAATTTAAGACCAGAAAATTCAGCAGAAGAACAGGAGGTAATATTTTCCAAGTACCTTCTATGAAGTGTATGGAGCACCAGTCTGTCGGCAGTAGATGTCGGCCCATGGCTGCGTTGGTCTCCAGGTACATCCCGCAGGAGGATGTACAGGGCCGGGGCAGTGCCGAGGATGTACAGGGCAGCGGCGCCGCCGGAGGATGTACAGGGCAGCAGCGTCGATGGAGGACATATAGGGTATCGGCGCCGCTGGAGGATGTATAGAGCAGCAGCGCCGCCTGAGGATGTACAGGGCAGCGGCGCCGCCTGAGGATGTACAGGGCAGCGGTGCCACCGGAGGACATATAGGGTATCGGCGCCGCTGGAGGATGTATAGGGCAGCAGTGCCGCCTGCGGATGTACAGGGCAGCGGCGCCGCCTGAGGATATACAGGGCAGCGGCGCCGCTAGGTATTTTATTATGTGTATATGTCTTAGGCTGAGAGCCTGGTCTCCTGCCCCAACTGAAACAGCAAAGGACACAAGACACCTGCGCAGCCAATGCCCGCGGCCCGCTCTGCTGAGTAATTAAAAAAAAAATTCGCAAACATCAGTCCAATACCACCGATGTGTGCGTATTGTCGTGGACGGAACCTAAAGGATCTACTAATGAGACCTCTGTTACAGCCGACAAAACAAGCAGACACCTGGCTTCCATCTACGAAGCATGGTTGCTTCAGATGTAGTGATTGTACAACCTGTAGATCTCTTAATACTGGATCCCCATTTGCACACCCACATAGTGGGAAAAAGATTCCAATTAAACACCGGTTGCATTGTCGTATGGATCATATGATCTACATTCTCATATGCCCATGTGGGCTTTATTATGTTGGTTTGACTAAAAGGAACTTTTGTGAGAGAATGGCGAACCATCTTATGTCCATTAGGTCAGCCTTAGAGTCTAAAACCACGGATAAACCTGTTGCTAAACATTTTTTAATAAAAGGCCATAGTGTGGCAAGTCTTAGATGCATGATCATCGATTTTGTTCCCAAACCAACTAGGGGAGGTGACTGTTACTTGATGCTTAAGAAGAAGGAATCAAAATGGATTTTCGATTTGGACACCTTGTCCCCTCGAGGACTCTTTTTGAGATAAAAAAACAGACTTTGTCCTTGTCCCTTTCCTTTTTTTCTTAATTTTTTTGATTAATTTTTGCATTGCCTGAGTTCAAATTTTTTCTTGTTTTGAGGCTGTAGTGGGTGTCTCCGGGCTGTTTCTTTTTCTTTTTTGTATTTTTTTGTATGTATTCATTTATTCTATGTATCGGTACTAACATAGATGGTGTATAAGTTGATATAATACACAGTATAGTTAATTTTACACCATAGGGTGAAAATCTTGGATTTCCCTGTAAAATGATAGGGATTATGTTGCGCGCCGACCCATATAGTATAGTTTATGGGTTGGGTTTGATAAATTGAATACATTTAATAACACTACTAAAAATTACATAATATAAAATAGGATAAGTAAATCCTTGATAAAATTGTCTAAAAAATATATAAAAATTTACAAAATATAAAAACTATAAAAACCAGTGGACCCCAAATTTTGAGAGGGCCCGACTATTAATGATGTTAATTAGTAGTATGTTTTTGTGATCTTTTTTTGATTTTCGTTCTGATTAGTTTGATTGTTTGTAATTATGATCAGTTATTTCAGTTAGCATTGTGAGTGGTCCTACCGGGCTGGTTTGGATTACCTGTCCGCACCTACACCTATACTCAGTTCTCTCCTATCTCACTAATCTGTATGATTTACCCACTGTGGTACAGTGTATGGTATTTACAAGAGACACATATTAATAATATGAACATTCACATTTAGGATAGTTAGATTTTGCCTAACATGTGTAACTAGCTTTGCGTGGAACTTTATGCTCTGTTTTTTGCAGTAAGTGAGTAAATGACTTAGGGTGAGATTCTCTATCACAGAAATGCGGTAAAAACCCCGTAATCGGGGTTTTTACCGCATTTCTGTATTCTCTTACCTCCCTCCGCAGTGTCACCGCTGCGGAGGGAATCGCCAGCAAAAGCTGGCGGTTCCCTGCAGAAGCCTATGGGCTTCTTACCGCAGCGGTGTGTGAGGGACCTGGAAGTCCAGCAACGGCGCCGCATCGCAAGGGACAGCTCTTACCGCAAGAGCTGTCCCTTGCGTTAATGACCGCATATTTTAGAGAATATGCGGTCATTAGAAATGCGAATGCCGGCGATACTGGGCTGTGGATTTTAGAGAATCCCGCCCTTAGAGTGGTTCCCCAGCCGTATATATCGGCAGGTGGAACGCACATGACACTTCCGCTTAGCCCTGTGGAACGCAATCAACTTCCGGTCCTGCGGGTTGGCTGTGGAGCGCACAGCTCACTTCCGCCATATACCAGTGACATGCATGAGACTTCTGGTCCGGCGGACATCCGGCCTGGCGGTTATCAGCGTGTTTACTGGTGCTACGCGCTTCTGTTCACATATGTACATTCCCAAAAGTGGCAATTTATACACTGTTACCTTTGTGCCCTGATTATAGATATATTCAGACATTAAAAAACATGTTTTGAGAGACTGATTGAGTGAGGTATGGAAATGCATGGGGTGATGATGTCACTTCCTGTATATAGGTATTTAAACTGGCCCGGTGAGGCAGTACAGGTGTATCCTCCCCAGGGATGGATGCCAGGTTGCTTGTCTGACGGTTGTTAAACTTAAGCTGTATGGAATCCTGATGATGGTCTTTTGTAAGACCGAAACGTCACGTTACGCTGATGTTATGTCAGCTTTTTCTATCTTGATGGAATAAAACCTAAATTGTTTTTAATATGGTGAGTGCCCTTTTTCACCTTCAGGAAGTGACATCATCACCCCATGCATTTCCATACCTCACTCAATCAGTCTCTCAAAACATGTTTTTTAATGTCTGAATATATCTATAATCAGGGCACAAAGGTAACAGTGTATAAATTGCCACTTTTGGGAATGTACATATGTGAACATCAGATGATGGTCTTTTGTAAGACCGAAACGTCACGTTACGCTGATGTTATGTCAGCTTTTTCTATCTTGATGGAATAAAACCTAAATTGTTTTTAATATGGTGAGTGCCCTTTTTCACCTCCGATATACCTTGATGTTTAGTCATCTGTAGGAGCACCCCCCTTACAAGGATGGACATATGAGTGCGGACTTTGATGAAATGTATATACATAAATATATATATATATATATATATATATATATATATATATATATATATATATAGTGACAAGGATCACAAACACAAGTCTCAGATGACGACTTTGCTATTTATTCTCAACAGCAGGTGACAGCATAGCAGGGTACATTTATATACAGTTGGTATCACAGTCAGTAGCATACAGGTTTTCTGAGCATAGCAAACTCTTAACAGGCTCCAATGGTCCTATACTAAACCTGGTCTGAATCCTTCACATCTGGGCTGGCTGACCTTACCTCCTCTTGAGACTGGCCACACCCCTAAAAATAGCCCCTAAAACTGCATGCCCCAGTCTGACACTGTTTATGTATATATTGTATGGGACTGACAATCCCATTTTTCAAAGTAGCTGCTTTTAAAGAATCCACTCAAACAAGCGCCTCAGACACTTCCAATTTATTGGTAGTTTCTCCAGAGCTGGAACGCTATTTGCCCATCCAAGTTGAAGATGGACAGTAATTTGACCCAACATAACATTTTATTTTCACCTTACACCAGTAAGGGAGCATTGTCATGTTGAAAGATAAATGTGTTTGCCAACTTCATATATTTAGCAAAATGCGGCAGGTCAACCATTCATCTTCCTGTTGAACTTGACAAGATAGCCAGCCTCTGCCAGCGAAAAGCATCCCATATCATAATGCTACACCGTGTTTCACTTAAAGATTTTCTTTCAGAATCTCATGTTTGTATGAATTCTCTTAAAGTAGAGTAGGCAACTGCATTGCAACAAGTGCTTCCATTGCTGCAAACTATGTTATTTAAAAACATTTTACTGGAAAAAATAGCATCATAACAATTTTCTATAAATGTCATGATCTGCAGTACACAATAATGAGCATAGAGCATGATCCTCTGTTGTTTGGTTGTTCTGCAGATTATTAATGTTAAGTGGTTCTGCCTTACTAGAAACCTCCTGATTGGGTCCTTGCTCCTTAGCACATGGAAATCAGTTTTGTCTGATATTAATTATTATTATTTATTAACAGTTTCTTATATAGCGCACACATATTCCACAGCTCATTACAGAGAACATTTGAACATTCACATCAGTCCCTGCCTCAGTCTAGCTTACAATCTATATTCCCTACCACATGTACATGCACACACAGACATTCTAGGGTTAATTTTGTTGCGAGCAAATTAACCTACAATAACATACAGCTTTTTGGAATATGGGAGGAAACCGGAGTACCCGGAGGAAACCCACGCAAGCACGGGGAGAATATACAAACTCCGCACAGATAGGGTCATGGTGGGAATCTAACCCATGACCTCAGTGCTGTGAGGCAGTAATGCTAAGCAGTACACCATCCGTGCTGCCTGAATTAGGCCCTAGATCGGTAGAGGGGTAAACTTTTGCAGTGTGTAGGTGCTCACTTAGGATCCAAAACCGCTTTTTAGGTAGATAAGACAGAATAATGCTTTACTTTCAGCACGAATTGAACAACATAAATAAACAGCTCTGACTCACTTCTCCACCCCTCCCTGACTAATCTTGGGAAGCTAGTCTACAAATAAAGACTCAAAAGTCTTTACAGTCCTGTATCTCACGGGCAGTGACTTAGCTAGAAATGTTTCACCCCCAGCCCAAAAAAGTTCTCGTACATTCATTATATTTTTTCTTACATACATGCTCATTGCCATGGGTATATTTTTAATTGTCAGGGGTTACAATCTCATTGCCATTGGTTTCTCCAGGAGTTACATAATCATTGATGGAGGTTTCTTGCCAAATGCCAGTAGGATAGATGTCTTCCTTGTCTCCTATGGGTATGGGTCCTATTACTTGGGTTTTAGTGCATTCAAACATGTGGTAAAACACAAAAAACAGGGTTTTTACCACATTTTTACTTTAATGCATCCCGCTCTCTACCTCTTAAACATAACAACAGTGTGAGCCTTTGGCATGTGTCAAAAACATAGGGCTTCTTGGGAAAGGCGGGTGGTAACAAAAATAGTACAATTTATTGATATGTAGCACAATAATATCCATTATTACAACTACATCACACAGTAGTGCCACTTATAGACATTGCACCAGGTACAGACCCTCAATTACACTACGCCGTGTAGAGACCCTTATACACATTACTCCAGATAGAGACCCTCATATACATTATGAAGTGAAGAGCAAGAAGATGCCGTGGAAGTCCCAGGGAAGGCGACCGCCTTGCAAAAGAGTTTAAATGCTGCTGCCCACTGGGTGAAGAGGAACTAAAACACTAGGGTAGGAGGCAGGCCCCCCATATCTCTCTCTTTCTCCATCTCTTGGGGGGCCTTAAATCTGCCCCTGCCTGCAGGTAGCCACCATCTTAAAAATGGATCATATTTTACTAAATTTAAAATCTATTAAAATATGCCCTACAAAATGCCCTACACTGCAACAATGTAACAAAACAAACCACATGTTTTAATTCATCCTCTACAACTGAGTAACGTCGTTCCAAAAATCCCTCATAGGCTGCAGATAAAACTGTCCTATAGATTGTAAGCTTGCGAGCAGGGCCATCCTATCTCTGTTGGTTTGTTTCAACCCAGTTTGTTTAATCACTGTTGTTTCCAATTGTAAAGCGCAAAGGAATATGCTGCGCTATATAAGAAACTGTAACTAAATAAATAACTGTCAGTTTTGACCAAATAGGAAGTGGAAGAAAAAAACTGACTGTTGAAGCTCTCTTGCCCTGAAATTTGGCACAACTAACACCATAGGACCAAGAGTTCTATAAAGTCAGAGCCACAAAGCTTGGGGTTGGGTTTTACTTCAAAGTGAGATCTATATTGCAGTGTAAAAATTAAACTATTTTCCCTGCACAGAAACAAAATAACTCACCCAAATCTAATTCTCTCTGCACATTTTACATCTGCCCCCCTGCAGTGCACATGTTTTTGTCCATTTGAGAAGAAATTTGCCTCAGAGAGTGATCCAGAATAACAGCCAGAGATTGAGGTAACAATATGGTTAAAAATAAAGCAGACTAGATTTATTTATTTACAGTTTCTTATATAGCGCAGCAGATTCCGTTACGCTTTACAATAGTAGACAGTGATAAAACAAACTGGGTACCAACAGACAGACTTGGTGGTAGGAGGGCCCTGCTGCAAGCTTACAATCTATAGATGGGCCAAAAGTAGTTTTTTCTGCTGTCAAATTCTGTCTCTGTGTGGTAAATTTACTAAGATGGGAGTACCATTGAAAATGGCGTGTTGCCCATAGCAACCAAATAGATTCTACTTCTTATTTATTTAGCACCTTCTGGAAGATAATAGATATAAACTGATTGGTTGCTATGGCCAACATCCCATCTTCAATAGAACGCTCATCTTAATAAATGTACCCCTATGTTTCTATGGTTTCCCATGTTTTAAGGAGTTTTTCACTAAATGGTTAAAAAATAAGGACGCACATTTTAAGTGACTAAATATAAATATAATGTTTAAAGTTCACCAGCAAATCAACCTCAATAAGAAGAATACTGGAATGGAGAAGCACTTGTTGCAATTTCTTACCCACAGTTCAGAATGAAACTTTGCCATAACTTATATTACCAGCTGCCAATCAAATGACTCAATCTTTGCGGGCGCACAAAACCTGCAAAAAAATAGATGGGACGTACAATAGTGTAAATATTTCAATGAAAACGTACTTCTGAGCAGGAATAATCAGACCAGAATTAAGAAGCATTCATGGCTTATCAGCTTGTAACACAAATGAGAACTGCGCAGAGGGACATCAGTCCACTGCAATCCAATGCAAAGCAGTGTGAATCCAGGCTGCTTTGCATCCACAAAAGTGAAAGCTGCACTGTATGTCCCTCTGTGCACTCCACGTTTGTGCTGCACACAGATAAGACCGAAACATTTTTAGTGCCGCTCACATTATTCCTGCTACCAAGTAGATCATCAGTTAAATGAAGAGTTACACTACCATACGCTCTTGTGTTGTGAGTGTATACAGTATATAAGTGAAATGAAAGCAGGTGATAGAGGGTGATGGATGGGTTATTAAGAAAACTAGCACGTCCCCCAGACTGTCATTCTATTTGGACATAGATTGCAGAAATATTTCTTTAATTCATTTCTTATATATTTCATTAAATGCATGCATCATGGAAGTATAAAGTTGCAAATTGCATTCAGCTCTGCATAATGCCATGATGTTTAAAGTTAATGTGTGGACATTGTCAATATGCTATACACAACATGATGACAGCATTCCCTGGTAGTCATTACATGGTTCCCATTCTGTTGACAGTGTGTCATTAGGGGGTTATTTACTAAGATTGGAGTTTGATTGAAGATGGAATTTTGTTTTGGGTGACCAGAATCTATTTTTTCTTTATTTAGCACCTTCTAGAAGATAATAGATAGAATCTGATTGGTTACCCATAGCAACATCCCATCTTCAGTAGAACTCCCATCTTGGTAAATAAACCCCTTAAAGTCTTAGTGGACAGTGTGACCTTGTAAACCAACCAAATGCGGGAAGACATTAGAAGAGTGTGAATGTGCACAGGTAATGGTTACATGATAAGCCCCCAATAAAAGTACAAATCAACCTAATGTTCTTAGAGTTAACAACACATACTTTTATTCAATAACTTGGAGCCTGATTCAGACCCATGTGCCGACCTCTGAAAATCGTTTCCATAGATCTGCGCACGAGCGCAAGCACCAGTGTGCATGTGTGAGCATTTAAACTGTGGACCCCCAAGACCGCAGTTTAAGTAGTGGGCAGCATTGACACAATGGGGCGGCAATGTGGTATTTTGTGCCCACATCCCGCGGAGAGACCCGGTGAGCAGGTTGTTCTTGCCCTGTGCTGGGCACCCTTCCCTATGCAGCCTAGTGCCGGCAGTTGTAGTTTAGTGAATCCTCACTAACCCACAATGTTGTAGAGCAATACATTAGGTTGCCAATATGAAATGATAAAAGTGCTTTCTCCACCATAGAATAATCTTGAGCAAATTAAGGTTGAAACTAGCCTGCTGGTGCCACGGCGGATGGAATTTGCACAAAAGCTACCCCATAGGGTAGGGAGCAATATTGAGTGAATTTGTCCTAAAACCAGCTTACGCGGGGTGCAAACCAGATGCCATTGCCTGCTTTTAACTGCCTTGTCACTGGCACCTCACACCCTTAGAAATGAATAGGATAAACCCCTTAAAGTATTATGGGTCAATCCAATTAGATGTGAATGGTGCAAGCTGCCAGTGCCATTGCCTTTCAATGGCACCAAATCTCACAACCCTCATTCAAAGTTCATGCAGTCCTAAAGTGCTGTAAAATGCAGATGTTGCCATGCTAAGTTATGTGTGGATTGACCCTGTAACAATGGCATAAAAATCATTAGCAATATAGCATTTTACAGTCATTAAGCCAAACGCTGCACCTGTCACTTAAATGGCACCTATGGGTAAGTGCAGCTGTTTTGAATATACTGCTCACTTGTAAAGGAATTGCATAGACCAAACAGCAGGGATCAGAGTCCAACAGCTGTAAGCACAAGCTGCTGAAGTGCTTACCCAGTGTCTGTACGCTACAGATCCTATTTGCCAATAAGGGGTGCCCATTTTGAAGTTTTTATATCAAGCCAGCAGTGTTGGTTGATGTTCCAAAGCCCTTATGTATTTCTTTGCTGTGATTTTCTCAGCTAAGACACTGTACCAGTCGTGACAATGTCCCAGTAATGAGAAACTACTGTGCATACACAGTAGGTTAATATTTTATTAAGTTAGCAATCCACAATTATAGCATAGCAGTAATTCCAATTATATTATTAAGCCAAAGTAAATTATTAAATGGATACATTTTTTTTATCCTTATTCCATAGTAGGCACAGAAAAGATTTGAATTGATAGAATCATGAATTAGAGGGCTAAGGGGGATATCCTATGCATAATAGGATCACTGGAGGCTATTCAATTAGATTTTGTTCAAGCAAATTAAGCAAAATCCCTAAAAGCAGACACGTTTTCCTGCGGCCGTGTGTTTTTGCATTTCTCCATTTGGAGAGCCCAATAAAAGTATTGGCAAAATTTGGTAAAAAATAGAGAAAAAGGTTTGTTTTATACTCCCGATGTGTCACTATACTAAAGGTGTACAACTTGGAAGAGGCAAATAGCATGGCCTTGAAAGAAGTGAATTACTGTACAAGGTGGTTCAGAAGGTACAGATGCAACCACTCTGATTGTGGCTGTGAATATTCACTCCCGTCGCCATAGTTCTAACATTGTGCAATCATGGGTATCATTAGTAACAGTCCAGCACTCAAAATTGCTGCAATGCATCAAGGGCCTTATTCTGGTTGATTTGTTCGCTTACACATTCACTCGCAGCCGAGCGAACGAACAGCACACGCACACGGGGGAAAAAAGGCATGCCTATAAGGCCACCAAAGCCGTTCGTTCTGATAAGCACCCAAATCAGAATCAGTTTATTGCCAGGTGTATCAATAAAAAAATGCATAATACACAGGAATTTGTTTCCGATAACTACCACTCACTGTTAAAATACAATGCAATACAATTCCAACATCGGACCTGCGACCGGACGCCTGCCCTAACACTCTGGCTACACCCTTCTTGTCCACAGATAACGGTTCCTGGTCTCACGGGACCTGGCCAATAGGGGATTCCCTGTTACCGTCAGCAACCGCCTGTTACTGACTCTGCCCACTACGCAGTGGGCGGGGATATCGTTGCCACCACCAGACTCCTCCTACGTGGCGCCTGGAACCACGGATACCTCCTCAGGCCCAAATGCTGGCACCTGAGTACTACCTACTGGAGTGTGTGCATCGACACGCTGCTGACACCCCCCCGACAGGCGTCGATTGGTTCCCCACTGGTCACAGACCAGACCTCTGCTTCGGTAGCTGGCAGAGCGGAAACTTGGAGGATGCTGGATACTTGTACCCAGAAGAGTCAGAGAACAGAATTATTGCAGTAATTCTGTCAGTCACAAGATGAAAGCAGTCGTCTTGGGCAATAGATGGTTTATTTGCTCAAAGTAGAAGTTCTTAAAAGAGCCCTCTCCTAGATCCCTAGGAGGTACAACATACAGATAATGTTACAGCATTCAAATCAGGTAGATTGTACATCTAGCTCAGGGCTGAGCCCTCCTTTTATGCTACTCCAACACACAGTACCACAGGGGGTAAGCCCAACCTGTGTACTTTAACCAATCAACGTAAGTTCATGCAGTGTGCATGCACTCAGCACATGCACAGTCAGCATTGTCCCCATGGACAGAGGGGAGTGGTTACTCCTCTGAGCCACAGCCCACCTGGGGGGCCCAGGTACCACCCAGGTGCCGGTCTGTCTGGCCAGGGGGAAGGTTTCCCTCCAAAACATACTTCCAGGATCCTGCCAGGGGACTAGCTGAACATCTTTGGCCCAGACATGAGCTCCATAGATGGGCAGCCCTGATCCCCTGGCCGGGTCTCCTGCCCGCCAATGGAGAGCCCCATGGATCTCCAAGGAACCACTCAGCTTGTTGGAAAGCTGAGGTTCCCTGCTACCTTTCCTGCAGCTCCCAGCTTGGAAGCTTTCTGGGAAAGTATTCCGTCTTTGGGATAAAGTTTGGGGGAGACCCAGCAGCCCACACAGGACTTTAGATTCCCCTGGGACACAGCAGTTACAGTAAGTGCACTTTTCCTTTAAAATACATTTAAAGCACGCGTGTTACTCTGTACACACTGAGCCTTTGCACTGCACAGGCTCCACACCCAAACAACATAGTTTAAATACATTTACAATATTATACAGAGGGCAGTATTCAATGAGGCTGATTCGCCATGTTTTATGGCGATTTTGTGCTATTTTCGTGCTGTAAGGCGATTTTTTTGACTAAAACGGTGAATCACCCTATTCAATGACCAGATGGCGAATACATTTCAAGGTTTTTATCGCCATGATTCACCGAGTAGCAATCGCTATCTTTTTATGGTGAAGTGGAATGTGAACTTTTAAAACAAAGTTTTTTGTTTTTTACATTTGGTGTCAAAAAATCAGGAATTTTATTCTGAGGAGGGGCATGCTATTTTTATTCATGTGCTGTAAGCACATGAATATATATTTAATTTAAAAAATATATATATATATATTTTTTTTAATTTTACACAGAGCAGCCAGCAGGGGGCCGGGAGCCGAGCCACTCATTAGATATTCATATATTCACTGCACCCGAATATTATATATGCACGATTGGGTGTAGTGAATACCCGGTCACCTGTTGGCTATCCCGGGGGGCAGCCTGTGCTGCCTGGCTCCCGGGGAGCCCACCTCCCCCCCACAAATGTTCTGGGGCAGGCATGGAGACTTCTGCCTGGCATCGCCACAGGAGTTAAAATTCGCCGGTCAGGGGCAGTGAGCCCATGACTCGTTGAATACTGGAGTCGGCGAGGCTCCGGAACACGGCGGGCAGTGGCGAATGTGCTGCGAATCCTAAACAGGATTTGCTGCACATCGTCAAAATTCTCATTGAATACTGCCCATTGTCTTAAGCCTGTGCCCAGCACAGGCTTTATTAACCTGCAGCACTGCAGCATGGGACATGTAGTCCCAGCTCAGTGCCTGCACATATAATTTACAATATGTGCTTTTTACTTTGTTCTGGTGCCCCAGCCCTGCAACCCAGGAAAGCCATCCTGAATTTGGCGCCAAGCGCCCATTGTCCGGGATGGTGCAGCGGCATAGAGAGTTAACCCCTTCAGTGCCATTAACCACATGTGCCGGGCTCTCCAGCCACAGGGCCATACAATAAAAACAGTACACAATGTACTTTACACGACACAGGGAAGGGGCAATTACAGATACTTGACTATATGATCGGGATGCAGGTTTCGCTAGTGAGGAACTGACTAGGATGGCTGCCTGGGGGAATAAACTATTTCTGTGTCTAGTAGTCCTTGTAGGCCTTAAGCTGTACTGTCTGCCAGATGGTAGCCTCCTGAACAGGATATGTGCAGGGTGGGACTCCTCCTCAATGATCTTGCCTGCTCTTTTCAGCACCCTGGCATGATAGATGTCCTCAACTGCAGGAAGGTTTGTGCCTATGATTTTCTCCGCTGTTTTCACGATGTGTTGTAGTCTGCATCTGTCATGAGCTGAGGCCGAGCCGAACCAGACAATGATTGAGGAACAGAGAACTGATTGGACGTTCCCTGCGTAGAAGAGTCTGAGAAGCTCCTCCGGCAGTTTAAGCTTCCTTAATTGATAGAGAAAGTATAGCCTCTGTTGGGCCTTACCTACTATGCTCTCGATGTGGCGTGCTAATGCACGTACGCTACCGTGTGCATATGGCTCTTTCCCTGTCCGCTCAGACTTCCAGCGTGTGGACAGACAAGTGAACAGGCTCTGCTGGTGTTTAACACTCCACAGCATGAATCCGCATGGAAATAATGCTCAAACCATTACCCAATTACCCAAAAGTGTGCTTCCCGTGTTGCTGCCATGTAGTTAGTTAATTGATAAATGAGAGAAACGTCTATGCTGCATGGGTGTGTATTGCCTGCAGCTGAAAGTAATTTAGCTATTGTGCGTGTTGATTGTCTGATCGAATGCAGGCCTGCTGAGGCGGCTGTGCTGCGAGGCTTGAGAGTTGCTTTATTCATGCGATTGTTTCTCATGTGAAATAGCCCGAGCGATCAGTGAATCGAGCGAGGCTGCCGCCCAGCACTTGTCACCAAACATGTATACGCCCAGGTTGCTGCCCAGTTTTTCCCAGTTTTGATGCAGCGCCCAACGATACGCCCACATTACACCTACTGTGTCCGAGTGTACCCGTCAAAGTATTTCTGTTCACTGGGTCACATCCGTGCATGGCTGAGTGAACCTGCACATGTGCATTGCGAATGGTAGGCTAAAAAATGTGCTCTGAGCGAAGTTATATCTAAGCGAGTCAATCAGAATAACCTCCAAAGTCTCTAAGTTTCCTCAAGTGTGGAGCTGAGCCACAAAAAAATTGAAAGACAGTAATTGGTTCAGTTTTTTTATAAATGTGGAAAAGACAATTGTACCACCTGTAAATATGTACCAAACAAGACTTTAACAATTGATTTAGGCTAGGAAGAGAGATCATATGAGATTAAAATGTTTATAAACTGCTATACAGCAAATGTGATTAACATGGTCCTTTATGGGTGTAAATTGAAATATATAGGGAGAACAACTCAATCTCTAAAGCAAAGTTTTCTAGAACATCAAAGAAACATACTCAATAAAATTCAGAATCATAGTGTATCTAAACATTTCAGCAGGTGTCATAATGGGGACCCAAATCAGTTATAGGCTTGGAACACATCTCTCTTAGGAAATTAGTTTAAAACACCTTTGTAAACAGGTCAATCTATCCAGACAGAACTAATTAATCAGTTGACCAAAATACTGTTAAATAAGGGTACTGACATGAAACTGAAATATTTAATCCATATACATTATCAGTTTTTGGAGATTAAGTTTTGAAATTTAGAAGCTTAAATCCTCCTGGGATATCAAAATAATATTGTCATGTCTGAATACTGTGAACAATAAAATAGATGTGGTCAATGCTAGATTAAAGATCACAGTAGAAGAGTGCAATGCTATGTCCATTAGACTGAAAGTCATGTACTTTTATGTGCCAAAATATAGGTTTATGTTAGGAAAATTCAATTACTGTATGTCTTATAAATGTTATAAAAAGTCATATTCCTGTATAGAATACAATGCGATTGTGGAAAACTTTCTTTGAATATGAACTAGCATGCGGTCCATAGACAGGAAAGTCATGTGCCCACCTGTGAGTTCTAAAGACCGGATGTCCGCCTTCCTTCGTTAACCTTTGTGCCAAGATTTATGCGGACCCAACCGCAGAGAGCGAAAGTTGAATCATTGGATACTCCCCTAACCCATAATACCAGCTCTCTCAAAATCTTATGATCTAATCCCGATAAAGGACTACACAATAAAACATTTACTTTTTTTAAAAGAGATTATAATACAATTAAACAAATATCCCAAATATAAATCTGTAAGAAACTAAACCACCGCAAACAAAATAAAATAGAATAGAATAAATATGAATACCAGGGGAAATCTTAAACTGGGTACATACGTAAAGATATATAAACTAGCACAAAGCACACACAGGATCACCTTTGAAAAAGCTGCAGACTACAGTGAAACACGTCCGTTGGCTACTTTCTACATTCTTTGTGCTTGGACCAGTATCTAGACATTGACCGATGCACTTAGGAGTAATTTTTGTGGTCACAATAGTTCCAAACTCAACAAACTGTATCCACTCCTCCATACTAACTGTGAATCTAGTGAGGACGCACCAAAGGCACCTGCCTCCACAAGGACTCCTGGGACTTTCCTCCAATAGTTAAGGTTGTGATAATTACCATTTCCCAAGAACAGTGTGTCTGTTGCTAAGGAACTGTGTATTTTACTGCCAAGGCGTTAGTGATCTGTAACCATTGAATAAGATCAGGTCTAGTTATATAAATAGGAACAAGCTCAGCAGTACTCTAGAACAATATAAGTTCTGGGTGAGATTTAATAGGATGAGAGATTCAAAAAGTGAGAGATGTGGTGAGAAATTTTCAGTTTTTTTAAAGCAGCAATCCTGTACACTTCAAAATCTATCTAGTTTTGCAGTGTAAATGATTGCCGCTTTAAAAAAAAACTGGAGATTTTTTACCAAATCTCTCACTTTCTGAAACTCTCATCCTATTAAATATCACCCTCTATGTGGATGTACTGTATGAATTGTGTTTTTATTACTTATGTATTATATGTACTTATTAAATATCTGAATTTTTATCCAGACAATCATAGTCCCACTTACTTTCTTTTTAAATTTAGAGGCAATAGAATTGAGCGCTGCATTTCACAGCTCTGTGTTTGTTATATATATATATACATACAGACAGTATGCCTGTGAGTACGCATAGCAACAACAACCAGCCTGGCTAAATCTGTATAAATTGTTAGTTGATAATTGATGAATAGAAAATCCCCAACACTACCATTATGGTAACTTCCAGACCATGGAGTGTGAGAGAATGTGAGGCCTCCAGAGGAGAGACTCATGGGCAAAGTGATGTCAAAGGGGCTTAGCAAGGCATCAATGATGGTTACAGGATTCAGGGAGTTGCAGATGAAAAGGTCTTGGATGGAGACCAGTTATTACAGACATATGTAGCATTCCAGAGGGCCCAGCAGAGAGGGACCGAAGGAAGTTATAGACATGTCAATTAGGTATTCAGGGTTGCTGTAGAGTGGGGATGAAGCTTATTTGGGGGGCAGAGATGAAGAGAGTATTAAAAGTGTGGGCAATTGATCAAGGTGTGATGCAGATAGAGGTGAAGAGTGGTGACAAGGTGAAGAGGAAGGGTGTAGGGCTTAGTAGTGAAACAGCAATGGTGGGGGAGGGAAAAATTAAAAAAAGGAATGGATGAGGTGGAGGGGGGCTGAGGGATAGAAAAAGACATATGCTGGGAGAGAGGGCATATGTTAAACAGAGTGTGCATGAGAGGAAGTGTGCGAGAGACAGCTCATCAGAAAGAACAATTATAAAGGGGAAAGTATATACAAATTGTGTACAAAGAAGAATGGAGTCACAGAAAGCTTGGAGAGACAAAAATGTAATAGTAGACAAAAAGCATGGAAGCATGGACAGATTATACACAGAGAAAGCATGAACAGTGTACAGTAGGAGCACATCTCGTCTATCTTCCTTATGCCATGGCTCAGCATGGCTAGCCATGGCTATCCTATTGTTCTCAGCTGCAATACAATACATAGAACAATAGAGTAGGGGATAAGCAGAGTAATCCAATTACTCACTTAATCTTATTATAGAGATAGTTGACAGTGGCTCATCTGTACATGGAAATTATTATATATTTCAGGCTATTCATCTTATTTCTAAATAGGTATAGTATGAATGCTTTCATGGCATGGATAGTGTTCATTATAGGATGGGCTTATTCATATACTGTAAACTGCAGGGACAGTATTTATTATAGAGCAGGCTTATTAATATACATTTCAGGGACAGTATTCATTGTAGGGCAGGTTTATATCGCTTTCAGGAGCAAACCGGCATTTGTGGTCTGAAAGCTCTGTCTCCAACCCGGGTTGTTGCCGGGTTGGTAACGTCACACAGGGGTGGGGATGTGCGGCTGCACATCATCGGGGTGAGAAAGGAGGAAATGCTTGGAGCTGACAACGATGCCTCCACCATACTGTGAACAGGAACCAGGGTCACCCGACCCAGGTTACCCATTCACACTGCACCTTGATCCGGGTTAGAGCCGTGTTCAACCCTGGTCCCGACCAGGGTTCAACTCCTGGGTTGCTCGACCTGGGGTGGCCCTTTCACACCGCACCTAAACCCAGGTTGGTGATGCAACAACCCAGCATTAAGCCGGATTGAGAGTGCGGTCTGGAAAGGATAATAGTGATATACATTGCAGGGACTGTAGTTATTGTAGGGCAGGCTTATTAATATACATTGCAGTTTTTAGTTATACTGTAATTAACAGTAATAGAAGGGTCAAATGGCAGACAGCCTATTTTTTTTTTAAACTGAACTGAACAATTATCTTCAGTCTTTGTGTTGAAAGTGATTCAGTGCAAGTATAAAATTATGAAATGAGAATTCTGCTATCCCCATCATACTGTATCTCATGACCTTAATGTATTAGAAAAAAATAGAATGAGAATATTCCGGATATTGTTGGTATAAGTGCACAATGTACGTGAATCATATTTAAAAAAAAAATTTTTTACCTGATAAACCACAAAAGCCCCACTATGACTCATTTTTAAATGAAGACTCTATTTGAAAGATTAAGTTAGAAAAGCAAAATGATTGAATAGGGTAAGAGCATTTTACCAAAGGTGGAAAACAAAGCTTCACATGAACTATACTGTGAAAAGATCTGTCAATAATAATAAATCCAACAGATAAGAGGGGAGATACATTTTAGTAACGTATCACAATCATTATGGTGAATTACTCTAAGGCAACTCAAGGATGCAGTATTCTAGCAACTCACACCAAAGATCCTACTACAATGATTCATTCCAGTTTAAGAATATGTTAACTAAGGGGGGGTACACACCAGAATGATTAGGGCTCAATTCCATCAATCTGGATCCAATTCCGATCGATTGGATGCAGATTGTATGTAGATTGGGCATGTTTAAGTCCAATTCCGATCCGATTCCAATCCGATGCGCGTCCCCGCTGTCGTTTGGTCGTTTTACAGATCCTACCTGCTGCAGTGAGGATCTGTAAAAGATCCATTCAACTGGATACAGACTCAGATCGGATTGGGATCAGATTGGATGCAGATCGTTAGCAGATTGTTAGCAGATTGTGTGCTCCAACAGATCGTGCGAAAATCACACAATCTGCTAACAATCTACTAACAATCAGGATCGTTCTGGTGTGTACCTGGCCTAAGGCTCTTGTCAAGGGGTTGAGCTCACTTCTCTTTATTGAGCACCCAATTATTTCAGTATTTAGCACATTCCCAGATGACAGAAAACATTGCATATGACACTGGGTCACCCTATAATTTCTAATCTCATCGCTTATATCAACTCTCTCTTACTTTGATTATGATTTACAAGGTCACTTCTTTAGTGTGAAGTGCCGTATCATAGATGCTATTCACAATCTTACATTTTATTGAATCTAACAAGTGGAATTCTTAATATGGATGTACAGTTTAGGCAAAACAGTATATACAGGGACAGAATTCCTGATAACAATAGAGTATATTGCCGCCAGGTTTAAGTCATTAAGAGGGCACCTACTCCACTGTCCCGAAAAGGTTGGAGACTGGGGGTAGGGTGGTGGGTGGGCAGGGATTAGCAAACTGCAATCGTGCCGGGAGTAGGGGTGCATTTGTAGCACTGCCCAGCATTCCCTACGTCACATCAAACCATTATATACAATTCAGTAGCTCCACTGTGCACTGCTGTCCTGAATCCCCGCCCCTCCTCATCTTTATCAGCCATTCTAATCAACTCCCATCTATCCACAGCAAATATCTCACCGCAGCATCTCAAGTTTCTGCCTCATCAATCTGAAATGTATGTGTTCTCTATTCCTGGCCCCGGAACTCAGAAGGACAGGGAAAATACAGAGCTTCCTTCTGTAATTGCCCAGTGGGTGGTGTAATGACAATGAACATACAGTATATAGTAGTTATGCATCGAGGAGGGTGTATTTGTTCTTTCCCGGATGGGGAGGAGTTTTCTTAACACTGTCTTAACACTGTCTCTGCTAGGGCTGGATTATTAATATGTGTGTGTCATCTGGCAATCACATTGCCACAGCGACACTCTCTGCTTTATTTGTCAACCACAGCATCACTGGGACACTCTTTGCATTATGTGACAGTCAATACATCACTGCAACACTCTCAGCATTATCTGGGCTAGCATAATTACTGAAACACAGTGTCACTGCAACATTTAGCATTATCTGGCAGTCACAGTGTAACTCTCCCATTATTTGGCGGTTACGTTCTCGACATTATCTGGTGGTCACTGCAAGGCTTTCTGCTTTACATGATGGTCACTGCATTGTCTGTATTATTTGTCGGATGCTGTGATGCATAGTGTATATGATGGTTGCTGCATGCCCACTGAAAAATAGTTGGGCCGGCTATGCTCTCTACTGCCTTAGTTGTTGGTTGCTGAGTCAGTGTAAAGCTGGCCATACACTACAGTGATTTGGACACTTTTCATCCGATTTCAATGGATTGGGTTAAGAAATCGGATGAAAAGTGTCAAATCGTATGTGTTTTGTCTCTGATTCCACTTGGCAAGTGCCTTAAATGATGACAATAGCACTGGTATGTAATATGATCAATAGAGCTGTCACCACATCATACAATATAAGGGACAGAGCAGAGCTGCTGTACATGCCTAGTGTACCAGCTTCTTCTACCACATTTACTGTATGTGTGGATCTGAGCTCTCAAACATCACAATGGACCAGAGAGTAGCTGCCAGGAGGAAGAGACAGGAGCCTTACCATGAAGTAGAAGATTGTGAGCTGATAAAGTGCAGTACTGGTTCTATTACGTTTATGTATTTATTTAGTATATGTTTAACCTTTTCCTGACTACTTATGTAAATGTTTGAAACAGCCTATGCTTTAGAGCATTTGTACTGTTAAACATTAATACTGTATTCCATAGTATCGAGTGTATATATAAAACTTTCAGGACTGTTACTGCTCCCCAGACTCCCGTACTTACTCCAATGTGCTGCAGAGTGGGATATTTTGGATTACATTTGGAAACCCCCTTCTAAAAATCTTGCTTTTGCCACTGCCGTGCGCATCGCATCAGAGTCAGATATTGAAGGTGCTGCAAGTAAGATCTATCAGATTGCACAGCCTCTGGCAGTTGTGAATGGAACCACATATAATATTTTGTATGCAAAAGGGAGGCATACAATATATATCACATGCTGTCTAGCTGCCAGGGAGCTCCTGGATGGTTCAAGGTGGTACGGCTGCGATTTCTCTACTGGAGACGTTGCAGTAGTGTATAGAGACCTTAACACTGGTGTTTCTTAGAATGAGGAGACTATGGGTTCTGCAGCTGCAGCAGTTGGGGTATTAGAGGAGCAGTTTGTCTCTAGCTGCTGCTGAAGTTGTGCATGCGCACAGCATCTATGCAAGGAAAGAGAGGGGCCTGCATATATATATATTAATACACTATATACCTCAATTGCCCATGAGAAGGGAATATAATGTATTGCCTCTGTTTTGGAATGGGATATAGAATTGCCAAAAGAGAAAGCCTATTAAATTGTGTTTACGTTTTGTTCTTAAATACAACTATGTTTACTTTTTCGACAATACTACATTTAGCTGTGTGGGACAGCGATGGGGATGGATTGTGCCCCAGGGCTCGCCAATGTGTACCTAGGAGAGTGGGAACATGCCCATATATATAATAATAATAATCCATTCATCGTTCCAATTGCACTAGACATAGACGATGTATAGACGACATAGTGATAGTTTGGATGGGTACTGACACACAGTTTTTAGAATTTGTTTAATATTTGCATAATAATTTATTTACTTTAAGTTTCACATATAAATTTAGTGATACCAATATTTAGATCTGACACTAACAGCAGAAAGTAAATATACTACGGGCATAAATATAGAAACATGCACTTTATTTAAAACTGTGGATAGTAACAATTATTTAGTTTGTTTCAATTATGAACCAATTGGGACTGTCCTTGATGCCTCCTCTGAAAGGATTTTATTGCTGTGGGAAATGCAATATGTGTGCCCATAGTCTAAAAGGTAAAAAGAACATAAAAGCAAGAAATGGAAAGGATTTGGAAATCAAAGGGTTTTTAATTTGTAACACCACATACAGTTATGGCCTGGTACATCGTGGCTGCGTTGCGCATACAGTGCGCCATGCAAATCGCGCCTGGATCGCGCCTGCTCCTTGCGCTATAGTCCCGTTATAGATCGCGTTATAACGTAACGTAATCTTGTAAATGTAACCTGCACTTACACTCATTGACCACCAGATGTCACTTTTCCCAAACAGTACAGCGCATGCGTAAAAATCTCTTCTACAAAACAGTGGCCGCCACGACTTTTCACTACGGATTTTGTCCTTACTTTACGGACAGATTGTTTTGTATTTATTCGCAGAAGCAGCTACGTACGGTCATTTATGTAATTGGTACAGAAGCCATGCTAACCTTTGCTATTGCTGGATGACTACTTAAAACATTATTTGAGGACCTACAGTATCATACTTTACACTACGGATTTTGTCCTTACTTTACGGACAGAGTTCTTTTCTTTTATTCGCAGCCGCAGTGACGTACTGCATGGTCATGAACTGTATTTGATTGGTGCAGAAGCCATGCTAACCATCTGCCAGGAGTAAAATCACAGGCAATAGTGGCCTAGCGGGTAGAGGCACGGCTTCACTATCTCAGTATCAGTAGTTCGATCCTCAGTTGATTACATTATATTTTTATTTTTTAAACGTTTTTTTTTCGCAAAATAGATTTAGCTTTTCAGATAAAACTCCTTGCCTTGAGGACCGTGTTTCGGGATTAAATTCGCTAACCATTGCTAACCAGCCACTTTTCACTACGGATTTTGTCCTTACTTTACGGACAGATTGTTTTGTATTTATTCGCAGAAGCAGCTACGTACGGTCATTTATGTAATTGGTACAGAAGCCATGCTAACCTTTGCTATTGCTGGATGACTACTTAAAACATTATTTGAGGACCTACAGTATCATACTTTACACTACGGATTTTGTCCTTACTTTACGGACAGAGTTCTTTTCTTTTATTCGCAGCCGCAGTGACGTACTGGATGGTCATGAACTGTATTTGATTGGTGCAGAAGCCATGCTAACCATCTGCCAGGAGTAAAATCACAGGCAATAGTGGCCTAGCGGGTAGAGGCACGGCTTCACTATCTCAGTATCAGTAGTTCGATCCTCAGTTGATTACATTATATTTTTATTTTTTAAACGTTTTTTTATCGCAAAATAGATTTAGCTTTTCAGGTAAAACTCCTTGCCTTGAGGACCGTGTTTCGGGATTAAATTCGCTAACCATTGCTAACCAGCCACTTTTCACTACGGATTTTGTCCTTACTTTACGGACAGATTGTTTTGTATTTATTCGCAGAAGCAGCTACGTACGGTCATTTATGTAATTGGTACAGAAGCCATGCTAACCTTTGCTATTGCTGGATGACTACTTTAAACATTATTTGAGGACCTACAGTATCATACTTTACACTACGGATTTTGTCCTTACTTTACGGACAGATTGTTAGTACAGTATTTATTCGCAGAAGCAGCTACGTACGGTCATTTATGTAATTGGTACAGAAGCCATGCTAACCTTTGCTATTGCTGGATGACTACTTAAAACATTATTTGAGGACCTACAGTATCATACTTTACACTACGGATTTTGTCCTTACTTTACGGACAGAGTTCTTTTCTTTTATTCGCAGCCGCAGTGACGTACTGGATGGTCATGAACTGTATTTGATTGGTGCAGAAGCCATGCTAACCATCTGCCAGCAGTAAAATCACAGGCAATAGTGGCCTAGCGGGTAGAGGCACGGCTTCACTATCTCAGTATCAGTAGTTCGATCCTCAGTTGGTTACATTATATTTTTATTTTTTAAACGTTCTTTTTTTTTTTTTTAAACTAATACAGTTACAGTAGTTGGTGCTTATCAAAATCTTTCGGACTTTTCCACAAACAAAAACGATAGTTAATACCCATACTGTACATACTGTACTGCGCTACAGAGAACGTTTTTTTTCAGCAACAATAGATTTCTCCAAACTCAGACACAGACCGACACCTCAGACAATAAGATGTTGATTGCAGTCATATGTTAATTTCAGTCTGCCTTTTTGTTTCGCTGGTAATTGTACATAATTCAAATGCACCTATCAGCTTCATGAAGGATTTCCTTTGTCTCTGCCAGCATAAATTCAGCTACAGTACATTAAAATTGTCAAACAATCCAGTTTGTTTTTCTGCATCTAAACCGTGTAGAATTGCTACGGATCGTCTCTTCATCTCTTGCCTGTATACAAGCACGAGATTCTACCTGTACACCTGGACTATTCATTCTGCTGAATCCAAAGTCAAGTTGTTGCTGCTTTCGTGTTTCTACCGTTTTACCATCATACTGCCTTCCTTCCGCAAGAACACTACTGTATCTTCTCGCTGGAGCAGTAAGTACACTATACAGTAGTACAGTCATTTGTACATTTCACTGATTGCTGCATTACAGTATACAGTAAGCAGCACTACAAAACGGTCCCTGCGCGGAAGCGCTCGGTTCCCACCCTTCCCTGAATGAAGATGTTTCCCTTCTTTCCCTACTGTTCAAATGCACCCGGTGCAGAATACTGTATACTGTACAAGTGCCATTTAGAATATTGTACAATGTGTTAAAATTGCCTGGTGTGTATGGGCCGCAAATCCCCGACTAGCGATGACAGTACTCTATTAGGGTGGGCTACTGTAGGCTGCTACTGTAAATACTAGTTCTCTTCGTAATACCATTGGTGTAATACCGTAAAACACGTATTTTTTCCTCAAACGAGGGGACCGGTGTTTTTCTCATGTTTACAGACTGTTTCGCAGAGTCAGTCAGTAATAGGAGCACATGTGATACAGTATCGTGATTTTCAGCCATGTTGGGAATCGAGATGGCTGCACAGTGCAGTAGAGATAGCGCCATGTGGAATATTGTACAATGTGTTAAAATTGCCTAGTGTGTATGGGACGCAGATCCCCCGCTACATTTGCGAGGGCAGGATCAACTTTCCCTCCCCCTTACTGCACTTCTGCTTCAGGTACTGTACCATACAGTAAGTACCATAATGAACAGTGCATGATTCTCTTGAGGACCATACAGTACACACTAAACGTTTTTCATCTGAAAATTGCCTGGTGTGTATGGTCCAGAGTTCCCCGACTAGCGATGAGAATACTTTATTAGGCTACTGCAGGCTGCCGCTATGGGTATTGTCCGTATAATGTGTAATAAATCCTGGATTGGGGTATTGTCAGTAATATTGTTGTAATACCGTAAATAACGGATCATTTGGCATTTTTTCCCGCATACTGTACTTGTAATTGAAGTAGTCACAGCAATAGGATCACGTGGTATCGTGATTTTCCGCCATTTTAGGGATCAACATGGATGCCACATACAGTACAGTGCAGTGCAGTAGAGATACTGTAGCGCCATTTAGAATATTGTACGTGTTAAAATTGCCTGGTGTGTATAGGCCGCAGATCCCCGACTAGCGATGACAATACTCTATTAGGGTGGGCTACTACTGGCAGGCTGCTACTATGGGTATTCTCGTATAATCTGTGCAACTGTAAATACTGTTGGTGTAATACTGTAAATACTGTATACTGTAGTAACGTATTTTTTCGCAGTTTGGGGATTTTTGCGCATATTAATAGACTACTGTATTTCGCAGACTCAGTCATACTGTTTGTGTAAAAAATCCCCTAGCTGTGTACAAAATCCCCTAGCTGTGGGTGTTCGTATTGTAATACTGTACAGTAATTACTGTACAGTAATACTAGATTACAGGTATCCGGAGAACCAGAATACTGTACCAGTTTATTTTTTTATTTTTTTTATTACATTTTTTATTAATTCATTGCATTATTATTATACAGCAGGAACAGCATGTGGTGTCATTGCATTATTATTATTACAGTATACAGAGGGAGCAGCCTGTGGTGTCATGGCATTACTTTTATATTATACAGGGGGAGCAGCCTGTGGTGTCATGGCATTATTATTATACAGAGGGAGCAGCCTGTGGTGTCATGGCATAATGCCATGACACCACAGTCTGCTCCCCCTGTACAATAATAATTATGACACCACAGGTGGCTCCCCCTGTATAATATACAGTAAAATGAATGCCATGACACCACTGGCTGCTCCCTCTGTATAATAATAATAATGCAATGACACCACATGCTGTTCCTGCTGTACTGTATAATAATAATGCAATGACACCACAGGCTACTCCCGCTGTATAATATACAGTAACAATAGTAATACCATGACACAAATTATTATACAGGGGGAGCAGCCTGTGGTGTCATTGCATTATTATTATACAGAGGGAGCAGCCTGTGGTGTCATGGCATTACTTTTATATTATACAGGGGTAGCAGCCTGTGGTGTCATGGCATTATTATTATGCAGAGGGAGCAGCCTGTGGTGTCATGGCATAATGCCATGACACCACAGGCTGCTCCCCCTGTACAATAATAATGACACCACAGGGTGCTCCACCTGTATAATATAAAAGTAATGCCATGATCACAGGCTGCTCCCCCTGTATAATAATTTGTGTCATGGCATTACTATTATTAATAGTAATGCCATGACACAAATTATTATACAGGGGGAGCAGCCTGTGGTGTCATTGCATTATTACAGATACTGTATGTCGTTTTAGATCATGTTAACTTACTACTATCCTGTGTTTTATCCTCGACCAGGCTCCTCCTGTCCTGCTGCGGCTCCACACATTTCTGTTCCCCTCTCTGCGGCCTCCTGAAGCGTCCCCCACGAGTTGCTCTGCGGGCGGCCCCAGCCTTCCTCCAGTCTCTGAGTGCAGACGCGTGGGTGGGAGGCGTCAACGTCATGACGTCCACACCGCACCCAGCGTCTGCCGACTGCCACTGGGGATAAGAGGGAACAGGCTGCCGGCCGGAGCCCTCCTCCACGTAGCCGTGGAGGCCGGCGGCCATGTTGCTGTGGCCTCAGACATCATTTAAAAAACCACAGTAACATGGCCGCCGGCAGTGAAAAAACAAACAAACGGCAATGCGGCCTCAGAAACGGGCGCGGCCCGCAGCACACCTGCCAGAGCGGCCTGGGGGGCAGATGGCATCCTGCCCCCCGGCCCAGCCCGCCCCTGCCTCCACCCCTCCTAGTCTGTCTGTCTAAGCCCCATCTGTTAACGTACTGTACTTTTGTTTATCGCTTCATCCCTTTTATTGAAAAAAAAAGCTCATGTCTATGCAGTACGGTCACATAATTTTCGGTACTTGTGACTTACAGTATCTGGGCAGCCAATGTTGAAATTGTATGCCAGTACCCTAAGCATGCGATTTGATGCGATTTCCCTTGAAATTCCTTTGAAGAGAAAATTGCTGTTGCATTGTATGCTATTGTATTGCATGCGATGCGATTTGATGCGATTTTAATACTGTACTGTATGTACAGATGTACCCAGATGCCTGTTTCATACAGTATGTGAAATGGCCCCCCAGACCCCATTTTTAATTGTATTCCCACCCTGATGGCTAAATGCCCCCATTGTTAACGCCACCCCACTATCAACGCCAACCCGAAGCGTGGCGAGCGGCGGCGTTACGCGTCCTCCGACCTTTTCATACCCCCACAATCCACGTCGGCGTGGAGTTGATTTTATATAGTGTGGCGAGCGCAAGTGGGGTGGCGTTAACAATGGGGGCATTTAGCCATCAGGGTGGGAATACAATAAAAAATGGGGTCAATTGTATGATTGTATGCAATGCAATTTGACGCGATTTTAGGTGCGATGAAGAAAATCAGGCGCCCAAATAAGTCACAAGTACTGTACCTACTGTAATTTTCACTACTGTAATACCATAATACAATACTGTATGCTACTGTATTGTACTGTAACTAATGTACTGTACTGTACAGTATGTACTGTATTAACTTGAATCTTATTGTTGTGTATTGTAGAGTGCACTGCCTACTGAAGATGGTGAAAACAAAAAAATTCTATTCTGGAGAACCTACACTTGCATGTCCCAAGAGAATGGCTGCATTAGTGCCAAACATTAAAAATAATATCGTTAAGAAGAAAGCAGGAAAAGAAAATATTCCTGTTGTCAAACTACGGAAAAATGCCAAGGCCAAGAACAAGTCTTTGTTCGCGACTATAGGAGAATCTCACGATGACTGTCTGGTGCAAGACATTAACACTGATGCACAGCAAGACATTAACACAGTGACAGATGTGTCAGTTCCCGTAGATAATGACTTGCACCCTTTGGAGCTTCACATTACACCTCTGGAACAAAAATCTCAATCACCGTCCCGTAGGAAACTTAACTTTCTGGATCACAACCCACCACAATGTAGCTGCACAGGGCTGGTGAGAGACATTTTGGGCAAGATGACCCACCTGGAAACCCAAAACAATGGACTGTCTGTACATGTGGATGAACTGAAAGCGGAAATTCATGTACTGACAGGACAAATTAAAGTGCTGTCAGGAGGTCTGATTGACATGCTTGCTCAAGCCAAACAATGGCAAGCTGCTACAGGGCCACCCATTACACCCACAACATCTAATCCAGTACAATCACAATTTGACTGCCCTGATGCATTTGAAACAGAGGATTTTGACTTGGAAATGACCCAACCAACCACATCTTTCCACTTTTCGGATTTGGAGATGACACCAGCTTCATCCAACCGATTGGCCAGCCCTAGCATGGACACAGAAACTGTTTTACCAAATGAATTGGTGAACATGGACACAACACCAGTGTCATCTCACTGGTTGCCTGCCACACATAATGCTTCAGATACACAACAACGTCAGACCAACTTAACAAGTACCCCACTGACATCTCACTGGTTGGCTGACAGACACAATGCACCATCCCAAGCCTCTAACAACATGGACACTGCAATGGTTGCATCATCCCAATTGTCCCCTGGAAATATGATCGTCGCAACCTTACCTCAACATCAAAGAACATCACCTCTACATGAAAGAACACCTAGAATCATACCCAAAGAATTGTGCGCTGTGGGGATTTCCTTGCCTGACATGCCGCTCAAAGTCATCACAGCTGAGGGTGTCAACACTCTCTTTAAAGCAGCGAAGATGGAAATGCACCGTTATGCACAACAGATTTTCCAAGAGCATGTTTCTTTTGACCTGTATAAGAATTGGTGCAATCGGGTCAATTATGATGGGCAACGTAATAAATTTGCAATCCCAGAAAATCTGCGCCTCGATATAGTGACACGGCTCATGGGGAAATTTGAGCTTACAAAGGCTGATTGTACAAAGATAAAGGACACTATAAATGGATTGCTACGGATGCCCAGAGTTACACGCTGGACGTGCTTACTGTAGCACAGCAACTGGAGACGTCTCTTCAAACTGGCATCTACTGTACTCACAGAACAAAGGACTGGCAATGAAATGGAAAAAAAGTACGTTTATGATCTTACTGTACTGTATTTCTCTCCCTCTCTCCCATCCCCTTCCAACATACTGTATCTCTCTCTCCCCCCCCCCCTGACATCCTTGTGACCATTCAGTACTAACGCTATTCTCTTTTCTTCTCTCCCCATGCCACTCTACAATGAGCAAAATCAAGCGAGTTTGGGACCGAGAACAAAGGACTGGCAATGAAATGGAAAAAAAGTACGTTTATGATCTTACTGTACATTACTGTATCTCTCTCCCTCTCTCCCATCCCCTTCCCCTGCCAACATTTCCCCCCCCCCCCCCCCGAAACCCTTGTGACCATTCAGTACTAATGCTACTGTATTCTTTTTTCTTCAACCCTTATCCACCACATGCCACTCTACAATGAGCAAAATCAAGCGAGTTTGGGACCGAGAACAAAGGACTGGCAATGAAATGGAAAAAAAGTACGTTTATGATCTTACTGTACATTACTGTATCTCTCTCCCTCTCTCCCATCCCCTTCCCCTGCCAACATGTTTCCCCCCCCCCCCCCGAAACCCTTGTGACCATTCAGTACTAATGCTATTCTTTTTTCTTCAACTCTTATTCACCACATGCCACTCTACAATGAGCAAAATCAAGCGAGTTTGGGACTGAGAACAAAGGACTGGCAATGAAATGGAAAAAAAGTACGTTTATGATCTTACTGTACATTACTGTATCTCTCTCCCTCTCTCCCATCCCCTTCCCCTGCCAACATGTGTCTCCCCCCCCCCCCCCCCCCCGAAACCCTTGTGACCATTCAGTACTAACGTTATTCTTTATTCTTCTCTCCCATTATCCACCACATGCCACTCTACCATGAGCAAAATCAAGCGTGTTTGGGACCGAGAACAAAGGACTGGCAATGAAATGGAAAAAAAGTACGTTTATGATCTTACTGTACATTATCTCTCTCCCTCTCTCCCATCCCCTTCCCCTGCCAACATGTCCCCCCCCCCCCCCCGAAACCCTTGTGACCATTCAGTACTAATGCTATTCTTTATTCTTCTCCCCTTATCCACCACATGCCACTCTACAATGAGCAAAATCAAGCGAGTTTGGGACCGAGAACAAAGGACTGGCAATGAAATGGAAAAAAAGTACGTTTATGATCTTACTGTACATTACTGTATCTCTCTCCCTCTCTCCCATCCCCTTCCCCTGCCAACATGTGTCTCCCCCCCCCCCCCCGAAACCCTTGTGACCATTCAGTACTAACGTTATTCTTTATTCTTCTCTCCCATTATCCACCATGACACTCTACCATGAGCAAAATCAAGCGTGTTTGGGACCGAGAACAAAGGACTGGCAATGAAATGGAAAAAAAGTACGTTTATGATCTTACTGTACTGTACATTATCTCTCTCCCTCTCTCCCATCCCCTTCCCCTGCCAACATGTCCCCCCCCCCCCCGAAACCCTTGTGACCATTCAGTACTAACGCTATTCTTTTTTCTTCTCCCCTTATCCACCACATGCCACTCTACAATGAGCAAAATCAAGCGTGTTTTGGATAGAGAACAAAGGACAGCCACGCCTTGCAAAAAGCTTTGTTGTGACCAACAGTACTTTAAATTATTGTACCTAAAATACTGTATGACTTTGTCCTGTTTAAATTAATGTGCTGTGTTTTTTTTATTTTATTTTTTATTATACTGTATTTGAAGTCCCCACACATGATTCAAATTGTACAGTATGGTACTGTGTAAAGAAGTTTTGGAAAGATGTACTGTACTGACACCTGCCCAGTAGACTGTACTGTAATAATTACAAACTGCAAACCATCTTTAATGAAACGTACTGACAGTAATGATTGTTATAAATTTTTTATTAAAAAAAAAAAAAAAATTATATTAATTCTAATAATAAATTGAAAATCCGATTTATTATCATCTGCAGCATTTGCACCACTCTTCTTAATTCTTCTGTGAAAATAAACAAACAAACAATGTACAGTTTTAGAACAGAAATACTGTACATGTTGAATACTGTACTTTACAGTACAGTAAGCATTACTATTACTACAGTATACTGTACTGTACTGTACTTTACCTCTATCCATGGGTGGATTTGGATGAGGGGTGGAGGCTGCCTCGTCCTCTTGTACCCTTGGCACTGTGGAAAAATGAGAAAATATGCTTTAAAAATAAAGTTTTTATTACTGTAGTATTATTATTATTACTTGTAATACACTAGTTACTGTATGGTTATTGCTGTAAAGTACAGTAAGTGTGCGATATGACGTGCAGCATATGGCAGCAGCTCAAAAGGGAAGGAGGCTGCTGCCAGGGCAATAAGATGTAATCCCTGGCATCGAGCAATAAATCCCTGGCATCAAGCATGTAACATCTAGCAATGAGAATGCACTGTAGGTAATACCACTTTCACATCGCAGACCCGTTTTAAAAACCGGTATTTTAAACCGGTAATTAAAACGGGTCAGAGCCTTAATAGTGGCCAGATTACCGTTTTAAATGCAGGTTTCAGTGTCATTCACATTGCAGTTGAAACGTTTCATTCTGAACACGTTTCAAGGCAGTGTGTGACCATTGTGCGATGTGAAAGGGGTATAAGCCGCAGTTGTGTGGCATAATACTGTACAGTACAGTATGTAATGGGCATTACGGTATTTGGCATAATGTGTGTCAAATAATGTGTAATGGGCAATACAGTACAGTACAGTATGTGGCCTAATGTGTAATGGCCATTATAGTGTATAGCATTCTGTGTAATGGCCATTACTGTGTGTACCATTATGTGTGATGGGCAGCATGGTGTGTGGCATAATGTGTAATGGGCATCACGGTGTGAGGCTTAATGTTGAATGGGCATCACGGTCTGAGGCATAATGTGTAATGTCTGTGTGACATGTAATAGGCATTACGAAGTGTGAGGTGTACCATGTAATGGGCATCACAGTGAGGGCATCACAGTTTGCAGTGCAATGGGCATTACGGTGTGTGGCATAACGTGTAACGGTGTATTGTTACGGTATATTACGGACACTGTCCTTAAAGGTGTATTCGCAGATTAGAGACAGAGTACTGCGAAGGGATCTATTATTAAGGTATTGGTTCTTTGGTGTACAGTATAATACACAATAAAGGTACGCTACGCTGCGCCACGATTTGTTCGCACATACTGTACCTACTGTAGGTATAAAAGGTACGCTGGTTACGGACATAATACGTAACCTAGGCTTTTCACTTACAGTATTGTCCTTTGGTCATAATAAATCAACATTAACAATTGGTGGGGGGGCCTGTAGAATGCCCGCAGGGTACACAAACTCAAAAAAGAAATGACAGGACTTACTCTCAGACGGAGCGGCTGAGGCGCTGGGGGCTGTTATGGTGCCCTGGTCTGCAATCGGAGTCACTGTGGGAAAATGTCAAAAATGAGAACAAGTGCTGTTTACTGTTAATAAACTTACCGTACTCTTATAACTGTAAATAGGGCGGGGGTGGCTTTACAAAAAGGCGTGGACTGAATTTTATAAAGTGCTGCGCCCGCCATACTATACTTTAGATGATCCACTCTGCTCCAAAGTGGATAAGACACATACTGTACTGTACTGTAATGTACCGCTGCGCATTCCCTGCTTACGGCTGCCCTGGATAGTGGTTGTTTCAAAAGGAGGCATTTGCCAGTGCAGTACCGGATGTACACTAGTACTGCCAGTGGCAATTGCCTCCTTTTGTGCATCAGAGGCATTGGCGCAACGCTCCACCCCCACCCCCCTGACATGGACACAACGCTGACTACGCAGGGCTGCGCTAGGCTGCCATTGGCCCACGCTACCAGCGTGGGCCAATGACACGCCAACAAAAGACACAATTACAGTAGGAGAGAAAGAAAAAAAAAAAACACAAACTCAATAAAGAAATGACAGGACTTACTCTCAGACGGAGCGGCTGAGGCGGTGGGGGCTGTTATGGTGCCCTGGTCTGCAATCGGAGTCACTGTGGGAAAATGTCAAAAATGAGAACAAGTGCTGTTTACTGTTAATAAACTTACCGTACTCTTAGTACTGTAAATAGGGCGGGGGTGGCTTTACAAAAATGACGTGCAGCACAGGGCCGGCGCCACCACTAGGCAGCCTTAGGCATTTGCCTAGGGCGCCGGCCACTGGAGGGCGGCACTTGGGAGCCCCTCATGGAGCAAGTTCACCGGTAGTGCCACAGCGGCAGCGGCGCCCGCACCACCCCCCCATGGAGCACGGTGAGGACAGTGGCGCTCGCACCGTCCGCAAACCCCCGTGGAGCCTGGTGAGTTAACAAAGCCCGCATCCCCACACCCCGCCCCTCATGGAGGGACTCGGCAGCAGCGGCCGCATTCGCTCCCTTTCCCCTTCCCTTTGTAAACTCTCCCCCTTGTGTAACTTGTGTAGCGTGTGTGTGGGGGGAGGTGGAGCGACCCGCCGCAACTCTCCTCCTCTCCCCCCGCCTGTCATGAGCGACTCAGCGGCCGCATCTCACCCCCCCCCCCGCCCCGGAGCAGGTGAGCGGCGGGGGGGGGGGGGTGTATGCGGGCGCTCCCCCCCTCCCCCTGCCTGGGGCGCTGCCGTACCTGGCACCGGCCCTGGTGCAGCATATGGCAGCAGCTCAAAAGGGAAGGAGGCTGCTGTGGCTCTGGCATGTGGGAATGCAGTTTAAAAAGGAAGAAGGCTGCGGCTCCGGCAGGTATCTGATACGAAGAGTGCTTAATGCTTTCCGAAAGTGTGTGCAGTGTGCCCCCAAGCAATGAGCATGAAACTTCCACTGTCAATTAGCATTTAACCACCCCCTTCTCAGGTAGCATGGAACCCCTGGTAAAATGCATGTTACCCCTGGAAATGAGCAGTTCACCCCACCCCCCTGGCAATTAGCATTTCACACCCTCTGGCAACGAGCATGAGACACCTGGAATGGAGCATGTAGACCAGGGCAATAAGATGTACTGTAATCCCTGGCATCGAGCAATAAATCCCTGGCATCAAGCATGTAACATCTAGCAATGAGAATGCACTGTAGGTAAGCCGCAGTTAATACTGTACAGTACAGTATGTAATGGGCATTACGGTGTGTGGCATAATGTGTGTCAAATAATGTGTAATGGGCAATACAGTATGTGGCCTAATGTGTAATGGCCATTATAGTGTATAGCATTCTGTGTAATGGCCATTACTGTGTGTACCATTATGTGTGATGGGCAGCATGGTGTGTGGCATAATGTGTAATGGGCATCACGGTGTGAGGCTTAATGTTGAATGGGCATCACGGTCTGAGGCATAATGTGTAATGTCTGTGTGACATGTAATAGGCATTACGAAGTGTGAGGTGTACCATGTAATGGGCATCACAGTGAGGGCATCACAGTTTGCAGTGCAATGGGCATTACGGTGTGTGGCATAACGTGTAATGGGCATTATGGCATGTGGTATACAGTACTACAGTATGTATTGGCTGTGTGACATGTAATCGGCATTACGGTGTAAATTTTTGACGTGCACCATTGGAACGCACATTTTCTATTATCCCTGTTTTACAAACATTGGTCAAGCCCTGGCATAATGTGTCATGGGCAGTATGGTGTGTAGCATTACTGTATGTAAAATGGTCATTACTGTGTGTAGCATTACAGTATGAGTGTTGGCCATTATGGTGTGTGGCATTATGTGTAATTGGCATTACTGTACTGTATGTTGGGTGGCATTATGTGGAATGGGCATTACTGTGTGTGGCATTATGTGGAATGGACATTACTGTGCATGGCATTACAGTACAGTACAGTATGTGGAATTGGCATTACTGTGTGTGTAATTACAGTATCTCTAATGGGCATTAAAGTGTGTGGCATTTTGTGTAATAATAGGCGGTGATGGACATGTCCAGTGATTGACATGCCCCTTAAATGGTGCACCCCCTAATAAAATGGGCTACGCACACCTACTATACTGTACAGTATGCGCAGCAATGCTTACAGTACCTTCTTCATGGCGGATGGAAGCACAGGGACTGTTATATTGGAAGGGGTAAAGAGGACGAGGAGGGGTGTCCAGCCACATCAAGGGCAGGGTGCCCTGGTCTGCAATCGGAGTCACTGTGGGAAAATGTCAAAAATGAGAACAAGGATGGATTGTATGGTCGACCGAAAGATTGTCGACAGTCATAAGGTCGACATACTGCAAGGTCGACAGGTGTCTAGGTCGACATGGGATAAGATCGACAGGTCATCAGGTCGACACAAGCATTAGGTCGACATGGTCTAGGTCGGCAGTCAAAAAGTTCACCATTGAGTTTTTCATTATTGTTGACTGAATGTCGACACAGTCAACATGGACACTAGAAAAGTGCATTGCGTCCCCTCAGCCTCGGCCAAAGGCACGCCAAGAAAATACACAAGTTGGAAAGGAAGAAAAAATACACAAACTCAATAAAGAAATACTGTACTCATGGCCAGCAACAGCAATCCTGGGGCCCCATAAATTGATCTCTCTGGGGCCCCTTCCCCATCAAGCATAGTAGTGGTGTGGAGCAGGGGGGGAGTAATAGTGTGGAGAAGGGAGGGAGGGAGGGAGTAATAATGCAGAGCAGGAGGGAGGGTGGGAGTAATAGTGCGGAGCAGGGAGGGAGGGAGGATAGGAGTAGTAGTGTGGAGCAGGGAGGGAAGGTGGGAGTAATGGTGTGGAGCATTGAGGGAGTTGTGGAGTCCACCTGTAAAGCCATATACAGTACAGTACTGTACTGTACTGTACCTGTGCACTACAAAATTCCCTCAATATTGCCATTCTGTATACTGTACAGAATGACCCATACTGTATGAAGAATGCCCCCCTTTAGTGCCTACAGTAATTACAGTATGCATTCAACCCCCCCCCCCCCCATCACCTAATGCACAATGCCCCCTGACTTGTGTAATGCCTTCATTCATCAACACTCACTGCTGCAACTGCTTCTGCTGCATTGAATACTGGCCTACAGTATGGATAGCTGTCCTGAGATTCTGTCTCCAGGAGCAGCTGAAATGGGAGCTGCTCCATCTGTACATTACCGTACACAGAAAGTTGTGCTCCACTATGACAATTCTTATGACTTTATTGGTGTTCATACAGTACTGTACAGTACACTAGTGTACAGTACTGTATGTGCTGCAGTATGAGAAACTATTGTTCAGTACTGTACAGTAAAGTACTGTATTTGTACTGTACTGTACAGTACCGTATGTACTGTACAATATGCTGTACTGTATTACTATTGTTACAGAAAATGATCAAACATTTCTTTTTCCACAGTGCATTCCCCTTGGCTACCTTGGCAGTACGAACAAACTCCTCCCCAACCATGTAAGTAGTAGTAGTAGCAGTACGTTTATTTATTAGGCGCCACCAGTGGCGCCGGAAGGGGGGGGGCGAGGGGGCAGCTTGCCCCCCCCAAAATTACTGAGGCGCTAAAGCAGCTGTGCGGGCGGCTGATTAATCAGTAATATAGGCGGGCGGGCGGTGGGCTGATTAAGCTTGATCCAGCCTCCCGCCCGTCCGCCTACAGTATATTACTGATTAATCGCAGCCGCCCGCCCGCACAGCTGCTTTAGCGCCTCAGCAAGAATCCGATTCCTATTCGCAGCCGTCCGCCCACATGGATGACTTCTGCGGGGAGATGTTGAGAACCAGCGCCCGCCAATCACAGTGGCTGTGATGCGTCCACAGTGATTGGCGGGCGTGATGCGGGCCGTAGGGAGGGAGACTGGTCGCGTGGATCAGTGCATGGGCGGGAGCCGCGGGAGCATCCTACAACAGCCGCAGCAGCAGCCATCACGCTGTGCTGCCACAACTAAAACTTAAAGGTAAATGCTGCTCCTCTCACCCTCCCTTCCCCAGTGACTGACAGATCCAGGGGTTGTCATTTACCCCTGGATTCACACCCAAACAGGTTTATGTAATTATGTCTGATTATCATAATCAGACATAATCACATAAATCTGTTTGGGGGTGACAGTGCCACTTTTTCCACTTTTTACGAGTAAATGACAACCCCTGGATTAATGTCAGTCCTGGTGTCTCTGGCCACATGTACTGTATATGCCGCTGCCCGGTGTATAATGCCCACGTGTACAGAATATGCCGCTGCCCTGTGTATAATGCCCATGCGTAAATGCCGCTGCCTAGTGTATAATGCCCACGCATATACAGTATGCCGCTGCCCTGTGTATAATGCCCACGTGTACAGTATATGCCGCTGCCAGTGTGTATAGTGCCCGGGGGTAACATATAGCAATTTAGGGTGCGCCAAAATGAGATTATATCTTGCCCCCCCCCCCAACCTAAAAACGTTCCAGCGCCCCTGGGCGCCACAAAGTGTCCACAGCGCCGTACATACAGTACTGTAGCAAACAAAAAAGCAAATTACAAGGTAACGTACTGTACAGGGTGTGTTGAAAATTACAGCATACTGTAAATAGGGGTACAGTATACTGTAGCTGGTAGAACTAAAATCAGCATCAGTTCAGAAGTACTGTACTGTAGGTGTTGAAATGAAGTACAGTACAGTAGATGAAGGGAACAACAGGAGAGGAGCACAGGTGAGGTAAAGAGGTACTGTAGGGTGAGTACTGGAGGAAGGAGGGCCCTACTCATAAGAGTTAACAGACTACAGTAAAAGGAGGACGAACGAAAAACAATAGGATACTGTACTGTAAGTACTGTAGGAACAGATGGGAACGGAGGCATGATAGGAGGATCAAAAGAGGTTAGGAGGAGGGATAGGCTAGTCGAAAAAAGTGGGTTTTGAGGGAGCGCTTGAAGGAGGTAAGGGAATCAGAAAGCCTGATACAGTAGGTGGCGGGAGGTTGTTCCAGGAGGCAGAGGTAGAGTGGCGGGAGAGGAAGATGAGCCTAGCAGCAGCGTTAATAATGGATTGGAGTGGTGCAAGGCGTGTTCGAGGTAACCCAGAGAGAAGGATGTTGCAGTAGTCAAGGCGGGAGATGACAAGAGAGTGAATGAGAATTTTGGTCGTGTCAGTGGAGAGGAATGGTCTGATGCGTGAGATGTTGCGTAGGTTAAAACGGCAAGACTTGGAGAGAGCACGAATGTGGGGGGTGAAAGAGAGGGAGGAGTCAATGATGACACCAAGGCCGCGCGTTTGGTCGGTGGAGGTGATCTCGGTTTCACCAATGCTGATGAAGATACTGTAGTGGGAAAAAGGGTACTGTACAGTATGTTCGGGGGATGGAAGATTAGAAGTTTAGTTTTAAACTAGTAGTAAACTGACAGTGCTTTTTTTTTTACAGCAACTCCTGCACCATCAATTCAGGATGAAGACCAACAAGGTACAGTACAGTTTTGTACTTCTTAATACTGTAACTTACAGTACAGGTGTTTTTAAACCTTTTTTTTTTACAGTAATTAAGGCTTTCACCACTGTCTCTCAACTTAATTCCCCACACGGTGCCTTGTAACTGTAAAGTACTCAACTTGTATTACTGTTCTAAAACTGTTAATTTTTTTTTATTTTCACAGATGCCATACGAAGTGAAATCGGGAGACTGATTGCGACCGAAAATGAAGTTTTTAATTATATTTTAAAAAATATATAAATAATTTATTTTGTTTTAAATGTGCAGTGCTATTTATTTGTGTTACTACAGTATCCATCTTAGTAGTAGACTACTTTTTTTTTTGTGGTTGATCACCCCGCCCATGGAAACGGAGCCACCAGGGCAATCCCTGGCCCGCCAGCCGGCCGACCCCAGCGCGCAGCATGTCACTTGCCATCTCCCCAGCACTGGCACAGTGGGGGTTGAGGTGAGCGAGCTGGCTGCCTCACTAATCCACTGTCCCTTTGCAGCATTGGGCATCTGGCAGCGGGTACTGTATACTGGGATTTACAGTAAGATTGGACTCCATGCAAAGCAGCAGAGATTTGGAGACAGGGAAGTTATAAAACAAGTCCCATTCTACCCACCCCCCCACCCCCCCTTAATGGAATTACTGCGGTGAATTACAAGGTGAGCAGGAGCCGGACAGCCAACACAATAATCTCCCCTGGTCTCCTTCACGCTGCCGGACAGCCTCTGCACTAATCCCCGCTGGTCTTCCACGCAGCCACACATCCCAGAGCATGGGCTCTGCCGACCTGCAGCAGCGGCAACGCTGCTCTCTCCCCCCGGCTGCTGAAGCTCACGCTCCACTGGAAGCACCCTCCCCCTTCACCTCTCCCGTGGTCATCTTCTTCCTCCCGGGTTCCATTGGCAGCACAAAGAAGAAGGCTGGCTCTATACCTAGCAGCTACAGTAACTGCGGAACACAACAGACACAGGTACTCCCACTCCCCTGCTCTCTCTCACACTGTGCATCTACAGTATACAGTACCCTGCTCTCTCTCACACTGTGCATCTATCCCCTGCTCTCTCTCACACTGTACACCTATCCCCTGTTCTCTCTCCCACTGTCTCCCTATCCCCTGCTCTCTCTCCCACTGTCTCTCTATGGCCCCCATTTATCATTGATTGCATTTACAATGCGATCTGGGCGGAATATTACAGTACCTCCAGGATCGCATTGTAAAATGCGATCATACAGTATCACCGGGATGTACTGTATCACCTGCTGTGCGCAGGGACAGGGCTACGAAAGGGGGGCTGATACAGTACATCGGGCAGCTTCGCATCCCCCATAGAAACCTATGGGGGATGCGGCCGGCGGTGCTGCAGGGGGGGATCGCAGCAGGGATCGGAGATTCCTGCTGCGGTCCACCTTAATACTGTACATTTCAGTGCTACAGTACTTAATATTTGTGCATCTGTATCCCCTGCTCTCTCTCCCACTGTCTCTCTATATCCCCTGCTCTCTCTCTCTCACACTCTCTCCCCAATGAACCCCGCCCCCCCAGCATTATACACACACACACACACACACACACACACACACAAAAGCCAAATACTGTACTACAGTATATGCACCCGCACCCCCTGACACACTTCCCAGGTCACAGCACAGACACACAGGTGTACTCATTACTCACTGACACACTTCTGCAGAGTGCGCACAATGCCTGCTACCCTCTCCAGCCGCGACCTCCAAGCTACAACTCCCCTCACAGCCGCAAAGCCGCCTACTACCTCCGCAGTGCCGCTACCCTGACACCCACCACTGCACTCAACTCTCCGCCGCTGCCTGCTACAGTACTTCAGCACCTGCAAGGACTACCGGTACTTTATTGACAAAACACAGCATTGACCAAAAATATTGTACAGTACATTACAGCACTTCATTTTTCTTAAAACATACAGTACAGTACAATACAGTGCAGGAGAAGTGTTATTTACAGTATGCATGTAATGTACATTACATTACATTTCATTCAATGACGTCAGGCAAGACCCTGTACAGATGGTTTGCAGTTTGTCTGGGGACTTAACGTAGAATACGGTATAATAATAAAAAAGTACAGTAATTCAATCAGTCCTAACACAGTATTTTAAGTAAAGTACAGTATTTTACAGTAGGTGACAAGAAAGCTTTTTCCAAGGCAGTGGGTGTCTCTTTTGTCCCAAACACGCTTGATTTTGCTCATGGTAGAGTGGTATGGGGAGAGAAGAAAAAAAGAATAGCGTTAGTACTGAATGGTCACAAGGATTTCAGGGGGGGGGGGGGGGAGACACATGTTGGCAGGGGAAGAGGAGGGGATAGAGGGAGAGAGATACAGTAATGTTCAGTAAGTTCATGGGTGACATTTACAGTATTAGAGATCGATGGTGGGTTTTTGGCGATTTTTATCGCCAAAACGGCCGTTTTTTCATTGTTTTCCCAAATCCATTTTTTTAATGGGTGGCGATTTGCGGCATACTGTAAATCGCACTTTTCTAAAAGTGCGATTATTTTTAACTCCGGAATTCGCATTCGTGTGCTTTATTTTAACATTCTTTTTACAGGTGGGCTACTAGTCCCAGTGGGCCTATTAATGCCCCGCATGCTGGGACTTGTGGTTCCCCAAGTCCCAGCCTGCTTGGGGAGGTCTGCTGGCACTTGCAGTTCTCCTGTATTAAGCAATGCTAGGAATGACAATTTAACCCTATCAGGCCGGCGTCCAATGGCCAGGGACGCCGGTGACAGCCCCGGGCTTCAGCCCTGGACGGGTGAAGGCTGGGGGGGGGGACCCCTTTATTGGGGGGGTCCCCACTCCTCCAGGTACCACTTTTCATGCCGGAATACACACCTCATTAAATATTCTAGTTCTGGAAAAAAAAGCGATTTAAAAAAACGGCGATAAAGGGCGATTTGAGCAAAAATCGCATTTTCGGAAAAACGGTAAACACAATAAATCTCGCCCCATAAACTTACTTTTTTCCATTTCATTGCCTGTCCTTTGCTCTCTGTCCCAAACACGCTTGATTTTGCTCATACTGTAGTATAGTGGCATGTGGTGGATAAGGGGAGAAGAAAAAAGAATAGCGTTAGTACTGAATGGTCACAAGGGTTTCGGGGGGGGGGGGGAGACACATGTTGGCAGGGGAAGGGGATGGGAGAGAGGGAGAGAGATATAGTAATGTACAGTAAGATCATAAACGTACTTTTTTTCCATTTCATTGCCAGTCCTTTGTTCACTGTCCCAAACTCGCTTGATTTTGCTCATGGTAGAGTGGCATGTGGTGGATACAGTAAGGGGAGAAGAAAAAAGAATAGCGTTAGTACTGAATGGTCACAAGGGTTTCGGGGGGGGGGGGGGGGAGACACATGTTGGCAGGGGAAGGGGATGGGAGAGAGGGAGAGAGATACAGTAATGTACAGTAAGATCATAAACGTACTTTTTTCCATTTCATTGCCAGTCCTTTGTTCACTGTCCCAAACTCGCTTGATTTTGCTCATGGTAGAGTGGCATGTGGTGGATACAGTAAGGGGAGAAGAAAAAAGAATAGCGTTAGTACTGAATGGTCACAAGGGTTTCGGGGGGGGGGGGGGACATGTTGGCAGGGGAAGGGGATGGGAGAGAGGGAGAGAGATAATGTACAGTAAGATCATAAACTTACTTTTTTTCCATTTCATTGCCAGTCCTTTGTTCTCTGGCCCAAACACGCTTGATTTTGCTCATGGTAGAGTAGAAAAAATAATAGCGAGGGAGAGATACAGTACACATGACAATCTGTAAGAGTGTTGTACAGTAAGATCATAAACTTACTGTACTTTTTTCAGGCCAGTGGTTCTTCCTTGTTCTCTGACCCAAGCAAACTGCAATGTGTAGTACATGTCAAGTAAACATTGAAGGGAGGGAAATACAGTAAGTTGTGAGGTGGACAGCGAGTAAAAGGAGAGGTACTGTACTGTACAGTACAGTATACTGTACTGTAAGAGACTGCTGCGAGGGGTTCATTTTTACAGGTACAGTACTTTATACTGTATTATACAGTACTGGAGAATCTACTTAGCAGTTGCATGCCCATTTCGCTCAATGACGACAGGCAAGACGGTGTCCAGATGGTTTATGTACTTAATACACTGGACACGTGTCAGTTTTTTTTCCCAAAAAGTCCTGATCCCATCCAAAAGTTCTTGTTTATTTTTCGGTTTCACTTCATTCCTGATGAACTTCTTCATTTGTGCCCAGACCATTTCAATTGGGTTCATGTCCGGTGACCTAAAGTATACGTAGTACAGTACATACAGTACAAAAGTTAAGTACTACTGTATTAACATACTGTACAGTACAGTAGTAATAAAATCACGACTGTACAATAAGTAGTGTACTGTAGTTCAGTAAATGCTGTTCGAATAATACTCACTCTGGTGGTGTGCGTTGCCAAATTATTCCTCTCTCTTCCATGTATTTTGCAGAAGCAGAATGTTTTGGGTCATTATCTTGGAATACTCTGTGTCCAGATGGATAGTATTTTCTGATAAATGGCACCAAAACACGATCGACTATTTGTTCTTGGAAGAAGATCTTATCCATAATCCCTACAGAGATACAGTACAGTAAGATGCCATTAACATGTACACATTTCAGGGTTCTGAGTTGTTTAAAACTACAGTACAGTAGAAATGTACAGTACAGTACCTTCAAAAACTAACATAGGTCCAGCACCCCTGCGAGATATACCTCCCCATACGTGGACTTTTAATGGAAACTTTGCTCGTGGTTTCAATGAGATAAAGGTAGGTTTGCAGAAGGACATTCTTGAGAACCTCTCCATAGAAACAGAAGTTTCATCTGTGAAAAGTACATCATTAAATTTTTCGGCACTGTCAATCCACTGTTGAGCTTGTATCACTCTCTTTTCTTTATTGACATCTCTTATCATGGGATGCAGCCTAGAGGTACAGTAAGTAAAGAAAAATTAGGACCATTGAGGCATTAAATGCTTATGACTTGCAGTATACAGTATTGTAAAATTAAGGTTGATGTACTGTACAGTACAGTATTTTACATTACCTTGTGCGACAATATCTCCATCCCATTGTTCTTCGCATCCGTTTCACACTGGAAACTGAAACGTCCATATCATAGTCCGAATGAAGAATGTTTTTTATTTTTCCAGCAGTACGCTCATCATCACCACAAGTTAATTCTTCTACAATCTTTTGGACTTTCCTATAGTACAGTATAACACAGACAAAAATGATTGTACAGCATACTGTACAGTACAGCAGGCATGCCCAAACTGTGGACCTCCAGCTGTTGTGAAACTACACATCTGTATCTTTCTCTAATAGCAAATCGATGGCACAGCATGATGGCAATTGTACAGTAGTTTCACAACGGCTGGAGGGCCACAGCTTGAAGCCGCCTGGTACAGTACAGTATACAGTAGTAATGTACAGTACAGTAATTATAGAATCTGCTAATACTGTATAGAGTACTGTACTTACAATGTGCAGTGAGAAGAAGTTCTGTATCTGGGGCGCATCCTCATAGAAGCATGATTGCGCACAGTCTGTAAATGAACTTCAGTACCACTTTCTTTCAGCCAAGCCTGGATCTCTCGTGTTGTCTTGTTATCTTGCTTCATCTTGACGATGATCTGGCTCATTTCTTTGGTGATTTTTGGCGGCATGTTTAATCTCAGGAACTGTGGAGACAAGATACTGTACAGTAATGTACCGTAAATACAGTACTGACCAGTAATGGAAATTTTGGTACTTCGGCAACAAGTCGACTGGCTGTCAGCCGGGCAGGCAGGAGTGAAGTTGGGGCCGGACGTGCTGCCAGTAGGGTTGCCTTCCCTTAATTAGTGGTATGCGATGCGATGATAATAGACAAGTACCAAATACAGTACAGTCTCCAGGATTAAAGGGATGAGGTGGCAACCCTAGCGGCCGGTAATGTGTGGCTCATAACAACACAGAGCAGGGGGAAGGAGCAGGGACAGGAGAAGGGGAGGCGCAGAGGCGGTCCGCAAGTTGAAAGCACGCGCGGTGTACACACACACACAGCGATGATGGGTGAAAAATTATCCATCATCGCTGGCATGCTGGTCAAATCAGCAGACGGGAGACTTTGCTAGTGTTGTGTCTCCCATTGGTGGCCTACACTATACACACTTGGAGATTTACTGTAGATCTGAAAATTGGCAAAAAGTAGCATGATTAAAAAAAAATGGGGTACTTGTGTATTATCAAGGCGCCCACCATTTCCATCGCAGGGCATTGTACAACCAAAAATCGCATCGCATGTGATATGAAGCGATAGGACCGATTTGTAATTGTACAGGCAACCAGATGAGTACCCTGATGGGTAATGACTATTTTAAATGCACCACCATTGTTAACGAGACCCCATTATCAACACCAACCCGAAGCGTGGCGAGCGCAGCCAGCCCGCGAGGGGCGGCGGTACGCGTCCTCTGACCTTTTTATACCCCCACTACACACGTCGGCGTGGAGTTTGGAGTTGATTTTACAGTACAGTATATAGAGCGCAGCGAGCCACTGAACCTGAAGCGTGACGAGCGCAGCAAGACCCGTGAGGGGACGCGTAATACTTGTGAAGTAATGCGCGTGCCCTCGCGGGGCTCGCTGCGCGCGCCACGCTACAGTGTATACTGTACTGTACAGTAAGATCAACTTCACGCCGACGTGGATAGTGTGGGTATGAAAAGGTCAGAGGATGCGTACTGCCGCCCCTCGTACTTACAATACGAACACCCACAGCTAGGGGATTTTGTACACAGCTAGGGTATTTTTTTACACAAATACAGTACAGTATGAGTGCAAAATAGCGAAAAAATACGTTATTTACAGTATTACACCAATTGTATTACGGAGAGAACTAGTATTTAGCAGCCTAAAGTAGCCCACCCTAATAGAGTACTGTCATCGCTAGTCGGGGATCTGCGGCCCATACACACCAGGCAATTTTAACACATTGTACAATATTCTCAATGGCGCTATCTCTACTGCACTGCACTGAACGTGTAAGGCATCAAAAATCACGATATCACTACCACTGTAGATACTGTATACAGTAAGTCTGCGAAACAGACTCTAGTATTTATGGACAGTGGGGCAGGTGTATTAAGCTTTAACAAGAGGTACTGTAAATCCAAGGGTGATAAGGAGAGATAAACATCCAGCCAATCACCTCCTAACTGCCATGTTACAGGCTGTGTTTGAAAAAAGTCAGAAAGGAGATGATTGGCTGGACGTTTATCTCTCCTTATCACCCTTGGATTGAATCTCTTGTTAACGCTTAATACTGTACATCTGCCCCAATACTCATAGCGGCAGCCTGCAGTATCTGAATACAGTATACACAGCAAGCGATGGTATACAGTATTCTGCACCGGGTGCATTTGAACAGTAGGAAAAGAAGGGAAACAGCTTCATTCAGGGAAGGGTGGGAACCGAGCGCTTCCGCGCAGGGACCGTTTTGTAGTGCTGCTTACTGTATACTGTAATGCAGCAATCAGTGAAATGTACAAAAGACTGTACTACTGTATAGTGTACTTACTGTACTGCTCCAGCGAGAAGATACAGTAGTGTTCTTGCGGAAGGAAGGCAGTATGATGGTAAAACGGTAGAAACACGAAAGCAGCAACAACTTGACTTTGGATTCAGCAGAATGAATAGTCCAGGTGTACAGGTAGAATCTCGTGCTTGTATACAGGCAAGAGATGAAGAGACGATCCGTAGCAATTCTACACGGTTTAGATGCAGAAAAAAAAACTGGATTGTTTGACAATTTTAATGTAGCTGAATTTATGCTGGCAGAGACAAAGGAAATCCTTCATGAAGCTGATAGGTGCATTTGAATTATGTACAATTACCAGCGAAACAAAAAGGCAGACTGAAATTAACATATGACTGCAATCAACATCTTATTGTCTGAGGTGTCGGTCTGTGTCTGAGTTTGGAGAAATCTACTGTATTGTTGCTGAAAAAAAACGTTCTCTGTAGCGCAGTACAGTATGTACAGTATGGGTATTAACTATCGTTTTTGTTTGTGGAAAAGTCCGAAAGATTTTGATAAGCACCAACTACTGTAACTGTATTAGTTTAAAAAAAAAAAAAAAAAGAACGTTTAAAAAATAAAAATATAATGTAACCAACTGAGGATCGAACTACTGATACTGAGATAGTGAAGCCGTGCCTCTACCCGCTAGGCCACTATTGCCTGTGATTTTACTGCTGGCAGATGGTTAGCATGGCTTCTGCACCAATCAAATACAGTTCATGACCATCCAGTACGTCACTGCGGCTGCGAATAAAAGAAAAGAACTCTGTCCGTAAAGTAAGGACAAAATCCGTAGTGTAAAGTATGATACTGTAGGTCCTCAAATAAAGTTTTAAGTAGTCATCCAGCAATAGCAAAGGTTAGCATGTCTTCTGTACCAATTACATAAATGACCGTACGTAGCTGCTTCTGCGAATAAATACAAAACAATCTGTCCGTAAAGTAAGGACAAAATCCGTAGTGAAAAGTGGCTGGTTAGCAATGGTTAGCGAATTTTATCCCGAAACACGGTCCTCAAGGCAAGGAGTTTTACCTGAAAAGCTAAATCTATTTTGCGAAAAAAAACGTTTAAAAAATAAAAATATAATGTAATCAACTGAGGATCGAACAACTGATACTGAGATAGTGAAGCCGTGCCTCTACCCGCTAGGCCACTATTGCCTGTGACTTCATTCCTGGCAGATGGTTAACATGGCTTCTGCACCAATCAAATACAGTTCATGACCATCCAGTACGTCACTGCGGCTGCGAATAAAAGAAAAGAACTCTGTCCGTAAAGTAAGGACAAAATCCGTAGTGTAAAGTACCTGTACTGTATGATACTGTAGGTCCTCAAATAATGTTTTAAGTAGTCATCCAGCAATAGCAAAGGTTAGCATGGCTTCTGTACCAATTACATAAATGACCGTACGTACAGTAGCTGCTAATGCGAATAAATACTGTACTAACAATCTGTCCGTAAAGTAAGGACAAAATCCGTAGTGTAAAGTATGATACTGTAGGTCCTCAAATAATGTTTTAAGTAGTCATCCAGCAATAGCAAAGGTTAGCATGGCTTCTGTACCAATTACATACAGTAAATGACCGTACGTAGCTGCTTCTGCGAATAAATACAAAACAATCTGTCCGTAAAGTAAGGACAAAATCCGTAGTGAAAAGTGGCTGGTTAGCAATGGTTAGCGAATTTAATCCCGAAACACGGTCCTCAAGGCAAGGAGTTTTACCTGAAAAGCTAAATCTATTTTGCGAAAAAAAACGTTTAAAAAATAAAAATATAATGTAATCAACTGAGGATCGAACTACTGATACTGAGATAGTGAAGCCGTGCCTCTACCCGCTAGGCCACTATTGCCTGTGACTTCATTCCTGGCAGATGGTTAACATGGCTTCTGCACCAATCAAATACAGTTCATGACCATCCAGTACGTCACTGCGGCTGCGAATAAAAGAAAAGAACTCTGTCCGTAAAGTAAGGACAAAATCCGTAGTGTAAAGTATGATACTGTAGGTCCTCAAATAATGTTTTAAGTAGTCATCCAGCAATAGCAAAGGTTAGCATGGCTTCTGTACCAATTACATAAATGACCGTACGTAGCTGCTTCTGCGAATAAATACAAAACAATCTGTCCGTAAAGTAAGGACAAAATCCGTAGTGAAAAGTGGTTAGCAAAAATCCGTAGCGTAAAGTCTTAACGTGGAGCATTAGTCACCCAGTGGTTAAACTATGTATTGCATGGCGTGGTACATAACGCAGGACATAACGTGATCTGCAACTCGCGAGTCAGAGCCCTCAATGGCGCGTTGTAAACCACGATGTACCAGGCCATAACTGTATGTGCTTTACTTATTGATATGCCCATGTGGGAGAGATACATAGGACAGACGAGGAGAATACTAAAAATACGTATCTTAGAACACTATAGAAATATAAAGAACAGGGTGAGTAATAACAGTGTGCCACTGCACTTTGAGACTTGTCAAAAGAGTGATCATGCACTTCATGGATATACTGTAGAACAGGTTACTTTAGATGTTAAAGGAGGAAATCGAGAGAAGTTACTTTTAAAGAAAGAATCCTATTGGATATATAGTTTAAACACAATGTGCCCGGAGGGCTTAAATAAAGACATGGAAATCTCCTCTTTTTTAGTCTGAAGGTGGTATACAGTATCTGGTTTTTATGTTGAATTTGGTATTGCCCATCTTTCAGGCTGAATGTGGTACTGTCCGTTTTCTAATAGTATATTAAGTCTTCTATAAAGTTCTTCTTAAAGGAGATATCTTTTAAGAGAATATATGGTTCTAAAAAGTTTTTAAGAAAATATATGTTGTTTTTAAAAGCAAAGCATTTGTTAAAATAACAACTGTTGCTGTTCAATAGTATGTATTGTTTGGTGGTTTTATATATATTTTTTGTCTAATTTTGTGCTGTATGTAAGAGTATGTTTAAATACTTGTTATATATTTATATGTCAGGTTTTATATAAATTTTACTCTCTCTCTCTAACCCATAACACTGATGCAAAAAAGTAAAGCAATAGCGTGGGTGCAGTAAAGATCTTATCAAAGATCTAAAATATAATCTTTATTAATGTCACTAAAATCCTTTTAGTGACAAAATATAAAACAAATGTAGAAAGTGAATAAAGAAAAGAATTGTGTGCATTAAAACTCTTTGGTTGCTGACCATGTGATCAAAACAATATATATTTGTATGTAGGTTCATAGAGCCTTATAGCGCTTTCAGACTGCAAATGAGTTGCAACGGGACTTTGAAATGGTTCAGTCCCAGTGCGACCCTGCATTTTGGTCTGTTCAGACCTCCTCAGCGAACCGGCAATATTGCCGCTTTGCTGACATCATCCGAGTGCGCGGCAGAGCAGCAGAGCATCATTGGGGGCAGGGGAGGAGGCAGTGCTTAGAGCTGGCACTGCTCCAAGCACTGCCTCCTGCTTGACCCGATTAACCTGTTCACACCGCAAAGGAGCACAGTAACGAACCGTTAAGAACCATTCTTTTTTACCAGTTCGTATTGCCGTGTTGCTACCGGTTTGTGGGACCCGGTAACCCCTTTCACAATGTACCAATTACCTGGTCGAACCGGCAAGAAACCGGCATGGACCCAGTAATTAGGTGTGATATATAATGTACTTTTAACCTGGTACACATAAATTTCTGTTAAATATGTGTTTTCAAATAGTTATACTGGGGGAAATTTACTTAGGTAAAATCGTAAAAAAAAATGTATTTGTACAGCAAAATAGGATTTTTTATGCGTATTCCTATTTTCAGGATTTACTAAAAATACGAATAAATAAGGATTTACTGAAAATACGGTGATGTGTATTCATATTCATGGTGTATGCATGGCGTATTTGTATTTTTGAATACGAATACGAATGAATACGACATCGATAGAATATGCATATTTTTAACATGAAAACAACATACTTTAGTCATTTACTAACAATTCCTATTTGTAAAAAATACGAATACGAATCGTAAAAAAATATGCTCAAAAAATGCACCTTGATTTGGAAGTGTATTTCACATCTTAGAATTTTACACATGGAAAAAATCAGAAAATAACCCCCAGCTGTGTGTGCCTTATAAAAGGCCACTAAGCACACATGCACACTTCTCAGCTTCAATCATGGCACAAGGTTTGCATTCACAGACCATTTCAGTGTGGGCTATGAGATACCTGGGCTGAGATTTAAGGCCATGTGAAAAAATTAGCATTTACCGAAATCGCACCACATCGTACTTTTTAAATTGCATTTTTTCTCTAATTTGCATATTTAATGAGATGTGAATTTGTGGCAAAAGAGTGCGATATGGTGCGTTTTTAGTCATGAAATTGTGCGATTTTTAGTCCTGAAAACATGCAAATTTGAGGACATGTGGGATTTCGTGTAAAAAAAGTTTATAAAGAAATGGGCATGGGGTCCCCCCTGCTGAGCATAACCAGCCTTAGGCTCAATGAGCTAGACCTGGTTCCAAAAAGTGTAGGGGTTCCCCCTATTTTGGGACCCATGCCCGGCCCTGGGGCTGGTTTTAAAAAATCAGCAGAGCCTTATTTAAATGGTTTTCTGATTTTTTTTAAACCAGGCCCGGCTCTTTGAGCCTGGGGCTGGTTATTCAGGTCGGGGGGACCGTTTTTTTAAATTATTTATTTATTTTTACTTTTTTTTAGACTGCAGACTGCACGGATCTGACTGATCCATGCAAGCTAAAACCAATGCCAATTTGTATTTTAAAATATGAATTTGCATTTTAAAATACAAATTTGTATTTAAAAATACGAATTTGTATTTAAAATATGAATTCGTATCAGAAAAATACGAATCAATACACCATTGGATAATACGAATCAGTCAAATACGACTGATTAGTAAATTATCCTCCGGAATACAAATGAAAACATGACTACACCAGTCGTATTCATTTGTATTCATTCTTATTAATAATACGAACACGATTTTTTGTATTCATATTCTTATTAAATTTCCCCTACTGTGTCAAATATATTTGAGTTGTAGACTCAGAAAGGTAGCAATACTAGTTTTCCAGCTGCATTGCCAAAATGCTCAGGACCAGAAGAATTTTGGATAATGGATTATTCTGTATTTCAGAATATTTTTATATTTCAATTATGTATCTTACTGTATCTTGCATTTATGTTGTACTAACACATCAAACACATGAAATACAAACAAATATATTTTATTCGTGCATAAAACAATGTTTCAACACATGAAACAAAGTTTGTGTACAATCTCAGCTACTGAATTTTAATGGCAAGCAATCATTTTATTGCACATATTTAGTGCCAGTTACATACCATGTTCCCAGTAGTGCTGTAGCAGATGTCCCCGATAGGTTTTTATCAATATTTTTGGTACTTGTTTCCTAGCACGGCCACACCGATTCTAATCTGGGGCATCGCAGGTAAAAAAAGCTAATCGGTCGCATCGCATGCGTGCTAAAAAATCGCAAGCGATGGTCCCGACGCGATGCCCCCGATTTCCCATAGGGAACAATGTTAAATGCCTCAATTTACCCAAATGAACAGGGAACAATGTTAAATGGTCCAGAAACCCCCCAAAACACCCCAGAACAGTGAAATGGCCCCCCAAAATTAGTTAACGCCACCCCACGATCAACGTGAACCCGAAGCGTGGCGAGCGCAGCGAGCCCGCGAGGGGCGGCGGTACGCGTCCTCCGACCTTTTCATACCCCCACTATCCACGTCGGCGTGGAGTTGAGAATAGAATAGTGTGGCGAGTGCAGCGAGCCACCGAGCCCGAAGCGTGGCGACCTTTGGACAGCCAACTGTGCGGCCTATGGACAGCCAACTTAAGCATGGAAGGACAACCACCATTCCTGCGGTAACCAATGTCTGGTCATGCAGGTTGCAAAAGTGAGATGTCAGGTAATTTTTTTCCTGCTAGTTCACACTCTTATAATTAGACCACACCCCAATTTGGGAGTGCGCAATTTCTTCAATACCAAATTATGTATGGGGGGGGCTGCTATTTTAATTTTGTTCGTACTGGGACCCTAATTGTTTAGAAATAGCCCTGGTGCAGACTATATATTGGGGGCAGGGTTTATGTGTATGGGCAGCTGTGCCAACTATCTATGCGGGGGCTGTGCTGTCTATCTATTAAGAGCTGTGCTAAATACCACAGTAGAGCTTAGTGGCCCTCCGGCTTCGTTGAATTTTTTAATGTGGCCCACACTGTCTTAAAGGTTGAAGACCCCTGCTCTATGGAATATAGTAATTATACCTAACACTGTAAATGGTCTATAGTATCAGCTGTATCAAACATTTAAATAATATAAAAAAGTGGTCAGGAAAAGGTTAAGCATACATAATAAAGACACAAACATAATAGAACCAGTACTGCACTTTCTAAGCTTACGTTCTCCCACCTCATGTTACGTACGTTCTCCCACCTCATGTTACGGCTCCTGTCTCTTCTCCCTGGCAGTTATGCTCTGTCCAGTGAACTGATTCAGGACTCAGAACTACAAACACACAGCAAACTTAGTTACAGTTAGTTACGGTACAGTATTAGTAAAGCATGTCAACACTTCATGGAAAAAAGACATGTCTTAACATAGCGAGCATTGCTAGATTGCTCAGATCCCTCAGCAATATTGCTCAGAACACAGCTATGCAAGGCGATGTGTCAGCGATGTGTGCTTAGTGATCTCTCAGGGCCAGTGTTATCCGGTAATAACACTGGCCCTGACTGGTGATCTGACTAGATTTATCCTACATGCAGGATCTTAATCGCCCGGAAATAGCGACACGAGGGGCTGTAATTCACTATAACTATGGCCCCTACACACGGAGCGATGTAGGAGCATTATCTAAGCGATCTGGTTAGATCGCTTAGAAAATAGTCTGGAATCACCACATGTTTACTGTAGTAGTTTACTGTTTACCATTTACAGAAATGGTAAAAAAAAACATGTCCCATGAGCAGGGTCAGGTAATTGGGAAGGCGAGTGGCAGTTGGAATGGTGATTATATTAGAACAGTGGTTCCCAACCATGGTTCTCAAGTACCCCCAACAGTTTTCCACGTTTTCCAGGTCACCCAACAGGGGCACTCATTATTCAAATACATTTTAAAAGATTCACAGGTGGAGCTAATTATTTTGCCTGTGATTTTGTGTGGAGACATGGAAAATGTGCACTGTTGGGTGTACTTGAGGACAAGGGTTGGGAACCACTGTATTCGAACATAGCTGCCTACCTTCCTGCATTCTGCAGGAGACTCTCAGAAATAGCAGCAATCTCCCTCTCTCCCTCATTAGTCTAGCAATCTCCCTCATTTCCCCTAGCCCACATTACACTGTTACATTTTTGTGAGAAATAGAATGAGAGATAGATACATTTACATTGAGTCATCAGCCCCATTTCCCAGCACTTTAGCAAGTATAGTAGCTCTTACTTACTGCTTTGGGCTCATCTACATTTGGATATAAGTGATTTTAAAAGATTCCTCTCAGACGTAGCAGTACACACCCACAATAGGGGCCACGTTCACAATCTCTTGAAATATGGAACTAGCCACGCCCTTTGGTAGAAGCATGACACGCCCCCTCAATGGGGCACTTTGCAAAATTCTATTACCGACTATACTCTCCCTGAAACTAGTTTTCAAATCTAGGCAATTATGTATTAGAATATATCTGTTATGAATGACTACTGTGATATTGAGCTTACAAAACACATTTGCTGAATGTAAAATCTTCCTTTCCCAGAACTACAATCTTTAACTGGTAATCAACAGCTACCAGGACTTCAGCTCTAAGTAGTGTAAACTCAAAATCACAGACACATATATTTGACACTACAAAAACTATATAGAAAAACAGCATGGTAGATCTTCATCATAGCATGAGCAATCCTTACTAAAGATTATGCTTTGCAGTTTTCCAAATAGATGGACAATTCTCTCAAATTATACAATTCTTTTCCACAAAAGAGAAATGATGAGAAGTAACACATCTTTTGCATGTGTAGGTAAATGCGTTGTATATAAATTTTGCACAGCTCTGTCCAATACCAAAACATTCCACAGTAGAGTATGGATTGTTAACTAGTAATAGGGTTTCTCCATTCATAAACAAATGCCTTGTAGAAAAATATTGCATAATTATTTCCAAAGCACAAGTATATTGCACAGCTGCGAGCTAATGAGTACATCATCAGAATGCAGATTAATTGCACTGTAATGAAATGCCACACAGTATTATACTGTAACACATCATTATTCTTTTTAATATGCACAAATCATATCACTCAAGTAACATAAGTAACATATCTGGAAGTTAATTTACTAAGATGGGAGTTCTATTGAAGATGGGATGTTAGTACCGCCCACCAGCCAATCAGGAGCGGTGTTTTCCTGGAGGACGCTTAAAATTTTGTTAATGGAACTACTGGCACCAAATCCAAAGGACCAAAACCCAATGGGCACACGTCCAAAATAAATAATGCAAAAACCCAAGAAGGTACATCTGCAAAATGTGCTGCACGGACATTTAGCAGAGTAACGATGGCACAATATGAGCAAAAAACGTGCGTTTAAAATTATCATGCATGATATATGTTTCCCATTTCCTGTGCGTTAAACGTGTTGGGAAATTGATTTTCCTTTAACTTAGGTGCTAAATGTGAAAAATGGTTTAATAAAAAAGTTTTCCCTGGGCTATTGACAGCTTTGTTAACTGTGTGTTTTTGTTCTGTTAGTCCTAATTTTTTCGTCTGCGATCAACATCATAAAGTCATTTATTGAAATTTTCCGAATAAAGTTGACTAATTTGATACTCTGGTTCTAGGTGTTTTGGTGAATTGGCCTTACTCTACACTAATCCGAAGACTTTGGGCATGCAAACCTGTACTGACTAGAGTTGAACACCAATAATTGTATTTGATGCTGATTTTGTGCTGCTTGTTGTGACTTTGGGGCAGATGTATTACAGTACAATTCTCTTTCCTGAAATATCGGGTCTCTCTTTCCTGCAGTACTGCGGTGAAGCAGGAACCCGTATCCTACATATGTATTACTGTGGAGATGTGTTATCGACGTACATTAAATTTCCTTCGGGATGAAGACTGTGTAGTGTTTTTGTGTTATGTTTATTAGCAGCACTTCTCTGCATGCATCAGATTCATTCCAAGATTCATTGTGTCTTTCATTCTGTGCATGTGTCCTTCTGGGATGCGGTCATTTGGTCTACTGCATTATGGTCGACAGTCATTAGGTCGAATCCATTAGGTCGACATGCTAAAAGGTCGACATGACTCTAGGTCGACATGGGAAAAGGTCGACATGATTCTAGTTCGAAAGGTCATTAGTTCGACAAGGTCATTAGTTCGACAAGGTCATTAGTTCGACATTGTCTATGTCGACCTTCACAAGGTCGACATGGAGTTTTTCACTGTTTTTTGAGCCAACATGTGCCGACAGGCGGTATTTCATGCCCTACCATCCACTAGGGCGTGGTGGGAGAATAAAATAGTGTGCCGAGCGTAGCGAGGCACCGTGCCCGACGCATCGCGAGTGCAGCGAGCGATGCGAGGGGATGCAGTGCACTTTAAACTGTGTCCATGTCGACTGTGTTGACATTCAGGTAAAAAAACAGTGAAAAACCCCATGTCGACCTTGTGAATGTCGACATAGACAATGTCGAACTAATGACCTTGTCGAACTAATGACCTGTCGAACTAATGACCTTTCGACCTAGAATCATGTCGACCTTTTCCCATGTCGACCTAGAATCATGTCGACCTTTTAGCATGTCGACCTAATGGATTCGACCTAATGACTTTCTACCATAATGCAATAGACCAAATGATCCCAACCCGTCCTTCTTGCGGGTGTGCTAGATAACCTCAGTTATTGTTAGAGGCATTGTAGAATATAATAGAGCCAATATTATATTTATTATAACACACGTAAATATAAAAAATGCCCCCTTCCCATATACAGTAGTGCATATTAAATATAGTTAACATGTTCACATGTTTTGTATAAATTATACTGCAGCTGCGAGAACCATTACTGACAGGCTCTTGGGAGAAATTTACTAAGAATACGAATATGAAAATTTGTATTCGTATTCCTAATACAAATGCATACGACTGGCATCGCCGTTGTATGGCATTTACGAATTCGTATTCCAGAGGAAAATTTACTAATCAGTGGTATTTGACTGATTCATATTTTCCAATGGCGTATGGATTCATATTTTTTCCGATACAAATTCGTATTTTGAATACAAATTCATATTTTAAATACAACTATTTATTTTTAAATATGAATTTGTATCGGCTGCAGTGTGTAAAAAAATAAAAAAATAAAAAAATAATTTAAAAAAATGGCATGGGGTCCCCCATGGCCATAACCAGCCGCACGCTCACAGAGCCAGTCCTGGTTTTAAAAAATCCGGGAAAAAAACGAATAGGGTTCCCCTTATTTTTTAAAACCAGCACCAAGCCCTAGGGCCGGTCCTGGTTCCCAAAAAATGTTGGACAAAATGAGTAGGGATCCCCCGTATTTTAAGAAACAGCACCAGGCCCAGCTGATCCGTGTAGGCTTCTGCCAAATACGCCAGGAAAATGAAGTGTATTTTCCGGGCATATCTGGCTGGCAATTAGCGGCCGAAAAAAAATCTTGAAAATACGAATTCATAAAAAATACAGTAGGTGTATTTTTGTATACGGATACACCTATTTTAGCTTAGTAAATTTCCCCCTCTTACCTCATAAGCTAGTCAAATGCTTTGTTTGTAAAAATATAGCTTTATGGAACACTTATCTCTTATATATTTAGCCAGATCTGTCAATCACCTGCGTGTATATAACGCTGGGCGGAGTTCCTGTGTGTAGAGTTCCTGTGTGTATAACCCCCGTTATACACACAACAGGTGACTGACAGATTCTGCCCCAGCAGCAGCCCCGACCTTCGGCTTCCCCAGCAGCCGCTCTCCCCCCCCCCCCCCCCACACTCATTACATAAAACTGCTATTACCCTGCCTCCACATACCGGCAACATCCAATGCGGAATGCTGACGACTTCCCTGTACTGCCCCGTCCTCACCTGCCCGTTGCACCCACGCACCAGGACCTTCTGATTGGCGGTGAGTTCCCCATGGTGCCGTGGCGGGGTTCAGGAGCTGGAGACATATACCCGCCGACACCTTCCCCCCGGACTGGCTGCTGCTGCACGCTGGCCATGGTACACATAGCAGCAGCAGCCACCAGTCAGGGGGGAGGGTTTCGGCGGGTATCTGTCTCTGGCTCCTGAACCCCGCCACGGCACCACTGCACGAGGCGTCTCTGAGGGCACGGAGACAGCAGATAACCACACCGTCTGTACCCCTCACCCTCCCAGCCCCCACCCCCAGCCCCGGAGTGCCCCAGAGCAGCAGCACTGCCAGAATCAGTGAGGTAATGAGCCCTTTGTGCAGACTAAAGGTGCCCACAGACGCATCGATCCCGGCGTGCGTTCTGTGCTTAACTTGCACACATAGCATCGCGTCGTATGCCTTGTGCATGCGATGTGCATGCGATGCGATGCTATGCGATAAAAAGCTAGTACAAAAAGTATGTGCAGCACATACTTTTTGTACTGTGCGATGAGGTGCCGCGGGAGCCGCCAGGATCGGTGCGTGTGTGGGTACTATAAGGAGTAGTGGCTGATTGAACTCACCACCTGGGGACTGGTGTCAGTGTCAATGTGGTGTGATGGGGGGGGGGGGAATTACTGTATTCATAAGAAGCTGCACTATTTTGGGGGGAGTTGGTGTGTGTATGGGGCTGCACTGGGGTTTTGTGAGGGGAGGGGGGTGCACAGGGTTTATGAATGTATGTATGAGAGCCACAGGGTTTATGTATGATTAATGTATTATATGTTAAATTCTGATTAAACCCACGGTCACTTGCTGCTGCCAGCCCACCTCACACAGGACACAGCAGCATCCCCTGCTGCACGCCCCCCCAAGTCACTGCTACTAATCCCACAACCACCACACCCACCCTCAAGTCATAGCCATAGATCCCTTGCTGCCACGGTTGCTGCCCCCCCCCCCCCCCGCACACAAAGCTGCTTCCTCCCAACTCACAGCCGCTAATCCCCCACTACAAACTGCCCACCAACAACTAGCCCCCGAGGCAAGGTGAATGTCACACAGGCATGTAACCACTGCCATTAACCAAAAAACTCCTGCCAACAAGCATGTACGTAAGCACCAGTTATGTAGCATGCTATGTAATAATCATTACAGTCTATAACGTAATATGTAATGCCCATTGCCGTGTGCCGCATAATATGTCATGGACATTATATTGTGACTTAATATGTCATGGCCATTACGGTGTGTTTTATCTCCTATACCAACCACAAGCACCCTCTCCCACCCACAGCACCCTCACCAACCCACGCCACCACTGTGCCCACCCGCAAAACCATGCGATAAATGCGTTCACAAGTTATGGGGGCGGAGCCCCTTACGACGGTGTGAAGAGCGCCCGTAGGGCGCGATGAAACACCTAGTTGAACATAAAAAAGCCCAAAAAGATTTGAAGTACCAGCCAGAGCTGGCAATCTGGACTCAGGAGCAGTTCAAGTTGATATGTACCTGACAGACATTAATACATTGACTATCCCACCGGATTCCATAGAGAAGAACCATCACAGTGCTAAGTGAAGGGGGCATCATAATAAAATTATAAATATCAGTTATATTGATATAATACATGCTGAAAAAGTAGCAAATAACATGCGTCATTACTGCAAATGCATAACGCTGTTTCATACATCTACCCCTTTGTTCTTTTGTCTTCGATCATACCCAAATGAGTTTGCGTAATCAAAATGTCCAAATAAAATTGCCTAATTTGATACACCAGCTGTTGTTATTTTTTTTTATTATTATTATAAAGGCTTATTATGTTGTTGAATGTTTTAAAATGGTAACAAGAGAATTCAACAATCAGGGAATCTATACAAAATATTTGCATAAAATTAGAGTTCTATGTGCAAAAATTAACTGTATCACTGTTTTATATGTAAGATATAGAGAATAAGAATATTGAATCGTCCTATTCTTCAACACTGCCACCTAAATAAGCAGTAAACTAGAATAAAATCACCAGTGGCAGCAAACAGAGGAGAGAAGACTTGGATGACGATGTTAAGTCTATGAAAGTTTTACTACACATATCTTTTAATTAACACATCAATACATCAAACAAGCAGAGAAGTGAGATAGAAGCTAGACACAGTCTCACATAACAATTGTGTCTCCAGCAGTGGAGATGGCTGATTATTTGAAATTCCATCAATGAGTATAGGACTGAATTATATGAACATACATAAATATAAAACACACTTCTAAGCAGTTCTCTCGACAACAACATCGCCTTGAGTCCTAATGGAGAAAAAGCGCTATATAAATAAAATTATTATTATTATTATTATTTTTACAGTATATTATTATCTCAAATCCCTGGCTACAGATGATTGTAGAATATAGGTGATATATATGGAGGTATATATGGAATAAGAACATCTTAATGCACTTGTAAGTGCAGAGAATTTACCTTGGTGCTAAGTAAGGATCCTATCTCAAAGTTTTATATATATATATATATATATATATATATATATATATATATATATATATATACTGTATCCGGCACTCTGTGATATAGTCTCAATCTGCCCGGTGCCCTCAACAGCAAATTTGTATACTCCAGGAAAAGAAACAGCACTCCAGGACTTGTGTGATAAAGAATTCACTCTTTATTCATATACTTCCACGTTTCAGTTTTGTATAAAAACTGTCATCAGGATTCCTGATGACGGTTTTTATACAAAATGTCAATGTCAACCAAAGGAGGAAGTGATCACATTATTTCTCAGTGATCACCAGAATGGGCTCCTAGGAGCCCCTCTCCTAGAGACTTACCAATAGTATATCTGGGGCATGAAGATTTCTTATTGCAGCAACAAGGGATTTTTAGTTTTGGTGGCTGGCTGAAGGTGATTACAAATAGGGTCCTAAATGTTTTATTTAGGTTGTGTAGGCATTGACCCCAAAAAAAGAATTATTGTATTGCAGTGGAAAAAAATTAAACACATTGTTCGACAGAAGAAAACAATTAAACACATTGAGGTTGATTCAATTCAACATTATAGAGATGCCGGTTTTCGCATCTTATTCTGAGTGTTTAGTTACGATAACTGCCATTCTGTGGCTTACGTACCCACCTGGATGCTGCTTGCATGTATTAAAGGCAGAAAACAGCAATGCAGAGCAGGTGGGGCTTAACATTAACATTTATTGGGTAGCTCTGGGACCTCCTTGTTGGCAAAAAACACAAACATATTATTTCCAGTGGGGTTTTGTATACAAAGCCCCTAATTACAAAACAACTAATTATTCACCAGTGGAAAAAACAATGTGCCCCAATGAAAATATAAGACATTGTGAGCTGCTCTGTCATTTTATCTATGTTTGCCAGATGACCTTAGGTAGACTCGTATGCTCCAACTGTCTACCACTTTTTGCATATTAGTGCATGCAGCATGTATTGCCGCCTCACCAGTTTCCGGTCCTTGTCTTCCTACCCGATGAATGATCTGCTCAGCTTCTTGTTCCAAAAGGCTCAATCTTAACATTATATTGCAGGCTATGTAGAAGGGAAAGCAATAGAAGATGCTGAGGTACAGAACCTTAAGCCCATGCGAAATCTATTCTCTAGTTATCCCTTGAATCACCAAGTTACAGCAAACAGTCATTAATTCATGCAGATCAATATACAGATGTGGCCACAGAGATGGATGTCTCACAAAAAGCTTTGCATGGTTCCACATTCACTTTATTTCAGTGAAGGTGTTTCATATTTCATTTGCATATCTTGATTTACATTTAAATACATGTAGGGCATTATTACACTACGTAATATAATAGGATGTAATGTGGTATACTATTAGTCCCAACTATTATATCAGTTAACAAGAGTTCATTATTTATAGTCTACAAAGACATTCAATGGCCTTGGGTAAGATTTTTTTGAAAACCCTGGCGAAAATACACATAAAAAATTAATCCACTTACACAATTAAATGTGTGGGTCACTTTGGATGACCCTAAGTATAAAAGAAAAAGCAGACCATAGTGCAAATATTGTATTCACAATTAGCCAATTTAATGGTATATATATGCACTCACATGTGCAATGATTTCGGTACTTGTGTAATATCTGGGCGCCCGATTTTTTGATTGCATGCCTTAACTTAAGGCATGCAATCAGATGCAGATTTTTAATTGTATAACCACCCTTTTCATACCCCCACTATCCATGTTGGCGTGGAGTCGATTTTACATAATGTGGCGAGCGCAGCGAGCCACCGAGCCCGAAGCGTGGCGAACGCAGCGTGCCCCGTGAGGGGACGCGACATACGAGCCTGAAGCGCGTTGAGCGCAGCGTGCCCCACGAGGGGACACAGATTATTTAACATGTATTCCGCATCCCCTCGCGGGGCACACTGTGCTCACCACGCTTCGGGCTCGTATTCCGCGTCCGCTCGCCACGCTTCGGGCTCGGTAGCTCGCTGCGCTCGCCACACTATATACAATCAACTCCATGCCAACGTGGATGCGACCGATTTTTTCGACCCGATGAAAAAAATCAGGCGCCCAGATATTACACAAGTACCATGATTTCAAGTGGCATGTAAGGGGTCTTTCACTTGGTAAGGCAATCCACAGAAGTCCAGGGAAGACTTTAAAAAAACAATATCTAGTGAAACATTGTATGTAAAAATGAAAAATACATTTATTGGACAAACTCACATGATAAAAGGTAAAATTCGCATGTAACCCACAATGGGGTATAAAGGATCCTCCACAGGACAAATACAAGGCAGCGAGTTAATCCACAGCAAAGGTCCCGAGGGGTCCGGTCGGCAACAGTGATCAGCTTAAGCACGCTTTTTAAATGTATTTTTCAACAATCGGTTTAAATTCGTAAGGGGACCCTGCATATGCGCTCTGTGTACTACGTACACATGCACAGTTCGGGATGCAGATTTACAGCCGAGCGAGTGGGTCTGAATCGGGCCCATTTTGTGAAGGTATGCTGTTCAGGAACTCTATCTCCCCCCCCTCCCCTATTTTTTTTCTGGATCCACCAAAGGAAAGAGAGAGAGAACGCTAAAACAGTTGCTAAGCTATATATAAAGTGATCACATGAACTGTCATGCTTCATTGCCACAGGATGAAAGAATGTATCTTAAAACTTGGTATGAGTCATGCATAAAACAAGACAGAAAGATGCACTTCAGGTGCTCTTGAAGGGAAAAATAATTATGTTTTAATATGTAATGGTAGACTGTGAACACCAGTGTCACCTTCCAATGCCTGGTACAACAATAGCAATATTTACCTTGGAAATTGCATATTACTTTTACCCAGCCTTTCACTGCACACTGCTACATTTATGGATTACTGTATGTCTACTGAACAGAGGTCATGAAAATAAATTATGCTAATTGTACATGTTAGCAGCCCCAGTCTACACTGTGGGACATTTTTATCTTCATGTTTTAAGATAACCAGTAATAGTTATATTATACAGTATATCACCATGTTGATGGATTCATGTTCCGCAGCTCCCACTTACTGTAGTAAAGGCAAATTCTACAGAAAACAGTCCAGTTGGCAGAACACTGCTCTAAATTAGACGACTTATTTATTTATTATCAGTTTCTTATATAGCGCATACATATTCCTCAGCGCTTTACAGAGAATATTTTGAACATTCACATCAGTCCCTGCCCCAGTGGAGTTTACAATCTACAGCTGGGGTAGCCAACCCTAGTCCTCGAGAGCTACCAACAGTGCATGTTTTGCAGGTCTCCTCACAGAATCACAAGTGAGCTAATTAGCTCCATCTGTGTATCTCTTAAAATGTGTCAGTGATTAATGAGTGCAGCTGTGCAGCAGCTAGGTTGTCTATAAAATGTGAACTGTTGGTAGCTCTCGAGGGATAGGGTTGGCTACCACTGATCTACAGTATATTCCCTACCCACTACACACCCGCTGCCAATACCGCCCGCCGAGGTGCTGCTGAAGTCACTGTCAGCCTCTCACAGGAATTCAGTTACCGCCGCGGCAGCTAAGAAAGAGGTGGCTCCATTTCACTCAGTCTCAGCTCCTTCCTCGGCGGCACCATCATTGTGTGTGACTTGCTGGTAGCACGCTTTGAGCTCTGTGGCGCCGTACTGACCTAGTACTTATCTACTAACTTCTGTTATTATTTTTAATAAATATATTCTATACTATGAAGCACTCTGTCTGGCTGGTGATGCAGATGAGGTGACAGTGTGTCACTTGCAGCACAAAGCAGCCAGACACTGTGCTGTGTTTGTATACTATATAGTATATAACATATTCTTTATATTATGCACGATATCTGGGACAATAGGGTACATTTTGTGTGATTTGCACATTGGTTTTCAAAAAAAATACTCTATCTTCTCCTTTAAGGAATTGAACACAATAATAATGCTGATTGATAAATTATACTTTAGTTTTATAATCGCCAATATATCACTTTTATTGATAGGGGCCCCCACAAGTTGGTTGTCCAGGGCCCCAGCAGACACCAATCAATCAATAGAATAGTGGGGCAGATGTATTAAGCCTTAACAAGAGATAAATGCAAGGGTGATAAGGAGAGATAAATGTCCAGCCAATCAGCTCCTTACTGACTTTTTTCAAACACAGCCTGTAACATGGCAGTTAGCAGGTGATTGGCTGGAGGTTTATCTCTCCTTATCACCCTTGCATTTATCTCTTGTTAACGCTTAATACATCTGCCCCAAAGTTAGTAACTATATATTAATAATTAGAAAACTGTCTGCTTTGTAGTTTTATACTAATCATAAGAATGGGATCTACCGAAATTTGTCTCATCCTTAAATCGAGCTGTTTTATATGCTAGTCAATAGAAATACTCTGCTTTGTATTCTTCATATAAATCTTTGCTGTACACATAGGCGAATCTAGAATTATGGTAATGGGTGGTCCCAGATCTAGATATAACAGCAGGGGGACCTTTGCGCGGCGTAGCTGCGTGCCAAAAAGGGGGCGTGGTCTCATGGGAAGGAGGCGTGGCATCACAAAAAGGGGTGTGGTATTACACTTTAGACCATACACAGTAATGCCCATTACACATTTTAGCAAACTCCGTAATACCCATTACACATAAAGCCACACGCCGTAATGCCAATTACACATAAGGCCACACACCATAATGCCCATTACACATTGTGCCACATATCATGATGCCCATTACATACTATATAACAAACCGTAATGCCCATTACATATTTGCCACTGAAGTGCTGCTTACCTACGTGCTCATTGCTAAGGGGTTCTTGCTTGATGGCACCATAGTACCCATTACACATGATGCCGCACACCATAGTACCCATTACACATGATGCTGCACACCATAGTTCCCATTACACATGATGCCGCACACCATAGTACCCATTACACATGATGTTGTGTACCATAGTACCCATTACACATGATGCTGCACACATAATGTCCCTTACACATGATGCTGCACACATAATGCCGCTTACACATGATGCTGCACACCGTAATGCCCCTTTGAAATAATACCCCTTTCACAACAGAAAATGCAGGGATTTACCCGGGAATATGGTCCCAGGATCATGCAGGGACATTCCCAGGGTGACCCCTTATACACCAGCCTAGTCCCTGCATTTTCTGTTGTGAGGGGGAGAGACAACCACTCCCCTCTCCCTACCCCCCTTTAACAAACCAGCTATATCTTTGTAACCAACTGACCCATTTACATGAGACCAGTATCATATTGAAGAACTTTTGAGTTGGCTTCGAATGATTTTGGTCCCGTTAAACTGGGCTGTTTGGTTCCAGAGAAATCTGCCCTCAAAGAACATAAACAGTCATGAAATTACATTTAAGAAATGAAAAAAAAAAAAAAAAAACGGTTTAACCTCAATATCCCTGGAACCAATTAATCCATATAGATCCAGCCTGGTATCAGATTGAAGGCCCAGCGATTTGGGTTCGACTTAGATCAACCTTGAGCTTCAGTGATGCCGAAGGGGGAACTGGCAGCCGTTGAACCGGGTGGGGGTCCCATGTTATCCTATAGGGAAAACGTTCCAGCTTTGCCTGGCCGTATCTCCGGTTCCCCGAGGGCTAGAGACACGGGGCTGGGCTCGTTGGAAAGCCCCATCCCTCAGCTACAAAATGGGCTAATGGGTGGTCCTGTGCACCCCCGGACCACCCCCTAGATTCGCCTATGGCTGTACATTGTATATCTATCATGAGAACGGGTCAGCATTGTGCTGTATATTGATCATTAGGAGATATGCATTTTATACTGATCTGTGTTATATTTCCTGATATTTTCTTGCAATTACATTACAGTTGCTTTCATGCAAACTATGTCCAAAACCTTTGCCGGCATCCAGATTTTTGTGTTTCTAGAATCCTGCAAACCTGAGTTCAGTGGGTGTCAGGGGAGCTTCCCACAATTCCATTAAAACGCCCTCTGTGGAGTTTTGCAAATAGGCACAATTCTAGCAATTTATTCCAAGTACAAATGTGATGTGTAACATAAAGAGAAACCATGTCACCTTACTGCATGATTTATTGAAGAATGAGCTACATTGTAAGAGAAACATGTAAAAGTGGTAGTAAGCAGGACTTTGAAGTGACATGTCTCCTTTTTCCACCACATGCATTGTCATCTGGTTCTGCATTCCCGTTAATGATCACGCAAAAGCCTAAAGTGGAAACTGCCTCTGTCAATTTCATGCATTTGAGAAAAAGCAAATGTAAAGCATAATATTTAGTTGTAGACTATACACCACAGGGTGTCACAATTAAAGGGTTACAGCTAAAAGATTCTGTCATTGGCAGTGATAAAGTGGCTACAATCAGTGAAAGCTGAAAAAGTAATGAATATGAATTAAACAATTATACAATCCTAGGCTAAACTGCAATGCAATCACAGTTCGGGATGAACATTGCAACATTCCTGTGGGGCCGCTTGGCATCTCTGGGCCCAGTAAAAGTGTCCTCCTTGTAACCCTGTGTCAATTAGTGGGCCAAGATATAAGGACATTTATCCAGTGCTTATAGTGCCCACACAGTGCTTCACATAGCACCAGGGTTGCCTACCCTCCTGAAATGGCTGGAAGGGTCCCGGAAAGGAGGCAACCCTCCCGCAGACCTGTCCATCTCCTGCGAACTGCCCCTTGGTGGGGGCGAAAAATTTGGGTGTTCCCCCACAAGGGAGGAGAGGAAGGTGGCGCTGCGACTTGAGCTGGATCACTAGCAGCTGCTAAAAGTTGTCAGGCTAGTCAGGCCTGAACAGTAAAAAGGAAAAAAAGAAAAAGATAGCAGCGCTGTATAAATAAATCTACTGTACAGCTATTAAAAATAAAAATAAAAAATTGGACTGATTGTACAGTAAAATCAATACATTTTATTCAAATACAGTGAATGACCGTTTGGGGAAATGCTGGTAAGATGCAAGTTAGTCCCACATGAAGAATAAGGGGAGGGACTGTCCGTTCCTATTACGCCTTGAATTCGGACCATATAAAGTGCAAGTGCAAAAAAATTGGGTTACCGTCCACCTGTTAGTTGAAGACCAGGGTGTGGTGTAGATCCTCCCAGGGACTCAAGACCCAGATGGGCTGGGCTGAGTCAACCTCCAAGATTAGGGGAGTGCACCCAAAAGCTGTCGTCAGTACTGATGGTATAGGATCCTACATTGCACAATGGCAGGGTCCAAAAGGTTGGTGGTTGGTTCGGTCCAAAGAAGGGGGGTTTCAAGGCTGGTCCGGATTGGTTCAAGAAGTGGGTGGGCTGGTCATCTGACGCGTTTCACGTCCCAGCGGCTTTATCAAAGGTGCTGAGACGGTGAAATGCGATGGTGAAACGCGTCAGGTGACCAGCCCACCCACTTCTCGGACCAATCCGGACCAGCCTTGAAACCCCCCTTCTTTGGACCGCACCAACCACCAACCTTTTGGACCCTGCCATTGTGCATTAGAGGATCCTATACCATCAGTACTGACGACAGCTTTTGGGTGCACTCCCCTAATCTTGGGGGTTGACTCGGCCCAGCCCATCCGGGCCTTGAGTCCCTGGGAGGATCTACAGCACACCCTGGTCTTCAACTAACAGGTGGACGGTAACCCAATTTTTTTGCACTTGCACTTTATATGGTCCGAATTCAAGGCGTAATAGGAACGGACAGTCCCTCCCCTTATTCTTCATGTGGGACTAACTTGCATCTTACCAGCATTTCCCCTTGGTGGGGGGCGTCTGTGGGTGAAATGACACGGATCGCGTCATTTTAGCCCTGCCCCCCACAGTGTAATGCCTGAAATACTGGCATTGCACGGTAGGGCGGGGGGGGCATGGTAAAGATGACGTGATCACTCCCACCACGCTCCCCAAACAAGTCACCCTTCCATGGATCCGCCCCTGCACCACCCCTTTTTGCTCCTGATGACGGCCTTGTCCCCTTGCTTCACTGAGAGTCGGTGTATGCATAGCACACAGATATATCATATGGAGCAGGAGAAGCAGACAGGTGCCCCTTACATGTGAAGCTTTTGGCTGCTGCTCCTTGATGTTATTGTTAAGCTTTGGGTGTGAATCCTGACCATTGTGTCAAAGCCAAGCATCACAATGAAAGCATACTTGCCTACCCTACCAGAATGGCTGGGAGGCTCCAGAAAATCGTGTCTCCCTCCTAGCCCCCTCCTTTGCAGCTCTTTGGGAATGGGGAGGTGCAAAAATCACACAAATTGCGGCATTTACTGTAATGGAGGCAGGGCTTGATGATGTCAATCTTCGTCCCCGCCCTACATGAAATGCCACAGTGTGTCTCTCTTTGGGCTTCTCCTGTGGGAGGAGATATTTAAATTTGGCAAGTATGATTGAAAGTCTGAGGAGCTCCACATTCTCAGTCAGAGAACTGACCTGGTTCAACTTCCCTCAGGAAAAGGCTTCTAAAGTGTGTCTAAACTCCTGGGGTCAGACCACCTATATAGGTGAGCACTGGATCCAAGGGTTACATAAGTGTTTAAATTATGGATTTATTGTTGCAGAGAAAAGGTCCATTTATTCTAAGAAAACACATGGATATGCTGACATTGCTTGTAGTAAATTTAGTTAAAGATATGACAAGACAAATAACAAGATTAAGGACTTAGTGCTTCAATAAAAAAATGTTTTTATGTCTTGTATAGGTGCTCTATGAGGCAGTTTTGAAGCAACTCATCCGTCACATGCATAAATCACTTCAAGAGAAATGAATGACAGTAGTGTACTGCTATTTGTGGAAGCTACATGTGTGGAGTAGGTACAAGACAAAATAGTCTAAAAACTGAAATAAAAAAAATAAAAATATAGTATACTACCAATTACTTTGAAGTTGCTTCATGTTAGCCCTGCCAGTGAGACACTGTTTAAACACATATTCACTTTTCTACAGTACAATCACACAAATGTGTTCAGCTATCATAAATTTAATGATGTGCAAACTTGAGTTTGCTACCGTGTAGACTCCATGTTGCTCCTCAGCTAGGGCCAGATTAACAGTAGGGTGGATGGAGCTACAGCTCCAGGCCTCCACATAAAAAAGGGCCCAATGGCAGCAGGATGGTGACCAGCTACCAAGCTGGCCACATAGTCAGCCGTAAATCCTATGTGTTACAATAATTTTTCTAGTTTTCTTGACAAATTACTTTTTTATTTTTGTATTTATTTTTTGTATTTTCATGTACCTAGGGAAACTGATAGTGTAGGGGGTGTACACATCACATGGCTCTGGTCACACCCACACAGCACTGCTCACAGCTCATCCGCTTCTTACAGTAAGCCCTTCAACATTATCAACTCCAGGCCCATGTGGTCCTTAATATGGACCTGGCTACTCCTCCTCTTACATACCCTGTATCAATATAGCCAAAGAAGCTATTAATGAGCATTATCTCTAGTGAGATCTATAGTTTACTTGCTTGTTGCCAGAACAGTGTCCCAATCTTTATAACAAAGAGATCTGGGATGTGGGTCAGGGATTAGTAGTCTAATGCAATTTTGTTAGTTTATTAACCCCTTCCTGACAGAGCTAGTTTTTGCGTTCCTGACAGAGCCATTTTTTTCAAATCTGACATGTCTCACTTAAGTGGGGATAACTTTTTTTTGCTTTTACTTATCCCAGTGATTTTGAGATTGTTTTTTCGTGACACATTGTACTTCAAATTAGTGGTAAATTTGGGTCGATACAGTCTGTGTTTTTTTGTGAAAAATACCAAAATGTCGTGAAAAAATGGAAAATTTAGCGATTTGCAAAATGTTAAATTTTCTGCTTGTGAGACAAATAATCATACCACTCAAAATAGTTAATAACTAACATAGACCATATGTCTACTTTATGTTTCCATCATTATTTCAACTTCCTTTTAATTTTTTTGGACACTAGGAGGATTACAATATGAATAGCAAATTCTCAAATTTTCAAGAAAATTTCAAACACTGATTTTTTTAGGGACCAGTTCAGTTCTGATATGACTTTGAGGGACTTGTATGTGAGACACCCCCATAAATGATGCCATTTCAAAAACTGCACCCCTCACAGTATTCAAAACAGCATTTTGGAAGTTTGTTAACCCTTTAGGTGTTTCACAGGAATTAAAACAAAGTGTAGGTGAAATTTCAAAATTTCATTTTTTTTGCAGATTTGCAATTTTAATACATTTTTCTAAGGAACACAGTACATTTTACTAGAGAAATGTGACTAAAAATTGATTCCCCCAATTCTTTTGTTTTCAAAAATATCCTATATGTGGCCCTAGTGTGCACGTTGACCAAACCACAGGCTTCATAATAGAAGGAGCACCTACTTGATTTTGGAGCCTCCTTTTTATGAGATTATTTTTTAGGCACCATGTAGGTTTCTAGGCACCATAAGATGCTAAAATTTAGGAACCCCCCCACAAGTTATCCCATTTTGCAAACTACACCCCTCAGGGAATTCATCTAGGGGTATAGTGTACATTTCAAACCCCCAGGGGTTTCACCAATTGTGGTACAACTGGGCAGTGAAAATGAAAAATTACATTTTTTACACAAAAATGCAGTTCTGGCTCAAAATTTTTCATTTTCAGAAGGAATGAAGGAGACAAAGCACCCCAAAATCTGTGCCCCAATTTCTCCCGAGTACGGCAATGCCTCATGTGTGACCAAAAAGTGGCAGGACTCAGAAGGGAAGGAGTGATATTTGGAGTTTGCAGCACAAATTCTGGTGGAATGATGGTGGGTGCTATGTCGCATTAGCAAGACCCCCAAAGCACCAATACAGTGGAACCCCCCCACAAGTGACCCCATTTTGCAAACTACACCCCTCAGGGAATTCATCTAGGGGTATAGTGTACATTTCAAACCCCCAGGGGTTTCACCAATTTTGATAAAACTGGGCAGTGAACATGAAAAATTACATTTTTTTACACAAAAATGCAGTTCTGGCTCAAAATTTTTCATTTTCACAAGGAATGAAGGAGAAAAAGCACCCCAAAATCTGTGCCCCAATATCTCTCAAGTACGGCAATGCCTCACATGTGACCAAAAAATACCAGTTGGGTGCATGGCAGGACTCAGAAGGGAAGGAGTGATTTTTGGATTTTGCGGCTCAGATTCTGGTGGAATGAATGGTGGGTGCTATGTGGCATTAGCAAGACCCCCGAAGCACGGTGAAATTATGAACCTAATATTCCATAGATGTGTGGTATATTTTAAAACACTCCTTTATACATAGGCCGGGTTTGTCGGGGCAAGTGTCACACTGGAAAATAGTTTGCTTTCTTATTCCCTTTTTATAGCAAACTTTGCACCTTTTTTGTGTCCTGCCCTTTTTTCCAGTGGAGGGGATTTCATCAGGAAAATGCTGCCCTGGTACAATACGGGGGGCAGTACTAGAAGTACTGGGGCCCTCTGCCTGCTGGTTCCCAAATATTAGGCCCTTTATGACTTCCTCTTGAAAGTGCATAAATGTCCCCCTCTGGCCGGTAGAACGGAATAGCACGTAAGCGTTATACAGTGCCATCTGGATGATATACACGGCCACCTTCTTGTACCAGATTTTTGTTTTCCGCAGGGCACTGTACGGCTTCAGTACCTGATCTGAAAGATCCACTCCGCCCATGTACCTATTGTAATCCAGGATACAATTAGGTTTGGAGGTGTGGGTACTGGTACCTCGTACAGGGACGGAGGTGGTACTGTCTCCGTGAATTGTTGTCAGTATAAGGACATCCCTCTTGTCCTTATATTTGACCAACAACATATTTTCGTTGCATATTCCCCTGCTTTCACCCCTTCTCATTACTTGGGCAATGTGCGTTTTTGGGAGGCCTCTTTGGTTCTTGCGCACAGTACCGCAAGCTGCTGTACCTCTTGAACCAAGGGCCTTAAACAGGGGGATGCTAGTGTAAAAGTTATCCACATAGAGGTGATAACCTTTATCCAGGAAGGGGTGCACTAAATCCCAGACAATTTTCCCACTAACACCTACGAGGGAGGGGGGGCATTCTGGCGGTTCAATTCTTGAATCCTTCCCTTCATAAACCCTAAACCTGTGGGTGTACCCTGAGGTGCTTTCACACAGTTTATACATTTTTATGCCATACCTTGCCCTCTTACTGGGAAGGTACTGGCGGAATTTAACCCTTCCTTTAAAATGTATAAGGGACTCGTCGATACAAATAAATTTTTCAGGGATGTACACCTCTTCAAATTTGGCACTGAAATGATCAATGACCGGCCTGACTTTGAATAGCCGGTCAAAGGTGGGATCATCTCTGGGTGGGCACTGTGCATTATCGGTGTAATGTATAAATTTAAGAATTGTCTCAAATCGAGTCCGGGTCATGGCCATACGGTAAAATTGAGTACTGTACAGAACATCTGTACTCCAATATTGCCTAATTTCTGGCTTTTTTACTATGCCCATATGAAACACCAGACCCCAAAACGTCATCATCTCTACTGCATCTACAGGGGTCCACCTAGCAAATGATGACGTGGGGTTTTGAGCAATAAACTGCTGGGCATATAAATTAGTTTGGTCCACCATTAAATTTATAAAATCATCAGAGAAAAATAATTTGAAAAAGTCAATTTCTCTGAGACCTGTGGAATCAAATTGGATTCCTGGCATGGCCAAAAACTCAGGAACCTGGGGCTCAAAATTGTCTGGTGGTGGGGTCCATACGAGATCAATTGTTGGGGGGGGGTCTCAGCTGCTCTACGGGGGCGTCTTTGAGGGGGTCCCTCATCACCAGAGGAGGAAGAGGAGCTTAAGACGAATCCTTCAAATTCCCCGCTTGCATCACTGGCTGTGTCTGAGTCAGAGGCAAGCATGGCATATGCCTCCTCCACTGAATACATTCTCCTGGATGACTGGGAGGACATTTGGGAGGACATTTGGGAGGACATTTGGGATGCCATTTTTATTTTTGTGTTACTGGTAGTGAAATGTTTCAACACGTGTATAGTGTAGGGGGGGGGTACAAACTTTATTTCAACCCGGGGGGTATGTAGTGTGTAGTGTGTATGTAGTGCAGAAAAAAAAAAATACTTTATACCAATAAAAAAAAAAAAAATGAAGGGGTTAAAAATAAAAAATTGAAGGGGTTAAAAAAAAAAAAAAAAAAGGTCCTGCGCCAAAAATTGAGCACAGATGTTGGTCAGTAACGTCTGTCACTGAACAGCGCTCAAAGGCAACAGGAATTTGATCAAAAAAAAAAAAAAATAGATCAACCCTGTGCCGAAAAAGCTGATCAGTGATGTACGTCACTGATCAGCGCACAGTGGCCACAGGACACCCACAAAATCACAGTGTGTGTAAAAAAAAAATTAAAAAAAGACCCCACAAAAAAAAAAAAAAGGTGATCAGTGATGCGACACTGATTACCAGTGAGGTGCAGCAGGTGCACAACCTTTGGTGCAACTGACAGTGCAACTGACAGGTATATATAAAAAAAAAAAAACCTCTGTACCCCCAAAAAAGTTGCTGATCACCTCAGATATAGTGATCAGCACAAAAGGCGGGGGCAGCAGACACAAAATTTAGCACTCTCTGTCACTATCTCTCTATCTCTCTATCTCTCACTATCTATCACTCTATGACACTGCAGCAGCAGCACTGACAGGTATATCTATATATATAAAAAAACCTGCGCCCCCAAAAAGTTGCTGATCAGTTAATTTATACTGATCAGCACAAAAGGAGGGGGCAGCAGTCAGTTATATAAAAAATATATAGCACAATCTGTCACTATCTCTCTCTATCTCTCTCTCTCTATCTCTCTCTATCTCTCTATAACTATCACACTGCAGCAGCACAAAATATAGCACTCTGTCACTAGGCCTCTCTATCTATCTCTCTCTCTCTATCTCTCTCTATCTCTCTATCTCTCTCTCTCTATCTATAACTATATCACACTGCAGCAGCACAAAATATAGCACTCTCTGACACTATCTCTCTCTCTATCTCTCTCTATCTCTCTCTATCTCTCTATCTCTCTCTATCTATCTCTCTATCTAGCTATTACACTGCAGCAGCACAATTTCACAGCACAGGAAGGCACAAGTAGCAACAGGATCCAGGAAGCATCCAGCACACTACAAGCACAGATCAAGCAGTGATCAAGCAGTGATGAAGCAGCGATCAGGTAAGTATGGAGCAAGGTTCTGGTCAGTATATGGCGGCAGGTGGGCACGGTGACCGCACTGCACGCTATTCCAGACCGGAATGGCGTCTGCAGTGCAGTCACCGTTAGTTTAAATCCCCCTCCTTGGCTGTGATTGGTCCGTCGGTCCGACGGACCAATCACGGCCTTTGGGGGCGGGCGGGGTGAGGTGGGGTGACACCAGTGTCACCCTTACACCCCGCGGTGATTGGTGCTGTACTTTACAGCACCAATCACCTCTGATCCCGTGTCACCGGCGAACGTTATTCGCCGGTGACACAGGAAAACGCTGTGAATGGCTGTTCACACTGAACAGCCAATCACAGCGATCGCCGACGGGGGGGCGGCATCGCAGCCCCCCCTGGGCATGCACGGACATGTCTGCTGTCAGGGACAGCAGACATGTTGAAACTGTCACCGCGTCTATAGACGCGGTGACAGTTTAAATCCATGACGTACATTTACGCCATGTGTCGGGAAGTGCTTCCCGACCATGACGTAAATGTACGTCAAATGTCGGGAAGGGGTTAAAGCATTAAATGCAAACAGGTGCAAACAAACCCTAACTGTTGCACCTCCATGTCCACTAGTTACACAATTATCTTTTTTTTTAAAAAGTGCTTAACACTTCCCATCCAGCCTGATACTATCTCTCTCTCTCTCTCTCTCTCTCTCTCTATTTTCCTTTGGACTAATGCTTTTTCTTTTAATATCTCTTGTTAACTAGTATGGGGAGGGAGACCATTGAACCTGTGCTGGCTAATCCAAGCATAGCACAGGCTGATAAGACTGCAGGTATTTGTTTACTTAGCTCTGTAAATGGGTCTGCATAGGTCCAATCCTGTCACTGTGTTATTGGAGTGTCAGAGTGAAGTACAGTTCTGACCATACATCTACAGATCGATGGTCAGATCTGGCTGGTTGGAACAAAATTCTGGTAATGGATGAGAGCAAATGACAGTTGACCATTTGCTTTGAATTGCTGGAAAACTGCCACTCAGATATTACCAGGTATTTGTTCCAACCAGCCCAATCTGACAATCGATCTGTAGATGTATGGCCAGCTTTAGCCCAGGAGAGATTTATTTATTTATTTATTAGCAGTTTCTTATATAGCGCACACAGATTCCGCAGCGCTTTACAGAGAATATATGAACATTCACATCAGTCCCTGCCCCAGTGGAGCTTACAATCTATATTCCCTACCACATGTACACGCACACACAGACATTCTAGGGTTAATTTTTGTTGGGAGCCAAATTAGCCTAGCAGTATATTTTTGGATTGTGGGAGGAAACCGGAGTACCCGGAGGAAACCCACGCAAGTACGGGGAGAATATACAAACTCCGCACAGTTAGGGCCATGGTGGGTATTGAACCCATGACCTCAGTGCTGTGAGGCAGTAATGCTAACCATTACACCATCCGTACTGCCTACTCATATTAACTGCTATTTTTCTTCTGTCACCTATATCCTCTTATCTTCAATAAATCCTACCTTAGTTTGGAGTCAAGGGTATGGATCATATTGTCGACAGTCATTAGGTTGACACCACTAGGTTGACATACTGCAAGGTCGACATAGGTTTAGGTCGACATATGACAAGGTCGACAGGTCATTAGGTCGACACAAGCATTAGGTTGACATGATCTAGGTCGACAGTCAAAAGGTCGACATTGTGTTTGTCACTTTTTTTACCCGAATGTCAACACAGTCGACATGGACACATGTCTTCGTGCACTTGGCACACTATTTTATTCTCCCCCCACGCCCTAGTGGATGGCAGGGCATGATATACCGCCTGTCGGCACATGCCGGCTCAAAAAATAGATGACCTTTTGACTGTCGACCTAGACCATGTCGATCTAATGCTTGTGTCAACCAAATGACCTGTTGACCTTGTCCCATGTCGACCTAGACCCATGTCGACCATCTTTAGGTAAATCTTTAGGTCCACCAAACGACCGTATCCTGGAGTCAACATGTGAACTTACCACCTTGCTATACACCTACTAAGTTCTAGGCCTGGGGTAGCCAACTCCAGTCCTCCAGAGCTACCAACAGTTAATGTTTTCCAGACCTCCTCACAGAATCGCAAGTGAAGTAATTAGCTCCACCTTTGGATCTTTTAAAATGTGTTAGTGATTAATGAGTGCACCTGTGCAGCAGCTAAGTTGTCTGGAAAATGTGAACTGTTGGTAGCTCTCGAGGACTGGAGTTGGCAACCACTGGTCTATGCCAATATCATGACATTTGCTATATTATAATATAGGCCCTGCACAACGTTAGTGAATCCCACTGGTGAGAATTGTGTTATATAAAATACTGTACAAATGCAAAGTGAATGAATAGAAGATGCATATAAATCAAATTAATATTTGTCCACCCTTTGCCTTTAAAACATCTTGTATGAAGTCAGGGATTTTGTAGGATTATAGTCAGGTGAATGATTAATCAATCATACCAAACAGGTGATACAGTATATCTCCAGGTTCATTGCTCTATCCGCATCTGGCGTTATCCATATTCTGGCTGAAAACACAGAGCTTGATTTGGAGTCAAGCGTAAATCCTGCCAGAAGGTGCCATTTTTTTTAGTTTTGCAAAACCATGTTACACTGCTGGGGGGAACATTGAGAATCCATTGACAGGTTTAAAGCTGTGATGGAGCACAGGAAATCATGCTGTATAAAAACACTATTTCTGGGCTATATGCAAAATCTTAAAAATTACATTTATGCCTCCTTACGTTGCAAATATATATAAATACACCCTATAGCTGGATTTGCAACTAACTATATAAGAAACTGTAAATAAATAAACTCTAAATAAAGCTGGTAGGCTGTAAACATGTTTAGAAATCTGTTTCATTTGATGGGATTGCTGTCTCTTTAATGAAAACCTGAGATTTTCTATAATCCCCAACAGATTTTTTACAGTGGCCAAATGTAAAATGAGTGACAGATTGACCTATTTGTCAGGCAGAGAAGTGGGCACACCTGCAGGCCGTATGAGATTTTGTTGTTCTTAGTCCTTCTCTGGCTGAGATTACGAGTTGCTGAAAGACTGATTTCTGCTTCCTTTTCAGTACTGCCCCTGCCTGATACTGTATGATGGTAGCATAGATTGCTTTATGTCAAGTGCAGGTAGACACACTGTATATTATGTGTTTTTCTATGTATTTGTGTGCTGTGTGTGTGTGGATGTGTGTTTGTGTGAAAGCGTTTCTGACTGTGTATGTCTGTTTATCAGTCTGTGCGCTTGTCCTTTGGTCCACTGCAGTGCTAGAATACCAATAAAATACTCAGAGCAGACACTGGTCTATAGGTCCCGTAAACAACCAATCAAAATAATATTGATTTGACCTTGAAATAAAATTACAATCAAGTTTTCTGAAGTTTTCCAAACGATAGGAAAAAAATATTCGGTACTTGTTTCCTAGCACGGCGCCCATCGTATGCCATCGCATACCACTAATTAAGGTATGTGATGGTATGCGATGGGACCCGATTTTCGGGTCCTAAGAGGCGAACTGTACAACTTTAATATCGCATCGCATGGCATGCCATTACAATGCAGCGAGCGGATGCGGAATACATGTGAAGTAATCCGCGTCCGCTCGCCACGTTACTGGCTCGGTGGCTCACTGTGGTGGCGACACACTATATAAAATCAACTCCACACTGACGTGGATAGTGGGGGTATGAAAAGGTCGGAGGACGCGTACCGCCGCCCCTTGTGGGCTTGCTGCGTTCCCCACGCTTCGGGTTGCAGTTCATAGTGGGGGTGGCGTTAACAATGGGGGTGCATTTAACATAGTAATCACCCATCAGGGTGCCTGTACAATTAAAAAATCGTTTTGATTGCATGCGATACGATGCGATCGATGCGATCAAAACGATGGCATAAGATGAAACTCGTGGGCGCCGTGCTAGAAAACAAGTACCAAATATTCAACTCAAAGAAACAAAAACTTTACAGAAAAAATACTGTATTAATATAATGTGCACATTAACAACTTAAAGTACGTAAATCATAGACATCAGACACCAAAGACACAAAAACGACTGAACTCACTTTCCATTAGGGCCAATGAATACAACGTCTTTTTAAAGGTAGACTTCCAAGATATACTGAAAGATTTAACCACACAAAAAAGAGATGACTGTTAAAATGTAAAAAAAAAAAAAAAAATATTATTTATTTTTTACATTTTTGTTTAATAATATTACATAATATTGTGTAATATTGTTTTTAAAATGTTGTTTTATAAAATGATGTTAATTTGTTTACTAACATTAATAATTGTTAACATTTGTTTTGTGTAATAAAATTGGTTTATTAAAATTACATATTAGATCATTTGTGATATTTTAGCTACCTAAAGGGCCACCACACGGTTTAATCCAGAATTGGTCCATTGCATTTTGCTTAATTTTAAATTATTATACTCAGAAATAATTAGGCATTAGGCATTTTCATTTGCAGCTGCTGGTACAGACCCAGTTGTTAGGCGTCTTATAGCAACTTTTGTGTGTGCTAAAACAAAGTTACAATATTAAAGGAAGAACACTACAGATACTGTATGATGGTGGGCATACTAATGCTATTAGTTTTTTCTTTGTTTTAAGAAGAATGGCTCTTGACACCAATGGAAACAGAAATGGAAATTTTGTAGAGCTCTGGGGCGCTTTATCTTTGATGCCCATTTGCCCTGGAGCACTTTGCTTTCCTCAGCTGCCTCTATTTGGACTTTTAGTTGCGACCATTTTAAGAATGTTTTATCAAGATAAAAGAAGTTATAAAACTCTCAGGATCAAGGAGAACAGCTTTTAACTTTCAACTCCAGAGGAGACACAGGGAGAGCTGTCTCGGGTCATGGAAAAGAGAGAGGAACAAAGCAGAGAAGAGTATTATAGTAGAGGAAGATACAATGAGGCAAATATAAACTGTCTATGTGAATAAAGATGTCAGGCAGCAGAAGGAGGAAGCAAGGGGTGCAAAAATGAAGGGAGCGAGCAAGGAAATGGGATATGCAAATGCCAGAGACAAGTCATAAATATATTATTGGCTGTCAAAGTATGTATGTAAATATATGTACTGTATATGAAATCATTTAACCTTAATTATACAGTATATTAAATGCAAAATGTATCTGATTTATTAATATGGTACTTCTTTTAAAATAAACTATTTTTTCTAGTTAAACAACACAGATTTTTAGAACATCTGAGTAAAGCTTTGACTGTCAATTTAAATAAAGTGCAGCCCTACACTAGTGATTGGAGTAATTCTAAAAACGGACCCATATATCTGCAATGGTTCTCCCCAATTCCGTGATCTGGTCCATTCTGCCGATCCAATGTTAAAAAAATATCAACGGCCAATGACAATCTTTAATCAGTCAGGATATGAAAATTCTGCATTCTAAAGTTCCCCAATTTGATGATCATGATTATTTGTTGGTTGGGATCTCCAAATTTGGGAAATCCAACATATCGGATTTAACAGATCCCTTGACCCAGCCATCGGGGGAATGAGGAATTGTGACAATCCATCAAAGATATATTGGGCCTTTAACATATAGCAAATCCTAGAAGTTACATAAATATTTGTGGCATAGGCATCAACATTGTATGTTGCTTATTAGTGGCAACCATGAAGTGGAGGGGATGATTGTTAGGCCCAAATATACATACAAATCATGTATCATGTGCTGGATTGATCTACAGGGATCGCCAGCGCTGAGAGCATCGGCCATCACAATCAGTATAAGCACACTGTTAAGTCTGCCCCCAGACTCCAATTGGCTAGATTTAGAGTCGGGGGCTGGGCTTAACAGTTTGTAATAGCTTATGCTGAAGCTCTCAGTGCTGGTGATCCCCAGGGATTGATCCAGCATATAACCACCTCCTGTCAAAAAGGAGCAAGCATGTTGGTGTTACCCATAGGCGCCAATTCAGTGGGTGCTCCCGAGCCTGAGAACCCATGGTAAATGTTAAGCACCCACCAGGCCCGTCAGCATGTCAGACTGCAGACAAGAGCACAGCACAGGGCCGGAGGGAGCGCATGCTGACATCAAACGGCGCAGAAGTAGAGCCTGAACAGTGCAGTGCGCGGTGGAGTGAGCTGACCTCACACCATGGGCAGAAGTACAGGGCAGAGTGACAGTATAGTCATGTGAGCATTAATACTAAATCATTTTGGTGGCATCAATTACTTTTAATGCATTTCATGGTGTGTATCATTACATTTTGTCGTAATGTGTAAAAAGGGGAACTCTACTGCTGTCATTTTAATATTGGAGACAACTGTGCTGCTTAATATAAATTTGTATTATTCTGTGGCCACACTCTTTCCCCGTGATGCCACTCCCCTATATTTTTGACTTGAGCACCCACCAGCAAAAACATAAATCGGCACCCATCGAAAGGTGACACCTGGGTGCGGTCCACACCCCCAGCATCTCCAATGTATCACTTGCAATCCTGCAGCTCTGGTGGGTCCCAGGCGAGTCTAGGGGGATTATATGCGACTTCTCTGAGGGGAGAAGTCGCATAGTGTATGGGCACCTAACGCTCATGTGGACTGTTGACATTAAGCTCGGGGAAGTGATAAAGTGTCTGGTTTTTATCACCGGCCAATCAGCTTCTACCTGTCATTTTTCAATCAAAGACTGTAACTTCACAGTTAGGAGCTGATTGGCCGGTGGATAAACCACTTTATCACTTCACCAAGCTTAATATATCTGCCCCTAAGTCTCTAACATGTGTACCCAGGATATGACAAATTATACTTGCAGTGTGGGCAGAATAACTACGAGGTCAGAATATTTGTAGATTTAAACTTTGGTGGAAATTAAGCTGCTAACAAAGGGTGAAACTTGCTGTTTCTGCCGTGTTTAAAAGCCAGCAATGGAACCACATCTTGCACCCTTCACCTAGCCAGGCAAATGCCAGATTTTTGCCAGATCGAGCTGCCAGATCGAGCTGCCATACAGCACGGCTATTGTCGTGTTGATTCATCTGGGCGATTGGACATCTCCCCTCTTTAGCTGACTTCCATCATTTGTTTCTAAATTGGTAGCGACAAGACTCAACATTTTCTTTTTGTTCTGGGAAAGTGCATTTGAAATAAAGATCGTTTTCATCATAACTCAAGGACTACCGCTGTAGTACACTACATATTGTCTCTGGAGTTGTCACACATTTAAGTAATATGACAACCTTGACTTGTACGAAAGAAATATATTTAAAACCTTGCTCATTATGAATCACTTTTAAGACATATATTTAAAAGTTCTCAATGTGACCATCTGACCATAGCACTTAATGTGATTTCTATAGTTACATTTTTTTCCCCTGCTTTAATGGGTTAAGGCAGTTTACAGACATAGAAAAGTATACTGTATTGTAAAAAGCTGATCTGCTGTGGAACACTATTTGGAAGCTGTCATCAGCTCTGGCTAGCTGGTACTTCAAGATGGGGGCCAGTGTTCTTTATTTTTTCCAAGTGTTTTCGATTTTAGTGCCATTTTTTGGTATGCAGACATTAGATTGACAGTCAAAAGGTCGACTACTATTGGTTGACAGGCAGAAGGCTGACACATGACAAAGGTCAACCTGCATTAAGTCAACATGGTCAAAGGGTCGACACAAGCAAAAGGTTGACATGGCAAAGGGTCAACATGAGTTTTTCTTGATTTTCTTTTTTTAAAACAGACTTGTTCACACTTAAATGGAGAATATAATAGTGTATCCGAAGCATGTCAAGCACAGTGGTACACTAATGCGGTGTCTATGCCGTACGGTGTAATACCACTCTATATCTCTCTCCAAATCTTAGTGAATAGACCCGATAGACAAGGGCGGAACTAGAACTTTGAATCTTGAGGCCCCCCCCCCCCCAGCTATTGTCACTACAATGCCCCTTAGTGGCGGGCGGAAGGAAGGAGTTTTTATGGAAAAAGAAGGAATGAGTGAGAGAGACAGTGTCACGGAGAGAGAGAGAGAGAGAGAGAGAGAGAGGAGCAAGAAAGAGTGTTAGTGAGAGAGAGAGAGTGCAGAGAGAAAGGGAAAAGGAGGGAGCAGGAGAGACACTATGGCACAGGACAGGATGGAGGCATAGACAGAAAGGTAGGTCTGGATAGTAGGGCATGGATGACGGGCAGGGGCATGCGTGGATAGAAGGACCAACAGAGCAACATATGGGGGCATAGATGGAAAGGTGGACAGGCAGGAGGGGGATAGATGGCCAGTAGGGGGCATAGACCCCTAGATATCAGAAAAGTGTTATTGACAAACTTAATTTTGCATGTTAACTATAAAATCTCTCTTGCCTCTGTGAAGGGAGGAACTTCATATAGCTCTTAATGATACATGATATCTTGGAATGCCATGGTTGTGTATGTTAGCCTTTTTTATTACTTGTCATTGTAGTGGGGGGGTGGGGTTTGGGTGGTAGAGTCCAATTAAGCAGAGCACATGCAATGTCTCAGCATTTATGGATCATTGCATAGGCTGTGGCTGATTTAGTCTGTGTGCATAATATTTGAAGGGCATAATTTTAAAGGGCGGCTTCATTTAAACATAACTGCAGTGTTATACCAGCCTTCTAACGAAGTGAACCAGGAGAAATAACAACCACAACTCTAAAAACCAAAGGACTACTTTGAGTGAGTTCACTTTATCCTCACACCATACAACTCCGGCCTGCTTAATCTGGATATCCATCCATAATAACATCACCTTTTTGACATCAGAAAGAACATTCACTGTAACCGCTAATGCTTGTATTTGCACTGTCAGTCTTGAAAATGCCCAGCTGTACCTCTAATGCCTCCACCTGTCCTACACTTCCACTGTCAGTAGGTGGCTCCCAAGGTTATGTTCTTGGTCCTCTTCTTCTCTCTTTCTATATGCCCTCTCTGGGTGAGCTCACTTTTATGCTGATAATTCTTTACTCTACATCTCCTTTCCTGATCTCTCTCCCTCTATCCTCACTCATTTCCAACATTCTCTCTCCTATCTATTCTTGGATGATCCAGCGCTTTCTTAGACTGGCGAAATGTAATAGGGTGCGATTTTTTAGACTAAAAAAAAATCGCACCAAATCGCACCTTTAAAAATCGCATTTTTTGCCGCGAATTCGCATATGTAATGAGATGCGAATTAGCGGCAAAAAAATGCGATTTGCCGCGATTTGCCGCGATTTTTAGTCATGAAAATGTGCGCATTTTCAGTCATGAAAATGTGCGCATTTTTATAAATGCGCTTTTGTGCAAAAAAAAAAAAGTTAAAAAAAAACGGCGTGGGGTCCCCCCTCCTAAGCATAACCAGCCCCGGGCTCATTGAGCCGGACCTGGTTCCAAAAATACGGGGGACAAAAAATCTGGGGGTCCCCCGTATTTTGAAACCAGCACCGGGCTCCAACAGCCCGCGGTGTCATGCCACAGCCGGGGGACACTTTTTATACAAGGTCCCCCGGCCAAAACATGAGCACCGTGGCTGGTCAGCCTTGGACGGGGTACCTGGAGGAGTGGGGACCCCCCCAATAAAGGGGTCCCCCCCCCCCAGGCTTCACCCGTCCAGGGCTGAAGCCCGGGGCTGTCACCGGCGTCCGTGGCCAGTGGACGCCGGCCTGATAGGGTTAAATCCATCATACATATCATTACATTGCTTTTTACCGGCGAACTACAAGTGCCAGCAGACCTCCCCCGCATGCTGGGACTTGGAGAACCACAAGTCCCAGCATGCAGGGCATTAATGGGCCCGCTGGGACTTGTAGTCCACCTGTAAAAAGAATGTTTATAAAAAACACACACACAGAGAAGTACAAGTTTATTACACACACACACCTCAATTTTACACCAGCATACTTACCATTCCTGGATCCAGCGCTGGTCTGGCTGCTTTACAGCCGGCTCCCCCCGCACTGACAGGCAGCGGGGAGAACCGCTTTCTCCGTTGCCTGTCACCGGCTTTCTCCGTAGCTTCTGTAGCTCTGTCCCAGTGCTACAGAGGCTGAGAGCGTGATTGGCTGAGCTACAGTATGCGTCTCCATGGAGACGCATAGCTCAGCCAATCAGGACTGAGCTATGCGTCTTTATGGAGACGCATACTGTAGCTCAGCCAATCACGCTCTCAGCCTCTGTAGCACTGGGACAGAGCTACAGAAGCTACGGAGAAAGCCGGTGACAGGCAACGGAGAAAGCGGTTCTCCCCGCTGCCTGTCAGTGCGGGGGGAGCCGGCTGTAAAGCAGCCAGACCAGCGCTGGATCCAGGAATGGTAAGTATGCTGGTGTAAAATTGAGGTGTGTGTGTGTAATAAACTTGTACTTCTCTGTGTGTGTGTTTTTTATAAACATTCTTTTTACAGGTGGACTACAAGTCCCAGCGGGCCCATTAATGCCCTGCATGCTGGGACTTGTGGTTCTCCAAGTCCCAGCATGCGGGGGAGGTCTGCTGGCACTTGTAGTTCGCCGGTAAAAAGCAATGTAATGATATGTATGATGGATTTAACCCTATCAGGCCGGCGTCCACTGGCCACGGACGCCGGTGACAGCCCCGGGCTTCAGCTCTGGACGGGTGAAGCCTGGGGGGGGGGACCCCTTTATTGGGGGGGTCCCCACTCCTCCAGGTACCCCGTCCAAGGCTGACCAGCCACGGTGCTCATGTTTTGGCCGGGGGACCTTGTATAAAAAGTGTCCCCCGGCTGTGGCATGACACCGCGGGCTGTTGGAGCCCGGTGCTGGTTTCAAAATACGGGGGACCCCCAGATTTTTTGTCCCCCGTATTTTTGGAACCAGGACCGGTCCAAGAGTCCGGGGCTGGTTTCAGAAATACGGGGGACCCCTATGCTTTTTGTTCCCCCGTATTTTTGGAACCAGGTCCGGCTCAATGAGCCCGGGGCTGGTTATGCTTAGGAGGGGGGACCCCACGCCGTTTTTTTTTTTATAAAAACACTTTTACACATTTTTATTAACAGAACCATGCACAGATCTCAATGATCTGTGCATGGTTCTGTCAAATTCGCCTGTCAGAACCTGGTCTATTTTTTTTGCGATTTTTGGTAACATTGACCAAAAATCGCACCCTATTACATTTGCGAGTTGTATACTTTATAATGGGAAAACATCTGGATGCGAATTGAAATGTGACTAAAAATCGCACTTCTAAAAGTGCGATTTCGCGGTAAAAAGTGCGATTTTTTACCGCGATTTTCAACCTATTAAATGTGCGATTTTCGGAAAATGTGCGATTTCGGCCGTTTTTGACCAAAAATCGCACATGTCTAAAAAATCGCACTCTATTACATTTCGCCCAAAATGTCTAGGACTGAACTGATCATCTTCCCACCCTCCCGCATAAAAACCAACCCTCTTTAATCCTAACTGTCTATTTATGCTCACTGCTACCCCTCCTGTGTCAGTCCTGTCTGTCTTACCCTTCCCTTTAGAATGTAAGCTCTCACGAGCTTGGCCCTTTCTCCTCATGTACTTTTCTTGGAATATAAACATCTCTGCCACCTTGATAATTGCTTCAGTGACCTGTCCCCTGATGTAACTATCCTTATTTACCACGTACTTGTCCTAAATTGTCTTGTACAGTTATTCGTTATTTGTTTTTTGCTCATTTATGTATTAATAGGTGCTGCAGAAACCTTGTAGCACCATATAAATAAACAATAATAATAATAATAATTGATGGATGCACAGGAGGGGGCATAGACAGTCGAACAGATAAAGCATCATATGGGGGTATAGAAGGACAGGCAGGAGGGGGCAAAGATGGATGGAAATGGTGCACAGAAATACAGACAGACGGAGCACCATATGGGGCCATAGACGGACAGGTGGACAGATGTGAGGGGACATAGATGGATGGACGAGGAAGGGCATAGACAGGTGGATCGATGGAAGGAGGCATAGACGTGGCCGGACCCTCTAGCGATACAGGGTGCGGTGGATGCAGCTGTTAAGGGGGCTTGGTGGCTTTGGGGACAGGGAAGCCCGAATGCACTATATGTGGCAGATATTCTGTAGTAGTTTGCTGGGGTCCTGTAATAATTTTTGTCTGACGGGGTCCCGGAGCAAAATAGTTTGAGAACTTAAAAGATGATCATCCCAGATCTGATCTTTCCCCACAAAATATTGTATTTTTGTACCATATTTTAGCATCTGCACTCTTACACTGTGGAGGTTATTCTGGTTGATTCGTTCGTATGTGAATTTGTATGCAGTGCATTTTTTAACTCTGTACCCACGCGTATCGTCCACAGTGCGCATGTGCAGGTTTGATCACCTCTACAAACTCGAACCATTGCGATCAGAAATACGCTTGAGAATGAGCCCTACCCATGTAGACATAATGTGGGTGTTTCTGTGGAGTGTATACAAGGGTGTTGCCTACAAGTTCTGGGTGGTTGTTTTGCAGCACTGTGTGAACACTCGCGAATGATTTAGAGCTCGAGCACTGCAAAAAAGTGACTCTCAAGCCTCGCAGACCAACAGCTTAGCGGACCAAGGTTCGCAAGACCAATCAGCATGCACAATAGCTAAAATACATGCACCTGCATGCAATATTCACCCATGCAACATACAAGTTTCTCCCATTTGGGTACCGTTGCCAAAACTGACGTTGGCATGTGGTATGGGTGGAGCTTCACACAGTGTGTACGTGTGTTTTCTGTTAGCATGGGTGCGTGCAAATGTCCATCAAACTAATCAACCTGAATAAGGTCCTATCTGCAGATGCCATAACTACTCCTACAATGTAGAACTGCTCACAAATCTCATTGTATTATGACTATACACACCCAGTCAGGGACCAGGTCACTAGGCAGCACCGCACCAATGCTCTGCAGTGTCTGCTGCAGAGGTATTTTTAAAGGGGTGGGACAACCCTCCTCCCAGATCTCTGTAAGATGATGGTTGCCCGAACTATCCTGCGGCTCCTCATTGGACGGTCCACCCTGAATCTGAGAAGTACTTTCTGCATTGATTGTGCCTAGATGATAGGATTTTGTGTGTATATTTTAAAAATATATTTTTTAGCTACTTTGATTTTTTTGTGAGGCAGAATGTTATATCTACTCTATTATATGAAGCCTAACAGCAAAAGCATTTTCATTATCTAAACAAGTGTAAATAAACTTTGCTTATGCCTAAAGTCTTGTACACATGGTGCGATGGCAGCCCTGTGCTGAGTGAGGTGCCTTTGCCATACTTGCCTACTTTTGAAAACTAATTTCAGGGAGATTATAGTTGGTAGTAGAATTTTGCATAGCGCCCCATTGAGGGGCATGTCATGCTCCACCCAAAGGGCATGTCTAGTTCCATATATGAAGAGATTGTGAAAACAGATTGTGAACATGGCACCTAGAAGCATGGGTGTGTACTGCTACATCTGAGAAGAATCTTTTAAAGGTACTTGTGTATTTTGGCGGCGCCCATCGCATCGCATACCATAACGCATACGATGGTATGCGATGCGACGCGATATCGTACGATAGCATACAATTTTGAAATTGTATGCCATTGTACATGGCATACAATGCCATACGATGCGATGTGATTAAACATTGTATAAGCACCCTAATGGGTGCTTATACAATGTTAAGCACCCAAATGGGTGCTTACAATGTTAAATGCACCCCCACGCCACCCCCCCACTATAAACGTGAACCCGAAGCGTGGCGAGCGTAGCGAGCCCGCGAGGGGCGGCGGTACGCGTCCTACGACCTTTTCATACCCCCACTATCCACGTCGGCGTGGAGTTGAGAATAGAATAGTGTGGCGAGCGCAGCGAGCCACCGAGCCCGAAGCGTGGCGAGTGCAGCGAGCCCCGTGAGGGGACGCGGATACCTGTGAAGCCCGCGAAGGGACGCGTTTACCTGTGAAGGTATCCGCGTCCGCTCGCCACGCTTCGGGCTCGGTGGCTCGCTGCGCTCGCCACACTATTCTATTCTCAACTCCACGCCGACGTGGATAGTGGGGGTATGAAAAGGTCGTAGGACGCGTACCGCCGCCCCTCACGGGCTCGCTGCGCTCGCCACGCTTCGGGTTCACGTTTATAGTGGGGGAGTGGCGTGGGGGTGCATTTAACATTGTAAGCACCCATTTGAGTGCTCAAAAGCACCCTTTAGGGTGCTTATACGATTTTTGGTCGTATAGGGGGTCAAAATCGCGTCGCATCGCATCGTATGCCATCGGGTGCATGGCATGCGATGCGATCTGTTCGTCGTACGACGGACATCGGGGGCGCCGCCAAAATACACAAGTACCCTTTTAAAATTACTTATATCCAAATGTAGATGATCCCCAAAGCAGTTAGTAAGAGCTACTATACTTGGTAAAGTGCTTGGAAATGGTGCTGATGATTCAATGTAAATTTATCTATCTCTCCTTCCTTTTTTCCAAAAGATGTAATAGTGTAATGTGGGCTAGTGGAAATTAGGGAGATTGCTAGAATAATGAGGGAGAGAGGCTGCTATTTCAGGGAGTCTCGTGCAGAATGCAGTTGGGTTGTCAACTATGGCCTTTGCACATATTGCTAAGTACACATTTCTATACAAAGTGCAATGCAACTGCCATGTGTGCTGAGCGATCTGTGCTGGGCAGGGTTGTGCCTATGCTTATAGGCAAAAGCCTGCGATCTAAGCAGGATAGACAGTGCATGCACTGCCTACCGCTGTGGGAAATGGCAACGCGCGGCTATCACAGTTAGGAGCATACACACGGAAGTGATCTAGTCAGATCGATTAGAAATAGGGCTTATATCACCCCCTGTTTATGCCCCATAAGGCCTGATTGTTTGTGTGCCTGACGTAAATATTATGTATATACAGTACTATATCTGCAGAGAGGAACGAATCTTGCAACAAGTGTAACAGGTGAAAATACACTATTATTATGTGCAGGATGAGCATAAATTACAGACAACGTGTTAAACTGCAAATAAGGCCTATAATATTAGGGTATCTTCCTTATTTTCTTTCTTTGAGCTGCTATTCATGATTTCAATCTTATGATTTACCATGGCAACAACAGTTACATGATACATGCTATGGTGAAAATATTGGTCAGACTGTGGGAATAGCCATGCTCTGACCAATCACAGTGGGTGCAAGGGGTGCTATTGCTATAGGCTCAGATTCTTAGAAGTGGGCTGGACCCATGTAATAAAGTTGTATACCAATACCACCCAACATCCCAGTGCAAACTTTTATATGTGTATGGACTTCAAAATCTGAACTTAGACATGTAATTGTGTAAAAAAACAGAAAACAAAGTGCGCCACTATTCAAAAGTTCCACCACCAAAAGTATCCGAACAGTAGTAATTACAGACAAATCTCTGTTCAACAATTTAATACAATTTAAAAATAAAATAAAAACACTTTTTCATCTGTATGTAGTCAGTTAGGCAGTTCGATATGACAAGGAAAATACGTCAAAACGACTTCCTCAGGGGTAAATTTCCATAGGCTATTGGACAGTAAATATAAAATTAATTCCAGGTATGAATCCTTCTTACAATGTAAAAGATATATAGATGGCCCGTTGAAGATCCTAATAACAATGCACAACCGCATCAAATTCCATAAGTGTCCCTTTAAATGTAGGTCTTGGGTTTTTCAAAACAAAACTCCTCAAACAGAATCTTAGCAGGTTAATAGCAAACCTTACTAGGATCTTCAAGGGATACATCTATATATCTTTTACATTGTAAGAAGGATTCATACCTGGGGCGAAATGTAAGGGGAGGCGGGGGTTTTTTTGTGTAATTTTTTTCCGCAAAACATGCCGTTTTCGGGCATTTTATAGGGTGCGATTTGCGGCAAAAATCGCATTTTTTAAAGGTGCGATTTTTAGTTAGACTAAAAATCGCATCCAGATGTTTTCCTGTTAAAAAGGATAGGGTTGCGATTTTTAGTAAAGGTTACTAAAAATCGCAAAAAAAATAGACCAGGTTCTGCCTGGCAATTTTATCAGAAACATGCACAGATCATTGAGATCTGTGCATGCTTCTGTTGTAAAAAAAATAGTTAAAACAAAAAAAAAGAAAAAAAACGGCGTGCGGTCCCCCCTCCTAAGCATAACCAGCCCCGGGCTCAAAAAGCCGGTTCTGGTATCATAAAATCAGAGGGACAAACAAATAGGGGTTCCCTTGATTTAATGAAACCAGCACCAGGCTCAAGGTCCAGCGCTGGTTCCCAAAATACGGGGGACAAAATGACTAGGGGTCCCCCGTATTTTAAGAACCAGCACCAGACCCAACCAGCCAGAAGGGTAATGCCACAGCCGGGGGACACTTATTATATAAGGTCCCGCGGCCAAAGCATTATCCCCGTGGCTGGTCAGCATGGGCAGGGGTCCTGGGGAAGTGGGGACCCCCCCTGGGCGGTGGGCATCGGGCTGATGAAAAGTGTAAAAACAAGAATAAAAACTATTGTCTTCTACTGTAGAACTATGAGTCCCAGCAAGCCTACCCCGCATGCTGGGACTTGGAGAACCACAAGTCCCAGCATGCGGGGCATTAAAGGGCCCGCTGGCATTTGTAGTTCCAAAGTACAAAAAATAGTTAAATAAAACACACTGACACCCTGAAAAATAAAAGTTTAATACATACATAACACACACATACTGATACTTACCTACCTTGAGCCCGTAGGTCGGTCCCTGGATCCTGGGTCCGGGGCTCAAGGGCAGAAGAGTCCGAGCCGAGAAAGTCGGCTCCTGATTGGCCGCTAGGCGGCCAATAGAATCATCCGGAGGAAAGGCGCGGAAGATGAAACATCTCTGCGCCTCTCCAGTCCGTGAGCGGGTACCAGCCGGGAGCAGCGCGTCTGCCGGAGAAGATGCCGAGGTCGTCGCCGGGGACCAGGTGATTAGGATTTCCTTCCTTAGGTACCCCTTTTGGACTACTTCGGATCCTGGACCCCGGAGACATCAGCCCTGGAGCCCAGGACCCCGGACCAGCCCCGGAACCAGGACCAAGGCCCCGGAACCGGACTCTTCTGCCCTGGAGCCCCGGACCCCGGACCAGCCCCGGAACCAGGACTAAGGCCCCGGAACCGGACTCTTCTGCCCTGGAGCCCCGGACCAGCCCCGGAACCAGGACTAAGGCCCTGGAACCGGACTCTTCTGCCCTGGAGCCCCGGACCCAGGGACCGACCTACGGGCTTAAGGTAGGTAAGTATCAGTATGTGTGTGTTATGTATGTATTAAACTTTTTTTTTTCAGGGTGTCAGTGTGTTTGATTTAACTATTTTTTGTACTGTGGAACTAGAAGTGCCAGCGGGCCCTTTAATGCCCCGCATGCTGGAACTTGTGGTTCTCCAAGTCCCAGCATGCGGGGTAGGCTTGCTGGGACTCATAGTTCTACAGTAGAAGACAATAGTTTTTATTCTTGTTTTTACACTTTTCATCAGCCCGATGCCCACCGCACAGGGGCATCGGGGACAGCCCCGGACTTTCAGCATGGGCTGGTAAGTCCTGGAGGGGGGGGACCCCTTCATTGGGGGGGTCCCCACTTCCCCAGGACCCCTGCCCATGCTGACCAGCCACGGGGATAATGCTTTGGCCGCGGGACCTTATATAATAAGTGTCCCCCGGCTGTGGCATTACCCTGCTGGCTGGATGGGTCTGGTGCTGGTTCTTAAAATATGGGAGACCCCTAGTCATTTTGTCCCCCGTATTTTGGGAACCAGCGCTGGACCTTGAGCCTGGTGCTGGTTTCATTAAATCAAGGGAACCCCTATTTGTTTGTCCCTCTGATTTTATGATACCAGCACTGGCTTTTTGAGCCCGGGGCTGGTTATGCTAAGGAGGGGGACCGCACGCCGTTTTTTTTTTTTTTTTTTTCACACACCGCACAGTACTGAAAATGTGCCGATTTTCATGACTGAAAATCGCACATTTTCAGGACTTAAAAAGCGCCCGAAATCGCACCATATCGCACTTTTTTGCCACAAATTTGCATCTCATTACATATGCGAATTCGCGGCAAAAAACGCGATTTTTAAAGGTGCGATTTTTTTCTTACGAAAAAAATCGCACCCTATTACATTTCGCCCCTGGAGTGAATTTTTATATTTACTGTCCAATAGCCTATGGAAATTTACCCCTGAGGAAGTCGTTTTGACGAAACGCATTGGGTATTTTCCTTGTCATATCGAACTGCATAACTGACTACATACAGATGAAACAGTGTTTTTATCTTATTTTTAAATTGTATTCAATTGTTGAACAGAGATTTGTCTGTAATTACAACTGTTCGGATACTTTTGGTGGTGGAACTTTTGAATAGTGGCACACTTTGTTTTCTGTTTTCTATCTCTCTCCCACTTCTCCCACTAACAGGGGAGACTAATAGAGTTGCTGCCCAAAAAACTCTATATAGCGCATTGAAAGGGTACCTCTTTTTTGAGATATATATACATATATATAATAATAATTTGAACAATAAATTGAAACGTTGCTGCTTGAAAACCAGCTGGCAAATCTTTTTGCTTCTCTACAATTGCCACGAGTGCCCCACCGCAAGTCTTCTATATCCGTTTTGTGCTGGCACCGGCGTAGCTGCATTTTTGTCACAAGGAGTGCCAAACCCCTGCTATATATATATATATATATATATATATATATATATATATATATATATATATATATATATATATATATATATATATATATATATACAGTATATATATATATATATGGCTAACAACTCCTCACCTCTATGAGGTGAAGTACTGCCAGTGACCAATAGAGGCCACTCGGCAGACCAAATTACTTCTTTGTGTGCTAAAAGATGTAATAATAGAAAGTGAAAACAATTTGTGCAGGGACAGTGATCTGTTTTAAACTTGATATTTATTTGTTTGTTTATTTATTTACAGTTTCTTATATAGCACAGCATATTCCGTTGCATTTTGACAATTGGAAACAGTGATAAAACAAAATGGGTAGCATTAAACTGACATAGAGGTAGGAGAGCCCTGATCACAAACTGAAAGTGAGAAGGAGCTTTGAAGACAGATTGGAGGTAGGAGCAGATAGGGACTGGGGCTGGGGAGGAGAGTTTGTGGGCTAAAAATTGTCACAACTCAAACTGAAAGTACATTGCAGAGATTGTCATTTTGGTTTTAACTAGTACCTAATAATATTCCTAATACAAACAATGCCAATATCTCTAACATGAATGCATAGTGTGATGTGGGCGCATGCTACTAGTGTTCCCGGTGGGAATATATGTTCTTTTAGGTTTCAAGGAATTAATATAAGGACAGCAAAGAAACACAACAGTTTGATCAATATGGATTTATTATACTCAGCTTTGGGAGGTTATTTCAGTGAAGACAAACAGTCAATGATAACACGCCCAGGGGAGGCCTCGACTGTAATTCCAACACCTGTGTGCTTAGCTCATTCTGTCCGTTCCTTCATTTCATCGTCTGTGCTTCTGTTCCAGGGTGAGGCCTCTCCGAGTAACCATGGTAAAAAAAGGGGGGGTGAAAAGTCCCAAGGCGCTATAGTATCCTTGCTGCCGCTGGACCAAAAGGGAGACCCACTGTAGTAGTCCCGCTGGTAGATGCTTCAGGAAAAAAGAAGGTCTGGTGGCGCTGAATATTTGTATAGTCCACAGGATAATATTGTCTCGTGAAGTGGAGAAACAAAAATATATATGGAAATTGTGTTAGAATGGGAAACACAATAAGGGTGTTATAGGTGAAACAACCAAGTAGGGGAAAGGGATCCGTACCCAGACTCACAGATAGAGGTGTGTGTACACGTGTATCAAGGTATCTTTAGGGGACCACCGATGTGTGTGATCTATAGACAAATACCGAGTGTGATGGGCTGGTATCCAGCGATTCGTACCGTACTCACTGTATATACAGGAGCTTGACACATATAAAGGTATCTTTCACTGACACAGTAACCGTTTTTCAGGTGAAGTATTTCAAAGGCCAAGGTGGGTGCCTACCATACTCACTGAAGGAGTGGATGAAATACACACGTAGCGGTTTCTTTGTGAATGAGGACAGGTCCCTCTATTCTCTTTACCTCACAGCGGAGGCGTGTATATAAAAAGAGGGAGAGGACCGGTCTCAGTAAAAAAGCATTTAATAAAGGTAACACCTGAAATGTGGCTTATGGCCAATAACCACATACAGAAGTCCAGATAAACAATGCTTGAACAATAATGAATAAAAAAGAACAAAAAAGAACTCACTCTTCTGCCAACATGTTTCGGCGGTCGCAGCCGCCTTTTTCAAGGTAAAGAGTGAGTAACCTGGCAGTGTTTAAATAGCATATGGAGGAAGCACATCCGGGTCATATTCAATTAAAAAGTGAAGGTGCAAAAACAAGTGAAGTGGTGCCTTAATAGAGTCCTTATGGACTCGTTTTGTACCTTATTGAAACTTCTAGAATAGTGTCGTTAAAATAAAGGGTTTAAATGTTATACAACGCGGGGTAAACTGTAGTGGAACGCTTAATAGCGTTCCTACTTCCGCGTCGTGGAACGCATATTGTTAACCCCCATCCTAATAGGTCAGCGCGTGTCACGTGAATGGTCCCTGACACGCAAATACGACACCACTTCCGCGCTGTGGAACACACAGCCGGAAGAAAGTGTCAGCCTAGATGGATCAACGCGTCACGTGTCACGTGCGCGTACGCTGACTGAAATAACTACTTCCGCGCTGTGAAACGCACAGTCGGAAGCCAATGGTGCTAATAGCTGAATCGTGACACGCAAGGCCAAAAATGGCGATCGTGTAACTGGTTATGTGGTCCCACAGTGGGGATAAGTACATATGTGAAGCAAAACATGCATATACAATATAATATATGCAAGTGTAGTGCAATATGCCACCATATAGTCCCAATTTAAAGGACGATTAACATACAGTATATGTTGGTGCATCAATAAAATAATTCCCCCTTTTTTAAAAGGGGAACAGAGATGTTGTGTGTGATTCCTCCATTTACAGAACAGTAATATTACAGAGTATACATAGTGCAAAAAAAGTGCAAAACAGTGGTATACATAATATCAATCATGAAATATCAATTTTTAATATTAAAACATAATCAATCCATAAAAAGCCTATATATAAAAACATATATCAAAAAATCATAAAATATAGTTAATATATAGAAAAGATTGAGGACATATATAAAAAACCATATACAAATGTATATAAAAAAGAAAGTTAAGAACCGACTAAAATTACAGAAACCATTTAAGCTCGAAATCATGGTTTAAACCTTCAGGGGATAGGGTGGACAAATTAAAAATCCACCTCATTTCTGTTTGTGCAAGGCGGACATCTCTATTATTATGCCGCCAATTATTCTTAACTGCCTCTAATCCCCAGAATCCAGTGATATATTTGGGGGAGCTATTATGTGTTTCTGTAAAATGTAATGAAAAAGGGTGTTCTTTAAAACCTCTTTTAATATTCCTCACATGCTCGGCAAGGCGAACTTTAAGGCTTCTTTTCGTCTTGCCGATATATAATTTATCACATGCGCATCTAATACCATAAATAACATAGTTAGTGTTACACGTAATAAATTGTTTAGGTTTAATAGTAGAGTTTTTAAGTTGGATTTCTGTGAATTTTCTAACCGCTGATGGACATGCTTTACACATAGCGCAGTCTCCACAGCGGTGAAACCCATTATTACGTGTGGAGATAGTGCTCTGTTCCATCAAAGCACTATTAACAAGTTTATCTCTTAGATTCGCGGCGCGCCTATATATAAACTTAGGTTTATTAGGTAAAATATTGACTAAGATGGGATCTTCAAGTAAAAGTTTCCAATTTTGTTTAAAAATCTGTTCGATAGAACGATGGTATGCATTATATTGAGTGCTGAAGGCTATAGTGTAATTCTGGTTTTGAGAGGTATCTCCTGTAGGTTTATCTTGGAGTAATTCATCCCTAGGCATAGATCTAGTTTCTTCTAAGGCTCTCTCCAGTGATGTATTATCATAGCCTTTATTTAAGAACTTATCTTTAATTTTTTTGGCACTAATTTCAAAGTTGGTTGAATTCGAACAATTGCGTTTTAGACGCACAAATTGTCCTTTGGGGACATTGGATACCCATCTTTTGAGATGGTTACTGGAAGGACAAATATAGGAGTTGGAGTCGGAGGGCTTGTAGTATACTGTGGTTTCAAGTTTACCATTCTCCACAAAAATTTTTAAATCAAGGAAATTAACTTCCACTTTGCTGATGTTAAACGTGAGCTGAATGTTAAAACAATTCTGGTTAAGATACTCACAGAATTTTTTCAATTCTGCCTCCTGCCCCCTCCATATAAACAAAACATCATCGATGTACCTCCACCACTGGACCAGGCTTGCACCCCAGTCATGCCCATGCCACACCATCAGGTTCTCCCATCTGGCCATGAACAAGTTGGCATAACTGGGGGCAAACCTGGTCCCCATGGCGGTACCCACCTCTTGGACATAAAAACAACCGTTAAAATTAAATGTTTGTACAGAGATGGGACAAAATTCTTAATTCATGTTCTATTTCTTTGATGGAATTAATTATCCATGAAAGAAAGTCCGAAATGGAGGATGTTGAATCTGATATCAAGAAATTAGAGTCACTGATAGACCCTTTTAAAAATCAAACAGAATATAAAGAGCTTGAAAATATCATTAAAACCAAACTCCATAAAAATGAGAAAGAACTAATGCGTAGAAAACAAAAAAAGTTTCAACGCGATAGGCACGCAGAGGAGGGAGATAAAGATGTCGTTTCCGCTGGGAGACCCGAACCAGGGCCACCAGTATTACGGTATCGACCGAACCCCAAAAAATCAACTCCGCGAAATGAACGGACTAATAATAGAAGACAGTTTAATCAACATCCATCGATAGAGAGACCACTATATAGTGAAGTCCTTAGAACTAATTTACCTAGGACACCATTACCGCAAAGGACCCCTAAACAACAATTTAAACCCAAACCCTGGAAAAAAGTTACCCAAAAAAATGGCTTTAAAAATTGGGAAAACAGGAGAAATGATCCTGTTTTTCCAGAACAACAACAATTTAGAAATAGGGAGCCTGAGAGAGATCATGACTCAAATTGGGTTGGGAGATATGCCTCTCACAATAGATTTAATACGTTAGATCAACATACTACTAGGCCGAATTTTTTAGACAGACACCGTCCAACATGGAGGACGAATTAAACACCACGTCATCTTTTTCTGTGAGCTCTACAAAAAAGAATATTGTTAGAAAGAAAAATAAAAATAAAAAGAAGAAGAAAACTAAAAGGGGCAAAAAAGGTGGATTACGTAAAAGAAATAGAAAGAAGAGAATCCTTAGATTCCCTCAATCAATTATCGAGAATTCAGAGGATAAGATCACTAAGATCTATAATCTTAGTGATCATGTGCTTACTGAGGGACAAACATTGGTATTGCAAAAAGGACTCAAATATGCCCCAAGCAACCCTATAAATTTTTTCGACTTGTATTTGGACGTTAACAAATTTGTCCGTAAAATTACTTTGAAAAAGTTTTTTGCTACTAAGGAACCCTCAGATACTGAGGTAAATATTAATCCTTTCAGGAAACCTTCTACATTTAATCCCCAATACATTAAAGGCTGCTTCATAGAATCTTTCCAAAAAATAGTCAATAGTGAATTTCAAACTTTGAAGGAAAATCTACCCACCTTCAAACACAATCTCACCCAAGTAGAAAGAGAAGCAGTCGAGGGTTTACGGGAAAACACTAATATTATTATAAAGCCGGCCGACAAGGGCGGAGCGGTCGTTGTTTTAAATAAGTCTATGTATATTGCCGAGGCCTTACGCCAACTCAATGATGGTGTCACTTATCGAAAACTAAAGACAGACCCATCACAAAGGATCTTATCCAATTTAAGAGTGTTAATTGAAGGATTTGTTACATCCGGAACTCTTAATAATGAGACGGCTGAGTTTTTGGTAAGGGATGAGTATTCGGTGCCAGTGCTCTATCTCTTGCCAAAGATTCATAAGAATCCCATTAACCCCCCAGGACGCCCTATAGTTGCTGGGACTAACAGTATTACGGCTAATCTTTCTTATTACATAGATCATCATCTACAACCGATGGTGCTTACAAATAAGTCTCACCTCAAAGACACCAAAGACATTCTTAATAAAATTAAGTATGTTTCATGGGATGATGACTGTTTTCTCATTACAGCAGACGTCACATCCCTGTATACTATCATTCGGCATATGGATGGTATACAGTCTGTGGAAGTTGCTTTGGCCGAAACGACTATTTCACCTGATCTACAGAGTCTATTGACTAAGGGTATAGAGTTTATTCTACTCAACAACTATTTTAATTTTAACGGTTGTTTTTATGTCCAAGAGGTGGGTACCGCCATGGGGACCAGGTTTGCCCCCAGTTATGCCAACTTGTTCATGGCCAGATGGGAGAACCTGATGGTGTGGCATGGGCATGACTGGGGTGCAAGCCTGGTCCAGTGGTGGAGGTACATCGATGATGTTTTGTTTATATGGAGGGGGCAGGAGGCAGAATTGAAAAAATTCTGTGAGTATCTTAACCAGAATTGTTTTAACATTCAGCTCACGTTTAACATCAGCAAAGTGGAAGTTAATTTCCTTGATTTAAAAATTTTTGTGGAGAATGGTAAACTTGAAACCACAGTATACTACAAGCCCTCCGACTCCAACTCCTATATTTGTCCTTCCAGTAACCATCTCAAAAGATGGGTATCCAATGTCCCCAAAGGACAATTTGTGCGTCTAAAACGCAATTGTTCGAATTCAACCAACTTTGAAATTAGTGCCAAAAAAATGAAAGATAAGTTCTTAAATAAAGGCTATGATAATACATCACTGGAGAGAGCCTTAGAAGAAACTAGATCTATGCCTAGGGATGAATTACTCCAAGATAAACCTACAGGAGATACCTCTCAAAACCAGAATTACACTATAGCCTTCAGCACTCAATATAATGCATACCATCGTTCTATCGAACAGATTTTTAAACAAAATTGGAAACTTTTACTTGAAGATCCCATCTTAGTCAATATTTTACCTAATAAACCTAAGTTTATATATAGGCGCGCCGCGAATCTAAGAGATAAACTTGTTAATAGTGCTTTGATGGAACAGAGCACTATCTCCACACGTAATAATGGGTTTCACCGCTGTGGAGACTGCGCTATGTGTAAAGCATGTCCATCAGCGGTTAGAAAATTCACAGAAATCCAACTTAAAAACTCTACTATTAAACCTAAACAATTTATTACGTGTAACACTAACTATGTTATTTATGGTATTAGATGCGCATGTGATAAATTATATATCGGCAAGACGAAAAGAAGCCTTAAAGTTCGCCTTGCCGAGCATGTGAGGAATATTAAAAGAGGTTTTAAAGAACACCCTTTTTCATTACATTTTACAGAAACACATAATAGCTCCCCCAAATATATCACTGGATTCTGGGGATTAGAGGCAGTTAAGAATAATTGGCGGCATAATAATAGAGATGTCCGCCTTGCACAAACAGAAATGAGGTGGATTTTTAATTTGTCCACCCTATCCCCTGAAGGTTTAAACCATGATTTCGAGCTTAAATGGTTTCTGTAATTTTAGTCGGTTCTTAACTTTCTTTTTTATATACATTTGTATATGGTTTTTTATATATGTCCTCAATCTTTTCTATATATTAACTATATTTTATGATTTTTTGATATATGTTTTTATATATAGGCTTTTTATGGATTGATTATGTTTTAATATTAAAAATTGATATTTCATGATTGATATTATGTATACCACTGTTTTGCACTTTTTTTTGCACTATGTATACTCTGTAATATTACTGTTCTGTAAATGGAGGAATCACACACAACATCTCTGTTCCCCTTTTAAAAAAGGGGGAATTATTTTATTGATGCACCAACATATATGTTAATCGTCCTTTAAATTGGGACTATATGGTGGCATATTGCACTACACTTGCATATATTATATTGTATATGCATGTTTTGCTTCACATATGTACTTATCCCCACTGTGGGACCACATAACCAGTTACACGATCGCCATTTTTGGCCTTGCGTGTCACGATTCAGCTATTAGCACCATTGGCTTCCGACTGTGCGTTTCACAGCGCGGAAGTAGTTATTTCAGTCAGCGTACGCGCACGTGACACGTGACGCGTTGATCCATCTAGGCTGACACTTTCTTCCGGCTGTGTGTTCCACAGCGCGGAAGTGGTGTCGTATTTGCGTGTCAGGGACCATTCACGTGACACGCGCTGACCTATTAGGATGGGGGTTAACAATATGCGTTCCACGACGCGGAAGTAGGAACGCTATTAAGCGTTCCACTACAGTTTACCCCGCGTTGTATAACATTTAAACCCTTTATTTTAACGACACTATTCTAGAAGTTTCAATAAGGTACAAAACGAGTCCATAAGGACTCTATTAAGGCACCACTTCACTTGTTTTTGCACCTTCACTTTTTAATTGAATATGACCCGGATGTGCTTCCTCCATATGCTATTTAAACACTGCCAGGTTACTCACTCTTTACCTTGAAAAAGGCGGCTGCGACCGCCGAAACATGTTGGCAGAAGAGTGAGTTCTTTTTTGTTCTTTTTTATTCATTATTGTTCAAGCATTGTTTATCTGGACTTCTGTATGTGGTTATTGGCCATAAGCCACATTTCAGGTGTTACCTTTATTAAATGCTTTTTTACTGAGACCGGTCCTCTCCCTCTTTTTATATACACGCCTCCGCTGTGAGGTAAAGAGAATAGAGGGACCTGTCCTCATTCACAAAGAAACCGCTACGTGTGTATTTCATCCACTCCTTCAGTGAGTATGGTAGGCACCCACCTTGGCCTTTGAAATACTTCACCTGAAAAACGGTTACTGTGTCAGTGAAAGATACCTTTATATGTGTCAAGCTCCTGTATATACAGTGAGTACGGTACGAATCGCTGGATACCAGCCCATCACACTCGGTATTTGTCTATAGATCACACACATCGGTGGTCCCCTAAAGATACCTTGATACACGTGTACACACACCTCTATCTGTGAGTCTGGGTACGGATCCCTTTCCCCTACTTGGTTGTTTCACCTATAACACCCTTATTGTGTTTCCCATTCTAACACAATTTCCATATATATTTTTGTTTCTCCACTTCACGAGACAATATTATCCTGTGGACTATACAAATATTCAGCGCCACCAGACCTTCTTTTTTCCTGAAGCATCTACCAGCGGGACTACTACAGTGGGTCTCCCTTTTGGTCCAGCGGCAGCAAGGATACTATAGCGCCTTGGGACTTTTCACCCCCCCTTTTTTTACCATTGTATATTTGCACTTGTTTGAAATATCGTTCTAGGCTGCTATTATGTTTGTTCATAGGAATACACGTCAACAGCACATTAATACTGTGTTTTCACTAGATAAAATCGATGATATCGAGATACTTGATGACACATTAGATAATGTTATGTCGAGATTAGAGAAAACTCTTCTAAAAGAAAGCCGCCTTTGGTGGGAGATCACTACTCTAGAAAAGTACTTATCAGTACAATTAATACCTAAAGGCCTTCAAATTTTAAAAAAAGCATCTTTTAATAACCCTTCGGAGATGTTTGTACAGAGATGGGACAAAATTCTTAATTCATGTTCTATTTCTTTGATGGAATTAATTATCCATGAAAGAAAGTCCGAAATGGAGGATGTTGAATCTGATATCAAGAAATTAGAGTCACTGATAGACCCTTTTAAAAATCAAACAGAATATAAAGAGCTTGAAAATATCATTAAAACCAAACTCCATAAAAATGAGAAAGAACTAATGCGTAGAAAACAAAAAAAGTTTCAACGCGATAGGCACGCAGAGGAGGGAGATAAAGATGTCGTTTCCGCTGGGAGACCCGAACCAGGGCCACCAGTATTACGGTATCGACCGAACCCCAAAAAATCAACTCCGCGAAATGAACGGACTAATAATAGAAGACAGTTTAATCAACATCCATCGATAGAGAGACCACTATATAGTGAAGTCCTTAGAACTAATTTACCTAGGACACCATTACCGCAAAGGACCCCTAAACAACAATTTAAACCCAAACCCTGGAAAAAAGTTACCCAAAAAAATGGCTTTAAAAATTGGGAAAACAGGAGAAATGATCCTGTTTTTCCAGAACAACAACAATTTAGAAATAGGGAGCCTGAGAGAGATCATGACTCAAATTGGGTTGGGAGATATGCCTCTCACAATAGATTTAATACGTTAGATCAACATACTACTAGGCCGAATTTTTTAGACAGACACCGTCCAACATGGAGGACGAATTAAACACCACGTCATCTTTTTCTGTGAGCTCTACAAAAAAGAATATTGTTAGAAAGAAAAATAAAAATAAAAAGAAGAAAACTAAAAGGGGCAAAAAAGGTGGATTACGTAAAAGAAATAGAAAGAAGAGAATCCTTAGATTCCCTCAATCAATTATCGAGAATTCAGAGGATAAGATCACTAAGATCTATAATCTTAGTGATCATGTGCTTACTGAGGGACAAACATTGGTATTGCAAAAAGGACTCAAATATGCCCCAAGCAACCCTATAAATTTTTTCGACTTGTATTTGGACGTTAACAAATTTGTCCGTAAAATTACTTTGAAAAAGTTTTTTGCTACTAAGGAACCCTCAGATACTGAGGTAAATATTAATCCTTTCAGGAAACCTTCTACATTTAATCCCCAATACATTAAAGGCTGCTTCATAGAATCTTTCCAAAAAATAGTCAATAGTGAATTTCAAACTTTGAAGGAAAATCTACCCACCTTCAAACACAATCTCACCCAAGTAGAAAGAGAAGCAGTCGAGGGTTTACGGGAAAACACTAATATTATTATAAAGCCGGCCGACAAGGGCGGAGCGGTCGTTGTTTTAAATAAGTCTATGTATATTGCCGAGGCCTTACGCCAACTCAATGATGGTGTCACTTATCGAAAACTAAAGACAGACCCATCACAAAGGATCTTATCCAATTTAAGAGTGTTAATTGAAGGATTTGTTACATCCGGAACTCTTAATAATGAGACGGCTGAGTTTTTGGTAAGGGATGAGTATTCGGTGCCAGTGCTCTATCTCTTGCCAAAGATTCATAAGAATCCCATTAACCCCCCAGGACGCCCTATAGTTGCTGGGACTAACAGTATTACGGCTAATCTTTCTTATTACATAGATCATCATCTACAACCGATGGTGCTTACAAATAAGTCTCACCTCAAAGACACCAAAGACATTCTTAATAAAATTAAGTATGTTTCATGGGATGATGACTGTTTTCTCATTACAGCAGACGTCACATCCCTGTATACTATCATTCGGCATATGGATGGTATACAGTCTGTGGAAGTTGCTTTGGCCGAAACGACTATTTCACCTGATCTACAGAGTCTATTGACTAAGGGTATCGAGTTTATTCTACTCAACAACTATTTTAATTTTAACGGTTGTTTTTATGTCCAAGAGGTGGGTACCGCCATGGGGACCAGGTTTGCCCCCAGTTATGCCAACTTGTTCATGGCCAGATGGGAGAACCTGATGGTGTGGCATGGGCATGACTGGGGTGCAAGCCTGGTCCAGTGGTGGAGGTACATCGATGATGTTTTGTTTATATGGAGGGGGCAGGAGGCAGAATTGAAAAAATTCTGTGAGTATCTTAACCAGAATTGTTTTAACATTCAGCTCACGTTTAACATCAGCAAAGTGGAAGTTAATTTCCTTGATTTAAAAATTTTTGTGGAGAATGGTAAACTTGAAACCACAGTATACTACAAGCCCTCCGACTCCAACTCCTATATTTGTCCTTCCAGTAACCATCTCAAAAGATGGGTATCCAATGTCCCCAAAGGACAATTTGTGCGTCTAAAACGCAATTGTTCGAATTCAACCAACTTTGAAATTAGTGCCAAAAAAATGAAAGATAAGTTCTTAAATAAAGGCTATGATAATACATCACTGGAGAGAGCCTTAGAAGAAACTAGATCTATGCCTAGGGATGAATTACTCCAAGATAAACCTACAGGAGATACCTCTCAAAACCAGAATTACACTATAGCCTTCAGCACTCAATATAATGCATACCATCGTTCTATCGAACAGATTTTTAAACAAAATTGGAAACTTTTACTTGAAGATCCCATCTTAGTCAATATTTTACCTAATAAACCTAAGTTTATATATAGGCGCGCCGCGAATCTAAGAGATAAACTTGTTAATAGTGCTTTGATGGAACAGAGCACTATCTCCACACGTAATAATGGGTTTCACCGCTGTGGAGACTGCGCTATGTGTAAAGCATGTCCATCAGCGGTTAGAAAATTCACAGAAATCCAACTTAAAAACTCTACTATTAAACCTAAACAATTTATTACGTGTAACACTAACTATGTTATTTATGGTATTAGATGCGCATGTGATAAATTATATATCGGCAAGACGAAAAGAAGCCTTAAAGTTCGCCTTGCCGAGCATGTGAGGAATATTAAAAGAGGTTTTAAAGAACACCCTTTTTCATTACATTTTACAGAAACACATAATAGCTCCCCCAAATATATCACTGGATTCTGGGGATTAGAGGCAGTTAAGAATAATTGGCGGCATAATAATAGAGATGTCCGCCTTGCACAAACAGAAATGAGGTGGATTTTTAATTTGTCCACCCTATCCCCTGAAGGTTTAAACCATGATTTCGAGCTTAAATGGTTTCTGTAATTTTAGTCGGTTCTTAACTTTCTTTTTTATATACATTTGTATATGGTTTTTTATATATGTCCTCAATCTTTTCTATATATTAACTATATTTTATGATTTTTTAATATATGTTTTTATATATAGGCTTTTTATGGATTGATTATGTTTTAATATTAAAAATTGATATTTCATGATTGATATTATGTATACCACTGTTTTGCACTTTTTTTGCACTATGTATACTCTGTAATATTACTGTTCTGTAAATGGAGGAATCACACACAACATCTCTGTTCCCCTTTTAAAAAAGGGGGAATTATTTTATTGATGCACCAACATATATGTTAATCGTCCTTTAAATTGGGACTATATGGTGGCATATTGCACTACACTTGCATATATTATATTGTATATGCATGTTTTGCTTCACATATGTACTTATCCCCACTGTGGGACCACATAACCAGTTACACGATCGCCATTTTTGGCCTTGCGTGTCACGATTCAGCTATTAGCACCATTGGCTTCCGACTGTGCGTTTCACAGCGCGGAAGTAGTTATTTCAGTCAGCGTACGCGCACGTGACACGTGACGCGTTGATCCATCTAGGCTGACACTTTCTTCCGGCTGTGTGTTCCACAGCGCGGAAGTGGTGTCGTATTTGCGTGTCAGGGACCATTCACGTGACACGCGCTGACCTATTAGGATGGGGGTTAACAATATGCGTTCCACGACGCGGAAGTAGGAACGCTATTAAGCGTTCCACTACAGTTTACCCCGCGTTGTATAACATTTAAACCCTTTATTTTAACGACACTATTCTAGAAGTTTCAATAAGGTACAAAACGAGTCCATAAGGACTCTATTAAGGCACCACTTCACTTGTTTTTGCACCTTCACTTTTTAATTGAATATGACCCGGATGTGCTTCCTCCATATGCTATTTAAACACTGCCAGGTTACTCACTCTTTACCTTGAAAAAGGCGGCTGCGACCGCCGAAACATGTTGGCAGAAGAGTGAGTTCTTTTTTGTTCTTTTTTATTCATTATTGTTCAAGCATTGTTTATCTGGACTTCTGTATGTGGTTATTGGCCATAAGCCACATTTCAGGTGTTACCTTTATTAAATGCTTTTTTACTGAGACCGGTCCTCTCCCTCTTTTTATATACACGCCTCCGCTGTGAGGTAAAGAGAATAGAGGGACCTGTCCTCATTCACAAAGAAACCGCTACGTGTGTATTTCATCCACTCCTTCAGTGAGTATGGTAGGCACCCACCTTGGCCTTTGAAATACTTCACCTGAAAAACGGTTACTGTGTCAGTGAAAGATACCTTTATATGTGTCAAGCTCCTGTATATACAGTGAGTACGGTACGAATCGCTGGATACCAGCCCATCACACTCGGTATTTGTCTATAGATCACACACATCGGTGGTCCCCTAAAGATACCTTGATACACGTGTACACACACCTCTATCTGTGAGTCTGGGTACGGATCCCTTTCCCCTACTTGGTTGTTTCACCTATAACACCCTTATTGTGTTTCCCATTCTAACACAATTTCCATATATATTTTTGTTTCTCCACTTCACGAGACAATATTATCCTGTGGACTATACAAATATTCAGCGCCACCAGACCTTCTTTTTTCCTGAAGCCTCTCCGAGTAACCGTTCGCAATATGTTTATATACACTTAAAGGACCTTGGCTCAGCAAAATACTAATGTCCTCTGTGCCCTAAAAAGTCACAGTTGTCCATTCTCTAAATATATGCATAGGCAAGTGTCTATTTAGGGCTTATAGGAAAAACAGCAAACCATAGTAGAAATCAACTTCTTAACCCTATGGTTACAACTAGGAAGATAGAACCAGGGCCATAACACAGAAGGAGAGGAGGACGATGTGATTCCAAACTGCTGGGAATTTGGCAAGTATGGGTTTGGCTCAAAGTGGGTGGGAAGACACTGTGGGGGCAGAATTGGACAGGGACAAGACAGTGTGGAGATCCGCAGTGGACAGAGATGGGTGGGGCAAAGCAGACTGTGCCAGTCAACCTGCAGCTAAATGTATTAGGCCCCTAAGAATTTTGAGTACATCAATTTATGTGACTTCGGGGATCTATAAAAAAGTCTAGTACAAGATGTCACCATTTATTTCACTAAAGTTTACATTTGAAATTGGCTGAATGTTGAGCTTTCATGCATAATAATAATGCAGTTCCATTTGTCACAAAATGATTGTTATATTACATGTCTCTTTTATACAGATGGAACGCCTCTCAGCCAGCTCAGGGAATTGCCAGAAAGGCGCTTCATCTGATGGGGATTCGCAAGAAACTCACAGGCTTGCGCGTACCCATCACCGCTTCCGGGTGCAGGGAGGAGGAATAGGAGCCCTCACAGCCAGGTAAGGGTTCAGGGAGGGAGGGGAAACCCGCTGCACATCGCCGGCCATCACCTTTGCGTTAATAATCACATATGTTACTGCATATGCGATTATTAACAATGCAAGTGCCGGTGATGTGCGGCCGGAGTTATTAAAGAATCCTGCCCATAGGCACCGATTCCATGGGTGCTTTCGGACCTCAGCACCCACGGAAAATGTTAAGCACCCACTGTTTTTAGAGGGGGATGAGCCGTGCAGCTGCTCTGGGTACCGCACGGCTCCTCACAATTTTTAATTGCTGCTGCTGCCGCTGACTCTGCTGAAGGACAGGCACTGGGCAGCTAACTCACTGAGCGGCTGAGCGGTGTGCAGGGTACTGGCCGGCTGGTGGAGGGAGGCGGAGACATGGAGTAATGTATGACTGACACTCACGCTCAGTGCCTCCCCTCCTGCTGTGGGGATTGGCCACCCATCCCAGGGGATGAAGGGGAGGGACAGAGGAGGGACCCGACTCAGCTTGTGCGCAGGCAAGGTGGTCACTGCTGAGGGGACAGGGGCGGGCAATCAGAGCACATGACAGATGGGATGGGAGGTATGCTATCCAGAGGCACACGGGACTTCTGCGGCCGCAAAATAGAAATTGGTATTATTTTGTGGCCACGCCCCTTTCCCCATGAAGCCACTCCCCTATATTTTTGGCTTGAGCACCCACCAGCAAAAACATAAATCGGCACCTATGGCTCCATATAAAGGATAATTATACTAAATAAGATACCTGAGTTGTGTCCAGTTGGCTTTGGTCTCTGAGGTGGATGAGGCACAAGTAATGGGAGAGTAGGTATTTTCGATGATCGAGTACACTTTCGTGATGGTATTTTTTATGGAATTGAAATAAAAATAATTATCAAAAATGTAATTATTAATACTAATAGCAACCACCTACTGTAAGTAACCCCAAAAAAATAATTTCAGGAGACTAGTAGTCCAAAATTAGTAGCAGAACTGGTATGTTCTGAAGAATGAATATATAAGCCATACTGTACAGTATTTATTCAACTCGGATAATTTCAGAATGTAACTTCTGAGATTTCTTTACCATCACAGGGGTCACATACATTACCCAGTGTACCTCAGTATCGGCACCCTAATCTGCCAGCTGCGGCTGGTGTAGCAGTAACAGGAAGCCCCCTCTCTCCTCAGCTATCCTTACACATTGCTCTTCTAGTATGAGGAAGACTTCAGCTCACACTGAGGCATGTTTGTATGGGTTTCCCTGAGATTAGTAACAGTTTCTTATATAGTGCAGCGTGTTCCATTGCACTTCACTTAATTTGTTTGTAGTACAGTACCGTAGTATATGAGATTATATTACAGATCTTTCTTAATAAACTGAGTATTTAATTCATATAGTCTTTATCAGCATTTAATTTATGGCGATTAGGATCATGCTGCTACCATAACAACTTGTGCAAATTGTGGAAATACGTTAGGGAATAATAGAGAATTTCCTGTGATGCAAATATAAAATGAGAGACAATCAGAACTGACCTAGATGGCACTGGAGTGAATTGAAACTCTAAAACTAATCTAGACCTGCACAACACATTGCCTGGGAGCTAGAGTTGCCCGTCTGCTCTGTTTGTGTTATTGTAGGCCGGGCAGGGAGCATTTTTGCCTGCGTCCTTCCAATCTTCAGCAGCCAGCCATAAAAAAGCCGAAAAACTGTACTGGCCCAGGAGGGGGGCAGATAGCACTCTGTTCAGCTCGCCATTGGGCACAGAATTAATTCTCTGTTCATTCTGCCAGATCTGTCCAAAGGCTATTGATTTGCAGCAGTTTCTACATCTGCCGAAAGTAAATACCACTGTGTAGGTTCCTTCCTGCCACAAAGTGAGACTGCAGACGCAGTGGTAAAATATTCAAAAGGGTTTTCTCCCCCCTCCAGGTTACCCTATACTACACCCTACTGTCCTTTAGATCTCTCCTTTTATGATGAGTAAATATTAAAAAGTTCCTTACCATTCCTGGTGGGAATATTTGGAAAACGGTAATCGTTACCAGGGACAATCGGTCCCTGCTGGTGGTGTTTAGAAGTAAAATGAAGAAAAGTAGAAAGGATGAAATAGGAAAATGTCAGAAGGGAAAAGGATAACACAGGCTATAGGGGTTATGGGGAACAATAGCTGCAGCTGTAGTTTACGTGCAGTAGATGAGATGACTTAAAAGCAGTATAAGAAAGGACATATAGTGAGCAAGAGAGACATGGGAATGTATCCTCATTCTTACATTCGTGTATCCTGTATCTTACCTCAAGGCCACCCGCCACATTATACTTTTCCACAGGTGGAATTGGAGAGGTAGAAAATATGATGTCATAATATTCGTAATAAATGTTCTGTAAACTGCTTATGTGGTCACTATCACAACTCCTGGGGATTGTCTGGTCTTCATACACCGATTGCTCAGTAACAGTTTCCCTAATAAATACAATAACACAGGGGATCAAACCAGTCCCATCACTTCCCACAGTCCTCCTCTTCACAGCTCCACCTCACACATGCTGGAAGCCTTCAGGCTGCAGCTTATGACTTAACCATGCCTAGGGATACATACAGAGTCACATAGTAAAATAGTAGGCAAGGGTAAAGACGTTCCTCCATTAAGTTCAACCTGTTTTCTACTAACTCATTAGAGTAAGGTCTAGATGTAATATCCTCCACCCGGATTATACTCTTTGATTCCATATTCGGCTTACCTAGTGTGTTATGTTGGCAATATTTTTCCTGATGCTTCCGTCCCTAGGCCATAGACTGTTGATTATAGCCCTGAATGTTTTTAGCCATCCAACCTTACCTTAAATGTATTTAGTGTGTCTGCCATCACCACCTCCTCTGGCAGTGAGATTCCCAACTTTACTGCCCTCAGAATAAAGAACCCCTTGCTTCTGAGTGTATGAAACCTCCTCTCCTCCAGTCTGAGTGGATGCCCTTGTGTCCTAGTCACCAACATTAAGGTAAAGAGGGTGCTTGGCAGTTCCTTATATTGCCCCTTGATCTATTTATACATATTTAGCATGTCACCTCGTAAACATCTTTTTTTAAAGTGTAAACATTCCTTGTTTGGCTAATCTGTCTTCATTACACATGTTCTCCATCCTTTTAGTTAGCTTAGTTGCCCTTCACTGAACCCTTTCAAATTCTACAATGTTTGTTTTGTAAAGTCTATTCTGAACATTTGTCAAGAATGTCCAGAATTCTTGACGAGGCCTAAATAGCACCTTATAGATTGGCACAATTACAGTGTCGTCCCTTGCCTCCAAACCCCTTTTTATAGAGGCTAGTATTATTCGCAGTGGCGGAGATAGCGTAAGGCAGCACCCACCGCTGCTTGGGGGAGCGGGGGCTGCGTGGGTGCCGAGTGCTGGACAGGTGAGTGTGACAGACAGAGAGTCTGTCACACTACACTCAGTGGGAGCGGGGGCGGGTGCCGGACAAGTGAGTGTCCGGCACACACACAATACACAGTATGCGGCTGCGTGTTGTGCCGCTGCCGCCCGCCCACCGCCGCCTGCCGCTGCCCCTGCGCTCGCTGATCACAGGCGAGTCGGCACGGGCGCGGCCATGACAGTGGATCTGTCATTGAAAAAATATATATATTATTTGACGGGTGGGTGGGTTACCCAATGGGAGGGAGATCAGGAGAATTATCCAATGGAAGGGCGGGTGGGCGGCCTTGTAGTGTCAGTCAGACTGAGGCAGGGGAAGCAGCAGTGTCTGCCTCAGCTTCAGGTGCTATGCCGGCAGCGCTACTAGTGTCGGCAACTGGTGTGGGCATATGTATAATTAGCGCTACTAGTGTCGGCAACTGGTGTGGGCATACGTATAATCAGCGCTACTAGTGTCGGCAACTGGTGTGAATTAAATAAATCCTGACAGAGAAAGGAAATATTCTGCAGAACAGTTTTGTACATTGACTCTTCTTTAGCCATGCCACTAGACAACCAGTGGCTTTGGCCATACTTACAATTTGCAGTTTAGAAATATTACTATTAGGTAGGACTGAAATTTATGACATAATGCCAGGAATTGCAGCACTATATTGAGGGTGTGCAGCCATGGCTAAGTTTATATTATAAGGATAATATATACATATTATCCTTATCCCCCCCTAACATCCCTTATATACACCTATCCCCTCCCACATCCTTTATATACATCTATCACCCCCCCCCACATCCCTTATATACATATACACACCTATCAAACCATCAAACCCCCATTCCTTATATACATATTATCCCTATCACCCCCCCCCCAACATCCCTTATATACACCTATCCCCTCCCACATCCTTTATATACATCTATCACCTCCCACCACATCCCTTATATACATATACACACCTATCAAACTCTTATCCCTTATATACATATTATGCCTATCAGCCCCCATCATCCCTTATATACACCTATCACCCCCCCCCACATCCCTTATATACATATACACACCTATCACCCCCACACCACATCCCTTATATACATGTACACACCTATCAAATCCCCCATCCATGATATACATAGTATGTCTATCATTCCCCCAACATCCCTTATATACACCAATCACCCCCCTCCACATCCCTTATATACATATACACATCTATCAAACCCCCATCCCTTATATACATATTATGCCTATCAGCCCCCATCATCCCTTATATACACCTATCCCCTCCCATCCCACATCCCTTATATACATATACACACCTATCAAATCCCCATCCCTTATATACATATTATGCCTATCAGCCACCATCATCCCTTATATACACCTATCCCCTCCCAGCCCACATCCCTTATATACATATACACATCTATCAAACCCCCATCCCTTATATACATATTATGCCTATCAGCCCCCATCATCCCTTATATACACCTATCCCCTCCCATCCCACATCCCTTATATACATATACACACCTATCAAATCCCCATCCCTTATATACATATTATGCCTATCAGCCACCATCATCCCTTATATACACCTATCCCCTCCCAGCCCACATCCCTTATATACATATACACACCTATCAAACCCCCATCCCTTACATACATATTATGCCTATCAGCCCCCATCATCCCTTATATACACCTATCCCCTCCCCTCCCACATCCCTTATATACATATACACACCAATCACCCCCACACCACATCCCTTATATACACCTATCCCCTCCCATCCCACATCCCTTATATACATATACACACCTATCAAATCCCCATCCCTTATATACATATTATGCCTATCAGCCACCATCATCCCTTATATACACCTATCCCCGCCCCTCCCCTCCCACATCCCTTATATACATATACACACCTATCAAACCCCCATCCCTTATATACATATTATGCCTATCAGCCCCCATCATCCCTTATATACACCTATCCCCTCCCCTCCCACATCCCTTATATACATATACACACCTATCACCCCCACACCACATCCCTTATATACACCTATCCCCTCCCATCCCACATCCCTTATATACATATACACACCTATCAAATCTCCATCCCTTATATACATATTATGCCTATCAGCCACCATCATCCCTTATATACACCTATCCCCTCCCAGCCCACATCCCTTATATACATATACACATCTATCAAACCCCCATCCCTTATATACATATTATGCCTATCAGCCCTATACACCTATCACCCCCCACCACCACCACATCCCTTATATATATGTACACACCTATCAAATCCACCATCCCTTATATACATACTATGCCTATCATCCCTCCTCCTTTCCCCACACAAACACAGTGCACACTAATAAGCTACTTTTTGGGGCTGGCAGAGGCTGGGAGGACTTGAGCCCGGATCATAAATTCGTCAGACAGAGGTTCCCACTATTCTCTGATGTCTGAGCTCTCTCAACTTGGTGTAGGTGCAGTGGCAGGAGGCAGTGCCAGCCAGACAGACGTGAGGAATCAGGAGTTAGCGCACCACAAATGCCTTAGAGCTTACTGTCCCGGTAAGTCCCCTTTCCTCCCTGCTCAGCAGTATCTGCACCCAATTGATTCTCAGATGGGCTGACAGATGCTGATGTAATGCACAGCTGGAGCAGCAGGAGTGTGCATTGGCAGGGGAGGACAGCTTCCCTATCAGACAGAGCGACTCTGCTGGCGCTGGTAACTCTGATTTAGTGCCAGTAACATAACAAGTCCCCAGTAGTGCCATTTACAGATGTATCCAGTAGGTTTTTAGCAAAAATAAAAAAGTACTGGGAACAATGGTTTTCAGAATAATTTTGATAAATTGGATAAGGGATACTCAAACTGCACTGTAAAAGTGTTGTACTTGGTGTGAAAAAAGTTTAATTAAAATGTATATATCAGCAGATTTAAAGCAGGTGGTGCTACAGCTATTACAGAAAGACATGGTGCACTAGAATAATTAATTGCAGGATCAAAGAGGGAGAGTTTGTGTCAGAGAAGGGAACCTGGACCACTGCATTTGTGGACTCACTGGAAAGAAGCCATAGCAGTAATTTCCCTACCCTTACTACTGTATTTCTCATATGAAATATGCCTGCTCATGTCATAAATGATCAACTGTAGGAAAGTTGCCAACAGGTTGACCCCCCCTTTGACACATAAATGCATCCATCTGACATCCTTAGTTGCCCCAGCCTCTTTTTCCTCACAATGCAGCATTGGGCATAGTATGAAATCCTGGCGTATGCTACACAGATAACTTACCTCTCATTCCAGTTCATGGCACCAAGACCCTTGCAGACAGCCGTTCCACTGTGTTGAGATGCATTCAGGAAGAGCAGGTAAACCAGGAAGTAAGTGACCTATTTCTCAGCATCAGCTGATCCATTCTAAACCTCTAACTCTCACTGTACTTAGGGCCTGATTCAGACCCGTTAGTAAGACAAAACCATGCTGCACTAACATGTGCAGAGAGTTAGATTTGGGTGAGGTGTTCAAACTGAACTCTAAATTGCATTGTAAGAATAAAGCAGCCAATAGCATTATAACGCCCCCAATCTAATTCTCGCTCCCCACATGTTGCATCTCCCTCACCTGCAGTGCAGTATGGTTTTATCCATCTGCAAAAATTGCAGCCTTGCTAACAGGTTGGAATCAGGTCCTTTGTTTCTCTTACTTTACAAAGGGGCCTATTTATCATCACTAATGAGACCATTCTACATGCAGAAATGTTAGTTTCTACATGTTTACAGGAACAAGACCATTCATTATTGGAGGCCTGATAGAGCCACCTAGTATTCAACAATCTCCCCTGACTGTCATACACAACTGTGGGTTATATACTACCTTTATTCAGATGAAGCATTGATCTGCGTTACCTTATTCTTACAGGAGGAACTGTTCAATAAAGAATGTGAGGTAACATTGGCCCTTATTCTGATCGGTGCGGATATTCCCGCATGCGGACGGCCCGCCGATGTTGATCGTCTGCGCATGTGCAGAGGTCACTCTGCGCATGTGCAGGCGATTTCGCCGCACGGATTCTTTATACGCCGCACAGGGGGCGTAGAGGGGCGTGAGGGGCTACTTAGCCTCATTACCCTATGCATACGCCCCCCGTTTCATGGGCGTTCCCATGCAAACGCGGGGCGTATGCATGGTAATGAGGCCGTGACGCGTGGGTACGGGGCGGGCATCTGACATCGCCGGATGTCAGCTGCCCGCCCCCATACATGTTTTCACACGGACAAGTGTCCGTGTGGTCTTGTGTTGCGGGACCTGGTGGAGCGTGCGGCCCTGCATTCGATGTTCGGCGACCATCGAATGCAGGGGCAGCTCCCAAGACGGAGGAGGCGTATGCCCGTCCAATTTCATGCGGATCGCCACATATCCGCGTACGGACGGCAGGTGGCGATCCGTATGGAAGGCGGAGATTCACCTGCACGGTCGCGGCCGCATATTCTGATCGGGCCGCACCGATCAGAATAAGGCCCATTGAGCCAGCTTCCATTACCTGGTCGCCAGGAGGATCCCATCCGTGATGAGCTGCAGCTGCGCTTCAGGTGAGAGAGAAGTCCAGAGAACAGAGGGGATGATTCTAGGTTGAAACAAAAGCAAGTAGCTTGGCACCTAAAGCATATTGCAATGTAAGGGGTCAAATACATTGTTTTGGTTTTTTTTTGTTGTCTGTCTGCAAGGTAAATACTGGCTGCTTTTGGATATAGCTCACAAATATAAGACATCTTTATTTTTATACTGCACTTTACATGTGAGTTTGGCTACACCCCTCCCAAATCTGAATATATGCTTTTTATATCTGTCCCACATACAGTGCAGCATGGCTTTAAATTTACTTATTTCTCTTTGCTTTACTCCCAACTCAGAATCAGCTTGGTCTTACCATTGTCTTAATATTGCTTCAGAAGGCTTACTTGTTAGGGAAAAGCTTCCTAAAATGTCAATCTGCCGAAGCTGGGCAGGTGTCCCCGTGGAGAAGATTGTGTGGTGGGCGACTGGAAGGTAAGAGGCAGGAAACCTGAATGTAATAATAGGCATGTAACTGTGGCAGTACACCCCTGGTGTACTCTTGTGCCCCCAAAGAGATTTTAATTGCAGCCAATGCTGCTCAGAGGAAAACCTCCTTTGCTTGTGGAAGCTGCAGGTCTGTGAGGGGTTAACAGACTCAGCTAGTGTCCTAGTGTCCCAGCTCCCCTGCACATGAGACAGGAAGCTGGGAGGTCAGAGGTGATCCCAGCAGCAGTGTGTGAGAGAGAGAGAGAAAGTGTGCAGAGGGGAGAAGAGCTTGTATCCTGAGCCAGGAAGCATGCAGACAGAGATGCTGTGCAGAGAGAAGCACACATCTGAGACCAGGCACTGGGAGCAAGGACCCAGCAGTGAATGACAGCCAGCACTGCTGACCAGAAGAAGGGGTGAGCAGCATGTGAAGGGAGATAGAGCCCTGTAGGAGTGACTGCAGAGACCTACAGCACGGAACTAGGCAGAGAGGGACATTGCAGCCCATCTGGGAGTCACCCAGAGGACCACACAGCACCAAAGACAGGCAGTGGCCATCCAGGAGTCGTGACCAGCAGGAGCTGGCAACTGCAGCTGATTGTTCAGGTACTGGGGTGTTGGATACCCCCACTAACAGGACTGCCTGTTTGCCTCTGATACAGGAGATTGCCCTAAGGGATGGGAATCTGCCTGCCCCTCTTAGAGAGGATTTTTGATCACTTTTGTTATACATAAAAGTAGTGTGCACACTAAGTTATGGCCTAATCACCTTGTGAGGATTTCCTTCGCGGGACCGTTATTCAAATTCAGGAACTGTGTTGTTTTGCACCAGGGACTACCGCGCAGTGTATATAGGGTGCATAGCGCCACTTGGCGGACATGTTGTGACGTAATATTATTCTGTCATATTGTTATTGTTGTGATGTAATTTATTGCGTAATCGTTCTCTCGTTAATCTGGTCATTGATTAGTTATAGCTTTAATTACTGAATGATATAAAGTGACTGTTTTGCATAAGTACGTGAGTGTATTGCAGCAACCCATTTACATATCTCCTTTAAATAAATATTTGTTGCTGCTAGCCGTAGTAGCCTTGTCTTTTGTGGGTTCTCCTTGGGTTGTGCCATTCCCTGCCACAGGTTCTCCGGAAGAAGCCGTGAGGAATCCAGAAGCTGCCGCCGTAATCAGCTCCAGATTCAGGTACCATCTTACACCACACCGTTACAGGGGCACTGTCACATAACTGTCCACTGAAACACATGTAAAACCCAGTTACATTGTGATTGTTAAACTGTTTATTTCTGTCCCTTTCCCATGTTTCTCTCGCTCCCTATATGTCCTTTGTATGTCTTTTATGGCATCTCTCATTTACTGGAAGACAGGATTTTTTGACAATACTAGGTGCGCAATTAAATACACAGTGCAGCTGAACAGTACACCAAAAAGGCACACATCCAAAGTATTGCCTCAGAAGATATAACAGACAAAAACAAAGTGGTGACTAGTATATAGCGCTCTGTGTATAACCAACAGATATGAGGAATGGAGTTTTTTTATATCACCATTTTTAGATACATTCTTTGTCAAGTATCCACGATCAGGGTAACCTGTAATGATATACACCCCTCCACACGGATAGTGTGACAAACAGAATACACTAATAGTGCAGGTTATCGGGAGGTACCCCGGAGGATAAAGACAGTCACTGGCCATCGCAGAGTACCGAGTGCCGCTGAGCCCCTGTTCCGGACGGGAGACTTATTGGATAAAGCTGGACCTGCATCTATTTATCTTGCCGTGCTGTTTTTGCCCCAGTGGAATACCACCCATGCTGTTTTTATTGTCGACAGATTGGAAGTGTGGATCTGTATTAAAATCTTCTTTTAATCAAGGTTAACCTGCACTATTAGTGTATTCTGTTTGTCACCCTTGTCACACTATCCGTGTGGAGGGGTGTATATCATTACAGGTTACCCTGATCGTGGATACTTGACAAAGAATGTATCTAAAAATGGTGATATAAAAAAACTTCATTCCTCATATCTGTTGGTTATACACAGAGCGCTATATACTAATCACCACTTTGTTTTTGTCTGTTATCTCTCATTTACTGTACATAAACTACAGCTAGAGGTTCCCCCAGAACCTGTATTATCCGTCTCTCCTATCTCTGCTGCCCACATTTTCCTAGTCCATGCTTCTTACTTTTCTTTATTTACTTTGAACCAGCATAAGCAGGATCTAGATTCTGATGGGATCTATGATAGAAGACCGAACTTATATATTCCCTTTATTCATACAAATATGGTAAGAAACAATCTACAGTATTATATATGCATCATAAAGGGAGAGTTCATAAGGAGGGGAAGGTGTTGGAAACGAGTATCTGGAGGAAAAGGGGCAGGGAATCCAATAGAACCCCCCCCCCCCCCCTCATCCCCACATCTGTTGACTCTGTAGGTTGAAATAGCCTATGTGGTATTTTCTTTACCCTTACAGTAAATGTAAATTGTACATATTTATGTCTCATATAACTGATACCTGCTCATGTCAGAAATAGTCAACCAGTGGCATAGCTATAGCACTGCAGCCCCCGCCGGCTTACCTGTCCGCGCGTCCCGGCTCCCCTCCTGGCTTCAATCAATGCTATGGAGACGAACCACGATAAAATAGCCGCCCCATAAAGCAGACTGTTCTCTGAAACTGTCTGCGGTACGGGGGCGGCCATTTTATCGTGGTCCGTCTGCATAGAATTAATTGAAGCCAGGAGGGGAGCCGGGACGTGCGGACAGGTAAGCCTGCGGCAATGGGGGGAGGGGGCACGGGGGGCACGGGCAGCCGGGGGGGAGGGGGGCAGCCGGGGGGGGAGAGGGGGGCGCCCCCCATTAACGGCGGGGGGGCGCCCCCCCATTAACGGCGGGGGGGCGCCCCAAACAAAGCTACGCCACTGTAGTCAACTGTAGGAAAGTGTCCAACAGGTGCCACCAGAGTGAACCCCCTTTAACGCTTAACCCCCCTAACCCCATAAACACATAAATGCATCCATATGACATCCTTAGTTGCCCAAGCCACTTTTGCCTCACAAGGAAAGTTCCTTTCTACAATGCAGCATAAGGCACAGTATGAATTCCCTAAATTTTCTACACAGATAACTTACCTCTCATTCCAGTTCATGGCACCAAGACCTGTGCAGACAGGCGTTCCACTGTGTTGAGATGCATTCAGGAAGAGCAGGTAAACCAGGAAGTAAGTGACCTCTTTCTCAGCATCAGCTGATCCATTCTAAACCTCTAACTCTCACTGTACTTAGGGCCTGATTCAGACCTGTTAGCAAGACAAAACCATGCTGCACTAACATGTGCAGAGAGTTAGATTTGGGGGAGGTGTTCAAACTGAAATCTAAATTGCATTGTAAGAATAAAGCAGTCAGTATTTACCCTGCACAGAAACATTATAATGCCCCCAAATCTAACTCTCTCTGCACATGGTAGGTACATTTGCCTCACCCGCAGTCCAACATGGTTTTATCCATCTGCAAAAATTGCAGCCTTGCTAACAGGTTGGAATCAGGCCCTTAATTTTTCTTCCTTTACAAAGGGGCCTATTTATCATCACTAATGAGACCATTATCCATGCAGAAATGTTAGTTTCTATATGTTTTATGTAACAAGACCATTCATTATGGGGGGCCTAATAGAGCCACATAGTATTCAACAATCTCCCCTGACTGTCATACAGGAGGAACTGTTCAATGAAGAATGTGAGGGATGATCAAAGACCCTCTGGCTATGCTTCTTGCACATTTGTACAACTGGGATTTACAGGGTCGCAAACAAGCTTTGAAACCCTTCTTAAATGTTGTGGTGACAGTAGCAAAAAAACATAATTCTGAGAAGCTGGACGATTTCATTTCCCCATTTTTGTTAGCAGTAAAGCAGACATTAATGCAGACTTTGCATATGGACGGAAGAGCCACACTCCCGGATGTAGAAAATGGGGTAAAGAAATTGTATACAAAATGGGGAATATATATCGATTACCTGCCTCAGACCACACAGACACACATTTATAAGCTGTTTGCTCACTTTCGATCTAATGGAACACACCACGCTGCCTCTCTGCGGAGGGAGGGGGGAAGGGGAGGGAATCAGTTGGGAGGGATAGTTAACTTCATTAGAGTCATTTTATGTTAAGTTGTTGTGGTTAATTATGAGTCACATTTACAGTGTTCATTTCAGAGACAAAGTATAAGTCAAGAGACGAGAGATCTTGAAATACACACTAGAAAGTATAAGTGAGGATGTAAGAGATGCGTATTGACTGACCATCTCTCTAATGTTGTCGATTGTGATAGCCTATTGTTATCATGTCTTTGCTCTACTAGAATGATTGCAATGCATTGTATAACCGATATTTGACAAAAAAAAAAAAAAATTGAAAAAAAAAAAAGAATGTGAGGGAGATTTACTTGGTCGCTAGGAGGATACCATCCGTGATGAGCTACAGCGGCGCTTCAGGTGAGAGAGAAGTCGAGAGAACAGAGGGGATGATTCTAGGTTGCAAGAAAAGCAAAAAAAAAAGAAGTAACTTGGCACCTAAACCATGTTGTAATGCAAGGGGTCAAATACATTCTTTTTTTTTTTTGGGGGGGGGGGGGGGGGTTGCCTCTCTGCTACCCCAGGAGCCTGTTTAAAGGGCCCTGTGGTTACTTTTAAAACTTTAACCAGCAGTACCCCATTTTTTTAATTTACACCACTGATGAAGTCATTAAGACGAAAAGCGTTGGGTTTTGATATCATCACCTGTTAAATTTGTGATCCAAATGAATGTGACGCTATGTGATTTTTACTTCTATACTTGTTTTCAAAAAAATGTATGTGATGTATTAAATGCAAAAATAACCATCTAAATCGACCGGAGTGACTACTTCATATTGCATAAGGACTAGACAAAAGTCCTGAAGGTGGTGGTACAGTATGTTCTTAACGCACTCTATTACTGCACACACACAGGTTGTGTGTGCGAATTGAGAATATAAAAGTCAGTCACTAGTCAAATTGTTTATAACTAATATTTCTAGCGGGCTTTCCCAAGCGAGCCCCTAATGCTCTAGGCAGCGTCTAGGCAGCCATCAGCGGCGCCACTGGTCACTGCAGCAGCCAGGTAGGTAACAGTATAAGCAGGAACAGTATAGTTATCACACAGGGAACACATACCCACTGTGATGCACAGAGCCTGGCAGCCATCAGCGGCGCCACTGGTCACTGCAGCAGCCAGGTAGGTAACCGTATGAGCAAAGACATCGCAGTTATAGCAGAGATAGCAGAGACAGTACAGTTATCATACAGGGGACACGGGGTTACATATGGCTGAGTGCACGGATCCTATGCAGCCATTTTCGGCGCCATTTGTGGTGGTGGTGTTGGTGGTGGGGGGGCCAGGGGTGAGAGAGAGTTACTGAGGTCTGGGGAGAGACAGTGAGGCCTGTGGCTGGAGTTGGGCCCTCCCTGGGTGGAATTCCATGTCGCTGCCCTGGGTAGTCTTATCATACCTCCTCCCTGGGTGGGTGGGGGGCACCGCCACAGAGTAGAGGGCTCCCGCATCTGCTGGTGATGGGGGTCAGCGGCTGGGGCCTGATCACTTCCAATGTCTCCGGGGGCCTTTGTTGGGGGCCCCGGCTGAGCAGTAGGCCGGGGTGTGGAGGGAAGGAGGGCTACTGCTGGTGAGACATCCAGGGCAGGGGCCTTCCAGGTGAGGCAGGGGGCCGGGGGTGGGCCTGTGGGAAAGGGAGTGCTCTGGGTCCTCCTCACCGCGTCCTGACTCTCCACGACACTCCTGTCCATGTAGAAGGGAAGCTGGAGGTGATCTTTCTCCTCCAGTGGTCCCCCCAGGTCCAATGGCGATGCTAGTGGCTGCAGCACTGCCCTCCTCTGGCCGGCCGCCACTGCGTCTCTCCTCGTGGTTGCAGTGCGGCCCGGCCTCTCCGGCAGCCTCTTCTCCAGCAGGCGCTGCACTCTTCCCCTCCTCAGCGCCTCCCCAGCCGGTGAGCAAGCAGGTCCTGTGTCTGCAGGGGCGCTCTGATCCGAGTGAGCAGCCGATCTCTGCGCCATTGGCATACAGCGAAGGAGCTCCGTCCCGTCACTCAGCTGCCGCACGGCAGGTCCCACAGCCCCTCTGCTGCTCTCCTCATATCCGGCGATCTCTGGCAAGTGGGAAGGTAGGAATCCTCCCTGCACTGCACTCTGTCCCCCTCCTTCCTATGCCATGCGAGCATCCCCGGGACCGAGGATGGGTAGCTCCGACCTAGGATGGACGGAGCTCACGTGGCATGCAATCATCCCCAACCACCACTGGAAGCCTATAACTGATAACTGAAGTTATCAATAGTAGTACAAAACAATGGCCCTTATTCTGGTTCGGACGGTACGGCCCGCGTGCGGCCGTACCGCCGATGTTTTTATTCTGCACATGCGCAGAGGTCAATCTGCGCATGTGCAGCCCCCTTCGCCGCAGACGTATTTCGTCCGCCGCAAAGGGGGCGTATAGGGGCGTGAGGGGCTTCATCCCCTCATTTCCCTATGTGTACGCCCCGCGTTTCATGGGCGTTCCCATGCAAACGCGGGGCGTATGCATGGTAATGAGGGTATGACGCAACTCATGGGGGCGGAAAGCTGACGTCGCCGGATGTCAGCTCTCAGCCCCCATACAAGCTATCACACGGACGATTGTCCGTGTGGTCTCAGCTTGCGGGAGCTGCTGGGGCGTGCGGACCTGCCTTCGATGGTCGACGACCATCGAATGCAGGGGGCAGCTCCCACCATGGTGGAGGCGTACGCCTCCACCATTTTTATGCGGATCGCCAGCCGTCCGTGTACGGACGGCCGTGGCGATCCGTCTCGTGGGCGGGGATTGGTTTGTGCGGCCGGAGCACCGTGTGCGGCTCCGGCCGCACCAACCAGAATAAGGGCCAATGTTATGATCATGTAGGCCAAGGAGACGTGTATACAATTATGGAAGAGGGTGAAACAAAAAACAGTATCACATTTCCCCGAATATCACAAAATGTAGTTGTCCCATATGGTACAAGCCAAGTCCACCACCAATTTTTAAAGGAAACCTACTGGATAATTCCCCTAAGCTTTAAATTATTTTTGTGTTATTTTTTTTATTAAAACCTATGAGAAAGAGCAGATTTTTCCATGGGACATTATTACTCATATTGATGGAATGGCCCTTATGCCTCTCTGTACTATGTCTATATTTGGCTTCACTTATACATTTGTACAGGCATGCTTGGTACTGTAAAAATGATTAAATACTGAATCATCTACAGAACTGCATTGTTATAATTATTATTTGTGTCATTGATTAATAAGTTGCCTTTTTCAGCCTTTCAGATAATGGTTCCAAATCATCTGCAATGTATTGTGGCAATACACTACCAATCTCATTCATACATACATACACTGCTGCTCCTATTCATACACACATGCACTGCTGATCTCATTCATACATATAAACTCAGTTTCCATGCATATATACATCCCACCTCACCGCATGTGAAGGCAAACTGGGACCACTACCACCTTCCCCAGAGGCTGCTGCTGTCTCCCAGGTGTGCGCGTGGGCACAGGTGCTGGCAGGGGCCATAGACACTTATTACAGCTAGTACTGTATGTATTGTGCACTCTGGGGTGGGGAGAAATTGTGCAGCCCGCTCCTAATGCTGCCAGCACCACTTCTGCCTATCATACTAGAATGGCCGGCACTACCATGTAGGCAGCTGTATATAAGCACTGGCACTGATGGGGCGGCACTAAAGGGATCTACTCATAAATAATGATGTCTGTGAAAAAAATCATCATTATTTTACTTAACACTGCTGGCGGTCACCAATGTAATAAGCTGCGTCAGCGCCCCACAAACACCTCTGCTGCTGCCTGGCCGAGTCAGCAAACATGACACAGTCTGACATGTCTGGTATTACTAGTAGCCAGCCAGCAGTAGCACTGCCGATGCCCCCTACACATAGTATCTGCTCTCTCCTCCAGGACCAGCCACCAGTGTGTGTGTGGACCAGGTTTCAGCCTGGGGGCATAGACAAGCAAGCGGCCCTGGGGTTGGGGATTGTTATTTTTCAAAAATGAAACACTGGGCTCTTCCGTCCCACAGTTGCTCCTCCAAATACAATGACTGGGACATTTGTGTGTTGTGAAGGCAGTTTTAAAACCTCTGGGACAAAAGGCTGGGAGCTGGTACAATCCTGAGAAAACCAGGATGTATAGCATCCAGACCCAGTGTGATGAACACTACAGGGCAAAATGCCAGTGGGAACACTGTGTGTGTGTGTGTGTGTGTGTGTGTGTGTGTGTGTGTGTGTGTGTGTGTGTGTGTGTGTGTGTGTGTGTGTGTGTACTGTATGTGTGTGTGTGTGTGTGTGTGTGTGTGTGTGTTTGTGTGTGTATGTGTATGTGGGGGGGGGGGCACCTTAGGGGACAGGGGTATAGTAAAAGATACTGCCAAAGACATGAGTACCCTTGTGTTGGCCATACAGCTGGTAGGCTGAGTGCCAGGCCCAGCCTTCCTCTGGGTGGTGGCTAGCAGGGACCAGGAAGGAAGAACTTTGAGAGGAAGAGATTTGGGGTGGAGCTACTGCAGAGCACAGGAGGAAAGGAAACATGAACTATTGCTAGGGGTGCCTGAGTCTGTCTGTTAAGGGCCTTCCCAGGGTAGGCAGACTAATAATCTGGGCTCCATCGAATTCTGTATCCCCCTTATGGTGGCTCTTTGCCGAGAGAGACACAGCAGTGTGCGCTGTGCAGCAGCCAGGCTGACAGCCAAGAGACAGGTACAGGAGACTTCTCACAGACAGCCCTATTGCTGCATAATTGCAGTGGCCTGGGGGGCAGATGGCAACCTGCCCCCCTGCCCATCTCATCACTGGTGTGCACTGCAGCTGCAGGCTTTCTCAGGGTCCCGACTCCCTTCTCCTGTCCCTCCCAAAACTCTGCCCCTCTTCTATTGGACCCCACCACTTTTTTATCTAATGTAGGGTACACACCAGAACAATTAGGGCTCAATTCCATCAATCTGGATCCAATTCCGACTGATTGGATGTAGATTGGGCATGTCTTTGCATGTTAAGATCCGATTCCAATCCGATGCGCGTCCCCGCTGTCGTTTGGTCATTTTATAGATCCTACCTGCTGCAGGTAGGATCTGTAAAAGATCCATTCAACTGGATACAGACTCAGATCAGATTGGGATCAGATTGGATGCAGATCGTTAGCAGATTGTTAGCAGATCGTGTGCTCCAACAGATCGTGCGACCATCACACAATCTGCTAATGATCTTCAGACAGCTCCTCGCTCCCTAATGTGTATACAAGGCCTGCAGCGGTGTGGATTTACTTCCCAAAACTTCCATGCAAGCATAGGTAAGGATTGAATTTGTGGAGGACTGTGTATTTTATGTATTCTAATGTATATTTACATTACCTGGGAATGTATTAATATTATATGGGAAAGTGGATTGTGCAGTAATATTGTGGTGTTTGGGCATATTACCATTATGGGGTTGTATAGGGGTATTTTAGATTTGGAGCTGTTAAAATGTTATATATTCAACTTGGATTTCCACCAAAGACATGTGTATATGTATATACACTATACCCCTCCACCAGGTGGCATTGTCTCTCACCCCGCTCCCATGCTCTCCCACCACATGGCAGCTATCTCTATCCAAATCCAGTGGCTGTGGCTGCTATTGACTCCTCCGCACCACTTTGCAGGCAAAACTGTCAGTGTCTGTCAGCATCTGTCTATTTGTCAGCTTCTGTCAGTGTGTGTCCGTGTGTTAGTATCTGTGTGTCTGTGCATAATCATCTGTGTATCAGCATCCATGTGTCAGCATCAGTCAATGTGACAGCATCTGTCTCTCAACTTCTGTCTGTGTGTCTGCATGTTACATCAGTGTGTCAGTGTCCATCTGTAAGTGTTTCAGCATCTGTAAGTGAGTCAGGGACTATTCATTTGTCAACTTCTGTCTGTGTGTCAGCATGTGTGTATCCGTGTGTCAGCATAGAGTCTGTTAGTGGTCCTGTCTGTCCATATGTCAGCATCCATCTGTCAGTGTGTCAGCGTCCATCTGTAAGTGCCTCAGTCTGTCCATGTGTCGTAGTCTGTCTACGTGTCAGCATCTGTCTGTATCTGTGTACCAGTCTGTCTTGTGTCCATATGCTAGTGTTGGTGTGTCAGTCTGTCCATTAGTCAGAGTCTGTGTGTCAGCATCTGTGTGTCTGTTGTGTGTGAGTAGCTGTATGTATGCCTGTGTGGCCAGGAACAGGTAAGACATATTATTTTTATATTCTAAAAGTCATCAGGGAGAAGCTAAAAATAGATATTTGGGGAGGAGGGGTGGTAGGCTAATTTTTTGCCAGGGCACAATGAAACCTAGCACCAGCCCTTGGTGTACTGTACATACAGTATGGTTTGCTAATAATCTCAGTCTAACATTACCATCTCCTTACCATCACTAGGCTTCAAATCAACCTTTTTTCAATGTCGACCTAGGGTATGTCAAACATTAGTGGTCGACCTAGTGACTGTCGACCATTTATATCGTAACCCCAATAAGTATATGAGAAGCTGGGTGGAGAGAACTGGGGGGAAAAGTGGCAGTATTGTACAGCTTTATCTAGGAAACTTAGGGGCAGATGTATCATAGCAGCGCTTATCGCGCCGCTATGATACTTCCTGCTTCGCCTCAATAGCGAGGCGAAGCAGGAAGGGACATCGACAAGATGTATTAACATCTTGTCTGCCGAAGCGGGGGAGCGTTAACTCCCCCCTCCGGCGATGTCCCTTTCTGGAGATAGCGCATCAGTTAATACTGATGCGCTATCTCCTGTCCCCCGGCCGGCCGCACTGGGCATGCGCGGGATCTCGCTGTTCACGCGAGATCCCCAGCGCAGCCCAGACCTAACAGCAGGGACAGCGCTGTCCCTGCTGTTTAGATAGGGCTTCGCCAGCGATGCTGACCGTTCATACATTCGGACTGCTATCATTTTGATAGCAGCGCCGATATGGACAGGGGCGCATAGCGCCCCTGTCCATTACCGCATCCCGGCCTCTTCATACATGGGGGAGAAGCGGTATCAGTGCACATAACGTGCGCTAATACCCCTTCTCCCCCATATCGACCCTTCATACATCTGCCCCTTAGAACCTTACTCCAGCCTTGTAACAATCTTGTTTTAATTGCTGTCTATGAAGTCCATTGACATGTGCAGGCTATTGATGTTGAGTTACAAGCCTGCATTCTTGTAGGTGATTTTATTTTATTATATTTTCATTTATTGTACTAGAAGTTATTGCTAAATAGAGACCTGTTTATCAATAGGGGTATTGGGACCCTGTGAAATTAGAAAATATTTAACATCACATATTGTGGGTATTAGAAATGAATTACTGGTACTTGTATTGTTAATTCCTCAGCTTCCTTTTGAATGGATGGTAACAATCCTGGCAAGCATTAAAAAGTAAAGCTTACATTTCAGGAAGTCAATCCTGGGATTCTGATCTGGGATTGTAGTCAGCAATGCCAGGATTTCAGGATTAGTTGAACCACCTGAGCAGCATCTTCTGCAGCAGTGCAGTCAATATTTGCAGGGCTAACCTGTTCTAGCCCAGGAAGTGTTCCTTCAGCAGCTGAGATGTGGCCCGGGACATGACCTATAAACAGTGCCATTTTTGTAGGAAAATAGGTTCAGGAACTGTGGGCGGGGCAGAAGTGGGTGGTGATGTGGGTGGAGCTACCAAAGGGGCAGGTATCAATTCATGCATAAACTTTTTTTTAACACATAATGCCCTCAGCAGTGCCTTATATACACAATGCCCCCAGCAGTGCCATATATGCACATAATGCCACCAGTAATGCCATATATACACTTGCCACCAGCGGTGCCAATTAAACAATGCCCCCAATAACCCCAGTAATGCCAGATAAACAATGCCCCCAGCCAGTGGTGCAATTCTAAAAAAATACCTAGTGCTACTGTGAACATGCCAAAAAATGGGCATGGCCATATGGGGCTTGGCCAATGAAAATGTGGGCGTAATACTCATATTACCCCGATAGTGCTGTCCGTGATGCTCATTATACATATGCCACACACAGAGATTCCCATTATACATATGCCACACACAGAGATGCCCATTATACATAAGGCCCACTCCGTAATGCTTATTATACATATGCCACACACCGTGATGCCCATTATACATATGCCACACACAGAGATTCCCATTATACATATGCCACACACAGAGATGCCCATTATACATATGCCACACACAGAGATGCCCATTATACATAGGGCCCACTCCGTAACGCTTATTATACATATGCCACACACCGTGATGCCCATTTTACATATGCCACACAGAGATGCCCATTATACATAAGGCCCACTCCGTAACGCTTATTATACATATGCCACACACCGTGATGCCCATTATACATATGCCACACACAGAGATTCCCATTATACATAAGGCCCACACGAGATGCCCATTATACATAAGGCCCACACCGAGATCCCCATTATACATAAGGCGCACACAGAGATGCTCATTATTCATATGGCCCACACAGAGATGCCCATTATACATAAGGCCCACTATACTTAAGGGTGCACAAATTTTGAGTAGACTGAACTGATATAGCAGATGCTGCTCCTTCAGCCCCTACCCCCCAAACACACACACACACACACCCCTAATAACCCTTATAGCACCTGAATTTATGGACTTAACTACCTAGGAGTTTGTACTCCTTTTGCTCCTGTTAATATTGGTAACGACAACAGAGGATTATAAATAAATTAAATGATACTGGTATAATGAGAATGAATGTGTTTTAAATAAAGTACATTTAGTTAACTTTGGATTAGGCAGAGCTCGGATGCTTGCTGCCTGCCTCCTGATCATTCCTGTCTGCTGTCTGCTCCTCTCCGGTAGTTGAGCCGCCCACATTGCTGACTGCACAAATCAGTATCCACAGCTCAGCTTCCATTTCTTTGAAGATGCACAGTTCGGCATCCCACATACCCACCGCTCGCATGCCAGCTGACAGCTGCCGCTCACTCACTTACCAAATGGCCGGTGTCTGCACTGCACTGCGTCTCACACAATTCTCACACTCCTGCACTGCGCCTCACATGATACGGCGTCCCCCACCTGCCAGCTAGGGTTACCACCTAGTCCCTTTAATTCCGGACACATGTTAATTACACAGGTTCTGTAGCAGTTTAAAATCAGGTGAAGTGGAGTCTTGAAGTCAGCCAGCCACAGAACCTGTGTAATTAATATGTGTCCGGAATTAAAGGGACTAGGTGGTAACCCTACTGCCAGCAGCCGCTCACACACTCCCGCTCACCAACCGGCGTCTGCACGGCGTCGCACTCAGCACACAGCTCTCACTTCCTCCTCTCACTTCCTGTCCTGGCATCCACCCGGCCGCCGCGGAGACAGATAGATTTGTGCTGCGCTAAATGGAACTTCCGGAACGCCGTTCCTGGTGAGGTAATTTTTCAACAGAACTGCAGGAACGGCGTTCCGGAGCGTTCCGCCCGAAAAATAGCGCTGCCTATAAATGATAATGTGGTGGTGTGAAATCATAGGTCATGCAGCTGCACACCATCAATTTAGCCCACACAGTTAGACTGTAATGAAGTAACTGAGGTGTGTGAATGTATTTATTTTTTTCATGTGGGGACAATGAACTTATTTTTTCATATGATCGCAATTAATGTGGGTTATATGTTTTCCTGTGTAAGCCTATGTGTAAATTTTGTTTCTATATGCGTGGGCCAATGTGTGTGTTTTGATTTTTTTTGTCTGAGCCAACTTGTGTTTTTTTTTGTGGGTGGCAATGTGTGTGTATTGAATATTTTCATGTGTGTTTTTTATTTTCTTGTGGGGACAGAAAATAACAGAATAAAATGAATTTCTTTGTACAATTCAATCCCGGGAATTAAAAAATTTTGGGATTACAAAAATAGATTGGCTTCCCTTGAGTATTGCTAAAGAGGCCAATTTCTCAGACTATGTATAAAGCTATGGGCACTACTTATTCATATGAAAATAGTATAGAAGTTAGCAAAAATCTTGTATCAACTTGCAGCTTTACTGGTGCACCTGGACTTTTTTTTTCTTGTAAGTTATACAAATTATTTAAGATGACATATTCTAGACAATTTTCTATAAACATTTTGCTATTTCTTTAGTATAATTTGTAATTATATTTATCCTAAAAATATTTTTGTCAGTTAAATTCTTAGTATAAACCTGATTGTATACACAAAAGGATACAATTAGTACACTGTGAATAGTGCAGATAGGGAACTCAAAAATAATAAATACAGCACTTATAAATAATGCATTGTATGTTGAAAAAAAAAGGTACTTGTGTACTAGCACGGCGCCCATCGCATACCATATCGTATACGATATCGCGCGATGTTCCACAATGTCATACAATTTTAAAATTGTATATGGCATACAATGCGATGGGATGCGTTTATAACTTGTATAAGCACCCTAATGGGTGCTTACAATGTTAAATGCACCCCCACGCCACCCCCAAGTATAAACGTGAACCTGAAGCGTGGCGAGCACAGCGGTATGCATCCTACGACCTTTTCATACCCCCACTATTCACGTCGACGTGGAGTTGACTTTATATAGTGTGGCGAGTGCAGCGAGCCACCGAGCCCGAAGCGTGGCGAGCGCACGCGCAGAACTTCACAGGTATACGCGTCCGCTCGCCACGCTTCAGACTCGGTGGCTCCGTGGCTCGCTGCGCTCGCCACACTATATAAGGTCAACTCCACACCGACGTGGATAGTGGGATTATGAAAAGTTCGTAGGACGCGTACCGCTGCGCTCGCCACGCTTCGGGTTCACGTTTATATTTGGGGGGGGGCGTGGGGGTGCATTTAACATTGTAAGCACCCATTAGGGTGCTTAAAAGCACCCATTAGGGTGCTTATACAATTTAACATCACATATGGGGCATATAGTCACCCGATTTTTCATCGCATCGCATGCCATCGGGTGTATGGCATGCGATGCAATCAAAAATTGGGCGACTAATTATCATGGGCGCCGTGCTAGTACACAAGTACCAAAAAAACGATATACTTATAGTATCAATGCTTTATAAAAACAAATATAATGTAAGCTCTCTCAGGCAGGTTCCTCTTCTTTTTCATTGCCCATCTTCTTAGCAAGCTCCTGTTATGCTATTTTATCTGTGTACTATGCTACTTGTTTACTCCATGCACAACCCATTCTTATACTTATGGGATGTGGTTATCACAATATTAACAGTTAGGAAGTTGACATTGTTGAAATGTCAACAGAAAACATGTCCACATCATCAGAATGTCTACATCTGAAATGTCAACATAAATATTAAAATTTGACTATGAGGGGTTAGGATTTAGCACTAAGGGTAAGGGTTAGGGTTAGAGATAGGCAGATTGTACTCGCCAGAACACCGGCACATTAGATGAGTCATCGTTGGTGCAGCAGATAAATGTGCTTCTAATGTGACTGCTGAAGACACCGCTGCCATTGGGACCAAACAATAAACTGCTAGACCGCTAGGGGAAGATTGTCGACAATCTATCATGTGAACATTTCAGCATTGTTAGCATGATGAATGTTGATTTTAACCATGTCAATATTCTCATTGCACATTATAAATGGTAACATGATGAATGTCAACCTGGTATACCACACCCATATCTATATTATGTTATTATATGTACATAAATGCATTTCTTTCTATGCTTAATTGTACCCAAACTTGTTTAATAATGTTTACTATAGTCATGTAAAGTATGTGATATGGTATCTGTATGATGATGACCGGCACTACAGAACCTGTGGCACCCTACATACATTGATGGTGATGATGATGAATACTTAAAATCATATCTGTCTACATTCTATACACATTATTTTAGCCCTGCACCATCCTGCAGACCGGTTATTGCTGGTAATTATCTTCCATCCTGCCCACTTCACTAGGATGCGGGCAGGATGTGCAATATCTGCCTGCTCTTTCGGGGTTGTGGAGTATTATTCAAACATTCTTGAGCCTCCTACAGCTTCTGGATGAGTTGGCAAGTATGCTTAATATGTACATTGTTTTAAGAGAATATGTCTGTGGTACTTGGCAGTGGTCGAAGTGGAAATTTTAAAGTGGGGGTATGGAAAAAGCGAATGATATTACTATGGCATGGCTCCAGAAAAAGGGGCGTGGCCACTTTAAAGGGGACGCGTTCCTGTGTAGTGTGCCACGCCATATACCTCTTATATACATTATGCAACACAATAGTAAACCCCATAATACTTGCCCCTTAAACATTATGCGACACTCAATGAGCCAAAATTCAAATGGAATTAGCCCAAAATCACATTATACCACCCGGATGGAGCAAAAATTCACGTTAAGGTGCCCATACATGGGGAGATGTGCTCCGTGCCTTTTGAACTAGATCACATTGCATCTAGTTAAAAACATATGCGATGTGCTAAAGCAGCATACTTTTTGTGCTTTGTGCCCATCGCCTCGCAAAACAGTGTATGGGCACCTTTATGCCAAAAGTTCTCTGTGTATGGGCACCTTTATGCCAAAATTCACGTCATGCCACCCGGACTAAGCCAAAATTCACATCATGCCACCCGGACTGAGCCAAAGTTCACATCATGCCACCCGGACTGAGACAAAAATCACATTATGCAACACATATTGAGCCCAAATTCACATCATGCCACCCAGATTGAGCCCAAATTCACGTCATGCCACCCGGACTGGGCCAAAATTCACATTATGCAACAGGTAATGAGCCCAAATTCATGTCATGTCACCCAGATTGAGCCCAAATTTACGTCATGCCACCCAATTTTAGCCCAAATTCATGTCATGCCACCCAGATTGAGCCCAAATTCACATCATGTCACTCAGATTGAGTCCAAATTCACACGATTTGAGTCAAACTTTACATATAATTTGGGGACACAGAGACCTTGGGGAGGCAAGGATCAGGATAGGAAGGGACGCAGGGACAGGGACCGGGTAGACGCAGGGACCAGGGGGATGCAGGGACTTGGACCAGGGGGGGTGCAAGGACGGGGAGTGGTGGACACAGGAACCGGGACCGGGGGGAGGGGGGGACCAGGCTGGATGCAGGGTCCAGGACAGGGGTCCAGCAGTGATACTTGGTAGATCTCCAGCGGCGGTACCTGACAGGTCTCCAGCGGCGGGGAGGATGAGAGCCGGGTGCACCCTTCTTGCACGCCAGGCACAGGGACTTCAGTGGCGGCATTACTGGGACCCGGGCGCTCTCCATGTTTGCGCCCAGCAGGGGAGCTGCAGCAGCTGGCAGTAATGCAATCCATGTGTTCGCCTGGTGAGGGATCCCCAGGGGAAGTTGCACTGTTAGCCGGGCGCTCTCAATGTTTGCGCCCGGTATGGGAGCTGCAGCAGCCGGCAGAACTATGTGCTTGCGCCTGGTGGGGGAAGTACTATGAGCTGGGAGCACCTCATAGTGCCGCCAGGCAGGAGGACTTCGGCGGCACCCCAGAGCAGAGCAGCATTGAGCAGACTGGCCCTCTCCCTGCTTGTTGCTGCTGAACAGCGCTGTGCTCACTGCCAATATTTTAATGAAAAAAAAAACAACACTTGCGGGTTCCTAAAAGAAGGTATGTCCTACCGCTGCATACCGGCCCACTTCGACCACTGGTACTTGGAAAATAAATAAAAACCCATTGTCGAATAGATATTAAAAAATAAATAAAAAATGTAAGCCCAATTTATCACTACTAGACAAATACCTACTATGCTCTACATGTTACTGCAGGTGTATATAAATCTATTTCAATGACTTGGAAAAATGCTGCAGAACTTATTTTTCAAGGAAAGAAGGTTATTCGTCCATAATTTATAAAATCGTCTACAGCCAGCTGTACATCTTTATTAGCCCTTCTTGTTTTCAATCTCTGACACTATTAAAGAAGTAGAACAACATCATTTCTGACCTCTAGTTAACAGCTGTTCCTTAGCTTGGACATTTGGAAAGCATATATGTTCTTTGAGGTCAGGTTTAAAGCACAACTAAACCCAATTGACATCTATATATGTAATAAGTAAAAAATAAAATGTAAGTAATGCAATGCCCTCTGTTAGACAACACTAATGCCAATCTGAAATTGAAAAAGCAACACATCACTTTACATCACTGGATCTATCTGGGTAAGGTACATCCTCCTACTGTATATGTGTCTTGTACATATCAATCATTCATTGGCACAATCATTCGATGGTCGAAACATCCATTTTCAATGTTCTGTGAATGTACGTGTGGTGGCAGGGGGACGGGCATTCGCTCACCCAGTGGGTGGCATTAGTTGGCTCACTAAGCAGTGAATTTACGCTGCTTAGCGAGTCAACCAGAATCAGGACCAGAAATCACAAGATGGGATTATACTTAGCCGTAAAATGATGTAAATTTGTATATTCTGAATTAGTGACCATTACTGTATTTCTGCAAATATGGGATCGTACAACCCCTTCCTGGCAGTTAAATAAGAATACTATCTATTTTAAATAATGTATGGTGTTTCCATATTGGCAGCTGCAAGCTTTCAGTGGAGAATCACAGAAATAAGAAAAGACGGCTCTTCACTCTCTTGCCAAATAGAAAAAAAAATGAAATTGCTAGTGGAAAATATGCTGGGTCTGTTCTATCCAATGAAATTATGGACAAACATGAGTAGTAATTGATTTTGTTATATATCTCTCTGTCCATTTCATAGCCTGCTTATTTCATGTCCTGGCTCGGAAATCTTGTTTGCAATTGTTTTGTATTTGATCTTTCTATTCCGTGCATTCATAAGTGTTAGTTGGTTGTTACAAAGACATTCTTACATTGGCACATTTCCATCTCATCTGCTGATTGATTGTTTCATGCATTCTACTGGTTATGTAGTTTTTATATTTTTTATATATACTTGTGATGCTGTCGAGAAGTGCCTCAGTGCTGCTCTCAGCACCGGAGCAGCAGTGTCAAGGGGAGAGGGAGCTGTGCCCCCAGCGGGACCCAGCTCCAGACAACGCTGGGATCAAATGTCCAATCCCATCGATGACAATGCGGCAAGGGGGAGTGGCGTGGCTGCGGCAGAGAGACCGGCGGCTGTTTGAAATTGGCACCTTTTGGCCCTTATTCAGATCTGATCAAAGTACAAATTTGTTCTCAAAATGGGCAAAACCATGTGCACTGCAGGTGGGGCAGGTGTAACATGTATAGAGAGAGTTAGATTAATGTGAGTTATTTTGTATCTGTGCAGGGTAAATACTGGCAGCAGTTTAAAGGGTGGTTTTGTCTGTTTTCTTGCACTGTAATCGTTTTTGTGTATGTTGTTTTCCGTGCAGGGCATCCTTTGATGTAGGTCTGTTAGTTTGTATAGCACCACACACAAATAGTCAGTTTGATGTGATGTGATTTGATGTAGTAAGTAGTTGCTTGCCACACTAGTGAGCATTAGGCCCTGCATGGCGTTGTTGTTCTTGTTGCTTCCTTACATGGACCTGTAAGGGACATCTCAGAGAAGGTGCAAGTTTAGTGTCAGTGAGTATTATCTTCGTCAGCTTGTCTCTGCCGATCCCACTTCCTTCCTACTTCAAGTCGAACATGGACCTTGCATCCATGTGCAAGGTGAAGTTTTCACCTAGGTGCGTCAGTGTCAATAGGTGACACTTCAGGTTCTGAGGCCGGGTGCCAAGGATGATGCGCACCAGAGCCCAAAGCTTTATTTTCTAGAGAGTTTGCCAGGACCATAGTTAGTCATGGCCTGAAGGTGAGAGGGTGCAGCACCAGGTAAGTGGTCAGGATACACCTGCATGGGAGCAGGCACCACACCGCACCGCCACCACCCCCTTACAATGCAGATAAATACTTCAACCTTTGAAATGTTTTATGGCAAAACCTTTATTTCCTGTATGGGAGCAGGAAATAGCTTTCCTCTTCTCCATCTTGTTTTGTTTGAGTCCCTGGTATTTAATATCTGATCATTTTTGGGGTGATGTACTTGCATTTAAAGACAAAACAGAACCAGGGCCTGATTAAAGGTTCCAGGTGCTCTAATACATATAAAGCTCACCTTGTAATGCTGCTAAACACACGTGTATGGATGCTCAGGGACTCGCCAGTCATACTGCCCATGTGCTTGTTCCGAGATCAGGAGGAACTTTTCTGTTCTCTATTGCTATGATAAAAGGTGAAGCAGGAAGACCTATAGCGGCATGCAGGGCACTGTGGGCAGTACCACAGCACAGAACGCAACAGCCTATGGTTTGCACTGCCTCTTCTCTACAGTATTGCCAGCAGGGTGCCTGGAAGAGTATCCTGCTGTAGCACTATGTAGAGCAACCATCGAAAGAGGCGATGGTGGCCCTGCCTCCCTCTGCATGATATCAAGACATCAGGGGTCATATCTGGCACAGGGCACATGGCTGGCATAGGACCCCGGGACACTGGGACACTCAGCTACATTGCTGGCAGCACAATAATTGTTGTAGTACATCTTCCCTTAAATTTCACTCATGTCATCTAAGAAGGGCATTTATACTGGACAGGCTGGAGACTCTCAGCAACAAACCTATTTTATCTATATTGTCCCAATTGTTCAGACTAGTGGTTGGTAATGGGGGAATATTTTTGTTGCAAACTTTCTTATCTCCTTAATATTAATTGAGCAAATTTTAAATGCCATAGATTATATTAATATTGTTGATGACCATGTGGTTCACTTTTTAGCTACAGTTACATTCAGAAGAACAAAATGTGATGCTTACTGCATCCCACCCAATGAGTTCAGTGAGTAGAGCACCTCTGGGATATGGTGCATTGGGAGGACTACAGTAAAAACGAGCAGTCGGCAAAGCTGCAGCAACTGCCTAATGTGATCATGCCAACATGGACTAATTCAAACTGTTCTGAGGGCAAAAGTTTGACCTATCCATTAAGGGATGTGGTCAGCAGGTCCACAGTAAATAGGTTCACACATGAAAAAGGTCAACATACCTTAGGTCGACGTGGTCAAAAGGTCGATACAGTAAACTGTTGACATGATAAAAAGGTTTTTCATACTAAACTATCAACTTCCGGTGGGGCCGGGGATGGTCGCATGCAGGAGAGCTCCGGTGTCCATCCACGGAGCTCCCATCCCCGGCCCATGGAGAAAGTGCGGGTGACGGCGGGGGGACAGGGGAGACGGAGAGAGCACTGATCGCTGAGTTCCCTTGGCGATGTGATCCCCCGGCGCTGGTCGCGGCGTTCCCCGGCTGGAGAGCAAGGAGGGGGGAGACGGATGGCGCCCACAGTCACGGCGCCCAGATGACTATGCTATGCCGCCGGCATGAGGCCCTGCTGCCGGTCCCTCGTGCCAGCGGGACCCCCAGCCGCCGCAGCAGAGATGGAGTCCCGGCCCCAGAAGAGGACCCTGGCCTGCAGTGGATGATCCCGGCACTGTGGCGGAGACTCCAGGCAGACCCTGGCTGCGACCCCTAGGATGCACTGGGAAGCCCGTCCAGCCCCATGGATCTCTGGATGAACTTGGCTGCCTGGGAGATGGTATGGCTCCAGAGAGAGGGCCTAGCCTTGGCCACAGGCCTCACTGTCTATCCCAGGCCCCAGGCTCCTGGGCTCACTGACTCTTCCCCCCCAGCCCCAGCCCCCCCAGCCTCATGGACTCTCTCTCTCCCCCTCCCCCGGCAGCTGCCTGCACTGACTCTCCCTACAGGAGGATGGCCTGGTGAGGCCTTCAAGATGGCGCCGCAAATGGCTGCCTAGGATCTGTGCTCAGCAATATGTATCCCGTGTCTCATGTGTGATAACTGTACTGTCCCTGCTACAACTGTACTGTCTCTGCTCATACTGTCACCTGCCCGGCTGCCGCAATGACCAGTGGCACCGCGGATAGCTGCCTAGGCGCTGTGCAGCTTGGCGGGTGTGTGTTCCCTGTGTGATAACTGTACTGTCTCTGCTTCTATTATTACCTACCCGGCTGCTGCAATGACCAGTGGCGCCGCTGATGGCTGCCTAGGCGCTGTGCAGCTCGGCAGGTATGTGATCCCTGTGTGATAACTGTACTGTCTCTTCTTCTATTATTACCTACCCAGCTGCTGCAATGACCAGTGGCGCCGCTTAGGGATGCCAATCCCGGGGCATTTTTTCAATCCCGGGATCCGGGATTGAAAAATGCTCAATCCCGGGATTCCCGGGATCCCGGGATTGGCATCCTTAGTTTGCTGGCATGTGCCCTATACCCACTCCCACACCGGCCGACCCGCAGATTTACTTACATTGGCAGGCGGGCGGCCGGGAGTGGTGTGGGTTCTGAGGTGCACGGTGCCGTCGGGCTCGTGCACCTCCTCATATCATCACTGCAGCCGGGAGGAAGGCGCGGGCGCGCCGGCGTCGGTGAAGGGGCGGGCTGGCCGGCGCAGGAGAAGAGGTGGGGGCGGGCGGCCAGGAGGAGCGACGCTGTGGGCGGTGTGCGTGGCCTGCACAGCGTGACCGTCACGCTGCGCAGGCCGCACGCAGGGGTCTAGAACAGTCGGGCAGCGTCTGAGCGAGTGTTCAGACGCTGCCCGGTATTAGACTGCGCATGCGCAGTCTAATACCGAAATCCCGGGATTGGATACTCCAATCCCGGGATTGAAATCCCGGACTTTTTAGGGCCAAATCCCGGGATCCCGCCGATCCCGATCCCGGGATTGGCCACACTAGCGCCGCTGATGGCTGCCTAGGCGCTGTGCAGCTCGGCGGGTATGTGTTCCCTGTGCGAAAACTGTACTGTCCCTGCTTATATTGTTACCTACCTGGCTGCTGCAATGACCAGTGGCGCCGCTGATGGCTGCCTAGTCGCTGTGCAGCTCGGCGGGCATGTGAATCCCCGCAAGTAATGTCTAAATGCTCTCAATGTAACGTGTATAATTTGTCTCAAATGGAATGTATGTAATGTCTCCCCACCCCATTTCATCCCTGCTTGATGCTGCACTGTAATCCACAAAAAATTCCTAGTGTGCGCAAGCACACATGGCCAATAAAGTTGATTCTGATTCTGATGTGGACATAGAGGGAGAATATAGTAGTTTAGCGAGGTCCCATGCCTACTATAAAGGAGTAAGCACGGAAAGAGCAGGGCATTCACCCATCTTGAAGAAAATTTAGATTGAGTTTTATTTATCTATAAAGCATTATAGTGACATTGCGGCCTTATACATGGAACTTATGCCCAACATCATCCAACAAACAACTGCAGCACAATGCTGGTTTTCTTTGTTGGAGGATGTGCCATGAGCAGCGATGGCTCCAGATGACTGCAGTGCTGTCCAAAAGTTAAATTGGGGAGCCACACCAACTGCCATCCCAAACCTTGGCAAACATGGCTAGATGGGACTCACTGGCAGGTGGTGTGGCTCCCCTATTTGAATTTCGATCTGAGCTGTAGCCCCACCACTGGCCATGAATAAGGTTCGCAGAAGGACTGAAACAATGGCTCTGCTGCACTATAACATCGTATGAAAAAATAAAATGACCCTTTTCAAGATCTTCAGGACCTGTAAGTGTCCTGCTCTTTTATGTATATACAGTGTATGAATGTATGCATGTATGACACTGACCTCCCTGTAATTAGTAGTCCAGTCGCAGAGCAAAAAACACAACAAGGATGTAGACATAGAAACTCTGCCAGTTTGTACTATAATAGGAGGGATGTTCTCACTGCTTATTCATTCTATTTGTTTCCCGTAAAAGAAATGCTTTGTCTACTACATGCTGAGTTGTGAGAGGTGTAATTCACATTCCGTTAAAAGAAAAGTATCTTTTGTTGACAATATAAGGAAAGAATGTATATTATTACACCTACAGTATGCTCAAATCACTGCAACAGTATGAACAGTTGCTATACAGTATGAAACAGCTGTGATGATGGGTGTGTACCTGGTGCCATTTTGAAGTTATATTATAATTTTTTATGTATTAACAGTGACTTACAGTATATAAAGCATAATATTCTGCTGCACTTTATAATTATGAGCAAGCAGTAATAAAACAAGACTAGGAAATAAAAAACAAACAAAGAGCATACTTACCTACTTTAGATTTCACCTCTGTGTGAGAATCCCGGAGATTCAGAATGTCAGGGGGGGAGGCATTGATATCAGCAAAATGCAGGGATTTGTGGGTCTACAGGAGGGGGCCGAGTTAAAATAACACAAGTTGATTCATTTTAACTCTGCCACCCCATCATCAGCAACTGAATGCCAGTGATTATCTCTCATTCCTAGGTCCCCATTCGCAAGTTTACACTCTAAGGGGGGGTTTACATCTGATCACATTTGTAATTGGTCTTTGGTGGCTGTTATGCTCAATGTATCATGCACATCAATAGATTTTGCTCCTATTTACAATCTCACACTCAAAGATCAATTAAACATAATGTTAGGTATTGGGTGTAACCCCGCAGCCGGGACTGCTGTTCAGGACAGCCACGGCAAACCCTACTCTCACTCTGTTGTACCCCCCAGGCTGGGTGACCGGCCTCTGCAGGTGTTCTAGTCTTCGCCTGTAGCCGTCACGTTTGGGAGGGCGAGTTAAGCCCGCCCTAACTCCGGTACAGCCAGGTGTTATGTAAAGACAAGAAGCCGGGGACCCCCCCAGGGTACAGTCAAAAGGAAAACTAACTAAACCCTAACTGAGGTTTAACAAAAAATGGCGACTAGCCAGGCCCTGGCTAACGCACCTATGCGCCCGCGACCTGGTCGCTACGACTTTACGACACCCGTCGTAACACAACCACAGCAAACAATAAATGGACAATGCCGGGGAAAAAGGGGTACGAGGAAGGCGGGTGATCCTGCCCGAACCAAGGAATAAAAGAAGATTAGCCTAACCGGCAAAAGGTAAATAATAAACCCAGGTAAGAACAAGAAACAACCCTCGAGAGGGTAAAATCACAGAACCAGGGGTAATAAGAGGACAAGGTATCCACTGGAAACATTCACTAGGAGGATCCACTAGGAAAAGCCCAAGCAGGTGGATAGAACCAGGAAGAGACTATCACCGGCGGGGAAGTGCTGGCCTGGCTTCCTTAAATGAGCCAATGAGGCCAATGAGGCTGGAGAGTCCAGCCCCACCTACATTGATTGCCCCCTCCGGACACCTGTGGTCCGTTTGTAAGGTGCGCTGGGAGCCGCACTGTTATCCTGCCTGGCGGCGTCATCCGTTGCTAAGCAACGGCGCCGCCGTAAGCAGGAGGTTCCCCCAGCGTCCGGCAGCTTTCCAGGTTGCTGGGTGACGCTGGGACGGAGGGCGGGCGCTGTGCCTTGCCGCCGCGTCCTCCGGCGTCCCTGGTTACCCGGCAACCTGACGTCAGAGCCGGGAGGACGGACGGCCGCACGGAAGCGCCGCTCCGTCCTCTGCCTGCGCCCAACAGTACCCCCCCCTTGAGGAGGGGTTAACAAACCCCTAAGACCAACCTTATGGGGAAACTCCTGAAAGAATTTAGCCTTGAGTCTGGGTGCATGCAGATCAGAGTCCGATACCCAGGATCTTTCCTCTGGCCCATACCCCTTCCAATGGACAAGAAAATACGGGAAACCCCGAGAAATTTTATAATCCAGAATTTCCTCCACCAAAAATTCTGTTTGTCCATGGACATCAACCGGAGAGTTGCCTCGACCAGTCTTTCGAGGGAATTTTTTTGAGGCAACTGCGGGTTTGAGAAGAGAAGCATGAAAAGTATTAGCGATCCTTAGGGCCCTGGGGATCTGTAACCGAAAGGCGACAGGATTGACTTTTTTTATGATGGGAAAAGGACCAATAAATTTTTGGCCGAACTTAGAAGTACCCTGTCGGAGTTTAATATTGCGTGTTGACAGCCAAACCTGATCGCCCACTTTAAACTTACAAGGTCGCCTTGACCGATCACAAAAATCCTTCTCTCGAAGAGCAGCTTTTTTAAGGGCAAGATGCACGTCTTTCCAGATGACCCTTAATCTGGTCGTAGTGGAAGATAGGATCACAGGTTCCTCCGGGCCAAGTGCACTGGCCTTCGGATGAAAGCCATAATTGTCTAAAAAAGGAGAAGTCTCCGTAGCTGAGTGGTGAGAATTATTATAGGCAAATTCGGCAATAGGAAGAAAGTCTGACCAGTCATTTTGTGTCTTAGAGACAAAAAGGCGCAAATATTGCTTTAAAGACTGATTAAGGCGTTCCGTTTGCCCATTTGATTGAGGATGATAGGCGGAGGTCAGACTCAGTCTAATTTTTAAGGCTTTACAAAACAGTCTCCAGAACCGGGCAATAAATTGCGGACCCCTATCGGACACGATATCGGTCGGCAGACCATGGAGTTTGAAGATATGATGTAAAAATAACTTAGCTAACTTGCTGGCCGAAGGCAACTGAGGCAAAGGAACAAAGTGGCCCATCTTACTGAACCTATCGATAATTACCCAGATTACTCGGAACCCTGATGAGGGAGGCAGATCAACTACAAAGTCCATGGCAATATGAGACCAGGGTCTAGAAGGGATGGCCAAAGGAATAAGTTGCCCTGTAGGTGACATTCTAGGAACTTTATGCCTGGCACACTGGGGGCATGACTGGACATATTCCTTGACATCAGAAGTGATGTCCGGCCACCAGACACACCGGGAGAGAAGTTTCAGGGTCTTTTTGACGCCAGGATGCCCTGCAATTTGACTGTCATGGAACTCTTCCAAAACTCGCCTTCTCAGGGACTGCGGAACAAATAAACATCCAGCGGGTATTTGTCCGGTTGCTTGGTCCTGGACTTGAAGGAGTAAGTCTTTGAGAGTCTGCGTTATTCCGGAATGAATTATAGACGCCGGAAGAATGGGCCGAGGGGGCTCCCGAGGTTCCTGTTTAGGAGAAAAACTACGGGACAATGCGTCTGCCCTAATATTCTTTGATCCAGGTCTGTAAGAGATAATGAAATTAAAACGAGTGAAGAATAATGCCCACCGGGCTTGGCGGGCATTTAGGCGCTTGGCCGACTCTAAATATTGCAGGTTTTTGTGGTCCGTAATTACCAGAACCTGATGGTTGGCTCCTTCCAACCAATGCCTCCATTCTTCGAAGGCCCATTTGATGGCCAATAATTCACGGTTGCCGACATCATAATTGACTTCGGCAGACGAAAATTTGCGGGACATATACGCACAGGGAAAAAGGAGGGAGGACTTGGGATCTTGTTGAGACAAGACTGCTCCTGCCCCTACCTCAGATGCGTCGACCTCGACCACAAAAGGTAGCTGGGGGTCGGGATGTCTCAAGATGGGTGCGGACACGAAAGCCTGCTTAAGTGCAGTAAATGCTCTATCCGCCTGCGGAGGCCACTGAGAAGGATCCGCGTCCTTTTTGGTAAGGGCCACTATGGGGGCTACCACGTCAGAGAAGGAGCGAATAAATCGCCTATAATAGTTTGCGAATCCTAAAAACCTCTGGATAGCCTTAAGGGTTATGGGCTTGACCCAGTCCAAGACGGCTTGCAATTTTTTAGGTTCCATGTAGAATCCGTCGGGAGATATTATGTATCCTAAAAAAGATACTTGGGAGATCTCGAATTCACATTTTTCGGGTTTGGCAAAGAGGCGATTTTCCCTGAGCCTTTGGAGAACCAGACGAACCTGGTCGCGATGCTCCTCTAACGACCTAGAGTAAATTAAAATGTCGTCCAGATAGACGACTGCAAAGACTCCCAAGAAGTCCCTTAAGACGTCATTTATAAAATCTTGGAAGACTGCTGGTGCGTTGGACAGACCGAAAGGCATTACAAGGTACTCGTAGTGCCCCGTTTGAGTACTAAAGGCAGTCTTCCACTCGTCACCAGCCTTGATGCGGACTAGATTATATGCACCCCGCAGGTCGATTTTAGAGAAGATCTTGGCTGTGCGAAGTTGATCAAATAACACAGAGATTAATGGCAGTGGGTACGTATTCTTTATGGTGATCTTATTGAGTGCTCTGTAGTCTATGCAGGGTCTTAATGATCCATCTTTCTTTGAAACAAAAAAGAACCCCGCACTTAAGGGAGACTTTGAGGGTCGGATGAACCCCTTAATAAGGTTTTCCTGAATATACGTATTCATGGCCTGTGTTTCTGGTTCCGACAAGGAGTATAACCTGGCTTTGGGATATTGTGCATTGGGGATCAATTCGATGGCGCAATCATAGGGACGATGGGGAGGCAACACATCGGCTCCACCTTTAGAAAAGACATCTGTGAAATCAGCATAACAAGCTGGTACTCCTTCTAAAGAGACCACAGCCCCTAAATTTAGCCGCTCGAGGCAGTGGTTAGAGCAGTGCTCACTCCATCGCACAATCTCTCCTGTCTGCCAGTTTACATGTGGGTTATGTACTTGAAGCCAAGGATGACCCAGTACCAGGGGAATGGCTGCACAAGAGATCAACAAAAAGGAAATAAACTCTGTATGCAAGATACCAATGCGTAATGATACTGGCGGGGTTTGATGCAACACCACACCATTGGCTAGTGGACTGCCATCTAAGCCCCGCATAATTATAGACTTTTCCATGGGTAACTGAGGAATTCCTAACTTCTCAGCGACCTGAATGTCTAGAAAATTTCCTGCTGCTCCACTGTCAATGAAGGCGGTTAAAGACATCTTGGATCTCCCTATCTGGATTTCAGCAGGGACCAATAGGGCATTGTGAGGGGTGATAAGTTGTGAACCCAAGTGAACCCCCTCTGTATTCACTTGGTTTTGGCATTTCCCGGCTTGTTGGGACAGTTGCGCAGGTAATGCCCCTTAGTCCCACAGTAAATACATAGGCCAGTATTCATCCTGCGGGCCCTCTCATCCGGAGAGATACGGGATACACCTACTTGCATAGGTTCTTCCTCGTCTTCCGAGGGCATATAACCAAGAGAAGTGGATCTAAGACCTGACCCCCTTTCAGATCTTCGTTCTTTGAGACGTCTATCAATTTTGATAGATAATTCCATCAATTTGTCCAGTGTCTCTGGTGTGGGATATTGAATAAGGCTGTCCTTGATGGCTTCCGAAAGCCCCAGTCGGAATTGGCTACGTAGCGCTGGGTCGTTCCAGCCACAATCATTCGCCCATCGGCGGAACTCTGTGCAATACGCCTCAGCAGGATTTCTACCCTGTTTAAGTGCACGTAAATGACTCTCGGCAGATGCTTCTCTGTCCGGGTCATCATATAGGAGCCCTAATGACTTAAAAAACCCGTCAACTGAGCGCAAGGCGGGATTATCTGGTTTCAACCCGAACGCCCACGTTTGGGGGTCACCTTGTAATAAAGACATAATTATACCAATCTGTTGTTGTTCTGACCCTGAAGACCGGGGTCGAAGCCTAAAGTAGAGTTTGCAACTCTCTCTAAAATTGAAAAAATCTTTTCGGTTCCCCGAAAAGCGATCGGGGAGGTTCATTTTGGGTTCTGATGGAACCTGAAGACTTCCCTGTGCCCCATCCTCCTGAGTTTTTACCCTCAGGGATAAATTCTGGACCATCTGGGTTAATCCTTGCAGCTGACTGGCAAACGCCTGAGCCTGACCTTCAGGAGTGGGATTCATACCAACAGGAAAATGACCACAATATAACACCCAAGGCTACCTGCCAAGGACCAAACAAGGAAAAATAGGGTCTCTATTTTTTTTTATTTATTTATTTTTTTTTTTTATTTTTTTTTTTTATATATGCGGCCGGTGATAATGTTAGGTATTGGGTGTAACCCCGCAGCCGGGACTGCTGTTCAGGACAGCCACGGCAAACCCTACTCTCACTCTGTTGTACCCCCCAGGCTGGGTGACCGGCCTCTGCAGGTGTTCTAGTCTTCGCCTGTAGCCGTCACGTTTGGGAGGGCGAGTTAAGCCCGCCCTAACTCCGGTACAGCCAGGTGTTATGTGAAGACAAGAAGCCGGGGACCCCCCCAGGGTACAGTCAAAAGGAAAACTAACTAAACCCTAACTGAGGTTTAACAAAAAATGGCGACTAGCCAGGCCCTGGCTAACGCACCTATGCGCCCGCGACCTGGTCGCTACGACTTTACGACACCCGTCGTAACACAACCACAGCAAACAATAAATGGACAATGCCGGGGAAAAAGGGGTACGAGGAAGGCGGGTGATCCTGCCCGAACCAAGGAATAAAAGAAGATTAGCCTAACCGGCAAAAGGTAAATAATAAACCCAGGTAAGAACAAGAAACAACCCTCGAGAGGGTAAACTCACAGAACCAGGGGTAATAAGAGGACAAGGTATCCACTGGAAACATTCACTAGGAGGATCCACTAGGAAAAGCCCAAGCAGGTGGATAGAACCAGGAAGAGACTATCACCGGCGGGGAAGTGCTGGCCTGGCTTCCTTAAATGAGCCAATGAGGCCAATGAGGCTGGAGAGTCCAGCCCCACCTACATTGATTGCCCCCTCCGGACACCTGTGGTCCGTTTGTAAGGTGCGCTGGGAGCCGCACTGTTATCCTGCCTGGCGGCGTCATCCGTTGCTAAGCAACGGCGCCGCCGTAAGCAGGAGGTTCCCCCAGCGTCCGGCAGCTTTCCAGGTTGCTGGGTGACGCTGGGACGGAGGGCGGGCGCTGTGCCTTGCCGCCGCGTCCTCCGGCGTCCCTGGTTACCCGGCAACCTGACGTCAGAGCCGGGAGGACGGACGGCCGCACGGAAGCGCCGCTCCGTCCTCTGCCTGCGCCCAACACATAACACCTGCATTTAACTTATTCTGTATTTTATGTATTTAATTGACCGGTAGGAGTTTGATAGTGGATTATGATCTAAAATCTTTTCTATTGGATAGGCTATGTAGTATCTCTATTCATTTGAGTGACTCATCCATGTAGAAAAGCCATTGAAATTAATTGGGTATTAAGATGAACTGGCCATTAACATAGAGTTTCGGACACCATTGTTAGATGAGTGATCAGAGCAGAAAGTCCCCAGATTCCCCTAAGAGACAGCCAATTACATGATGGCTAGGACTGGAATCCAAGTGTAACTGACAGAACTGGTCAAGGTCAGTCTGTACCAGCACTTCATGTAGAACAGTTGGCATAGTATAAGACTTTTTTTTCCCCGCTTGTGGATTTCTCAAGGATTACAATTTAACTTGGATTATAAAACGGTTTACATATTTACATAAGTAGATTTTCCAGCAAATTAAGAAGATTACACTCGATTACCATTATAGAGTTTTTATTTTGCTGTTAATGCATTGACAAATGAGGGTATGTGGAGATTTTGTTAAAAAAAAAATTATATTTGTTACTATTAATGTATTACTGTTATTATTATTTATGATATTTTGGTATAATGGGTGGGACTGATATGCCATGAGCTTTTTGCAGATCCTTGCAGATCCTTTCCCATATAGACTATATGCAATAACAGCCTTGGACTGATATTGATCAAGTTAATAGTGTGATCCAATATAGGTGTATAGCCTTCTTTTTAATACGAAAGCCCTTTTATTCAACCCCGTTAAGATTTGCATAGGCTATCAAGTGCTGGTTCTGGTTACGGAATGAAGACCATACTGCTCACATTTATGAATGGTTCCAGTACACAAGTGGTGCATACAGTACATTTTCCATTCGCTTCAATGGCTCAGTCAATTCACTAATTGTAGCTCACTAGTTGTGTGAGCTCTAGTTGTAGCCCACACACTGGCAACCCAATTTAAATACAGGGGCTATTGGACTAAGGCCCTCATTCTGGTTGACGCAGTAAGCTGCAAAGCTTACTGAGTCAACTATGGGAGGGGAGGAGTTATGAAATCACATCCCCTCACATGTCCCACAGCAGGAGAAATCATTAGATGGTCGCGACCATCAAATTATTTCTCCTGGAGACAGTGGAGACTGACTTATTTTTGCGGGCTCTAGACCGAAGACAGGGCAGGCGGCTGATATCACATGCCGTCAGCCGCCCACCCCCAGCACTCCGCTGCATGGCCGCATTTACATGTTAACACCCAGCATTTGCATGGGGGACGCCAAAGTAACGTTGGACAGTCCCATGTCGCAGCGCCGCCACCGCCCCTGTCCTGGCTTGCTTTAACACTTTGGAAAACAGATACAAACATTACTAACACATGCTAACTGCATAGAAACTGAATATCAACATATATGCTTCTTCATAGGTGTTTGATGCAAGGGAAAGAGAGCTGTATGTGGCAGTTGTGAATCTACACTATGGGGTAAAAACGGAAATATTAAGCCATACAGTATATGGCAAAATGATGACTTCTCTGAATCAACCTCCCTCACTGTGTAATATATTCGTTGTAACTAATAGTGTTACTCATTTGAATGGCATCCAAATCATTTTTAAATCCATTATGCAAATCTGACAAGTAAGATATGATCATGTATCATGTAGAATCATGTCATGCTAATTAGTATAGAGGGTAATTAATTAAAATGTAATGTCTTTATATCCATTCATAACACCATTTCATAGCAAACCATGTTTTATACACTAGTTTCTTAACATGTGGTACATGTACCCCCTGGATGCATCAGACACGTGACAGATATCTGAATATCTGAATATATTTAACTTGAAATAACAATTACAATATAAATTAGATAATAAAAAAATATTTGTTTACAAAATGGGAAAAAGAGTTTTGAATACAAATATTATATTGGTTACTTCATAAGAATTTTAAACTACTGTATAAAGTGGTATATGGCAAACATTAAGGGCAGTATTCAATGAGAAAAGTTCTCCGTGTTTTGTGGAGAATTTGTGCTTTGTTCGCCTTGGACGGAGCATTTTGCTCTCCAAAAGCGAGCAACCCTATTCAATGTGAAATATTCTCCGTCTTTCTAAGTGATTTTCTCCGTGTCTCTCCGTGTAGCAATTTTCCATCTTTTGATGGGGAGCTGGAATGTGAACTTTTAAACTAAAAGGTTTTTATTTTTAATTTTGGTGTCAAAAAATCAGTTTTTTTTTCTGTGAAGGGGCATGTTATTTTTATTCATGTGCTTATAGCACATTAATATATATTTAATTTTAAAAAATATATATATTTTTTTTTTTTTTTTTTTTTTTTTTTTTACACAGTGCAGCCAGCAGGGGGCTGGAGCGCTCGAGCCGCTCATTACATATTCATATATTCACTGCACCCGATCGTTAATATGCACGATCGGGTGCAGTGAATACTGGGTCCCCCTCTGGCTATAGGGGGGGGCAGCCTGTGCTGCCTGGGTCCCGGAGAGCCCCCCTCCCCTCCACATTCCTCTGGAGCAGCCAGGGAGACTATAATCTCTCTGGCTGCTTCCGTCCCCCGGCTCCCTGCCAGCTCCCTGCCGCGGACGCTCGTCCGCTGCAGGGGTTAAGACTTGCCGCGCGTGGCGGCGAGTCTTCAATACATTGAATAGTGGGAGCAGGAGGCTCCGGAACATGGAGAGTGCATGGAGAGCGAAATAAAATGCTCTCCATGCACGGAGAACTTTTTCATTGAATACTGCCCTTAGTGATAAAAGGTCAGTGGAGTAATTTAGTAGCTCCCATATGCATTTGCTGGAGATTTGTATTTGGATTTTGCAGTATCTATTCTGATGGCTGGGAAAACCTAAAGACCTATACAGTATGCAATTTCTCCTACAGGAGAAGTTGTATCCAATTCCCCTTGAGCCACCTCTCGGGTGGCAGGATCGCATGCGATATATATCTCATGCGGCACTTCTGCATGCCTATGTACAGTATAGCATGCAATTGCGCACACTGCCACTGGGAGGGGGTTCGACCCAGGGATCATATGCCTGATTTTGATTGACAGGGGAGCGATGTTTTGTGACTGCACATGTGCATACTCTTTTATGCGCATGTGCAGATGCTTGATGCGAGCGGGCATGGTGAATTTAATATTCACCAGCCCATTCACACCTAGCAGTGCGGGCAGGGGTGAGGGGTTCGCGCCCATGGGAATGCCCAGCTGGGTGTTCCCATGGAAATGTGCCCGTGATGCGGGTGCCGGGGATGGGCAGCTGACATCAGCAGATGTCAGCTGACTGCCCACTTCACGCACAGGCAAGCTGCACATCTAAAGGCCCCCTTACACTTGTCCAACTTGTTGTCCAACAAGTTGGACCTGATTGACTTGAGATTTATCCTATGTGCAGGAGGATCAATCGCTTGGTTATACCCAATGCGCACAGGATTGTACAGCATCAGGCACATCAGATTTTGGCCAATAAATTGGCCCAATCCATCTGATTTGGGTGAAATCTGACAAAATCTCACAAGTGTGACACCAGAGATGTGCTTTAGATCTGCAAGCACTGTAAAAATCATCAAATCTTTTCACCCCGGCAAGCAAGGCAATGCTAAACATCCATTCGCATGCGTGCAGGGAAATCGGCATGTGAGGGGAGGGGCAGACGGTCGTGCGGGCGGCGTTTAGATCTATTATTTATTTATTTACAGTTTCTTAAATAGCGCAGCAGATTCCGTTGCGCTTTACAATTGTAAACAGAGATAAAACAAACTGGATAACAACAGACAGACTTGTAGGTAAGAGGGCCCTGCTGCAAGCTTACAATCTATAGGGTTTAGATGACCAGAATCACCCCCCATACGTGCAGCATGGACGTCAGACATGCTATTTGGGCCGATTTCACCCAATTTCTAGGCCCGAAAGCCGTAGCACAATATTATATTCTCACGCTATGCTCACTTAGATAGTAAAGTATGAACCAAGTTGGTCTACACCAGTGGTTCCCAAACTGTGTGCCTAGGCACCCTGGGGTGCCTCAGGACACTTGCAAGGGTGCCTTGGGTTGGTGGACCAGGATCAATTCATATTATTTTTGGTCAACGTACCAGGCAAAACCAGTGCTGGTGGCTGCCAATCATAATATATGTGGACAAACAGAAGCAAATCCTGTCCCTCACCAGATAACTGTGACCTATAAACACAATGCACTTCATTTAATACTTTTTTCTGAATTTCTCGATAAGAAGCCTTTGGCCTCGGGGTGCCTTGAAAATATTTTGATGCTCTAGGGTGCCGCGATTCAAAAAAGTTTGGGAACTACTGATCTACACAAAAAAAACATGACCTGTTGAGTGTTGACCAGTGGCGTGACTATAGAGTGACATTCAGAAAATGCCTGCCCCCATATGAAACACAGTTTATGAGGATGATAGAGGAGTCGGCGGTCTCCTCCAGCAATCTTAAAAACGGTCTGCAGTATGGGGGCAGACATTTTCCGAATGGCAAAATTTTCGGCAGGGGGGGGCGCATAATTAATAGTTATGTCCCTGTTGTTGACTATATCCATGTTGAACCTTATGCTTGTCAATGTTGAGCTATGATATATTGACCTTTTTAAGTGTCGACACACGAAATAGGTCAACATGCATTAGGTAGACATGGTCATTAGGCTGCCATTAATTTTTCATGTGTTTTTTTTTAAAGGTGGTTTTCCATACTTTACTATCCAAGTGGGCATAGAGTGAGAATATAATTGTGTGCTGAGCGCAGCATGGGGGATGCAGTACACTTATACATTGTCCAGGTCAACTTAAGTCGACATCGACACCCCAAAAAAATATGAAAAACTTATGTCAGGTCCCTTTTTGTGTCGACCTAATGACCATGCCCACCTAATGCATGTCGATCCATTTCATGTGTCGACCTAGTGATTGCGACCTTTAGTGGTTGACCTAATGACTGTCCTAAGTGGTTGACCTAATGACCTTGTGACCCATACCCATCCAAATACCCCCTAAGACTCTTATTAAAAGTAATCCTTATATTTAAGGCAACTAGGGAAATCAGTTTATCGATACGCATCTGTGGAAAGGTTACTCTTACTATGTTAAAGTAACTGCAGGAACAATTATTGTAAAATATGGAGGTTTTGTGTGATTTTGTCTACCTACATTATCCAAAAACATTTATCGGGTAGAATATCACATTTTTATTCCCGATCCAAATAGTGCAGCATAATATTGTGGGTCTGGTTAGAAATAAACAGTCATGGTCATGCAGGGGTTAAATACCCGCTCACTTATAGGCATCTGTCTTATACACAAGTATTCAGACCCAAAATGTTGCAACCTCAATTTATCTACTCGCAACACAATTTTCCATTGATCAATGGTCCTATGCTTCTATTTACAGCCCACAGGAGTCTATTTTGTCTCTTTTGTTTTCCATAATAGGGATTTCCTCACTGAAGACATGCCTGGAGAATTTTATGCTTCACAGTCGACACTGAAATTGGATTGTCTCTCCTCTTGTTAATCTCTGAAATTGTGTCTGATGCTGTGCTCTGTACTTATTTATCACGATCATGTCCTGTTTCTCACCCAGTGCGGCAACTTGGGGTCATCCACAACTTTTCTTTGGCTTGATCTTTTTTTTGCTCGCTAAAAGAATGATAAGCTTTTTTGTGTAATGTCCATTATAGAAGTGAATGCATTACTTTGATTTTCTATGTTGGTATACAGTTATCTCTTACATCAATTGCAAATTTAGCACAGACACAAAACAACTCTAGGGCTACTGTCACACCTGTTATTCAGAGCCAGAGAATCGCCGCTGCTTACAATCACCAAGAAAATGTTTGAAGTGTTTTCATGAGTATATTTGAGTGTTTTTTTCTGCTAAAATGCTGCTTTAATATTTCAATAGCTTCAGACAGTCTGTTTGTGGAAAACCAGAGCTACATCACTATCTTGTCTTTATCAGTATTGCCCTGTCTCTATTACTTCCCATTCATCATCATTATTAACCCTCTCATCTACATAGTCATCATTAATCACTTTATCCTTGTTGCCCCCATATTCAGTCATGATTTGCCCCAATCCTCCAACATTAATCCATGTATTTATCATAATTACCCCTCTATCTATCTATATATATATATATATATATACATATATATATATATATGCATGCATGCATTGGGTCCTTGTATGGCTCGCCTCCTACAGTGTAACCTTCGTAGTGTGCCCTCCATGGCTGCCTCATCTGGTGCACTTGAGGATGGGATGAAAAATACATGGACCGGAGTATACATTGAAATCACCCATTTTGGGTAATTTCTTTTAGGGTTAATCTATTCCACCCAGGGTAATCCTACGCAGAGCGCCTAAAATGGCTACAGCAACTGGTACCTTATTAGGGTGGAGTACACAACCCATGGAAGTATTATCCAAAATGCTGCACCACTCCTGCAGTATGCTTACTGTGTGCTCAAGGGTTTCTTTTGTCTGTTACTGTACTACCAACATCCTATTTTATGTGCATTGTTATAATGTCTGAAAAGCGCCTTGAGTCCTGTTGGAGAAAGTGCGCTATATAAATTAAACTGTCTTACTTACTTCTACCTTATTTTTAAATTATATATTAATATTAACCTTCTTTAATAACATACTATCTTATCCTTAACTCAATTCATCATTAATTTCATTTCACCCTAATATAAAGCTCTAGTTTTCCATCTACAATATTCTGCACGTTTACTGAAAGGAGTACTGAAAATACAGTAGATCACTTCAAGTACTTGCCACCAGCAGTCCGACCTCATCAGTTCCCTTCAGAACACATTAAATCTTGGCAAAGTAGAATGCAGAACTGTACACATGGCAAACTTGTTAGATGGTGCTGTTTAGGCTCAGAGCAGGCAGCTTGATGTACCCTGGACTAGAACATACTGTATCATCACATCATTTGAATTAAGTTAGCATTTTCCTTATCTGTAAGTGAAAAAAAAAATGAGGGTTCAGGATAAGCTTTCTAAACTGTTAAGGCCCCCATACACTAGGGCGACTTGTCCTTAGGACAAGTCGCCCCGACTTCCCCCTGAGCTTCCCCGGCTGCTCCCCGGGGGAGCTTGATTAGATTGGCACTTGATGTGCCGTTTTTTACATGTGATAAATCGTCTCGATTTATCACATGTAAAAAACCCGGGGAGCAGGGGGGGGGGGGGGGCTACAGAGCAGGGCCGCTGGTGGGAGCAGGGGGGGCTGGGGGGGCTGCGGGGGACACAGGCGGCATAGAGCCGGGCAGAGGGAGCCGGGAGCTGTCAGTGCTAGAAAAAAAAAGCCTATACAATGAATGGGCAGCCTGTGATTGGCTGAGCGCTCTTTCAGCCAATTGCTGACTGGCTGAGAGAGCGCTCAGCCAATCACAGGCTGCCCATTCATTGTATGGGCTTTTTTTTTTTATTCCGTACTGACAGCTCCCGGCTCCCCCTGCCCGGCTCTATGCCGCCTGTGTCCCCCGCAGCGTCCCCAGCCCCCCCTGCTGCCTCCACCGCCGCGCCGCCCCACTAGGCCCCAAGTCGGGTGGTCGAACGTGCAGCAGGTCCGACCACTCGACGCAGATCCGATGCGCACGGGACCGCGCATCGGATCTGAGGGGACATCAAAACTAGCCGATTTTGGTCCGATTTCGGCCAGATCCGACTGATCTGGCCGAAATCTGACCAAAATCGGCTAGTGTATGGGGGCCTTAACTGAGGCAGGTGCTGCTGAAAGTCCTTCTTTGTAGCTACCATTGCTTTAAAATCCAGTAAGCATAACCTCCAGCCGTCTTCAAGTCTCTAAATCTTCCATCTTCTTTCAAACATTACAATGGTCTCTGGGTACAACTGTTTAGTCCCAATCCAGTCCCCACTGTCTTAGTGCTCATGTTACAGTATCTTAATACCAATTCATGCTTTAATGAGCTGGTCACATACTGACAATGCAGAAATATACAATTATTTATAGATTTGGAGAGGGAAGTGTCACTTGACATACTATGGGAGTGGAGGTAAACATATAAACATACCTTTCATTTCCTGGGTGCCCTGTGTTCCCGACTGTGACCAACGTGAGTCAGAGGACACGGATGACTAGTTGAACTAGGAATGCTTAATATAACGATGCATATACCAGGAGTAAGCTGGGACACGGAAGGCACAGGTGGATGGGAAGGTCGACTGATAATCTGACAAGGGTGTGGAGTCTAAACCCATCAGTGGTCTTAACCAGGAAGCCCCACACAGGTCTATGGATTTAGCTGCGCCCGATGGGCAGGTTTCAGTCCCCTATTCAAGCCTGATGTGCTAGAATTGTGTGAGTATCTGACTGGTTAACATAGAAGCAGGATATCAGACTGTGTAACCATGGCAAGAGGTATTGGCCTGTGCACTGATGGCAGAGGTAATCGGGCTATGTACCGATGGCAAAGATTATTGGACTGTGTTCCGATCAGAGAGGTTATTGGGCTGTGTACCAATGGCAGAGGTTATCGGGCTGTGTTCCAATGACAGAGGTTATCGGACTGGGTACCGATGGTCAGGTTATCAGACTGGGTACCGATGGTCAGGTTATCAGACTGGGTACCGATGGTCAGGTTATCAGGCTGGCTACCGATGGTCAGGTTATTGGGCTGGGTAATGATTGTTTGGTTAACGGACTGGATACCAATGGTCAGGTTATCAGGATGGGTAGCGATGGTCAGATTATGGGACTGGATACCGATGGATCAGGATATCAGGCTGGATAACGATGGTCAGGCCGGACTGCGCTGGAGTATCCTGGATTGGGAAAAAGAGACTAGCAGATGAAAGCAGGATTTAGCAAACTGCAGGAGTCAATCTGACAGAAGGAGAGTAACCAGGAACAGAATCAACAGAGTCCAAATAGCTGTTAACTGGAAGCAGCCTGGAGCCTTAGGAGAACTCTATGGAACAACTCAGGAAGTTAACAAATGTTCAAGGCACTGGAGGACTGTAGGTGGCCTGCATATATCCCCCTGAATGCCTGTTGATTGGCTGCTGGCTGCAGCAGCAATTAGAGCAGAACCAGGAAGAGAGTTCATCTGGTTCTACTTTACATTTTGCCAAACTACTCCAGCAGCCACTCTGCAGTACAGAGCACACCAGCGGGCCAGTGAGTGATGCGCACGGACAGTGCGATTACCACAAATATCGAAATTCCTGACAATACCTTTTAATGTTACATGTCCTATGTTTGCTGGCTGCATGGCCCTGGGGATCAGCAGTGCTGTGTATATCTTAGCCAAGGTTGTAGTCGGGAAGCAACACTGCCACTCAGCTTCAGTTGTTCTTCCTATGTAAGCCCGCCCTCAGACTCCCATTGGCTAGTTACAGTACAAAGGAGTCTGCCAGCTGGCTTATAGGAAGGAGAAGCTAAAGCTCCATACACACGGATTGATTAGTTGCTCATCAAATATCGCTCAGCAACCAAATTGCTAAGTGTTCCGTTTTCATCAGCAACCAGCGATGGTCGCTGATAAAAATTAGACACTTTGCCGGGGAAACCGCTGGTCGTAGGAGCATATCCCAGGTGATTGTGGCTGAAACTGCCCCGATTTGTACGGGGATTAAGTGCTTGTTTCATACCAAGTGCATCAGTAATTGTGAAACACAAAGCACTGCTGATCCTTGGGGTAATGTAGCCATGACACATATTACATGTAACATTAAATGTATGTTTATATGTTTTAAAACCCCCATGCTATGTGTGGTCTGCACTGCAGGGTCAATGTATGACCCAAAGTAGGAGCTACTCACATTAAGTAGCATTGGACCTCCAAAGCAGAGATGCATAAAGTCCCCCATACACCTAAACGAAATTGGGCCCAAATTCACCATCTCGATGGGTTGTACAAGGGATCGTTCGCACATTGTGTATAATGTCATTACGATCTGCGGTCCCGCTAGTCAAAAGGTTGGCCCTCAGATTATTGCAGTATTAAGCAGATCATATGAGCTTTTTAGACATATTCAATTGCTTGTTCGACTGCCCTATGACCTGCGTACGATCAAGTCATACAGTATGCAGGTCGTCCTGATGTATGGCCAGCTTTACTGTGGCTGGTTTTTACCATATGTATAAGATGTCTCAGTTGCTGGAAATTGTTTTTTTTCTAGTCTAAATAAACCCCTTAAATGTACCTGTGAGGGACTTTTAAATTAATTTGACCAATTTCCATTCACAAAAAGATGTAACTGATCTGTGCATTTCTGTTACCGTGTAGGATATACAGTAGGTTTCAATTGCTAGTCTATTACTGTGTACTGGAGGAAGGGAACTTCCCGAGGGCTTTGTGAATTAGTTTGTGAGCTGGGTGCTGGAAGGAGACGAAGATCTAGACTGAGGCTTGGACAAGGTCTGTACTATTCTATCATAATCAGCACTACACTATAAAGGCTCACTATCAACTGAATAACAGGCTGTAATTGACTAAATGCCCTTGAAGCACAGCGACTGGCTATATCTATAAACAAATATGCATTCTCCATAGTACAGTGATTTAGGATATTCCTAGAAGACATTTTTATAACAAACTATTCGGTTCCTTGTAACAAATAACAGTGGATAACTATAAGAGCCATTCACTTATGGGTCAATCCTATTAGCCGCAATCATACATGTATTAGAGGTTCCAATAATCACGTCAGCCCATATTTGCACAAAAGTGCTCCCTGCTCCATAGGAATGGACCAATTTTTGGGGGGAATTCAGTCTGAAAACAGTCCACGAAGGATACTACATTGGGTGCCATTGCCAGCGAAAAAAACGGCATTGTAATTTGCACATACAGTACTGTAATAGTATCAATGTAAAAAATAAATTCATAAAAAAGCCTATAGGTTCAACAATCTCAAAGGACATAATGACTTTGGGTTAAGTTAGAGACACTAAAGTACTGTCTATAGATCTATATTTATTTGGTTAAAACTAATAACCATTATTTTAGGAACATAATCCTTTTACAACTACTTCACAGTGTGGTCAATCTCCCACAAGCACCTCTATTATGCAAACTTCACATACTTGACAGATTTATCACTGAGCTACAAACTACAGTACAGTACAGTACAAGTCATTTCTAATTTATTCTAAAGGCTTACTGGGTTTGGTCCATGGGAGCTAGTCATACCAGTTTACTACAGTACATACTGTAAGTGCACCAATGATCCTTTAGTCTAAGAAGGGTTCAAATATAGAAATATTACAGATTTTCGGTATTTATATTTTATGTCATATGTAATATTGGATTATTGGTTATGTCATATTGTATTATTGGTGTATGAAGAATATATATGATTGAGAGTGAGACTGTTAGGGAACTTTGGGTACTTGTTTCCTAGCACGGCCACAATCGCTGGCATCGTGTACCTTTAAGTTAAGGTACACGATGCCCGCAATGGACCCGATTTCCTTTGAAATCAGGTCCATTTTGCCAGCAAAGGGAAAATCGCGGGCATCGCGTCGGTCGCGACCATTAACATTGGCCCCGACGCGATGCCCGCGATTTTGCCATAGGCTTCAATGTTAAAATATTTTTTAACATTGAAATCGGGAGCATCGCGTCGGTCTTGTGCCATTATAATGGCACAAGATGAGATGGACTTGATTAAGTCCATCTCACATAGTGAAAAATGTGAAATGGCCCAATATGACCCATTTCACATTATATATGTCCCTGTCGGCACCCCACAATTGACGTGAACCCGAAGCGTGGCGAGCGCAGCGAGCCCGAGAGGGGCGGCGGTGCGCGTCCTCCGACCTTTTCATTCCCCTAATATCCACTTCGGCGTGGAGTTGAGAATATAAAGTGTGGCGAGCCACCGAGCCCGAAGCGTGGCGAGCGCACGCGTATACCTGTGAAGTTATACGCGTAAACTCGCCACGCTTCGGGCTCGGTGGCTCGCTGCGCTCGCCACACTTTATATTCTCAACTCCACGCCGACGTGGATAGTAGGGGAATGAAAAGGTCGGAGGACACGCACCGCCACCCCTCGCAGGCTCGATGCGCTCGCCACGCTTCGGGTTGGCGTCAATCGTGGGGTGGGGTTTACGATGTAAAATTGGGGGTCTAGGGAATATTTTACATTGAATCCAATGTAAAATCTGGTCCCAGGGACCCTATTCACAATAAAAAAATCGGGTCAGTCGCGTCGGTCGCATCGCAAGCGACCAAATCACATGCGATGCGACCGACGCGATTTTTCCGACACGACCACCCCGATGGAAATCAGGGTGGCCGTGCTAGGAAACAAGTACCGAACTGGTAATTACCTTATAAGAAGTACAGTAGTGCTTGGGAACTTGACCTCAGACCTGAGCAGCGAATTTGGCTCAGTCTCCATTGGTGGAAGACTGTGAATATGCGCTAATGCGCATGTGCAGACCCCTGCAGCGAGCGCCTGATTGACAGGCAAGGGGCGTTCTGAGACCCAGCGTGTCATGGGCGTGCTCACAAAAACAGTGGGCGGACCCCAGCAAATGCTGGTGTGACCCCGCCTGCTGGGGCTGGCGGATGACATCACATGATGTCAGCGTCTGCCCGAAATGCGGAGAAGACCGTACAGAAGAAAAGTAAGCCCTGGGCTGCTTTTTCTCCGCAAACAGAGCAAAAATCATTCGATGGTGAGTAACCATCGAATGATTTTTCCTCTGTGTGGGCGCATGTAAGCGGATGAGTAAGCGTACACATCCGCTTGCAGCATAGCGAGGGGTTCGGGTGGCGGGAAAGCGAGCATATGCCAGGGCGGCGTTAACCTGCTCGCTAGGCTCTGAATATATGCAGCCTAGCGAGCAGGTCTGAATCAGGCACTTACTGTATAATATTACAAAGTAGTTTAGGCCCTTATTCAGATCGGCACGGTACGGCCCGCGTGCGGCCGTACCGCCGATGTTTTTTGTCTGCACATGCGCAGAGGTCATTCTGCGCATGTGCAGCCCCCTTCGCCGCAGACGGATTTCGTCCGCCGCAAAGGGGGCGGATAGGGGCGTGAGGGGCTTCAGCCCCTCATTTCCCTATGTGTACGCCCCGCGTTTCATGGGCGTTCCCATGCAAACGCGGGGCGTATGCATGGTAATGAGGGCATGACGCCCTCATTACCATGACATGGGGGCGGAAAGCTGACGTCGCCGGATGTCAGCTTTCAGCCCCCATACAAGCTAACACACGGACGATTGTCCGTGTGGTCTTAGCTTGCGGGAGCTGCCGCGGCGTGCGGGCCTGCCTTCGATGGTCGTCGACCATCGAAGGCAGGGGGCAGCTCCCACCATGGTGGAGGCGTAGCCTCCACCATTTTTGTGCGGATCGCCAGCCGTCCGTGTATGGACGGCCGTGGCGATCCGTCTGGTGGGCGGCCCTTGGTTTGTGCGGTCGGAGCCCCGTGTGCGGCTCTGACCGCACCAACCAGAATAAGGGCCTTAGAGAGGAGAGAATGTAGATAGGTGAAAAACCTTAATATTTCATATTTGTGTAATGGAACGATGGGGAAGGTCTCAGTATTGGGACTTCCTATTAGTATATGTAACTGAATTATAATGTTAGAATAGGAGTTATAATTTATACAATGTTTAATGGAAGTAAAGTTTAACCAATAGTAGTTTAGATGAAATCAAAGGTGTATTAGTGAAAGGGCTTAAAGAAATAATGTCATCTTTCTATAGGTAGATTTGTTATGGTCCTAAAAAGAATTCTATTTGTGCATATATTATTGTGTTGTTACCTTGATGCTCTTTGTAATGTCATCCAGTGACAATGTAGAGTTCCAGAAAGAATAAAACGATTACTTTATTTTCTGCTTAACTGTGTTTGGTTATCCAGTTATTTGATTAATTGTATTTAAATTTAAATTAAGAATAGGATTAAGATTTCTAGGACCCAAAGGGGCAAATTTACTAAGATGGGAGTTCTATTTCACATGGGATGTTGCTATAGTCAACCAATCAAATGCTATCTATTATCTTCTAGCAAGTGGTCACGAGAGGGATTGCCCCCTGGAAAATGAATCTGCACTGGATTGGGAAGAGTCAAATGTGATTTCTAAACCTGATATAAAATAGGAGCACTCTGTACCCATTTACCTGCCATGGTTGCATGTGATGTGACTGCTGCAAGTCAATGGCAAGTCAATGGTTAACCAATATAATTTTTCCCATTTTTCTTCTAAAACATAGCTAGGTTTATCTTAAGTAACATATTATTAGTAATACGGACCTGACATAACTTAGTATGCCTCCTTACCCACTTTATTCCACCCTCTCCCCACTATATTTACCTTGTTGCTAGCATAGTACTTCTCCTCTTCCCTCTTGGTGGTCTATCCCAATGCTATGGGGAGAGCCATTGACACAGCAAAGCGCTGTTATATTAACAGTAGCTCTCTGGCTGCCAAATACAGCCCCCCCCCCCAAAAAAAAAAAAGGTACAGACACACCTGCAGTCCAACCCATGCCAGTACCCAGTCTAGTGATAATTGGTATGTCTAGTGTCCTACACAGTGCTACATGTGACTTTGAACACACTGCTTAGAAAATACAGGACCTATCAGTATGGTGTAGGATTGTGCTAAAGATCTGCAAAGCCCTCATGAACCTTGTTACTTTGCATCTGCAGCTACTCAGCTAGCAAGAGGACATCAGAACTCTACCTTACTTGCAGATTAGTGAATAGTGCAGCTCACCAGAGGAAACCCAGTATAACACATCCTTAAGGGAAGTGCAGCCAAGAAGGCTCTCTGTGCTGTATAGCCCCAGGCTTTTATTAATGGTATATTTATATGTTTGATATCTGTAAACACAAATACTGTATCTATTTTTGATGCAAAAAAATGTGCAATTGCCTAAATAATTCCGATCAAGTTACCCCTGGGGGGGGGGGGGGGGGTGGTGGTGGAAACAGCCGACACTGAGTGCATATAAGAGTTAAACATTAGCCCAGTAACTTCATAACTGACAACTGACATATTTTCCTATCCATCTATCTAGGGTGAATCGTTAATGTTTTCCTGTAATTTAATATTTAATCATTACATATAAATTCTTAATGAGCATTTACTTTTCTAGTGAAACATTTAGCTTGTATTCTGCAGTTGTCATTCCACCTTCAGTCTTATTTTCAGCTGTACTTGTTATGTGAGTTCTGTGTTTGGTTGCTTGGCAGATGTAAGAAAGGTGTGATTTGCTTAGCTCCATCTTCTAGATATTTTCTGTTCAGCAAAAACACATTTTCCCCACATTTTCTAATTCTGTAAAACATTTCTGCAGCAATTTTCCGAAAGAGAGAATTAGGCTTCAGGGATTAGTGATTGAGAGCTGACTTTGTCAGAAGTCAGTTTAGGCACCAACTACATAATGATGACAAGACACAAAAGGTCCAACCATGATTACCCATGAGAGAAACAGGGATACGCTAGCTGAATGACCCATTAACAGATTGGATAACATGCAAGACAGTAATGAGAGCAGTGTAGCAGATATAGAGCAAACAGTTGAGATACCGACTTTTCTGAGCTGGAGATGAATATATTCTGTACTGTCAAAATTGTCCATGAGGGAAAGACACTTGTTCATGAAACTCTACATAATTTATATTTTTGTGTAACTGCAAGCACATTTGGTTTCATCCATAAATGCGGGACAGGCAGCATAACACATCTCTGCTAGATTGCTGGGCCAACTATTTGGAATCCTAAAGGTCTCCGATGTCAGATGGATAATGTACTCAATGAATGTAAACAAGAATACTAAAGATGTAGTAAGCATACGGCGCAAGTCCAATCCAGGTAATTTAGAAGGTTGTCTGTATTGTATGTGTGTGTGTGTCAATGAGGGAGGGGCTTGCCAGAAGTTTTTTATGTAGCTTTCACATCACATAAAACATTTTGAAACGTTTTGAAAAACTGTAATTTTAAATGGTATTTTAAACAGGTCTAGTGTTCATATTGCAGCAGATTACCATTTAAAAATACCGTTTAAGTACCATTCACATCACCAGTCAAGCCGTTTAACCTCTGAACACATTTCTACCCACAGCTTATTTCCTGGTTCAGGGAAGGGACACAAGACAAGGGACAGCCTATCACAGTGCTCTAACCTTTATTTTTTACTAAATACCATTTCAGAGCCATTCAGACAGCACAAAAAACGGCTCTGAATTGGCTTTAAAACGGGTAGGACTCTGCTTTTTAAACGTGTTGAAATACCAGTTAACTTTAAATGGTATTTCAACTATGACACTTTCACACTGCAGCCTTAAACGTTTTAAAAGGCAAAAAAACGGCAATATACCGTTTTAAAAGTGTGATGTGAAAGCTACATTAGTGTGAGCCTTGACACTTTCATTGACCCTGGGCCCCAACAGCCTTAACCTATCGATAGATAGATAGATAGATAGATAGATAGATAGATAGATAGATAGATTGTACAGCCATTCTAGTCACACCATTCCATTGCATAACTCGGTAGCAATGGGAGTCTTTGATTAAATGATACATAGCATGACTACATTCAGTGTGCAACCATAGCTGTATCTGCATACTTATCTAACCAGGAATACACTGTAACGTTCAATTTCTAATACAGATACACCGACAGTAACACACTGAATATAGGCATGTTGCATACAATTTTAATCAGCAGAAGCTGGTATGCAATATAAAGAAAGTGCTCATCGCTTTCTAATACAGATATACCGACAGTAACACACTGAATATAGGCATGTTGCATACAATTTTAATCAGCAGAAGCTGGTATGCAATATAAAGAAAGTGCTCATCGCTACAGTCACATGGAGCTCATGCATTATGTATAACACTACTTATATTATGTCTGTAATTTGGGCTCTTTTCCTGCGATTACGATATATTGCATTCGTTCCTGGCACAGAGTACCTTCCCGGGCAGCCAAATGGCCAAATGGGGATTGCAGACTAGTGGAGAAGTTGTCTTAATGTATGCCCAGCATTAGGGTTACACAAAGGGTCCACATTGATGGCAAAATTATGAAAAGCAACCATTGCTGGAAAACCATTGAATGTTTGAACAACCTGACACAGGTAGGCAACCTGTGGCACTCAAGCTGCTGCAGAACTACAGTGGGGTAAAAAAGTATTTGGACAGCCACCGATTGTGCAAGTTGACCCACTTAAAAAGAGAGGTCTGTAAATTCCATTATAGCTACACTTCAACTGTGAGAGACAGAATGTGGGGAAAAAAACTAGGAATTCACATTGTATGATTTTTAAACAAGTTATTTGTATATTCTTGCAGAAAATACTGTATTTGTTCAATCAAAAAGTTAAACTCAATATTTAGTAATATAACTAAATACAGTTGGCAATTACAGAGGTCAAATGTTTCCTGTAGTTCTTGACCAGGTTTGCACACACTGTAGCTGGTATTTTGGCCCACTCTTTCATTCAGATCTTCTCTAGATCTGTCATGTTTTGGGGCAACACAGACTTTCAACTCCCTCCACAGATTTTCAACTGGGTTGAGGTCTGGAGACTGGCTAGGCCACTTCAGGATCTTCTTACAGAGCCACTCCTTAGTTGGCCTCGCAGTGTGTTTGGGGTCATTGTCATGCTGGAAAACCCAGTCACGTTCCATCTTCATTGCTCTTACTGAAGGAAAGAGGTTTTGGCCAAAATCTCATGATATATGGCTGCCATTCATCCTCTCCTTAATATGGATCAGTTTGACAAAGATTCCTAGAGAATCGAAACGCGTTGGCCCAGGACTGCTGCTACTATTCAAGGACCCAGCCCAGTGCTAAGCCTGTGGAGCCTGCAGGGTGGATCTATTTTTTTAGGACACTCTGCCTTTGCCATCTGTGGCTCCACCACCGACACTGGGTGAGAGGGATTAATTGTATCTTTTAACCTCTGTATATGTGATGTTTTTGTTATTGTTTTTATTCCAATAAACACCTTTTGCACCCAAGGAACCTTTCAATTTCTTCACTACCACTTAATATGGATCAGTTGTCGTGTCCCCTTTGCAAAAAAGCAGCCCCAATGCATGATGTTTCCAGCCCCATGCTTCACAGTGGGTATGGTGTTTTTGGGATGCCACTCATAATTCTGGAGTTTATACAAAAAAAGTTATATTTTGCTCTCATCTGACCACATGACATTCTCCCAATCCTCCTCTGGATCATTTAGATGGTCAAACTTTACACTGGCCTGAACATGTGCTGGCTTAAGCAAGGGGACCTTTCGGTCTCTGTAGGATTTGAATCCATGATGACCTAGTGTGTTACTAATAGTAACCTTTGTGACTGTGGTCCCAGCTCTCTTGAAGTCATTGACCAGGTCCCCCCCATGTAGTTTTGGGCTGATACCCCACAAGGTGAGATCTTGCATGGAGCCCCAGTTTGAGGGAGACTGTCAGTGATCTTGTATTTCTTCAATTTTTGAATAATTCTGCCAGCAGTTGATCTCTTCTCACCAAGCTGCTTGCATATTTTCGAGTAGCTCTTCCCAGCCTTGCGCAGCTCTACAATTTTGTCCCTGGTGTCCTTAGACAGCTCTTTGGTCTTGGCCATGGTGGAGAGGTTGGAATCTGATTGTTTGAGGGTGTGGACAGGTATCTTTAATACAGATAATCAGTTCAAACAGGTGCCATTAATACACGTAACGAGTGAAGGATAGAAGACATTTTGGTACTTGTGCAGTTTCACGGCGCCAGCATGAGTCCCCTTGCGGGGCTCGCTTCGCTCGCCCACGCTGCGGGCTCGGAGGCTCGCTGCGCTCGCCACGCTATCTAAAATCAACTCCATGCCAACATGGATAGTGGGGGTATGAACTATCCATGTTGGCATGGAGTTAAGTTAGTTTATTTTAGATAGTTTCCTGAGCGTAAAAACCGGAAGTAGCACGGCGCCATGCTGGCGCCGTGAAACTACACAAGTACCAACATTTTTAAGAAGAAGTAAAAGGTCTGTGAGAGCCAGAAATCATGCTGGTTGGTAGGTGTCCAAATATTTATTTTCCACAACAATATACAAATAAATTGTTTGAAAATCATACAATGTGATTTCCTGCCCCCCCCCCCCCCCCCCCCACACACACACACACACACACACATATTCTGTCTCTCACAGTTGTACCTATGATGAATTACAGACCTCTCTCATCTTTTACGTAGGTCAACGCACAATTGGTGGCTGTCCAAATACTTTTTTGCCCCGGTGTATGCATCCCAGCATGCCCTGTCACAGTTTTAACATTAGTGTGTACCCACTATATCATTAATGTTTCACGCTCCTGTGGGTCACTAATGATCCCCCTGTCATCTGAACATGCCATCATATTAGACTACATCATCCGCGACTGCATAGTGGGGATTTGGGTGACCACACTGAACAACATCGTTAATAATCATTTGTCCTGCCTCCGACATCGTTAACAATTTTGGCGGTGCCACGAATTGTATAGTGTCTACCCAGCTATAGAGCAGTACAATTTTTAATGATAAATATTAAGTCCCATACACACTGGGCGATTTTGAGCTGAAACAACTCAGCTGCTTTCAGCTCAAAAGCCACGCAGTGTGTATGGCTGCCACCGCTCATATGCTAGTATTAACAGCAGATGAGCGACAGAGTGGGCGGCTTTCCATAGCATCCTTCTATAGAAAGCAGTTCACCCCCATAAAAATCGCTTTGATGGGCAAGGTCTGTATACACATCGCTTTTTCCCATCATCGCTGTACATACACGCTTATGTATGCCTGTTTTCTCATGGCTGCCTGCCTGCTGAGATCTGTAGTGCACCAGAAAAAAAAAATACTGAGACCATTAAAATAATCTTTCTCATCCTTTATAGCAGTAATAAATAGGCACATCTCACCAACTGTCAGGCATATAGGAACAATGGCGTCCTGATTGTCATAGTAAGATAGAGCCTTGCCGAAATTGGGATAGTTGGAGGTATGACAAAGGCTCTTTTTTGTGAAGAGCTGCGGAGATCATTGATTCAGCTATATTATCTCCCATAATAGCCAGTAACTACTGTAGCTCGTTCAATGCCGCACATTCTTGAGATAATTTCTTGCAACTGTGCAAATTTGATAATGAAATTACAACTTTTTCGTCTTATTTTTTTTTAATCAATTTGGGGAATGGGTTTGGAATACAGTGATTTAATATCGTGTTCCCTTTGCGATTCAGTATTGAAAATCATACTCAATCTATTCCAAATTCAGAATCTGCAGCATCTACTGTAACTTAAAAATGTGAAGAGATCTGAATCATATTTCAAGGCACGTTATGTGTCATATGGATACATAGTCATGTTTATGCATAAAAATGGATTGCACTATGAGATCAGCAGCCCAATGTCATAAGCCTTTTCACATATATTTATTCTAATAGGCAACATTAGCCACTTTGGTATCATTTTCCATGCCCAGAATCACTTTAGATCTGGATGGGTTCCTCTGTGGCCTGTCAAGTGCAACATCACATGTGTATGTGTGCACTGCAAAATCATTTAAATCTGAAAACAGTGTATATCAATTCCACCAAGCAAAATTGCCTACTGTGCTTACATTAGTGCTAGTGCTGCTTATACCCGAAACTTTGCGCCAGGTTAGATTCCATTGTTTTCTATGTAGGGACAATGACTTTGCATGTGCAATGTGTAATGAGCATTCCTAAGTCATTTAACCCATGTAATACATCGGATTGTACATTAGAAATTGAGTAAGAGACCAACTCAAGCCAGCCTCATTGAAATGTACGGCATAAGCAAATAGCCAAATGCACTTGGCAATGACCCATTTCTAAGTTCCGGTTTGCAGAGTGTCAAAAATCCTCAGTATTTATATCATTCCATCCGGGATTTTGTGGCTGCTTTTTATGTTCTACAAGCCAAACAAATCACTTACTTGTCTATCAATGCCCCCATAATTAAATTCAGTTTTATGAAAAGATGGCAAAAATATTTTTAATATTACTGGTCAAATGAGCTTAGCCTTATACCAGATGGATTGGCACACAATCACAACTGTGGTCTGCCAAATATTCTAGAACAGGGGTCCTCAAACTGTTTTTGCTCTGGGTCCCCATCAGAAAATAAAATGACAGGACCCCAGCAAGTTACTGGAGAAGGTCGGCACATCACATGTGTACTCAGCAGACAGCATAATGCATGGCAGCATTGTGGAGGCACAAAATGATGGGAGGAGCAGTGGTGGAGCTAGAAATTTTTCTCTACCCTACCAAAAAAATTCAGACGCCCCCCCCCCCAGGCAGCAGAGAGCTCTGAGCATATGCACGGGGTGGGGACTCGCTCAATAAATATACACTGCACTGGGTCTCCACTCATTAGATATGCACGGAGCAGGACCAGCTCAGCGCTCACTACTGCCTCAGTCGTCTGTCCTTTCAGCCAGCGGTGCCCACCACAGAGCCCGCTGGCATCGCTCCCCCAAACCAACGCAGGGTCTGCTACATATGTAGCTAGGCCACTGGGAGGAGTCTAAAATAACAGACAATTCAACAGATTTTTCATACTCCTTGAATCACTGACTGAGATTAGAAAAGTCATCAGCCAGCATGGAGTCAAGACTCCATGTTGAGAATGTCAGGACACAGTTTGAGAACTGCTGTTCTAGAATTATGGGTGTCTTAAGAGTTCTTGGGTATGTTCACTAAAGTGCAGATGTTGCCCATAGCAACCAATCAGATTAAGCTCATACCTTCTAAAAGGTGCTAGAAAATTAGAAAAAGAAAGTAAAATACGATTGGCTGCTAAGAACCATCCTTTTACAATATATACCCCCAGGTGGCTATGCTTACTTTCTAATGGTTCTAGTATGTTTTGTACCAGAGTAGCTGCATATAGTTGTGTATAGTATACAGGAGGAGCTGCTTCTGTACTACAAGCCCAAACTACTAGCTGGTAGGTTATTCTGGGATATGTAGTTCCACGGCAGCAGGAGAGCTATTCTCATAGTTCTTGTCTGAGTGTAAATTCCTCATGTGGATACACTACTTTGCAAAATGCAAACTCAAACCTCTGGAATCTATACCCAGCCAAACCACACTGCCACCTGAACAGGATGATGGAAACGCCTAATAGCCTATGGTGTCTGCTGGGAACATGCTGCTTATACAAGATGTCCCTGGCTATGCAGGGGTTACAGCAAGTTGCACTTGCTTGCTTAGGGCAGTGAACAGTGTGGGATGTCACTCTGTCCTTGGCAAGCAGCACATTGCTCTGTCACTGCTTCCTCCCTTCTGGTAATATGTTTCATGGCTTTGTGGACGCTGGTATTTGACATTATGCTTTCTCTATATGCTGAGACCTCAGGACCAGGAGGTCACCTTACCGGTAGCGATAGCGTGAGTCACAATAAAAACCCCAGCAGCGTTATTGATGACAAAGTGGCTCCCAATAACCTCTCTCCATATGTGACTTGTTAAAACAAGTCGTGCTTTTTTTTTTTTTTTTAATGCAAGTTATCACATGTGAGCTGTCAGGAAGAACGGGAAAGCACATCATTTGCATCAGAATAAAGTGCTATTGGGTGGAGAATAAGCAAGAGGAAAAGGTATTCGCCCCCACCTAATGTGATCAAAAAGCAATACTTAACCAAGTCACTTCCAGAGGGGCCAACATGACACTACCCTGCAATGTGTGATTGATCCCCACAGTCACTATATAGTTAATATCTTGAAGAGAGCACTACGACAAATAAAAGAGTTAAAGGTGGAGGGAGGCTTCACAGCTTATCCCATGAGCTTGTGCCAGTGAAGGGTTTTCCAGGGAATCAGATCCCCCCTACAGCATCCAGTGGCCTCCTCCAGCCCATCTCAGTGAGCAGTAAGCAAGTCTCACATCTTGCTCCTTTCCTTGTGCATTCCCCGAGTCTCCAGCAGGGGAGAGCAGGAGAGAGGGGACTGTAGCCCGGCTCCTTCTGTCTCACGCACATTCCCAGTCCCCCTGCCCAGACAGAGCTGGATGTTCATTCTGACATTCTGCAACACAGCATGGGATGGGGATTGGAGTATGCCAACCTGTCTGCTAGCCCCCAACTGTAGGACCCCAAGACAGGAGCTAAGAGGCTGAGAAGGTAGGAAGGACTCTGTACTGTGTGTAGGCAAAGGGAGGGAGCTCTGCGTGAGGGTGTCTGCTGTGTGCAGGAAAGGTGGCTGGGCTCCGTTATAGCAGCACATGTCATGTATTATTCCCTACAGGGCTGGGGTTTTCTCTTTTAAATTATTCTGATTTATTTATTTTCATTGGATTTTATCTTTACCAATATGGGTTGTTATTGCACATAAATGTACATATTTATCTCTATGTATATTGCTGGTTATAGGTGGGTGGACATGTAACATGTTAAAAGTGTATAACCAGAGGGGGAGGTTGAGAGTCATATATTTTCTCATCACAATGTCTTGTAAACATTTTAAGACACAATAACTTCCTGTAAAGCCATGCAGTATACGACATTTCACAGCCCTATCTGTATGCCTCAGCAATACATCACAAACTGCATGACAGTAGCACTACCTTCAGCATGTACCCACAAACACAATTCACAGGTTGTTCTACAGTCTTACAACATATACTAAACATGTGCAGCAACATAATTCTCCCCACTCATGACAGGATCACAATACTCAGAAATACAGTACAATGCACAACATATGCCATAGTCACACAACACTAATGCCACACAAATGCAGTCTTTTTTTTTTTTTTTTTTATCCCAGGTTGGCTGTATGTATGTGTGTCTAAATATATATATATATATATATATATATATATATATATATATATATATATAATCAATATCACAAGATTCTCCAAACAATGCAACTTAGTCACAGTTAAAGGGGCCACATCAATGTAATCTTTCCTGCTAAAATACAGTATACCTGGACCTTTACCAAACAACATCACCACAACACTGCAAGTCCCAGTGTGTCCAGGTCCATTCATATTTCCACAATAGGCAATATGTGCAGTGTTTAACTGTTCATTTATTGGTTCATAACTGTAATCATTTAGAATACAATATGTACCATGGTTTTCTACCACTATGTCTTCATCATATGTCATGCATCATATGTCACCCAATTAGCTTGTATCAAACAATATCAAAGCCACAACTAAACCTGTACACAGTGAATTGCAAAAATAAACACAAAGCATCATTTTCAAAACAACATGTGTTGGAAGACTGCAATGTGTCAATAATACTTACCAACCCATCTGTCACAGATATACAACCAGATCATGTGTATAAACAGTACACAATTATTCATGTGTTCCTGCAATACAACCCAAACTTTGTGTTATATACTGCAAACAAACATCTTTGTCACAGCATTTTCACTAACATGGCATGTCACAGCAAGACAGTCACTATCTCATGCATTGTGTGTCAGAATAACAATTACAAATTGCTTCTAGGTGTGAAAACCATTACCTGTTGCATGTAGTAAAAAGGCAGCGGTTGATAACACATCCAAAATGTAATCTATAGCATGACAAAACAATTGACATCAGTACAAAAAAAATGAAAGTATATCTAATGAAATTCAATGTATGAGGCATCAATGCATATCTTTGAAAGGCATCACAGGAATATACTGTATGCTGACACATGTACTATACATTATACTGACAGTCAAAGTATACTAATATATATGTTTTATAGTTTGGGTCTTTGCTGACTGTAGGTCTACATAATATTTCCCACAATGGGTGGTGCAGTTCTGTATTAGTGCAAGTTTTCTCTAATTGATTGTGATTTATTAATTAAACTAGTTACAAATGTCGACTCTATATCATTCATTATTCACAGCACAATTTATGTACTCCAGTGATGCACTGTGTTAGATTGACATTTGCAGAAAAATGGTTTTTCAAGTATAATATTCTGTACATCTATCTTTCCAAGGAACAGTGACAGGTCAGTTCATCCTAAACTGTAATAAAATATATATAATTATTTCGGTGTAAACAGAAATTACCTAATTCAAGCTTGGTACAGCTTGGATTTTATTACCTGACCACACTGGGTATATGTTGTATGTTCTAATGTTCAGTTTTACATTCCAGATGCTAACAAGCTTCAGTACCACAAATGTCTTTTTCTTATAAGTAGTAAACAAATCACATCAAAGAGTTGCTATTTTCCTATACAGTGATTATGCGGAGGTATACTTTCCATGTCTGCTTAACAATGTACTTTTTCTACGTCCGACTCACGTCAGAACCTCATACTTAATATAAGTGTGTAATTAAAATGGGTTCATTATTTCTTTTTCCACCTACAGTAGTTTTATTCCTGCTAATAATATATGTCTTACCAGTTTGTATTTGCACCGCTGCAGATAATTCGGATGGTAAGAGAAAAATGCCTAATGGTGCTACAGATCCCTTACATTAGGTATAGACGGAAGTGTTGGAACCAGCGTCTGGGTACTGTAGTGCATAGGCTGTGAAATGGCAAATTCTTATCTTGGCCAAGCTTTGATTAATTTAATTTCTGTGCTGTGACTGCTGTGCACTTGGAATGGTATCATGTTTGAGTGCATCAGACAACAGGTTAGTTATTTATTCCTTTTTTAAATAATGTGCAGCAGTGGGTCATTACCCTAGGTGACAATATTTCAACAATAGAACATGACAAAACTAGCGAGTAATGACTCGGCTTATTTGATTTAAGTTTGTATTTCTACAACAATTACTGATATGTTAGCAATAAATGAACTTGCATAAATACTTGAGACTTGATTTGCATTAATTCCCCCCAAAAATAAAAATAGTCCAAAAAAGAAAATGAAAAAAGGTCTAATTGACACAATGGGTCATATGTATCAAAGCTTGGGGAGGGATAAAGTGTAGAGAGATAAAGTGCAAATAAATCAGCTCCTACATTTTACAAAAAACAGACCGTCTCATGGAACTGAACAGGAACCGATTGGTTGGTACTTTATCTTGCCACTTTACGTTTCTCAAGGCCCCATTGTGTAAAAGCAGAACACCCACAAATGAATAAGCAATTCAAATATAAAAACTTAGATTTAGACCTGATTGCAGCTGAGTGAATTTGCAGACCGGTTGCTTATCTGTGAACTGCGCGTGGCTATGGGCTGCAATGCATGTGTGCGGCGCCTGCTAAAAAAAGGAATCCTACTATTTTCCTTCGCTGGCCGTGCGCAAGGTGATTGACAGGAATTAGGAGTCTGGGGGTGGTAACCAGTCGTTTAGTGGGCTGCCCCAAAAAAGGTGGGAGGAAAAAATGCAGGCGCGCCCAAGAGTTTTAGAGGAGGGTGTGTGACGTCACTCTAGGCTGGATATTGTATTCATCACAGCTGCCGAGTAAGTCCCTGTCTAGTCCTAGCTTTCAATATCTGTTGCCCAGTGGAAAAATCATTCAATAATGAGAGGCTTGTGATGGGATTTGGACATTTTTGCTTGGCTGTGATATAATCGCTAGCTGTCAGAGTTCATTGATGGCAATGGACTTGTTTGCTGGACACTACATATGTACATTTTACAGAAATTGTTGACAGTTGAAGAGAGAGCGTAGTGATATACAGTTGGTAGTGATTTGCCCTGTCAGATGAGGAGGGGCAGAGTGAAAGAGAAAAGAGAGAAGTAAAGTATGAGGTAGAGGGAGAGCTGTGAGGTCCCTGTAAGTGAGAGACAGAGATCTGGACTCTCACTAGGGGCCAGATGTACTAAGCTTGAATGAAAAGTGATAAAATGGAGAGTTATTAAAAAAACAGCCAATCAGGTAGGAGCTGATTGGCTGGTGGTTTATCACTCTCCATTTTATCACTTTTTATGGCTTGGTACATCTGGCCCTAGGAGAATGGTGAGGCATACCTGCTTGCCTGCAGATGGAGCTAAACCTGGCTTGTTAGTTGGCTCAGAGTAGGAGACGGAGAAGCCAGGATAAAGTAGCCAGCCCTTAACATAAGAACTCATTGGAGGATGCTAGATAGAGATGGAACAAGAGTGTTACCCCAGGGAGTTCAGCCCCTTTGGTAATGCACAGACTGAGGGAGGAGTAGTGGAGGATGTCCTGTAGCCGCCACGGCACAAGTGAAGGAGCAGAACCATTGCAGTCAGTCAGCCTCAAGATGGTGAGGCCTGCACAAGCATTACCTTACACTCCATCCAGGCAAATGGCACCTGCACTAAGGTTCAAGTTGAGCAGTGTATACAGAGACTTTTATAACCAGAGCAATGAACTTGGCCATCACCTGTGATGTTTTGGAAATGCCTCATCTAGTGGCCTTGTTTGGACGTTGTTGCTTATATTCACCACATGTTACATACAGAGACTCTACAAGATCACACCTGCTGCAGACAGAATGAACGCCGGATTGAGGACACACAAGCCGGGAAGTTATTACAGATAGTTGTAAGATATAAACCCACTGACTGCAATAGCCACTTCTTTATCAGATTACAGTGAGGAATAATATTTCCCTAGATGAAAAGGATTTCCGTTTCCATACCATAAATTGACGTACAGCGCATCATCTATTAAGTGTTATGGAATTGGAGCTCCAAACAAATAGTAGCTACCGACAAAGTAACTTATATATGCATATATACTACTAGAACTATACAATGCAATGATCTGTGCACAGACAGAGAAACACTGATATACCTGGTTGTATTGTAACATACATTGTATTTCTGTTACCTTCTGTATAATACAGGGCTCGACAAAACCCGGGGGCCAGGTTGCCATGGCGACCAGATTCTGCTGACTGGCGACCAGATTTGCCAGGAAGCAGAACCCCCGGGAAGAGTGGTGGCTTCATAGCAGCGGGCAGCGCAGTTCACAACTCTCCCGGCTGCCGGGAGATGGACAGGGAGAGGCAGGGAGCTGGCAGCAGCGTCTCTGTAAGCAGCGGGTCCCCGTGGCTGGTTATACTATCAACACTTACAGCAGTCTTGGGTGCCCGTTTCAGACACGTAAAAAGATGGCGCAGCAGTGGGTTATGTTCAATATAACAGCCAGCACGGCGGCAGAGCGGTGCAGAACTCTCCCGGCTGCCGCTGTATCAGACCAGGTCAGCAGGGCGCCTATTTCAAAGCTCAAGCATGGCTCCCGATTAGCTCATGTAATAGGCACGCTGCTGACCTGCTCTGATGCAGCGGCAGCCGGGAGAGTTCTGCACCGCTGTGCCGGGCTGCCACCATGTTGGCTGTTATATTGAACATAACCCACTGCGGCACCATCTTTTTACATGTCTCAAACGGGCACCCAAAGCTGCTGTAAGTGTTGATAGGATAGCAAGCCACGGGGACCCACTGCTGCCAGCTCCCTGCCTCTCCCTGTCCATCTCCCGTGTTTTACCGGGCTGCCACTATGCTGGCTGTTGTATTGAACATTATAACCCACCATGGGGACCCGCTGCTTACGCAGAGGGAGGCACCAGAGAACAGAGGCACCAGATAACAGAGCCCCCCTCCCCCCCCCCCCCCCCCCCCCCATCATTTTCTTCTCAGTCTGCCCCTGCCTGGCATCAAGCCACAAACCTATAGCATTGACCATGTAGGTGAGCAGCACTGTGACATGATATGCCATGGGCATTATGGCATGTGGTAATATATATAATGGGCACTATGGTGTTTGGTTTACCGTGTAATGGGCATTACGGTGTGTGGGGTATATGTAATAGGCATTATTGTGTGTGGTATAGTATGCAAAAGGTTTTTCTGTGTGTGGCATAATGTGTAATGGGCATTGTGGCATGTGTAATAGGCATAATGGTGTCACTTTTTGGCGCACACTGTCACTATTTTTTTCTGGCTCCTACATTTTCATCCTGGCTCCTAGATTTTTTTTTTACATTTGTCAAGCCCTGGTATAATAGCAGTAATGCTATTGCTCATCACTGGGACTCCTCTGCTTTTGCTAAGTAGCAGATAGCAGATGTAAAGCGGGGGGCTCTGTAACTATTTGGCAGGTGGAGGTGTTCTAGTGGGAGGAATAAGAAAGGAGGGGAGTGAATCGGGTCTATATTGTTACATGTAATACAGTTAATGTGTTAATTATTCACTATTGGAGTCAGTTGTGGAGTTTGGAGAGAGTACTGCTGAGTGAGTAAAGTTACCAATATTGAGAACTTTAAAATGTCTACTGGAGTAAGTCATTGTTTGCTGCCCTGTCACCCTCACCACACTTCAGTCAGGTTGTTTTATTGTAAAGGTTACCCAAGTAAGCCCTTTGCATATAGGCAAATATTTTACAAAGCATCCCAAAATTCCACCTTGCCCTGGAAGAAGGGTTACACACATCAACTCGCTAAGAGGGATTTCACTAGAGCAGGTCAGTGTCTATGTGTCCGCTGGCCGCTGCACATTAGCACAGAAGCGATCGGGTCTGTATCAGGCCGTTAGGTCTGACTAGGCCTAGGGCAGGTACCGCATTAGCATCAGGTATGTTTAGTAGGAAACATTACTAAGGGTAACATTTACTAAAGCTTCTAAAACTGAAAAGAAATGATGTCCGTAGCAACCAATCCTATCCGGTCTATTATTTCTCTATCGCATCCTACAAAATGATATACGGAGTCTGATTGGTTGCTATGGGCACCATCATTACGTTTTCTGAAAAATTCCTCCATGGCTGCGTCCATAAGCTGTTTTTTTTTCTTTCTTTTTACTGTATGTGTTTTTTTTCTTAAATAAGATACACCAAGACCCATGGAACACAGAAAAGGAAAGTCATTGATTTATTTTGCTAAGTATTAACATAAATGTCCATAATCATACACTGTTATGTAACAATAAAAATTAAAAAAACGCTGTCATTGATGTTCACACATAGATTGTAAGCTTGCGAGCAGGGCCCCCCTACCTCCGTGTCGCTTTGTTTCTACCCAGTTTGTTTAATCACTGTTGTCTCCAACTGTAAAGCGCAAGGGAATATGCTGCGCTATATTAGAAACTGTAAATAAATAATATGTGTGCATATAAGATGTCTTATGTTGTAGGCTAAATGCTTTTATACTGGTACAGTAAGATAAATCAGAGGTGACTTCTGATACTGTCATACTTTGCAGTAAAATGTAAGGTACAGTATATGTCTCATGGCTGACCAACTCAAATGACCTTGTCAAGTCTAACCACAACATATTGTAACTAAGGATTAAATAGGGTTGAGGTTACCATAAGGTAGATAATGGGCAGACTGGATTGGTCTAGTGTTTCTTATGTAATGTCAAATTGTGTTTGATGGTCGGCATGTAATAAGGAAATAAGGAAAAAATGCAGTAAAAACACAGTTTTCTTTTCTTACCTTATTTCTAAATGAACTAAATCCCCACTGCCAGATCTCTGATGGGTAGGGTAATGCCGACTATAACTGGCATTACCCTATAGAAGCCAATGGTCTTCTTTCCGCAGTTTTGTGTGAGAGATCCAACACAAATCCCTCCCAGCATGTCCAGACATCGGAGCACATCACAAAGGGCAGCTCTTATCAGGAGAGCTGCCCTTTGCGTTATCGGCATGATGGACGGTGGGATGTACATAACACCCTATGTATTACAACACAGTTCTGTGGTTTGCTCACTCATACATGGAATTCATACCCATATACCTGCCAGCTCATTATTATCCATGCATGTGGTATTATACCTAATGGTATTCATGTATCTGTATCTACCGGTAAGCTTATTATTTTCTTGAATGTCATATATTTATGTAATAGGATTGCCTAGCACTATGGAATCTGTAATTTAATATTAATACATTTTGACAATGAGTGGCTATACTCTGTACAATGTACACATTTTTCACTTTATCCAAATGAAAATGTAAGTTATGGCACAAGAAAACACGGACAATACAGATACATAATATGTGTATACATACTGTGTATAAGAGCTTTTGTGTATTATAGTTGTGTTCCTTAGTAATAACCTTCTTTGTGCTTGCTGGCTATATGGTGAAAGTGTCTGTTAACTGCTACTGAATTCCCTTGAAATCCCACAAGCAGTGGCGTAACTATAGAGGGTGCAGGGGATGCACTTGCTATGGGGCCCGAGGGCTTGGGGGGCCCCATAACAAGTGCACCCCTGCCTCCTCTAGAGTTACACCACTGACACACGCGCTGCCTCTGCTTCTTCTCCCTAGCTGGATGCGCCGCAAAAGCAGAGACAGCAGCAGCAGCTCCCCGCATGAATCAAAGGGCAACTGCCTGTCCGTCTCTTCCCACCCCCACCAGCTCCAAGCCAGGACTGGAGGAGGTAGCGCAACGGAACGCTGCCTCTCCTTCTGCTCCCCAGTGAGTGGTGCAACAGCAGCTGCTCCCCGCTAGATACAACAGGTAGCTGCGTGCCTTTTCTCAGGCTCCCACCCCCGCCGACATGATCAATGGGACGCTGCCTCTCCTCCTCAGTGGGCAGCGTGTAAGCAGGGACAGCAGCCACTTCCCGCAACACGCAGCTGCCTTTCCTCCTACCCACCGCCATCAGCAGCTCAGAGGGAAGCTGCATCTCCTTCTGCTCCTCAGCGGGCAGCAGCGCCAGCACCAACACATTGTTAACCTGGCCAAAGTCAATGGGTTTACTGGTAGGATTGAGTCACTGCCTGGGGGAAGGTGATAGTAGTGGTCTCAATGTGGGTTGGGATGTACAGGCTATATGTATGGAACCAGTGTACAGGTATGTGTGTTTGTATTTGAGAGGCAGTGTAACTTTATGTATGAATGTCTATCAGTTAAGTATACTTCCCCTGCCCCACTCTAACCCTCCCTGCCCACAGCCTAAGCCCCCACAGCCTGACCTAGCCCTCCATGCTAATGCCTAACCACCTTGCACCTAACCACTTCCGCCTAGCAGCCTAGCCACCCTTCTAGGTGCCTAAAACTAACCCCCCCCCCCATTGCCCAACCCTAATTAATCCAGTAGTGCCTAAACCTAACCCCTCCCCCCCTTTCCCCAGCCGCACACTACCACTCCCTGCATTCTTACCAATCGGGATTCTGGGTGCTGGGATTCCAGAGTGACCATCTTGATCCATTTTGATGTTCTTCTGACAGCAATTGGGATGCCAGCATCAGTATACTGAACGCCAGCATCCTAACTGCCGGGACTACATCCCATGTGTACATGTACAGTATGAATATATATACATACATACATACATACATACACTATGCATTGTGGTGCAGCATTAAAAGTTGTGGGGGGCCCCTTAAAAATTTTGCTATGGGGCCCACAATGTTCTAGTTACGCCCCTGCCCACAAGGCTTTGCTTTCTTACATTAGTGGGATGCCTAAACCAGACCTTCATGCAAGGCATTACTAACAGCATAGATCAGATATTTGTTGCTGTAATAGTTACTATTAGATCCAGTTTACAGTACAATGAATATATATATATATATATATATATATATATATATATATATATACTGCTCATAGAGGAAACATAAAGGTCTCCTCTAGTATAAAATAATTAAACACATTAAATAAAATTACCTCATTGTGGTACTAGATCATGTTATGGTTTTTCTCTGGGTTTGCGCTAATTATTGGTAAACGTAAGCACCGGAAAAATAGTTCACGAAAAATTTAGATTTTGTTTTGTGATTCCCCTCCCCCCCCCCCCCCCCCCCCCCCCCACACACACACACACACCAATAGTTGTGTATAAAATTGAGCCAGCGAATTGTATTTTAAACAATAGGCAACCAAATAAAAAGCTCCCTTCCGAAATGTTTTTGAAAAATTGGTAAATTTTCTTACTCATACCCCTTTCCCACTGCAGCTCTTAAATGGTAAATTGTCTTTTTAAATGGGTAGAGCTGCAGTGGGAATGCTCCAGGTTGCTTTACCCGTTTAACAAATACCGGTATTTGTTAAACGGGTAAAAAGCAGTGTTTTACCCGTTTAAGAGCTGTTTTTTTGGCAGTGGGAAAGGGACTTAAATGGTATTTAGTAATAATAATAAAGGTTAAGAATATGATTGGCTGATGACTGTACACACCACATCCTGTGGGGCAAGAAAAGCCCATGTTTACTATGGGTTTATGCTTTGTGGTTTAAATGGGTACAATGTGAATGTGACATAAACGGTATTTAAACTGCAAAAAGAGCTGCAGTGGGAAAGGGTCTTTATGGCTCTTACCCATTTAACGACCCGTTTACAAATACCAAATGATTGCCCGTTTAGGCAGTGGGAAAGCAGCATTAGATGTTATTCCAGTCAAAGCCAATGCTGTACAAGTAATACAACAATTTTTTTTTTTATCTTGGCACAGACTAACTGCTTTAAATAAAGTGGTTCTTTACATTTGTTGTGCAGTAATATACAATATAGGGGTTATATGGGTGATGTTTTAGGCCTGCAACAAGTGTTCTTGATAAAGCCGTTCCTAGACTAGAATCTCCAAGATAGAAACTCAATGTTAATGGTATTGTTCTTCATAGGTTTGATTTTGTTCACGTGTTACTTTTAGCATTATGTTTTGCTACAGATCTATGTACAGGAATCAAATTACAGTATCTTACGATTTTTATTTTTTTTTGGTCTGTTTAATGCCTGTTAAACAGAATTGATCTTATATGTAGATAGAAGAGGTGCATATGTGTTTTAACAGCCAATTTCTTTCTTTAAGTCCAGGGTGTCAGATATTTTTAATGGCAGTTATTTCACGGATAAATTCTTCTCAATTTTTATTAAATAGGATTAATTATTTCTAAGCATGGGTCTACCTGTGGATAAACAGAGACCTGGTGGGTATTGGGAGCTGATGTGCTTTGTTCAGGATACCGTACTCGACTGTGGCAGCTTGTAAAAGCAGATTGCCACTGCTCCGTTGGCTGGTCCCCTTTTGCCTCCCCTTCAGTCTGCCTGCAAGCTGCTCGGCAGTGGCTTTGGAAAGTTCTGGGATGCTGAAAGCTACAAATGCATCAATTGGCAGATAGTGTCTGCAGCGCTCGGAAATGCAGTGATGTAAGGTGTAGCACTGCAGCCACCACGCTGGAGAAATGCCAACCTCCACAAAAGTAACAAAAGAGACGCATCAATTGGCCTCCATTTGTGATACCTAAATCTCTACCTTTTTGTGTGCACTGAAGGCTTTTATGAGAAGTATGGTTCCAATTTAAATGCCAACAGGTCCATTTTTCAATGATATTAGAAGTCCAAACACACTGAGGAGGTCATTCTGGTTGACTCGCAAAGCTGCAAATTTTGCCTGCACTGCACAAATGTCCCCGCATGCATGTGAATGAATGTTTTGCATAAACATCCATTTGCAGCCTTGTGTGCGGAGCAGAAATCATTTGGCGACCATCGAAAGATTTTTAAAGCGCTCACAATCTAAGTCACTCTCTGGTGGCCCTGGTACAACCAGCTGTCTGGTGAACAGGGATGACAGCTGACATCCGGTGACATCAGCTGCCTGCCCCCGGTAACCCACGTCACGGAAAAATTACCATGGGAACGTCCAGCGTTTTCACGGGGAAACCCATGAAATGCATGGGCGCTACCTGTCCACGCCGTCCCAAGCCCCCACCCGCACTGCTCCATGCGAATGGGCCAGTGAATATGCAATTTGCCGCATCCGTTTGCACAGTTGGCCTGCATAAGCAAATATGGGCATGTGCAGGCCTTCACCATCGCTCACGCAACGGGGAGTACAAACCAGAATAACCTCCTGAAGCGCTTCACAAACTGAATCGTACTATGGTGCTAATTCAAACTTGAATGTGAGAATTTGCAATGGACTGTGAGGAGTAAGTCGTCACCCAGACAGAAAGAGAAGACGTCCCTAAATTGTGTGAGAATTGCAAAGGATCACCAATCGCTATCATTTTGCAAATCCATATGAAATTCCCATATGGATTTTTGCAGTCTGTGCAATTGTTAAACAGTGAAACTGTTAGGGGATTACCTTTACAATCCATACACATTTTCTGTAGCTCATTCCCTATGCGCATACGCGATTCATATGGTCTGCATGTGCAGTTGTTCGATAATCGCTTGATTTATGAATTAGTGGTCATATCTAAAATAGGCCATAAAGCCATTAAGAAAGAATTGAATTATATCAGTAAGCCCAGGAAATTATGAAGGTGGTTTGTCACCTTCCTCCTAATAAATGAAGCCATCTGGACGAATGAATTTGTTTTACCATTTTGTTCCCTTTTCTTCTCTTTTTGCTCAACTGTGTAATGAAGTCACTGACACAGGTAAATTTCCACCTGAGATGGTGGAAGGTCAGATGGTGAATCTTTCGAAGCCTAAGACGGATCCTGCATGTTGCAAATGACCCATTGTTCTCCTTCACAGAGAATATAAAAATGTATGCTTATCTTTGTGCAACGTTATTCCTGTTTTGGTTAAACCAGACTATGGACTATACAGTAGGTTTGGTGTCATTTCGAACCCTCCAAAAAGTGTTGCGCTAGCATTTACGAAAGGTCGGTTTTGATGTCTAAATATAATCAATAATCAATCCCTGTCTGATTAGAAATGGCAACCCCCACCCCCCATGGTGGTTTTCTATTGAAACCACTGTGGAGCTGAATATATTATATTCATATACATTTAATATATAGACCACTATAAAATATAATTTTCTTATTTATTTACTTGTACAGCTGGCTACTTTTTTCTTTGTGGGTTTGTGAGGAATTTAATAGCAAGGAAGTTGTAGAAAATTATACAGAGAAAGATATAGAGTACTAATTGTGTTGAGTTTAAAACTTGTCTTGTTCTGTGTATCGTCTATATTAAGTGCATTTCCTGATCGCAGCTCGCATATAGCTTCCGTTCTTGACACTCGGCAGACGGGACATTTCATCCCACTTGACAAATCTCGGTTAAGCAGACCGAGAACGGGACAGGGTCAAAGCTGTTGGGCCATCCCAACAGTCGCGACCCGACATTGAATAACCCCCTATTTATTTATTTAGTAGCTTCCAGAACATAACAGAATCATAACATAACATAACATAATCTGACTAGTTGCTGTAGAATGGGGCTTCCATGAGGCCACGCCCCCAAAGTGACATAGAATAAGGGCCCTTGCAAGGCCATGCCCTCTCTTCTGTGAGCTCACTCCCTATTTTTGGAAGGCAGCTATTGGCCAAACCAGATGTCGCTGACTACAGCGCTGCTACTCCTAAAAAGGTACTTTGTAGATTGCACTGGCTTTTTATTTGTAGCCAATGGTCTTCAAGAAATGATTCATGTCCGATGGCTTACCTACTGTATTTCTAACAGCAATAGGCAGTAGTGTCCCCTATCACCCACTATGTTGACAATACTGCTGCTAGCTGTTAATCTATGGATTTCTGGAGACTTTCTGGGATTTATGGTTGGACCTACCTGTCATAAATTGTGCTTGTTTGCTGATACATATAGTTTGGCACCAACCCATTGACCTCCAGATGAAGATTTCTTCATCTGTTGGATCAATTTAGTCAGGCTTCCCTCTGTAAACTCAATAATGCTAAGTCTTTCAACCTGACTTCCTCAACTCTAGTTACTTTACAGTCTGACTTTTGTTTTGTATAGAAGTATGACTGCATCTTTTAAAAAAAATTATGTATATTCCGCCAAATATTTCTGCAGTTTTTGACATTACTGTTCCCCATTTACTTACACAGTCGACTTGCAGAATTGTGGTTTAGGTATGAGGTCTCTTAATTCATCCGTCTCTTGGCTAATCTGTGCTTTTTGCACTATTCCTTACCTGATGCTAAAATATTGGATAATCTTCAATCTGCTATGTCTTCCTTTATCTCTTCTCATCTCCTGTTAGGTTCATGTAGTGGTGGTAACTCCTTTTAGTATGGTCAACTCATCTAATTGATTCCCCCTTACCAGGTACCCTGGGAATCTGATGTCCACATAAAGTATACTACTGCACCATGAAACTTTATTTACAGTAGAGTTACTAAAATGCAAAACTGTCTTAAACACTCTCAGATACAGGTTATATTGTTATAGCGTTTGTATTTCACACCTTGGAAACTTCATATATTCTGGCCTTCGCAGTAGAAAATGTGTTGGCGTTACTGTGCTGCAACCGGTCAATTATTTCATAGGGGTCATAAATTTAATCCCAACAGCCAGAATCCCAACACATCTTGGTAAGAATATTTACCCTACCGGATGGCGAGTAACAGTCTAATGGGGATGGTGACACTCTCCATTTGTCAATTGGGACGTGTATAGTTACCGTTTAGTGTAGGGCTGGGCAACACCGGCCCTCCAGATGTTGATGAACTACACATCCCAGCATGTCTTGCATCAGTTTCAGCATGGCCACATAGCAAAACTAATGCAAAGCATCCTGGGATGTGTAGTTCATTAACATCTGGAGGGCCAGTGTTGCCCAGCCCTGGTTTAGTGGAAGAAATTAGGCCATGGATCTCATCAGGAGATTTCCTGGCCACTGCAATGGATCACCATGGGTGCAACAAGCCACCAGGTGGTGTGTGAATGGTCCATTGTCTGCGTCGTAGGGTGCAGGTTGAATTCCTACTGCAGCAGGCTTTTAATACCATACAGAAATATCACTGTTGCTTCCGAGGAAGCAACAGCAATAGCTATACCATTCACATCTGAATGACCCGCATAGTGTACTGGTTCATTTAAGCTCATATTGGTTCACTTCTGATAGGGAGTGTTCCAAACTTCCACTATTACCCCAGACAGGTCTGTTGTCACTGCTCCATTTAGTATAAATGACCAGCCTGAATAATAACTTTTGGGGCCAAATCCCGGGATCCCGCCGATCCCGATCCCGGGATTGGCCACCCTAGTTCCACTATTACCCCAGACAGGTCTGTTGTCACTGCTCCATTTAGTATAAATGACCAGCCTGAAGAATAAATTCTCCTTGTACTATGTATTCTGTGCTTTGCTAATGTTTTTTCTTTACACATTTTGTTCATTTATTGTACTAAACTATTGCCACTGTTTATACTGTATTACCCATCCTCATCCTCCTCCACGTTGTGCCATTTTACCATTTGTTCCTTGTTTTGCTTTCTGTATCAATTTATTTTAACCTGTTTAAATAAATATTATTGATGTTAAAAATAATATTTATAATTAAATAAATGTTACAGCACTTTTGTAGTAAGTTGATGGTGTTGGTGTATGGAGGGTACCCCCAGGTCAAAAATCTAGGTAAAAAGGAATACTTTATTGTAACACAAAACACTGACAATAGCAATATCAACTGAATTTGCCCAAGAGTACAGTGCGCCATAACATTATACATTTTATCAGACATTGGGGGTTATTCAGTGCCAAATCACAAGTTAATCTATTATCGAACAAATGCGCATACATATACGAATCATAGTACTCACGTGCAAGGCCAAACAGCGACAACAATCGGTGATCTTTTTTTGCAACCACCTCTCAAGGGCCTGAGGGGTAGCCACCTTTTGTGGGCGACTATATGATCTCAGACCTCTGCAAATTCACACAGCAGTGATCAGGTCTGAATAAAACCCATTGCTCCAGCTGAGCCTACATCAGGTTTTCACTCCTCTGCCTGTAAAGCAGTGCCCAAAACCAATGTCAACCTGTTCTATGCAGGCACACAAAAAAGCAGAGTCTAGAATCCATGTCTCCATGTTCACAGTCCAGTTCAGGAGTCATTCTCCCAATTAGTACAGCCCAAGTTAAGTCTCATGATATCGTAGATGAACCTTTTTTTTGAATGGTGGTGTGGCTTGATTATGGGACTGCATAAGAAAGGGGCCTCTTTTATACCTCATGCATTCCTCCCATGACCCATTCCAGGAGGGACAAAATGTTCTGTTCCTGGCCAGTGGCAGCTAAAGAGGTGGCGCTGCAACACACTGCGTGTGGGACCACTGTACTCAACCACGTATAATTAATGTGCAAACGCTACAGACCTTTGCCTAGCCAAAATATTATAAAAATATCACTTTGGAAGAGTTTAAGTTTATTGAAATGGCCAGCAAAGTAGCATTGCTTCATGTGATAAGAGAACAACCTTCTGAATGTGACAATGGCTATTATCCACAGGATGGATTTTACAGAAGTCCTGGCATGGCTTTCAGCTGTGTCGCCTGTGCAGCAACCAGCTCAATGACACGAATAATGCTGTGAACACTTGAAACACACGTTAAACATTTATTGTAAGGTAGGATTAGCATCACTAGCGACTTGTAGCCGCTAGCTCTGTACTGAAATAGTAAGCAACGGCATATCTGTAAAATGCATATTTCTAAGCTTCTCCATGGCAAAAAAAATAGTACAATAAATCATTAGATATTCTGGGCTTTCTCAAGTATATTAATAATTGGGCACTCTATTGTGTCATAAACGTTGTCTTTCCTGGTAATGTGAAAGTACAAGTATGTCAGAACTGGGCAGAGTCCATCTGTACCGTGAGGTAGAAATAAGGATGTTGTGCCAGAACCATCTTTTTTCTTTTCTTAGTTATTCATATTTCATGTTCTTTATTATACTTATCCTTTATTGAATGGCTAATTCATGTGAAAACAAATATGTAGATTTAGAGGAAGTAGGATAGGTTAAAGGGCCTGATTCTGACATCTTGCAGATGACTGCCAGTAGATAGCCACCACCCAGACAGAAAACCGGCCCTGTGCAAATCTAAAAAGGAATTGCAAAAATATAGATATTCGCTATCTAGCCACACATCCATATGCAATTCACGAACCATCAAATTATTTTTCCAGTTTGTGCAAATGTGAGTCTGACCCTATCAGTCATCTGTGACAGGCTAATCGAGGCAGGCGCCAATGTGAGAGACCCCTATTAAAACGCCTGGGCACACCTGGGGGGGGGGATGATATGCTATTTCTGTGGCCGTGTGGGCTTAGCCACAAAAATAGCGTATCGATTCCCCCCCCCCCCCCCCCCTGCATTTTGACTTCAATCTTTACTCGTGCAGTCAACTGATAATCCTCGATCTGCAAATTCTTCCATCAATAATCAACTCTGAATCTGGCCCAAAGTAAGAAGGTATCAGTTTTTGTGGGATACCCATAAATTTTAAGTATCACCAATAATAAAAAAACAGGGACCACATCGAATCTCTTTCTATGAGTCCTTTGGAGTCAGATTTATTAAGCTCCAGAATGCAAACTATACTAAAGCGTGAGCCCGTACACTAAAGCCATCTTCAGATGGCATTAGCCCATAGTAGCTTGTTGGCTACCTTTCATGGATTGTGTCCCCCCCCCCCCCCCCTCCCCTCCATTGGTACTGCCTTACATGTAAACAAGACCAGGCGCAGTTTGAACGGATCTGTGTGCCTGTGGGGCTTATTCTAATTAGCCACAATTTACTCGCAGGTGTGAATAAGTGTTTATTTTAGCAGACACAGTGGTGCAGCAGGGGAGGCAAAGGAAGTAATGTGATCGCAATGTTATCACTTTACTGCTCACCTATCATTTATAGGTGGCATCTTTTGTGGCCTTCACAAAAATGTTTGACCCATCAGTGCAGCAAATAAGTGATCACTATGTCTCTCACCCCTGACAAACTAATCCACTGAGCTTTGTGAAACTCCTTCACAGATCTAAGCTGTGAGCTATAGGTAGTAAATGAATGGTCTATCTCTATCATCTGTCTACACGGAGATGGAAAAGTTATCAATGTTTTTTTTTGTTTGTTATATGAATGATTATCCAAATTTCAATTAATTCCCATTTGGATGAATAATAATAACATTCTAACACTTCTATTGTGTTTTTATCCCATGGGACTTAACCAATTACAAGCAATTACATAAGTGAGTGATTACTATCTTATATTGCTGAATTACCTTCTACATGTGTCTCTTGCCTGTTTCTATGGAATGACAGTGGCATATGAAAGAAAAGAATGACATTTCTAAAATAATAATTTCTAAAGTAAATAGCAATGTGTTGGGGTACGAACATGCAATCTGGTTGTTTTTTTTACAGTGTGTGTATATAGGAGGAGGCAGGGAAAGCCCGGGGATGTGACGGAGAACCCCCGCACACTACATTACAGATATTGCGGGGGCCTCCGTCACCACATTGCGATGTTGCACGCATATGTAAGTACATAATTGATCAACATAGGCGCGATGGGCAGCAATGCATTTTAATACATCCCGCCCAAGGTCACAGCAATATTCTATCCAGGCCATGCCCCTAAACAATCATGAAAACCCCACAAGCTACATTGGTAAAGTAGCCAAGGTAATTGGATATGCCCCATCAGGTAAACTGCATACACAGTAGCGCACACTGGTATGCAATTCATCATGTTAAACAAATGATGCCATTATTTTAAGCATTTGGAATTCTACTGAATCAAAAATGTGTTGTTCGCAAAAGTTAATTTTCCATTGCATCCATTCTATAGTAGGTCTTTTGGAGGGCCCCAAAGAGAACTTAGCAGGTATAATAAAAGAATGGCTGTATACTCTATTGCAAAACCACCAGTTCTGTATTTTGTGTATTGTCTGCAAAACGTATTTACTCTTAATGTTATTTCCAGTTTTTCTCATTGTAAGTCAAAGTCCACGTGCGCCAGCCCCCAGAAATGTATCGCTGGCATAACCAATGAGAACGGCTGTATCTGTATATAATAATACCATAGACCCATTCTATCACTCCATGGACTTAGTTTAATAAACTTTCATCTGCTTGTAAGGGGGCAAGTTGCCATTTTGTGTAAATTCTGGCAACAGCATGGAAACTTGTCCCTTTAGTAGTCCGAAACAAAGACCTGCAAATCCATCTGTGCTGTAACTGGTCACTTATTCGTACCTGCAAGAATATTGTGGTTAATTGGAGTAAGTCCCATACATTCCCCCACACTGTGCCTAGTCTTGTTTATACCAGTGATGGCTAACCTTGCATCAGTTTTAGCATGGCCAAATAGTAAAACTGTAGCAGGGCATACTGGGATGTGTAGTTCAACAACAGCTGGAGTGTCAAGGTTAGCCATCACTGGTCTATACTATACAGTGTATACTAACTATCAAACAGCCGCTTATAGTGTAAAGCCATGTGTATACAATTATTAGTGTTTGTCACCCAGGTAAATTACAGCTGGGCATTCTGTCTCCTCAAGAGGGTCTTAATTTTGTACCTTTTGCATTGTTTTAGTTTTTTTTTTACACACATTATTCCAACCATTATCTCACATAATGTATATGATTACGTAGCTACAGATAAATAATGTATATTCTCTAAATAATGTATAATGTTCCCACAAATATAAAGCATTTAATAAGTTATGATGACAGGGTTGTTTAGAATATCCAGTGAATACTACAGGGAAACCATCTCAGGTCATTTGGGGGGGACCCATTGATTTTAATTGCTATTACTGTCGACTGTAATTGCTGTTGCCTTCTTTTTTCCCAGTTTGTTGACCTTTGGTGACAGCAGCCGCCATTGAACATGGGCAGCAAGTGCCCTGGCTCTGTTTCCAGAAGCAAGTAAGATGCTAAAGAAAAACACAGAGCGATACGCCATTTCTTCAAGCTGGGGGATAGCCACTAGTTTACACATACAAAACAAAAGTGACAGCCTTCTATACATGCAGCAAAAGGAAGTAGGTTAGGTAAGATTAATGGTGAAGGACAATTTTAGTCACAGGCAGACGACTGTTTAATGGTTTCTGCAGAGGAGGTGGATAATTCTTATACCTATAACCCCCCCCCCCCCCCCCCAACTACATTTGTTATAACAATGCTTTATGTATCAAAGGTTCCCTTCACTAACGAGATGTAAAGAACATATGAATAGAGCCATCTTTCTATGTCATTGTTTTTTATTTGTTTGTGTCCTGCTCCTCTCAATATACTGCTCTCTTTAATACGTCCACAATTTTCAAATGATAATAATGATGCAGTCTAACAGTGATGTTCACAAAGAGGTATATTGTGTGCATCAGTCTGTAAAGATACATCATAAGGCTCTCTCCAAAATGTCCTCTTATGGGAAATAGTAAGCAGTACTTTATGGGGTCACCAGGGACAGATGTGACAACAAACAGATCATTGTAGACAATAATGTGAAATAGGCAGCTGATAGATGAGAGAGACAAAACCACTTACAGCTAACAGGAGAGCATCCCCTATATATGAGTAAAGCTATATTTCTTTGAACTGGTTGGCCAGCAAAGCATATAAATGTATTGTACTTTGTATGTTTCATCTGAAAGTTGCCCGTTTTGGTGGCAGGGGTCAGACTAATCATTCTGTGCCTAAGGCGGTAACTAAAATACTCATTTCATCTCTGACACAATTATATGTATATGTGAAGCATACACTAAAAATAACTATGTACCTCAAATAAAATAATCATTATTCTCCTTTACAAACAGCTTGGCGGCTGTCAGAAATGTCAGCATTCACTTGATATTGACATATCGACCAATTGACCAACCTTAAGAGATTAGTAGAATATAAAATTTTAATGAATGAATATTGTGGCATATACGGTACAACTGATTAAACCTCTAAAATGTCTTGAGATTGCTTATTGGATTGTTGGCATTATACCTGTGTTTGGTTGTGATTAAAGCTTTTGATTAGCTGATAATTTGTAACAGTGGACATATTATTTACAAGTGGAATCACCTAATTTAATTCAAGGACAATTTCTTTCTAAGAGATGCAGAATTTGAATTTAATCAGAACTCCACACACATTTAAAATAATCAGTTCACCCTAATTTCTAAGATTGTTTGCAAACTATTGCTGCGCACTTTTCTTTTTTTTTCTGTTGTGAAAATGTGTACATTAAATGGTATTTACCAGTATTCCTGCGTGCAGGAGAAATCAGATACTATACTATTATGCATAAATTGTTGAAATGTATGGACTAAAATGACTTACACAAGATATGGTACCTGAGGTTTGTTTCTCAAAGTCTCTGAATAATTGAACCTACCATATATACTTGAGTATAAATCGACCCGAATATAAGCCGAGGCACCTAATTTTACCCCAAAAACCTGGGAAAAATCATTAACTCGTGTATAAGCCATGGGGAGGAAGGGAGAGCAGGGGTTTGAAATGTGCTGAAAAACTAGGCTATACTCGAGTATATACTGTACCAAGGTTTCCCAACTCCAGTCCGCTCAGGGAACGCTAACAATGCATTTTCCCTTTCCCATCTCCCCTTGCTTGAGTGCAGGAGTATTCTGTTGGGAATGATTTGTGTGCAGGTGTTGTTATTTTCCAAGTTATTGGCCCATGCCAGTGGATGACTGAAGTTATGAACAGCCCAGTTACTTAACCAGTGCTGTTGTGGTTTATTGATTTCTAAAAGGTACAGCTGTACTCACTGTTGTGTACACACAAGTTTGGTTCTCATGAACCAAAGTTTCAGCATAGTGGGATGCTCTGTTCAGTTCACCAACCAATGAGTGTATGCTGCTTGCATTTACTAGGACAGGATGCAGGCAATCACTATGCTACTTCTCATACAGTAATCGTACTTTACTAAAGATAGCTGCAGTGACATGGGGCCTTATTCTGATTGAGTCAGACGGTTGCTTATTTCGGATGGGCGCTGAGTGTTCTTAACCCTGCCTATCACACAGAATGCGGTAGGATGGCAAAACGAATGGACTGCGAGTGGATGTTTCATGTGAACACCCACTCACTGGCCTGTGGGAACCTCCCCCATCCTCCGATGGTCGCCGACCATCGAATGATGGACCGAACGACCAGGCAGCCACGAGTGCTCCAGACCACTCGGACAGTTGCCCATGTGAAGGCAGGGATATGGACGGGCAGCTGACATCCGGCTATGTCAGCTGTCCACCCCCCACACGTGCATCAGGACCGCTTTTCCATATGCCCGTCCAGTGTTTTCATGGAAACACCCATGAAACGTGGGGCGTACGCATATGGTAATGAGCCCAAACAGCCTTTCACGCCCCTCTCCACCCCCTGCTCGGTTGGTCCTGTACAATCGTTTTCCAATCAGTATTCACATCGTACTCGGACGTGCAAGGCGCACGCAAATGCGCAGAAGCGCCTCTGCACATGCGCACACGCAAAACATTGGCCGGCCATCCGCACACACAGCCGTCTGACTCAATCAGAATAAGGGCAGCAGTACATCAGACTGGAGAACAGACCTCCCCTATTGTCCATCAGGTATGCACAGCAAAGAGACAGCTCAGTAATACACTGCTGTCTAACAAACTATACAAGTCCAGAGGTGGTATTCATTATTTTATTTACAATTCTGTCAGACCTTTCAGGGACCAGTAAGACAGTAAGAAAACTCCTGTGCCACTTAAGGAAACACAGGACAGCTTAATGGCTGATCAGTTGCCTGCTATTCCAGGCACTCAGCAAGCCACCTACAGGTACCACGAGACAGTATCAGTGTCTCTTGTTATGGCCCTGTTATTAGGGGACTTGAACTGGGAATCTCTCTTGTTTATACTGTAGTTAAACATACCAGCCATACCAAATGACACAAACCTGGTCATATAGTTGTTGTAATGAATATAATTCATTTTTTGACATCCAGAATTGCTAATGACCACAATACAAGCTGGTAGGGGTCAACAGATGTCTTGGTTTGGATTCTTACATTAAATTAGCATTACAATTTAATTAGCAAATAAGAATATTTGGAGGCAAGAAGGTCAGAAAATTACAATTTCTAAACTAAATTAAACAGGTATTATGCAATGTGGTTCTTATCTTAAAATGCCCACTCATGTATTTCTTTGTTCTGCCTGTATGATTGTACTCCTGCTTATGCGAACAAAATGCTTTGACATACAGTTAAATGTCATGTTTTAGGGCTTGTTCCAGTGAGATGTACTAAATCGAGCCATTTGATCTCTGTTATTGGAGGTGCTGTAAAGATTCCTGTTAATCGTTGTAATTTATGTGCTTTCAAAAGGTGCTGCAGTCTCCCCCTATGATCTGACATTCAATGTCAGGTCTGGTTTGTGTTTCTCGAGTCACTTTGTCTGCAAATTGCAATAAAACAAGCTTAATAACCCTTATCAGAATAATACACTGTAGAGTAACATGGTCTACAGCCGCTGTCTACAATGCAGTGACGAAATACACAATTATTTTTGCATATTATAATGTGGCATATCCATTTTGCAAGATAAATGGTGACAGATAAATCGAGGAAAATAATTTAATATTGTGTCTACTTAATAGGCTGCATTGTGGCTGTATTTAAGGGAGGGTATGGAAATGATTAGTACAATAGGTCGGAGTTCTCGTTTCTTTTAGCAAAGAATGTATCAGTATGTTGAGTACTGTTTTTAGTTTTGCAATATTAAATGCTGTAGGGATCATTGTGCATCTGTATTCTTATTATAATGTAAGTATAAAATAGCACATACAAGGTATTAAATAATGAGACCTATGCTATAGTTTACGTTTAACTATGTTAAGTACATTTTAAGTCCATTCCCCTTCTATGTACAGTATTTCCCTTTTGAATCCACACACTGTTGCATTCTAATTTTCCATTGGTCAGAGCCGTGCTGCATCTCATTATCTGTCAACTGTCTCACAGTTGTTTTCTGCTTTACCTCAGTACTAGTACAAATTTATTTATTAACCGTTTCTTATATAGCGCATACATATTCGCAGCGCTTTACAGAGTATAGTTGAAAATTCACATCAGTCCCTGCCCCAGTGGAGCTTACAATCTATATTCCCTATCACATGTACATGCACACACAGACATTCTAGGGTTAATTTTTGTTGGGAGCCAATTAGCCTACCAGTATATTTTTGGATTGTGGGAGGAAACCAGAGTACCCGAAGGAAACCCACGCAAGTACGGGAAGAATATGCAAACTCTGCACAGTTAGGGCCAGGTTAGGAATGCTAACCATTACACCATCCGTGCTGCCCTATATGACTGCATAATGATTTTAGGGAAACTAACAAAGTCACATGAGCTAGGTCTGGCGAGTTTAGAGCATGTTCTAGCACTGCAATTTGTTTCTCAGTCAAAAAACGGCATTACAGAGATAGCTGTGTGGCCTAGTGCGTTGTACTGATTCTTTCTCACAAAGTTTCTAGAACATTTTTGTAGTAATGTTAATTCTTCAACATTACTACAAAACACAGTCTAACAAAAAGAACCCTTAATATCAAAGAAAACAATTAAAATGGTTTTGAATTTGTATTTGCATTGACATTCTTTTTTTCATTCTTGGTGATGATGGTGTTTTCCAGTGCATGGACTGGCATTTTGTTTAAGGATCATACGGATAGATCCATGTTTCATCACATGTAATAACTATATCTAAAACATGTGAATCGACTTTAGTTTAATGGCTGTGTAAATTCGCTTTAGATTTTCCATTTATGCTATCATTCAAATACGATGGTCAATTCAAACAATTTTCTAAATTTTTTTACAAATTGAATTTGATTTTGATTTTCAAGGCCTTCCAGGATATTTATCATCTTTGATGTCCTCACAACTGTCGCTAAATCTTTTGGGATACTCCGAGGGCAATGTCCCCCCACTCCCTTTTAACTCATTTGTTTATTTTTTCAAGTGTTTTATTGAATAGCCACTCCTCATATGTGTCACAGATCTGCTTATTCAAGCTTACCTGACTGGTGATTCTGCTTTGTGTCTCAGTCTGACTCAGTTCTGTCTCCATTCATGCTGCCAGTCAGTCTGTGCATTGCTGGCTCATTGATTTGTGCACCTGTTGGAAATCCAGACTGAAGCTGGTATCACTTGTAACCCTTTGCTCTCCTGTTCCCTGAGGCTCACCTGTTTAGTTCAGACTGAAGCATTCTGGATTCATGCCTCAGATTGCAGATTGCCCTCTGTCATTTCCTCCAATCAATACAAGGCAGGGGGGATAAATATATTGCTCACAGATGCAGAACCACCTTCAGTAACTTGTCTTCCTTCTGCATGTGCTGGATGCTCTACGCTGCTCTACGCTTGCTTCCTGGAGACCCTGCGTGAGTCTTCAGCGTTCAGCTCCCAGAGTCTCTGCTTGTCTGGCTGGTCCAGCGCTCCCGGTCTGGTCCACAAATAGTCCTATTCCTGCTCCGGTTGCTGTTCCTCTAGTTCCTGTGTTTATCTTCAGTATTCTTCAGTTACCCGTTATATTCCAGGTGGGCCATCCTGAGTTGCTGTTCTCTTCAGTTATCTGTTATATGCCAAGTCGGCCATTTCAGTTCTGTTATCTCCGACACCTGTTCCTGTGTCAACGCCAAGTCAGCCATTTCAGTTCAGTTTTCCCGTCACTTGTTCCTGTGTCAACGCCAAGTTGGCCATTTCTGTTCAGTTATTTCCGTGACCTGTTCCTGTGTTAAAGCCAAGTCGGCCTATGGTTTCCATTATACAGTCGGAGTGCCAACACCAAGTCGGCAAGTTCAGTTCCGTTATTTCCTGTGTTCATTCTACGGAGGCCTACCCGGTCATCCCAGTTATACTCCAGCCTGTCGCAGCTGGTCGGACTTTCATTTGTCCCAGTTACCTTCCGACCAGAAACTCCTACGTCAAGTCCAAAACTGCACAACCTCTCAACGTCAGTGAGCACTTCTAGCGAGGGGCCGCGACCTGCTGTCCAGACGCAGCGAAATCCAAATCTCCTTGCGTGGGTCCCTGGCGAAGACAGCTGGGCAGTTAGACTCCGCACCCTCGTCAAGAAGTTTCGTGCAAGTCTCACATGCAGGGGGTTTATGCGCAGGTCCTATATCCAATTTGCCTCGCTTCCAGCTCCACAAGCGCAGCCCGTCCCGGGACCGCAGCCTGTGACTAATCCACAATAACTATCTGGTGTGACAGTTTGCACCAGTCACCAGACAACCAAGGTCACGACTGAATCCACAAACTCCTAGTCGTGACAGTATGCATGCCCTGGTGCTAAGCTTGCATCAGTGAGGTGTCATCTTTTATAGTCTGATACTGGAAGCAGGAACTGGGCTGTGAAATCAAGGGCCAGCATGACAATCCTGGACCATAGAAACAGAAAGTGGCAGAAGTCAGTAGCTTTACATGTAAGAAGCTGGCAGTTGCTGGACTTCCATGTCAAACTAACTCATTGTGGGATTACCACAGGAACAGCCAAGATACTAAATAGGTGATATTCAGTCATTTTGACTTCTCCAAACCTAGGACCTGCTTATCACCTAGTGATGGTTGTATAAAACTGATAGAACATTTGTCATTGGTCATTTTGTACAAATCAAATTTTATTGTGCAACAGAGAGAAAGGTAATGCTACCAATTGTTATCTGTGAAACATTAGCTATTGTGGCCAAATATATTTTCTACAAAACAGTGATGAATATTTTACTTGGCTCTACCCTGGAATTATCCAGCAGGTCTCTTTTGCGTTCTTATCCCTGAGAACTCTTTTGATGGTTTGTTTAAATTATAAATAAACATGGAGAAGTTCCACTGCAATAGTGTACAATTGCAATGAAAGCAATTTAAACATGTTCTCATCTCACCCATACAGTAGGTCCCCCAGGATACTATGCAAACCAACATTCATAAGTCCAGGGCTACTTTGTTGCATGGCAAGCTGTCTCAATTGTGTCAAATGTTTCCAGTTAGTAAAGACATACAGTATATAAATGTGGAAAATATACTATATGTATAGTACAACAGTACTCAGATCATAGCTTCAAATAAAGTAGCCAACAACTAATTTCTAACATTTCAGTATCTTTGTATTCTAACACTTTCATCTGGAACCTGGTGGAGGTTTACAATGTTGTAACTTCATCATACTGTATAACCTCTTTTGAGATTACAAACAAAAGGCCAAAAGAAAAAACCCTGAAGAAGTCATACCAACATTTGCTGTAATTCTCTTTAATGTGCTTGATTGCTGGATCAAGTAGCCCACCAAGAGCATTTTTAATTTGGCTGCTCTATTTCCTGGCCACACTTTTTTTTCCCCACTATAACAAAACAGCAATGCCTTAGTAGGGCAATAATTTATAAACCAGGCCTGATTTCACTCTGGATATTATCATACACGTTCCTTTATTGAAATAATCCCATGCCGTAACACTAATCCATGCATCCACTAGATTTATTTTGTTCTCAATTGTTGTCAGATGATTTCTTCCATATGTTCATGAGTGGGTGGTAATTGGGATTGATCATGTAGAAAAATGCTTTACTTTAGTGACTGCAGCCTGTTCCATCTATTTGTTAGGTTATATGGCTTATTCATAAGTGTGAAATTGTGTTAGTGAATGCGTAGCTGTACGGTTCATCAATAAGTGTGAAAAAATACAATTAATTACTATTTTATTCCTAGGCCTCCAATGGCTACCTTTCCTTAGTGACACAGTTGCTGAGGCGAATCACCCAAAATATAGAGCTTTTTCTAGATAACAGGCTCAGTGAGCTGTAAGAAAGTCTTAAATACTACTTACAAAGATAGCTTTCAGATGCCGGGTGACTGTCATATTCACTGGTCCATACAACACATTGTAAACAGTCATACTGTGTCATTTGTCATTGTGATATTCATTGTAATTAGCACTCTATAGATTTTCTAAAGAATATGACAGTGACAACCCTTGGCTATGTGCACAGAGACGTTTGGAGATCTGCCATGGAAACAGGTGAAAGGTGTGTGAAACATTACAAACTACAGTCAGGCAAAATCTATTTGTTCTCTGTGCGTAATGTGTTATATGTAATTATTCACTGCTTCCACAATCACTTTTAGTGTGGGTTTTTGATGGAACAGCTCAGCCTTTTCTCAGACTTTTTATATAGCTTTTATTGTTATTCATTAATGAAACCATTCTAGAAAACTGAGAACCTGAAAGGTCCTTAGATTCCATTTTTTAGAAATTAGATTTTTAAATGACATCATCCTTTAAAATTATCTCTTTTAAAAAAAAAACAAATTGAGGGCACTGCTTTGTCGGAAGATTTTTGCTTATTTTTCAGCTCACCATTTTTATTTGCCCCCATTTGGCCATAGTGGCACTGTCCTATTCGGCAAAAAGTTCTGGTAATTTACTGAGACATATAGATTAATACAAGTCATAATTACCTGCTTTTTCATAGCATTTCAGAGCATTTCAAAATTACACAAGTAAGCCAATGTTAAGGGTTACAACATACTGTACATGGGTACATGAAGGAACATCCAAAAATTGTTATATCAGGTTTGGATGCTCGAAAAATAAAAACAAATATGGACAAGATGCAGTGTAAACCATGGAAAATCTAAAATCCCCAAGGTATAAACATCAAAGGGTAATAAAGTGTGTATAGATTGTAAGCTCCTCTGAGCAGGGCCCTCTTCCCTCCTGTTGTCAAAGCCCTCTTCTCTTCACATTTCACTCACAGCTCTTCCATACTCAAACACTCAGTGACCATCTTCGTCCACATAGTATGTTGATCAAGTCCTCACTACTTACATTTAAGCTGTAATATGTATTGAACTGTGATGCCCTCTGTACTCTATATCTGTTATTTATTCATTGTAATGTTACGTTTTGTCTCCCTGTACTGTTCCTTTGTACTGCACTGCGAAACACCTGTGGCACCTTATAAATTTAATAATAGATGATAATGTCCATATACAGTACCCAATTTAGCTGTACTGAACAAATTAGAACATATTATTTTGTGGCAAAAAAAATGGCAATCCATTAATTTGCCACTCGTAATTTAGCCATGCTAGTCATTTCATGCCAAATGAAGCACCCAGAGAAATGTGTATGAGACAAATCCGTAAATAATCAACATTTGTCCAAAATGCAGAAAATATTTGCAAAAAAGAAGGGGAGAAGACAAAGGAAAGAAACACTGGGATTGGGGGAGACCAGTAAAAAAAGAAGTGAAAACATAATACAAGCCATATTATTAGCTTTATCAAAGACTGAAGCAGAAGAGGTATTAACAGTCAGAAAAGCACTTGGTCCAGGGGAACAGTCAAGTTGAACATACAAAAACCAGGTCAAGCAGCATTTGTATTATCTTCTACAACAGGGGTGTCAAACTCAAATTCATCGGGGGCCGCATCAGCACATTGGTCACCCGCAAAGGGCCGGTACACATTCAGAAAGGGGGCGTGGCCATGAACAAATGGGAGTGGCCATGGGCAAAAAGGGCGTTACCACGTCCCCTTTCCGAATGTGTACTACTACAAGTATCATGGTGAGTAGTAGGCTGCCTACCTGTGTCCAACCAGGATGGGGAGAGGGAGAGCTGCTCTTCAAACTGTCTCCTGCACGATTTTTCTTTTTGGCTGCCAGGGGTTAATGTCTGTTGCCAGGGATTCCAGCTCGTTGCCAAGGGGTTAATGTACATTTTCAGGGGTTCTTGCTCGTTGCCAAGGGGGGGTAATGTCTGTTGCCAGGGGTTCTTGCTAATTGCCATGGGGTTAATGTCCATTACCAGGGGTTCCAGCTCGTTGCCAAGGGGTTAATGTCCGTTGCCAGGGGTTTCAGCTCGTTGCCCAGGGGTTAATGTCCGTTTTCATGGGTTCTTGCTCGTTGCCAGGGGGTGTTAATGTCCGTTGCCAGGGGTTAATATGTGCTTGCCCACCCACCCCACAGTTACTGCTGCCTTTACCTGCGCACAGAATGTTCAGCGTCTGACAGGAAGAGCAGCTCTGCACGTCACCAGGAAGTCGCAGAGCTGTGCTTCCTGTCAGACACTGAACATTCTGTGTGCAAGGACGGAGAGGCGCGGGGGGGCGGGCAGCGGGGGCGGATGGGCAGCGGCGAGGGGGCTGGGCGGAGGCAGGGGGCCACTTGAAGAGGTCCGGCGGGCCGGATTCGGCCCGCGGGCCTTGAGTTTGACACCCGTGTTCTACAAGGTGCTAAATAAATAAAGAGAAGAGTCTGATTGGTTGCTGTGGACAACATCCCATCTTCAGTAGTAAATTTAGAGTTGAGCAAGAGCAGCACCTTTAATCAAAAATGTCTGAATTTGACCAAATGGTACTTGTGTAATATCTGGGCGCCCGATTTTTTTTTCATTGTATTGCATCGCATGCAATATAGTGGCATACAATTTATGCGATGCGATTTTTAATTGTAAAGTCCTGATTTTTTAATTGTATAGTCACCCATGGGTGATTTCATACCCCCCACTATCCAACTACGCATAGAGTTGACTTTATATAGTGTGGCGAGCGCAGCGAGCCACCGAGCCCAAAGCGTGGCGAGCGGATGCAGAATACATGTAAAGTAATACGCGTCCCCTCGCGGGCCTCGCTGCGCTCGCCACGCTTTGGGCTCAGTGGCTCGCTGCGCTCGCCACACTATATAAAATCGACTACATGCGTAGTTGGATAGTGGGGGTATGAAATCACCCATGGGTGACTATACAATTAAAAATCGGGTCTTGAAAAATCGCATCACATGCCTTAAGTAGTGGCATGCGATGAAAAAATCGGGAACCCAGATAATACACAAGTACCGACCAAATTCCCCAAAATTATGGAAAAAGGCACGAGAATATTTCTGCTTTGTACACAACCTGATTCCCCCAGAGACTATATACCGCTGCTGAGTCTTCCAGACATAGGCTCTGCAAACAGTGCGAATATGCATTTCTTCAAGTAATGCTGAATGTAAATGTTTTAGTGAATATTCAAAATGGAGCCTTAAATTCTCAGGAACAGACATAAAAGAAATATCAATATTCCATTGTGTTATTGAATGTTCCCATACCTCGGCTAGGTTAGATTTGATGAAATGTCAGTACATGTATTTTGTTCTATATACCTTATTGTTTAAAAAGAAAACCATCTGCAGTAAATACTATAGTTAGTGGCCTGGGGAGGGACCACATCTATTGTGAGGGTGGAAGCATAATTTCACTTGTGGAGGTACATGTCCTGTGATGCTGCTCCTCAGGCCGGCAGATCCTCTCTGCTGCACTGACAATGGTGTGTTTGCATGGAACAGTTGTCTCCCCAGTACCTGCAGCTCCTCCGAGACACAGGGGAGACTGTTGCTACACCAGTGAATGCAGGTTACTACATAATATGATATATCACAAGCTAGTCGGTTTCTTGACATTGTTTGCCAAATCAGTATCTTCAAACATGATATTTGAGATTCTTAACAAGGTGAGTAGATGCTTAGAAGAATTGAGTTAGGCACATGGGGAAAGGGGGAATAATAAGGTACCCTTCAACATTTTTAAGTGTACAGTATATCTTTCTGTCTACAAACCAACCAGATATGAAACCCCAAAACTTCTATCCCTCTGTAAGCCTAGTTTATTACAGTTAATTCTATCTTTCAGTGAGGACTTTTGTCAAAATGTAATCCAAATTTGGAAGAGATATCTGAGGTAAAGTATGCAGTCATCATTCAATAATTGAAGACCACTTGAAGTGTATCAACTGCTCATAGAGAAACTCAATGAATGATTTAAGATTTTCTGTAATGTGGAACCTCTTTATAAGTAAGAAAGCCATCAGGCACCTTAAAAGCCTTAAACGTGGGGTGACATGTGCCCTCTGGCGGCTTTTAATGAAGGTGGACAGATTTGTTTCCAAATCTGTAAAAAGGGTAGTCCCTCTGAAAGGGAGCTACATTCCCTCACATGAGTCAACGCATTATCAAAAGACGTTTTTGGTTAAGGTAAGTGGATGTCGTTGCAATGGTTGGAGAGAACTGAAACGCCTGATAAACAGCAATTAGATGTGCATGGACATCCCTATAATGAGATAGAACATTTCTATTATTTTTACTGACATGCAAGATAATTTCCCACTAAACAAGTGCCTTAGAAGCCTGCCACAATAAGAGTATTCTCTTGTTCGTGATCCAGATTGTTATATTTATAAGTGACACATGCCGAAACCAACTTGTTACGGAAAGATAAAGAATTAGAGAAATTAGATGGAAAGTGCTAGTGGCGGTAGAGGCCTCTATAAATGGAATTTGCTATAATGACAACCACTGTGGAAAAAGAATATCTGACATAAGAACATAGTCAATAGATAAGGATCCATGTGCTGCTATATGCAAATACTTAAATACATTAAAATTGTTCTTCCCACTCATAGTTCCTAGACAACCTACTTCACAGAGGTAGTGGGTGACACCTGGGAGGCTGCTCTACTTTACAAGAGACCTAAGGCAAATATGGTACAGATATCAGGAGTAATTTTATCTTTATAACAGGTCTCATCATTGGGATGTAATAAGCTTTTATAGAAAACATTTTAGATCATGTTTGCAGGGTATAGCTTACATACTTGTATAGATCTATTTAGTCTATCATTGTACTCTATATAGACGATTACTATGAGGGGGTATTTCAGGTTGAAAATCGCTGCTTACCGATTGCTGAAATGCCGCCCCACAGGGGAGCGAACACTTGCCCCAAAATGCCTGCAGCGGCATGCGAATAGATGTGTACGCTGACACATCCATTCTCATGCAGCCATACGGGAAAAAATCCATTCAATGGTCACCATTGGATGATTTTTCACCCGCTCGCAGATAAGAGTCTCGTCTAATTCTTATCTGTGCCAGAGATGGCAGAACGGGGGGTGGGCACTAATGTCATGTGACGTCAGCTGCCCGTGCCTTGCAGGCTTCAACCCTCCTGTGTTTGCATGGGGATGTGCAAATCCCTCAGCGACAAGAAAGTCACCAAAGGAGTTTGCATAGCAGCCATGCACATATACATATATGCAGAGCCACACCATCGGTCCCTGGACCGAATGTGGCTCACAGCAAACCAACCTGAATCACCGCCTGAATCCCTTAATGCATGCTTGCTGTGTTGTCTTTTTGTTTTTTTTTCTTGTGGTAAAAAAGGAAAGGACCAAATGGAAGGATTTCCTTGTATACTGGGAGTATTGCAAGAAGTCCATGATATCCAGAAATATCTTGGACATTCTATGAGTAGGCAAGTATGCCTCAGTGTACAGTTTTATATAAAGTATAGGTGCTTTTTAAACAAAGTATAATAAATATCAAAATATGCAACCTACAACTGGTAGGTCATATATTGTACACTAGCTAAACCCGCGCAAATCAAAAGCTTCGAAAGCTAGTCTCTGTTTCTGTATGTGTGATTGCCTCTGTGTTTCTGTATGTGTGAGAGAGAGAGAGAAAGAGAGATGTAGTTTCACTCGCTGCTAGCAGATGGCAGTGTTTCGGTTACACACGAACACTAGACATATATAGCGGTAGTAGGGGGATGCCCGGTGGAAAGAGAGCGGTCGTCAGCTCTCTTTCCATCGGGCATCCCCCTACTACCTCTGTTCCTGTGACGGGTCCCCGAGACCCCAAGTCCACGTGGAGTGACCGGCGGTGCTTGTAGAGGCTTCCCCCAGAGCTCCGGAGGTGGTAGGTGTGATTGCCGGGATTTTATATATTATATCTTGTGGTAGCCAGCCCACAGCAGTGTGTCCTTTGGTACGAGCATAATATCGGCTGTAACCTAGGAGGTTTTTATTGCCCATTAAAATTTTGTGGTTTTACACTATGGAGCGCTCCTCCTTTGTTTTATCTTGATATATATATATATTATATATATATATATATATATATATATATATATAATGCTGTCTGCCTGAGGGAGGGGAGTGTTATCCCTGAAACTGTTGCACAATAAATTTGCTTTTGCTCACAAGACCTGGAGTGCCACGTTAGTGATCTACCTCCTAGGAGCTACCGTCACCCCCCAGCGTGTGTATATATACAGTATATGTATGTGTGTGTGTGTGTGTGTATATATATATATATATATATATATATATATATATATATTATATTATATGTCATGCAGAAAGGAACATGCACCTTATAAACAGATGGAGGATTGCTAGAAAAAAACAGTTCACACGAAAGTATTATCTATTCTCAAGGTTTACTTATGGGACTGATATTTAGTTGTATACTGTACCATGGTTATCGATGTTCTAATAATCTCAAACAATAATAAAGCTTATTGAGTTATACGGTAAAAATAGCACAGCTGGGCTGCAACGCACTGTATAGCGAGAAGTCAAACATTTGTTCATGCACCAGGCTTATCAAAATGAATATGACTGCTATGGGTACAGCAGATTTTACTATTGACCTTATATAATTAAAGAATCCTTTTATTTTTTTGCCATTCAGAAAGCAAGGCTTTGAATAAAGGTGATATGTCATATATGCGAGCGCCCCCCCCCCCCTCGGATGCTGATTTGCATAGCATAAACATCCATTCGCAGCCTTGCATGTGGGGGCAAAATCATTTGATGGTCGCTTACCATTGAATGATTTTGCAAGCGCTCTCAGTTCTAAGACACCTCTCTGGTGTCTTAGATCTGTGGGCTCCCTGTACAGGAAGCGGCCAAGCAGCTGACATCTGCTGACGTCAGCTGCCCACCCCCTGCATCCGCATCACTGGTGCATTTACGTGAAAACGATGGTCTTTCCCATGAGTGCAGCCTCTCGACTCCACCTCACGGCCACGCTCGCACTGCTAGGTGCGAATGGGACAGTGAATAATCATGCGCATAAATGTTTGGTGGAATTTGGGTCCTGTAAGCAATTCTCACTGTGACTCGCACTGTACTGTATTTGCAATCTAACTTCAAACTTGCTTTATTTATTTATTTTTTGAGGAATTTTTTTATTTTAAGGATACAAATGCTTGATCTGGCTACAGAACCGTCCTAATACTAATTAGGCATTTGGAAGTTTTCAATGAGCTTAGGGCCTAATTCAAGGGTTTGTTCAGACCTAATTGCAGAGCAGATTTTTTTTTTTATTTAAATGGACAAATGGTTTGTCCATTTGGGAAAAAGAATCTGCTTTGCGCTCTGAATTAGGCCCTCAGACCTGATCGCTGCTGTGTGAATTGGCAGAGGACTGTAAACAGATATCCGTCACCCAGGCAGAGAGAATTCCTGCCCAGTGGAAGTTTGCAAAATCAAATGATTTTCCCAGTCTGTGCAATTGTGCGTAACTCTGACAACAACAAAGGACAGAATCCGGCTGATTGAGACCAGAAATGACATCACACATTCTCCCCTAAAACGTCTGGGCACGCCTGCGTTTTTCTGACAGACCCAAAAACAGCAGGTGTCCATCCCCAAACACTGACTTCCCGTCAGGGCGGTTACAATATGATTCATCACTACTGTTTGTCGCTGTTTGGGCTTGCGCATGAACGCTATGATTCGTACACATGGGCAGTCTATCTATAATTGATAGGATTGTGAAGTCACACAACATCGATCAAATCTGAATAACCTCCTTAGTTGAGCCAATGATTATTGGGGTAAAAAAAAAATATATTCTCTAATTACCCCAAAATCAACTTTTTCTTTTCTTTTTTTTAATTTCAAATAATTTGCTCATAATGCTTTTCATTATTATTTTAAACTTTTTTTTTATTATTATTAAAGTGGCCTTAAATTACCCCAAAACATATTTTTTCCCCACTTTTTTGTAATTAAAAAAGATTAATTAGCTTTATATAAAACATTTTTTACTTTAAAACAAATGAACAAATCAGTAATTTGTCACTATTTAAGAGAATCCAGTACTTTTCTTTTGCCCAATAACAACCTTCTATATGATTCTGCTCACAAGGTTGTGACATTTTTGGGGTTCAGGGAGGTCTCCCCACTTTTTCATGCCCTTTTTGCAAACCCTCACCGTGTCTACTATACATTCCCATTTCTAATTTGACTTGCATTTCTGTGTGCATTTGTGGGAAGTTTGCGCATTTCATGAAACGCATTCGCAGAGTTCTGCGTAATTGGATTGAGCCTTTTTCTAAATGTGATGAGCCTGACAAGTTAAAAACATATCTCCAAGGTAAAAATGCAGACTTTAGAGAGAGAAATCTTATTTTTGTGTATAAATGTATACCAAGATGTATTGATTTTCCTAGCCTGCACTCAGTCAGAAATGATCTTGCATCCCTGCAGATGTGCCAGTCTCAAGTGTAAAATCAATGCTTAGCATTGACTGCACTTGGTCAAAACTACTACAAATTGCATTCTTGCACTTTTGTAAATATGACTATCAGTTCTATTTGCACAATAATATAAATATGTTAGCCCAGATCAGTGGTGCACGCATGGGGGGTTTCTGAGTACCCCGAACCCCCCCCCCCCCCCCCCGCAGATCAGTAACAGTTTGGGCTTTCTCAGCAGAGGCAGTTTTTCAGTATTCTGCCTGTGCCGTGCTCAGCGGCGGCTGGAGGACCAGGCAGTGGCAATATACTGCAGCAGTGACATTGTTAATGACCTCCACAGGGAAGGAAGAAAGCCCTACACTAGGGAAAACGTAAACTTGTGTGCTGTGGGGTGCATTTGTAGAGGCCCATGGGGAGGGGGGGGGGGTATTTTAGTGTGGACAAGTGCTGTAGGGTGGACAGTGAGTGGGTTGAGGGAAGTGCTGTGTGGGAGTAGTGGAAGGGGAGATTGCATTAAAGGTGAGTGGTGGTGCTGTGTGAGGTGTATGGTGAAGGTAGGGGGTGCTTTGTGGGGGGTGGAAAGGGAAATTGGGGGTACTGGGAGGTCAGAATATATGAGTGCTTAGGGGTGGACAATAAAGGTTCCAGTGGGAGTCCTGTGAGCAGCAGAGGTGGCTGAGGTGTCCATGGGTGCAGATGTTTAAATGTGCATGTATTTTTATGCGAGGAACACCGGAATCAGGGTTATTGGTTTTTAACAGTCACTGTTAGTGTATAAATAAGTAACTTAGAAAAGTTCTCTCTCTCTCTCTCTCTCTCTCTCTCTCTCTCTCTCGTGTGTGTGTGTGTGTGTGTATATATATATATATATATATATATATATATATATATATATTATCTATTTATCAATATATATAGAAACCCCCTTTGGAAATCCTGCATTTGCCCCTGCAGGTATATTTGCAGGCAATTAGCAATCTTTAAAGAATACCCTTTCTTGCATTGTGCTTCATGCCTTTGTGATAAAGAAAAAACTGTCACAGTAACTGACCATACCCTTAGCCCCTCAGTCTCCGTGAATAGAGGATGTGGGCTTGCGTGCAACAGGGGGACTCTCAGCTGCACCACCCCACCCAGCGGGACCCTATATCCCGTAGGTGGGACAGCTGGACAGTCACGAAAAATCATAACTGTCCCGTGAAAATAGGGACAGTTGAGAGGACTAAGCCTTGGAAGGAGATAAAGTGGCAGATGATACAATACTAACCAACAAGCTCCTAATGCTGGGTACACACAAGGCAATGTATACCCATTTGAGATGTCGACCCGGCAGGCAGACATATCGGGGGAAATTTACTAAAGGAAATTTGTAAAAAAATAGGTGTATTTGTATCCAGAAATACACTTATTTTTGACATTTACTATCCCGAAAATACGGCAATTCGTATTCGTATTGATAGCACATCAATACGACTACGAATTGCCATATTTTCAGGATAGTAAATGTCAAAAATAAGTGTATTTCTGGATACAAATACACCTATTTTTTTACAAATTTCCTTTAGTAAATTTCCCCCATCATATCCTGGGTACACATCAGAACAATGGGCCTTATTCTGATCGGTGCGGATATTCCCGAATTCTTACGGTGCGGGCCGCACGCCACGCTGTGCGGCAGCTGTGCGGCAGCGTGCGGCCATCGTCCGTAGAAACGCCCACGTGTCCTCCGCATTCGGACGGACTCACTCTTTAAGAACAGGGCGTGTGTACGGACGACATACAAACCATGCGTGTGCGGGGGAAACACTCCGATTCTGCACGGTCTGACCGCGTATGCACGGCCTTCCCGCGTCAGAACGGACGCGAACCGGCCACTACGCACAGATGCGGTGTACTTACGCAAACAACAAGACTACTGTTATCTGAGTTCCCAAATAGATCACATGACACACTTATGCAATTATCAAACCACTTTGAGAACAGATTGTTGCTCCTGGTCATCTGTTATTTAGCTAATTGATCCTTAAACACTTACAAGCACTATACATTAACCCTAACATTCCCTATGGGGATAAAAATGTTATCTACCCTTTTGCTGTGTACATATCTAAACATCCACATGTTTGTGTTTTAAATGCTTTTTATACTTTTAATGTTAAATACTAAAATAACACACAGACAACTTCTTAAACAACGGCAAACTTTTATTAAAACAAATAAAACAAATGGACCACCATCAGTCGTCCAGCAGCAGGACACAGAGGTCCTCCACATGAGCCGTCATCCGCCTCAGGTCCTCCCTTAAGCTCATGAGAGCCCCTCTTACTCCCTGGGGTGGCTCCTGGTAATCTGTGTGCATGATAAAGGGGGTACAACATTAATTATGCTACTCACGTACACCTTGTACAGTCAATCCTAAGTAGAATAGAATTCCTTTATTCGTCTCACAATGGAGAAATTTACAATTGTTACAGCAAGGTTCAAGTACAGATAAGGGTGAAAATAGCAAATAAAATAAGAAGTCCAAACAATATAAATCTAGAATCTAAGAACATGTAGGTCCCTACAGACCATGACAGTTGTACATTCTGATTGCAGCAGGTAGAAAAGACCTGCGGTACCTCTCCGTTGAGCATCGAGGGTGAAGCAACCTATCACTGAAAGTGCTACACAGATCCGTCAAAATATTTTTGAGAGGGTGTGAAGCATTATCCAATAATGATGTTATCTTGCTGATCATTCTCCTCTCACCCACAATCTCTACAGAATCCAAAGGCATTCCTAGGACAGAACTGGCCTTCCTTACCAGCCTGTTAAGTCTCTTATTGTCGGCTGTTGAAACACTGCTGCCCCAGCAGACCACTCCGTAGAATATGGCTGATGCCACTACACAGTCAAAGAAGGTCTTCAGGAGCGCTCCCTGCACTCCAAAGGACCTCAGTCTCCTCAACAGATAAAGTCTACTCTGCCCTTTCCTATACAAAGCAGCAGAATTATCAGTCCAGTCCAATTTATTGTTCAGATGAAAACCCAGATACTTGTAAGTTCTTACGATCTCAATATCCATTCCCTGAATACTCACAGGAGTTGGGGGGGTATGCTGACGTTTCCTGAAATCCACTACCAACTCCCTAGTCTTCCTCGTATTGAGTTGAAGATGGTTCCCCTGACACCAAGTAGCAAAGTTCTGCACAAGTTCTCTGTACTCCCTATCTTCGTCATCTACAATAAGGCCCACAATAGCAGAGTCATCAGAGAACTTTTGTAGATGACAGGTTGATGAATTATATGTGAAATCTGCAGTGTAGAGGGTAAAGAGAAATGGTGCCAAAACCGTTCCTTGAGGTGCCCCTGTACTACAAATAATAGTATCAGAATGGCACTCGCTGGTCCTCACATACTGTGGGCGGTTAGTAAGGTAATCCAGGATCCAGGTGATTAGATGATGATCCACCCCAGAGTTGACCAGTTTTTCCCCCAGAAGCATGGGCTGGATGGTGTTAAAAGCACTGGAGAAGTCAAAGAACATTATTCTCACGGTGGCCCCAGCCCTCTCCAGATGAGGTAGGGATCTCTGCATTAAATATATGACAGCGTCATCCACACCATGTACCTACACCATGAGAAATCATACATACAAAAAAAGCCTTATCCACTCTTGTATGTTATGTCATCAAATATATGATCATGATGCTGCCACCACACACACACACACTTGTGTGACATATACATTTCACAATCTATATATCAAAAACAGAACCACACTTGAGGATCACTCACACTTGTCCTGGCCAAAGACTCCTCACTCAACTCAAAACATACACCCACTACAACATGCCACATTGACCCATACATATATACCTGCATGTTACTGCTTAATAGCAAAACTGCATGATAGATAGATAGAATAGATACCACAGGAAAATGCTAGGCTACTCCCTCTTCCCATTACTTCATGATTCCTTGTCACATTTGCCACATAGGTGAAAGTGCAGCACTAATCCGCTTCCATACACCAAACAATTTCTAAGGTCAATCCATCATACATAATAGCTTACAAAAATACATGACAACAACACGGGCACACTGGCTAGAGGGGGGCCCATGCAAACTGCCCACATGGGACTCCAGTATAAATCAGGCCTGCCCATATTCCATTGCTGTTTTATTGTTGCTTCTATACAAAGAGCATCCATAAATTAACACTCATCACCTACATGAGCATCCAGATTGCACGTTTGCAGCATGGGCCTATAAGACCAAAGTGTGTCTGTTGTTTTCCATTTTTTGGGACTACTCTTTACTATATTATAGGAAAATTGAATCAGCTGTGCTACATAACAACCTGTACCTAACTCAGTAATGAAGCATTATGTCTACTTACCCCTGGCAGGCAGCTCCACCAGGTCGTCATCCTACACATTGGGAGGTGGTGGCACATCGTCAAGGGGTAGGGGCACCTCCTCCTCCTCAACTTCGACCTCCTGTGCCTCCTCCGTGTCCTCCTCTGTGACATAACTGTGGGCCTGTGAGTCCTCCTCAATGCCCACATCCTGTCTGGCCTCCTCAATGGGCACCTCCTGGGAGTCCTCCTCATTGCCCACCTCCTGTCTGGCCTCCTCAATGGGCACCTCCTGGGAGTCCTCCTCATTGCCCACCTCCTGTCTGGCCTCCTCAATGGGCACCTCCTGGGCCTCCTGACGGGCCTGTCTGGCTCTCTCCCGCGCTGTGGGTTAAACAAACAAAATGGGTGAGTGTCATTTCACATTGAAATTACTCTAACAAGTACATATCATAACCACATTATATATGTGTTATATATCACACATATAGTATATGGCTTTTCTATGTCATAAACACCCAATTGACCTCATGAAATATTAATATTAAATAATGTGAAAATGCAAACACTCACTGGCCTAGATGCACTAGCCTTCAAAAGTGATACAATGTAGAGTGATAAACACGCAGCCAATCACATCCTTCCTGTCATGTCACAGACTGTAGTTGTAAAATGCCAGGTAGGAGCTGATTGGCTGCCTGTTTGTTACTCTCCATTTTAACAATTGTGAAGCAGACCGAATCCTGGCCACTGTCATTTATATGTATTTGCCCAAAATACTTACAGCGTTGCAGACGCCGCCTCAGAGCCTGCAGACGCTCCGGCTCCCGCCTCCGCAGGTCGGACCATCGCCTCTCCAGTTGGGCGATGGTCCTCCGCACATGAGTGCGGGCGAATATGCGGCGCCGGGCCGCAACATATGCCCGGCGCTTATCCCTATTGGAGATGAAGGGGCCTGCCTGCCCCAGTCTCCGCTCCATCACTCCCACCAGCGCCAGTAGCTCCGCAGTGGAGAAGGGATCTGCACGCTGGTAGGCAGCCATTTTAGGAGTGGCACTAATCAAACAATCATGTGCTGTCATTGGTTGGTTAAAGTGATATTTGGTATTAACTTTATTGCTCATTTTTACACTAACAGCGTGTATGCGCCCGAACATACGGCTAACCCATTGCATCGCACCCCCATCCTAAACACACAGTCTAAACTAAGATGTAAACACATTATATATGATCTATAACATTCACCAAACATGGGTATAAGCACCAGGTGAAATAGTCTGCATCACTAGACACTTACACCTAACTCAACAAGGTACTAAACAGCTATTTTATAATGAAAGCTATGCAACAGAAACATAGCAAATAGTGGCAGACCTTTTCCCAAAATGACGCCATGGTGCCATGTGTACACTTACCTTCTACTGGGCCATACTACAGAGGTGGAATGAAAAGTAGCTAGAATCCTGGCTGAATTTGGAGTGCTTTCACATGTGATTTGGATGCTAGCACTGATTACTTGTGGCTAAGTGGTGGACTGGATTGACATATGGAATGGGTAGTGTCAGTTGTACTACATACCAAACAAGTGCACAGTACAGATGTACATTCAAATATACATTTCATGTGTGACCTCAGTTTTATTTTGTAATTGGTGTTGGAATCTGCATTTAGCTACTAAATCTGACTTACTCAGTTTGCCTGGTTTTTGAGAAATATTTTTCAACACCAAGGGGCGTCCCGTATGCGCCGCACGGTTGACGCTGGCGTACGGAACGCGGCCGTACGGAACGCAGGTTGCAGCTGATTAACGCCAATTACAGAAATAGTATTTAAAGTTGTCCTAGAAAGGCAAACACTTGTTGCAAACATGCCAGGCTCAGAGTCAGAGGAAGACCAGGTGGTGCAGAATCTCTTGTCCCGCATGGAAGCCAACACCACCTATGTGCCCCTCAACCCAGAGCCCCCAGATGGCCCATCCACATCAGGCCAATCAGCAGCAGGGCCATCCTCAGCATCAGCAGAATCATTGGGAACACAGCAGGTGGCTTCCCAACAGAGTAGCCAGGCCAGCACTTCAGGTACAGCAACCGGTGGCCGTGGCAGTGGCAGTGCCCGTGGCCGTGGCCGTGCCCGTGGCCGCAGTGGGGCAACAGAGGAACCAACCACAAGAAACATGGCATATGAACCGCGGGAGCTTGACATCCTGATGACCCGGGCACGTGATTTAATTGAGTGCCCAGCGGTGAAGTTGACACACACAAGGAGATGGAAGATCTGGGAGGAGATAACGGCGGAGATTAATGCAGTGGCTCCACAAGTTTGTCAGACGGAGCACGTTAAGAAGAGGCAAGTACATGTGTGTTACATTTGAGTAGGACAAGTCCAGTAATGTTAACATTCAATATTAGATGGAGTTGGTCAATGGGTGTTCACGTTGCTTGGAGGCACAGACATGTTGGCCATGACATAGAATTGATAGTTATTGGAGGGTGACTGTTTTTGTATCTTCTAAGGGTTGGTTTGAAAAATGAATATAATGTAAGTTTGGTGTCAGTAGGCACATGTTGTATTATGTTTCAGATTGCAATGGGTGCTACAGCAAACATGAGTAGTTACATGTATTAATATGTACACTTTGATTGCAGGTGGCACGACTTCAAAGGCAACCTCAAGAAGAAATTGACCCAGCGGTGGGAACACAGCCACACCTCTGGGGCTGGCCCCATGCCATCCAAGCTGGAGCTCACCCCCCTGGAAGAGATGGCCCAGTGCTGTATAGCAGTGGAGGAGATCCGGGGGGTGAGCACTATAGACAGCGAGTCCCCAGCGGAAGTGATGGCTTCTACGCTTGAAGGTAATTATTTGCCAGGCCATAAGTAGATGTTTAACATTTGGCACGGAATGTGTGGTAATTGGTAATTCAACAGCATCCCCACCGCTTGGTCCAGATTCTCTTGAGGAGGCCGTGGAGTCTGTGCCACCTGGCCCCAGTAGCAGGCCCGTGCAGCAGCCGCCGGGATTGTCCGCGGCTGAATTGTCCATGTGGGGCCGTGTGCTGGATAGTATTGTGCAGCAGGGAGAGTCTGCATTCGAGCGGGTGCGTAGGGCCGAGGAGGTGCTGCAGGGTTTGACCACCAGCCAGCAGAGTATTGCTGAGAGCCTGCAGGCTATGAGTGCCAGCCAGCAAGCTATGAGTACCAGCCATCAAGCTATTGCTGCTAGCCTGCAGGTGCTGGCTGATCAAGCCCTGCGGCAAAATGACCTCCTCCTCCGCCATAATGAACTTATGGTGGAGCTAGTTACCAGCAATAGGGCCCTAATGTCACCCGCTTTGGGTGCATTACCAACACCATCACTCCCTGCTGCCAGAGGGGGAAGAAGATCCACCCCCTCACCAGCATGTGCTCCACATGAGGCACCATCTGACTCTGGCCGTGGACGAGGCCGAAGACCTGCTGCACGTGGCAAGGAGCCTGCCAGGGGCAAACGTGCTCGCAAATGAACTTGTGTCCCCATTAATCTCCAGCGTTATGTCTTCCCAAATCTTCCATTGAGCTGTGTGTGTCAGCATCCTGTGTCAACATCCGTGCCCAGGGTCACCACATTTCCCCGCGGTTCAAATGTCATGTTTGGTTCCCCTGTTGCCCTGTTTCTGCTACCATTACTGTGTGCTGTACTTGAAGTGTTGGTGCTGTACTTTTGTTGTGAAGCCACCTGATGTGTTCCTAATGATTCTGCTGTGGCTATTTCTTCTATATTATTTATTTTTTGGCCTGTTATGGTCCCATTTGTTTTGTGTTGTTTTTTACATTTTTACCAAACTGTCTTTAATAAATGTTATTTTGGCCCCACAAATGTCTGTATTAATTGATACATGCAGAAGTGCCATGTGTATTAGTATTAATATTAAGCTGTGTTCATTATTTGCAGTGTAAAAGTGTGTGACAAGTGCAGCATGTAATGTTCCCTTTAAGCTGCATGCTTCCAATTGTAGCAGTGAGAAGCGTGTGATTAACAAGTAATGGGTAAAGTATGTGATTGTATTGGGTTCAGGTGACATTGGTTGAGGTGCGTCCGTCCTGATTAGGCGTTCCGATTGCCTAGCGCATGACCGAGTGGTGTCCGCAAAGCAAGAGTAACCTGTTGGACACCGCACATTTCTTCCCTTTTTGCTTGCGTGCATTCGGCGTGCTGTCCGAATGCACGCCTACCAAAATGTGTGTACTCCCCCGTGTCCGCCCATGTTTCCGCCCAGTTTAGCCCACTTTGAAACTACACCCCTGTGTCATTCCGCATGACTCCCATAACACACCCATATTGGCCGAATGATTGCGGTGCACATTTCTGTACGGTATTAGTGAGAACAAGTACGGAGACCATGCGTGGCACATGCGCGTAGCGTTCTCCACGCTTGCGCAGACGGCTAAAAAACGCCATCCGAAAGAATTCGGAAAAGTCCGCACCGATCAGAATAAGGGCCAATGTATGAAGGACAGCGACATATTGTTCTGGCCCTCATTTGCATAGAACTCAGTTGACTATGTAGCAGGGCCGACCAGATGATGTCACTAGTCCCCACAGGTGCCCGAATACTGGTCATACACACTGAGCAGTATGTAATTTTAAGTCGGTCAAAAATGAGTCTCTGTCAAACAAGTCTCTGAAAAACAGGCCAGGATTCCGACTGTCAGAACATTTCGCCAGTCGGAATCTAAGATTGAAAACCCCCCTTTAGCTCTCTCCAAGGCTTAGCTTCATGTGAATAAAGAAGACCTTTTGACATTAGTAACAATGTAAATGGCTCTCTGTACATATGGTGGTTTTAGTGTTTCAAAACAACATTAACCAAAAGTTTTCAGCTGACAGTGTACTTTCACACACAGGAGATCGCCTGATGATGTCTGATACAGATTTTTGTGGGGAAAAACAGATGTTTTTCTGTTAAATACTCTTAGGTTTAGCCTCATGTATGGCTTAAATTAATAATGAGAATGATTTACAGAAGTACAGCCTATTACATGCACTAGTTTTAAGTGTCTGAATGTTTTTAATACATTGCTCTAGGTGCACCTAAAGCACTTCCCGGCAATCTGCAGCTGGAGTGCACTCAATGCATGCCATTATATGTACAGCATTAGACATGATCTCCACTAGCTCACATCTGGAATACAAATCAGGTTTGTTTGCCGAGTGAAAATAGCTGTGTGTCCCCTTGGTACAATGAGAAACAAGCCTAAATATTAAGCTCTTTCTCTGCCCCATTATCTAATTTCCAAAATGATACTTCACATAGTGGAATTTTGAATTAGCAATAATGAGTTGATTCAGGCATGCCAGTACTTCTGCTCCACACATATAAGTGCGCATACTCCAATCATGTCTCCTCCAGCCATACCAGTTCATCTACACCGAGCATGCTTAATCCATGCATGCCAATGCTCCTACTCCAGGCATGCCAATGTACCTACTCCATGCATGCCAGTGCTCCTACTTTTGGAATGCCAGTGTACCTTCTCCAGGTATGCAAGTGTACCTACTCCAGACATGCCTACGCCATGCATGCCAGCGCATCTACTCCATGCATGCCTATTCCAGGCTTGCCAGTGCACCTACTCCAGGCATTCCAGTGTACCTACTCCAGGCATGCCTATGCCATGCATGCCAGTGCATCTACTCCATGCATGCCTATTACAGGCTTGCCAGTGTACCTACTCCAGGCATGCCAGTGCATCCACAGCAGGTATGCCAGTGCACCTAGTCCAGGCATTCCAGCGTACCTACTCCAGGCATGTCACACCTTCCTCTATCCATTTCCTCTCAAAAGCCCGAAACACATTTGTAGTACTTCCCAAATGCTACCATATTGCTCCATAAACCCATGCTCTCTCCCATAAATGCACAAGTTAAATTACACAGCAGTACCAGAGAAAATGTTGTGCTGAAACGAATGATGGAATATTGATAAGGCAACACCAACAAATTTGAATCCGTTTTGGATCTGATTTTGTCTTTATTGAACTCGGTAAATGTATGTAGCGAATTTAAAGATTGTATTATTACTACAGTAATGGAATTCTGCGTCTTTAATGTCTTTTTACAGCACTGCATCTTGGTGGATCGAAAATCTATTTTTTTTCTTGTGATGCATAAAACGAAAGGACCATGGAATCTTTACCAGTAGTGGGGCTCATGAGTGGAATGATATCAAGTAGTGCAATTATGTTAAATATTGTCCTTATTGTAGAGCTCACGGACTGGTATGCTGGGATTCTGCTCTCTAGAGAATCCGCCTAAATGTTAATGACTAAACTGAGCAGTTCTCCTGGGAGCATTTCATTAGTGAACATTGGTCTGATGGGATAAGCTGCTGTCTGTACGAATTGCTTCCACTAACACTCATCCCTTGGGCATTTAAACTCAATACAAAAACCAGTACTATGAATATGGGAATTACACGTATATATATTATCTCCTTACTTGTACACAGTATCTCCTTAGATATGCCTATAATATCATTATGTATTTTCAGTTTACCCTCTTTATATATGTTTATATGGCTCATAAGATAGACAAGAACTAGGTCGACAAATATTAGGTTGACACCACTAGGTCGACATGACTGAATGTCGACATGCAGGAAGGTCAACATGGGTCAGTTCAACAGAGTCATTAGGTCGACACAAGCATAAGGTCAACATAAGGAAGGTGGACATGGGCTTTTTCACCCCGATTGTTGACACATTAAGGACAAGCTCGCCATGCTTCGGGCACACTATTTTATTCTCCCACCACTCCCTAGTGGATGGTAAGGCATGAAATACCGCCTAGTCGGCTCAAAAAAAGGTGAAAAATCCCATGTCGACCTTCCCCACGTCAACCTAATGATTGTGTCGACCTAATGACCCTGTCGACCTAACCCATGTTGACATTCAGTCATGTCAACCTTCCTGCATGTCGACCTTCAGTCATGTCAACCTAGTGGTGTCGACATAATGCTTGTAGACCTAGTGACCTTATCCCATTTATATACTGCCCAGTAGGTAGCATCCTTTCACACATATTTGTCCTATGCATTTATTACAAATAATTGAAGTAAACTATTAATCATTCGTTATATGTTATGGAGCTGTGCAATGCAAGGAGGTGCGCTCTCCACTCTGCTGCTTGCTGCACCTGCCTGTCAGGAGAGGCAAGCTGAAGCAGTGCATGAGCAAGCCCTGCAGCGTGATCCCCCTGACTGGTTCTCCCCTCGCAGGTGGATAGTTACTAAGTTAGCGTGCTACAGGCTGAGGGATATGGCGGAATAAAGATGCGAGCGGCAGGTGTAAGTGGGGGCTACAGACAGCAGTGTCAAAAAACGGGATGTTCACAAGGAAAGCATTTGGGAGGTATGTGCTTCTCGCTCACAGGAAGATGTCTGTGAGAAGACATTCGGGGCTGGGATCGTCAGTGTTCAGCTCTCGCCCACCTACCTTCCCCACAGCATTTTACAATGAATCAATGTTTAGATACACAGGCATGGGGGTTGTGTGCCCCTTCCCCACTCTCCAGTAGCTGAGGACTTACCTAAACCTGCCAGCAGTTCTGCAGCTTCCTGTATTCATTCACTCTCCTATGTGATGCCCCGTCCCCAGGGACTATTCCTGCCTCTATTCCCTATATCCCCATGTGTGCCTCTATTCTCTATATCCCCGTGTGTGCCTCTATTCCCTATATCCCCATGTGTGCCTCTATTCCCTATATCCCCATGTGTGCCTCTAGCAACACATAATTCATGGGAAGCATGGCAGGTAAGCACTATTTTTCTATTAATTATCATTTTAGATTTCTACAATATATACACCTGGCACAGTGTGCCTAAGGGGCTCTACCTGGTGAAGTGTGTCTAAGGGGCTTTGCCTGGTGCAGTGTGTACAAGTGGAACTGTGTGGTGTCATGCGAGTAAAGGACACTACTGTGCGTAATGTGAATTGGTACTATTTGACCACGCCCCTTCCCCTTGAAGCCAATACGTGGGGAGGGTGGGGGGTTCTGGGGAAATCCCCGTTCTGGTACAGATCACCAAAATGTCTAGTTACAGCACTGGTTATGTTAAGTATGCATATAAAAGACAGTAGCATAAATATATTTTATCTATGTATGCTAAACATTACATATTGACTTATTGTGTGTATTCTCCAGGCAAGTGAATCTTACATCAATATCTATTTACAACATGGGTCCTCAAACTGCGGCCCTCCAGATGTTGTGAAACTACAAATCCCAGCATGCCTTGCCACAGTTTTGCTATAAGGGAGTGTTAAAACTGTGGCAAGGCATGCTGGGATTTGTAGTTTCACAACATCTGGAGGGCCGCAGTTTGAGGACCCATGATTTACAAGTTTAGCACAGTAAGATTTTTTTGATAATAGTGAGATTTTAATTTTTCCAAAGAAATGTATAACTTTTTCAGCACAGATATACTATATGTTGGCAAATGTGTTTGTTCCAAAAAAGGCATGCATACGTTGTCTAAATAGGAATTCATGCTGGTAGTTGAAGGTCCCAAATTTGTCTAAAGCGTTAGTATAGTTTATTCAGAGGGGGAAACACAGAGCTATTTGGAATCACATTTATTAATTTTTTCAGTGCACTGTTGAGATGGGGGAATTAGGCATGAAAAGAGCAGGCCAAAGTGTCATGAAAAATGAAAGCTTGCATTTTTTTTTTTTGAAGGATTACTGGCATTGGGGAAATTTAATGACACGGGAGTACTATTTTGCACTGGATTTTGCAATGGGCAACCAGATTATCTATCAATCACCTATCCATTATTTTCTAGACGGTGCTAGATAAATGAGAAGTAGATTCTGATTGGGTGCCCAATGTAAAATAGAAGTACATTTTGGTCACCGTGTCTGCAGCCTGTATGTGTGTATGTGTATGTATGTGTATATATATATATATATATATATACTGTATACAAAGCAATGAGAGTGCTTGAGTGGACTGCGTTCCACACCAGTGGTTTTCAATCTCAGTCCTCAAGGACCCCCAACAGTGCACGTTTTCCAGGTCTCCACATAGAATCAAAGGTGAAATAATTAGCTCCACCTGTGATCTTTTAAAATGTGTCAGTGACTGAGTGCACCTGCAGGGTGACCAGGAAAACGTGCACCGTTGGGGTTTCTTGAGGACCAAGGTTGAGAACCACTGTTCTACACTACTCCTTTATACACATACCACACATGAAGACCTTTAGTACTGAAGTCAGTTTTCTGGCACACATGCTGTGATATCAGGCATTCTGATCATTAACTTACATGTTGGTAATCACAGTTTGAATTAATTGCCTGCAGATGACCTCTATTATCCAGTCTTTAATCTGCTCTAATATGCCCCTATGACACCAGTGGGTTTTCTTATAAATATAGGGAAATTGCTATGGTTCTTCTGTGTTTAATTATTTTAGAAACTCGGGTCTTGCTCCTACAATATTTTGAATGCATTACATTTTCATATTTTATTTTTAATGTGATGCATAGTATGCCAAATATTATACAGGGTCTATACATTGTAACAGTGTAAAGGTGCCCACACATGGTAAAAATGTATAAATGATATGGACGTTTCCGACCGATCGGAACGACCAATCATTTAAAAACTTACCGTGTTTGGGCATGATCACAATCCAATGCGGATGCCTCCCGGTTATTGATTGAGCCTGCTGATCCCTTAAGCAGATGGATTTAGCCACATTGTTCAGTGTGTCGGCATGATGAACAATATAGCATTGATGCGGTATATGGTTTGCAGTCCTTAAATGAGCCATTTTTACCCTCTGATCGTTTACTCAATCATTCTGTGTGTGGGCATTATCAGGAGTGTTCTGGGTTTCATGGAAAATTGGATAGACATTGGATTGTACATGATATCTACTCGTGTTTAGGCATCTTTTGAGATTCAAATGTGTTTACTTACAGTACAGAGGGCCAGATGCACTAAGCTTCAAAGTATGGAGAGTGAAAAACAACCAGCCAATCAGCTCCTACCTGCCATGTCACATACTGGGCCAAATGTAATAGGGTGAGAGTTTCAGAAAGTGAGAGTTTTTGGGAGAGCTTTCCCCTTTTTTTTAAAGCAGCAATCAATTACACTGCAAAACCAGGTTGATTTTGCCATATAATGGCAAAGATTGCTGCTTTAAAAAACATGGGAAAACTCTCCCAAAATCTCTCACTTTCTGAAACTCTCACCCTATTACATTTGGCCCACTGTGTTTGAAAAATGTCATTTTGAAACCAGTTACAATTCATGTAATTTATTCCATGAGTAGGAACTGAACAAGGCCTTCCAGCTTCCAGCCCTTCTATGCCCACCACCTCTGTTTCAGCGGTTCACTTCTTTTCCTTGTAACCAAGCCATACCCTCAGGCTGGAAAGTGTGTATACACAGCTCAAGAGAACTCCAAAAAGTTGCTGCTGTTTCATTTTAGCACTTTGTATACTGATTCAGAGCCTCAGTTGAGCAGTCTCTCCTTATGCATACTAGCCATAGTGCATTGCTGCTAAGGGGGGTATTCAATAAGTAATTTTTTTTCAGGTAGACAAAAAAAATGTGTTCACCTTTTTTAGGTCAAATTTAGACTTGTCCTATTCAATGAAATTGTCGATTTTTGAGTAGTCAAAAATCGGCACAGTCGAAAACCAGGTGATGTCAATCCACGTATTTTCAGTGAAATTGTGGGCCTTTTAAGTCATTTTTCCGATGCCAATTGGAACAAAAAAGTGAATCAGCATCAGCGAAAAATGCCTAAAAGGAATGACGAATACGCCAACAACTGAATACTCAGTATTGAAAAAGACAAAATTTTTCAACTAGCTGTAGAATACGGACTTAATTGAATAACACCCATGATGTAAAAAATACACCTAGTATCAGAGTCTCACCGGACCTGACATGCTATGGGCATAGCAACATCCCATGTGAAATAGAACTCCCATCTTGGTAAATTTCCCCTATATGTTGGTTGTGATGATGACATCAAAATAGAACATGCTACATTCACACTTCCAGCATTCTATTTCATCTATTTCACTTACTTGGAAAATGCATGTCTAAATAAATGATGCTACATTTGCTTTTTATGAATGTTCTTTTCATGTATCTGCCTGTCCAGTATACTGTCTAGTACTTGCTTTCAGTCTGCTTGTGTCATTGTTTCTAACCTGCTTAGACCAGGTATTTAAAACGTTTTTTTAAAACGGGTCAGAGAAAGTTTAACCCCTTTCACATCGCATGTAAATACCTGGTCTAAAGCAGGCTTGCGGTGTGAAAGCAGCATGAGACATCCCGGAGATGCGCTGGGCATGGACCTCTTGAAGGGGATCAGGCACCAGAGCCTGCACCTAGACTGCCAGCAGGAGCTACCACACTGCAGGCAGGGAGGAGAGCTGTAGGACGCTGGAAGGGTAAGGGTAGGGGTTGACACTGAGCATTAACTGGTCCTCTCTGAGCCAGCGCAGTGCATATGTAATCATAGCAGTCGGCTCATTAAATATGCACTGCGCTGGGGACCAATAGTGCTCACTGCTGCCTGGGTACCGTTGCAGATCCGTTCAGACAGCAAAAAAATAAAGTCTAAAATGGGTAGGACCCTGCTTTTCTACGATTTCCAGAAACAGTTTTTTTGTAAACGGTAAAATCACTCGGCACCTTTCAGACCGCACATATTACCGTTTTAAAACTGTTCAAAATCGTCAAAATACCATTTTTTTTAGTGCGGTTTGAAAGGGGCATAATGGTATCAGCAAGAAAACTATAACAATCTCAATAACCAAGAAGAACATCAGGGCAAAACAATACATCTAACATTATGTGGGGACTCATTTGGAACATGGTGGATTGTATCATTTTGTGTGTATTAAGGCTCAAAAGCCATTCAATTAGCCCAGTTATGGTCAATGATCATAACCTAAATCAGTTTGTGCATTGTCTTTTTACACTGATTCCTGCTTGAAGGCTCAAAGAGCAGAAATCACTGAAGGTGGCTCTACCATGTCTGCCAGTTAGAGTGCAGCTCACATTGCCTGAGGCTCAATAGGGATCGTAGAAGGTAATTGAATGCCACTGTAAAACGTTTCCTGTAGAGTTACATTATAGCCTTTTACAGCTTTGATTGTAGTTTTTCTTTAAATTGGAAACTGAGGTCCACAATAATACAGCGTAAAGAAATATGTAAGCACCTTATATAAATTGTATATATAAAATAAATGGTGGGTGAAAGAAGGAGGATGGAAGCATAACTATACAGAGACAGCCCACTCGGCAAATACATTCCTAATGTGTCAGACTTTCTGTTTTCCGTACCCTCGTCCCCTGCCTCAGGATTTTTATTTCAGCCTGCCTTTGACTTGAGTGAGGGGAGCAAATCTCCCTGTCATCCATCAGACTCTCTACTGGGAATTACAATATTTATTACACTCTGGTCACTAAAATACAAGCAGATATCATTAAATGCTCAATTACTCTCCCAGTGGGCAGACTCCATAGGTAACCATAACCGGGCTAATTGCATGTATGTGTTTTTCCTGCGGTTATAGAAAACGTGTCCTAAACTGAGGAATTTGTCATAGATGTATTTGCTTCTCTTCACTCTATACCTTTAATAACGACCATTTATTATTTATATCCTATACTGCAGCAGTAGGTAAATATAACAATGACATGCATATTATGAATATGTTATGAATATATAATGTTCCTTTAGTAGACTCTATTTTCCTGTTAAAAGTCCATTAATGTTTAATAACTCATCTATATACAGTGTGAGAGTTTGCAAATGTTTATTTTGGTTACTCAGTTGCAAAATAACTCCTGCATCCTCCGTTCTCCCTGTCACTGGTTTGATACAGTCTGTATCAGGATAGCCAGAAGTAGGGTGAAATTGCTCACAGAAATGTAACTTATTCTGCATTTATCTGCACAGTTTGGACCTTATTCTAGTTCGTTCGCAGCTGGCGTTCTTTTGCACTGGGACCGATGTTTGGCGTATGCGCATGCACAGCTGCATTTCTGTGCATGTGCATATACTGGGTGCGTGCGGCCACGGCGAACAGACGGCACCCATGGCTGCGGCCGGGTGCGGTGGGGTGGCGGCGCATAGTCGCGCCCATGGGAATGCCCAGAGTTTTTCATGGGCATTCCCATCTAGATGCTGGGCGTTCTCATGGTAATCGTGACGTGGGTGCCGGGGGCAGGCAGCTGACATCACCGGACATCTTCCTCCCGAGGGTGCACGCAAATCTAAGTGCCCTAAGAGTCACAAAGGTATGCATGCACATTCCACATCACATAGGCGGGGAATGAATGTTTATGTTAAACATCCATTCGCAGGCATTGCGTGCAAACACATGCTGCGAGGGTGGGCGGGCATACCACCATTCGCAGGGTAGGTTCTGGTTAACTCGCAAGGGTGCAAGTTCGCATCTGAGTGAATCTACCAGAATAACCACCTTTGTCCTTATGTGTTCTCAGTCCTGCTCCACCTATAACATCACAGACTGACTACATTGATCATCACTGCCCCAGTTCTCTTTTGATACACAATTTCTCTGAATGCCTCATGCATCTCAGCCTGGATGACCCAACGCTTCCTGAAACTAAACATGGCTAAAACTGAACTTCTAATTTTCCATCCCCCGAACATCCCCTCTTCTCCCACTATCTCCATCAGCATTGGTGAAACCGAGATCACCTCCATCGACCAAACGCGCTGCCTTAGTGTCATCATTGACTCCTCCCTCTCTTTCACCCCCACATTTGTGCTCTCTCACAGTCTTGCGGCTTTCACCTCCGCAACATCTCGCGCATCAGACCATTCCTCTCCACTGACGTGACCAAAATTCTCATTCACTCTCTTGTCATCTCCTGCCTTGACTACTGCAACATCCTTCTCTCCGGGCTACCTCTCGCCCGCCTCGCCTCTCTCCAATCCATTCTTAACGCTGCTGCTAGGCTCAGCATCCTCTTACGCCGCTCTACCTCCGCCTCCCCCCTCTGTCTATCCCTTCACTGGCTCTCCATTCCTTTCTGAGTTCTCTTTAAATTCCTCACCACCACCTACAAGGCTCTCTCCTCCTCCACCGCTCCTTAACTCTCTTCACTGATCTCTATCCACACTCCCTCCCGTCCTCTTCGCAGCGCCACCTGACCTCTCACCTAATCATCTCCTCCCACTCCCGTGTCCAAGACTTCACTCGCGCTGCACCCCTGCACTGGAACAACCTCCCGCCACCCATCAGGCTTTCTGATTCCCTTACCTCCTTCAAGCGCTCCCTCAAAACCCACTTCTTCTGACTTGCCTATCCCTCCTCCTCCTAACCTCTTTCGCTCCTCCTATCCTGCCTACCCTACCCCTCCATCCGTTCCTACTTATCCTATTGTTTTTCGTTCGTCCACCTACCTCCTTTTAGTCTGTTAACTCTTATGAGTAGGGCCCTCCTTCCTCACGTACTCACCCTACCTCTTTACCTCACCATCGCTCCTGCCCTGTTCTTCCCTTCCTCTACTTCATCTTCGTCTCCTCAACAATTTCGACACCTACTCCAAAACTGATGCTGATTTTAGTTCTACCAGCTATACCACCTATTTATGCTGTATTTTATCAACACACCCTGTACGTTCCCTTGTAATTTGTTTTTTGTTTGCTATGTACGGCACTGCGGACACTTTATGATGGCATATAAATAAACAAACTACTACTACTTGCAAGTTCTAAATACTTCTGCTTTACTTCTAGAAACAACAGTAGTATATGCATCTGTGGCATTATAGTAATAGCAACAATACTAAAGTAACAGTACAGATTTTATATACAATATAGTACATGTCTGAGTCCTGTTATTATAAGCCCAAAATTTTTAGAATGTAAAAAAAAAATGTTTTAATATTTTTTAGGTTTTAAAAATGACAGTTTAGGAATGTATGCATAGCATGAATCTAAAACTAAAATCATGCAACATTGTATGGGGGTGATTCTGGTTGGTTTGCAAAAACCAAACTCATTCTTTAATGGACAAAACCATGTTGGGCTGGTGTAACATTTGTAGAGAGAGTTACATTTGGATGGGTTGTGTTCAAACTGAAATCTAAATTGCAGTGTAAGAATAAAGCAGCTAGTATTTACTCTGCACAGAAACAAAAGAACTCACCCAAATGTAACTCGCTCTGCACATGTTAATGTACATGTACCCCACCTGCTATGCACATGGTTTTGTCCCTTTTAAAGGAGTTTGCTTTTGCAAACCAACCGGAATCACCCCCTATGTTTGAAACACTGGGCCTTATTCGAGTTCACGGTACTGCTTTCCTAGCACGGCGCCCATCTCATTGATTGTATGCCTTAAGTTTAAGGTACTTAAGGCATACAATCAACGCGATGGACCCGATTTTTTAATCTCATGGATCTTATGCATCCATAAGATGCATGAGATCCATGAGATGCATGAGATAAAAATTCGTGAGCCCCCAATAACCATTGTTAACGGCAGCAGCACTATCAACGCCAACCCGAAGCGTGGCGAGCGCAGCTGGCCCGCGAGGGGCGGTGGTACGCGTCCTCCGACCTTTTCATATCCCCACTATCCACGTCGGCGTGGAGTTGATTTTATATAGTGTGGCGAGATACCGAGCCCGAAGCGTGGCGAGGGGACGTGGACTACTTTACATGTATTCCGTGTGCGCTCGCCACACTTCGGACTCGGTGGATAGTGGATAGTGGGGGTATGAAAAAGGTCGGAGGACGCATACCGCCGCCCCTCGCGGGCTCGCTGCGCTCGCCACGCTTTGGGTTGGCGTCAATAGTGGGGTGGCTTTAACATGGAGGGCCATTTCAACCATGGGGGGGGGGCATTTCACCCATGAGGGGGGGTTAGCAATTAAATTTGGGGTTTTGGGGGCTTTTTACATTGATTCCAATGTAAAAATCTCGTCGATCGCGTCGATTGCATCATGTCATGCATCTTATGCCGCACAAACACATAAGATGCATGAGATGCTTGAGATATCAGCACCACACATACAATCTAGATCGTGGGCGCTGTGCTAGGAAAGCAGTACCGAGTTCACTCTTAAAGGCAAATTCCTTCTCAGATGGACAAAACCATGTGCACTGCAGGGGTGCAGATGTAACAGGTCCAGATAGAATTAGATTGGGATGAGTTATTTTGTTTCTGTGCAGGGTAAATACTGACTGCTTTATTTCTACACTGCAATATAGGGTACTTATTTATTTATTAACAGTTTCTTATATAGCGCACACAGATTCCGCAGCGCTTTACAAAGCAAAGGGTACTTGTATACTATCACGGCTCCCATCGCATGCCATATGTAATGGCATGCGATGCGTTTTTACTGGGTTTTTAATGCATTTGTGAGAAAAATCACATGCCATCACAAATGCATCCAAATGCCTTTTAATTAGTAGTAAACATGTTAAATGCACCCCAAATGTCATTTTTCACACTGTACCACCCCCACTATCAAAGCCAACCCGAAGCGTGGCGATCGCAGCGAGCCCACGAGGGGGGGCAGTACGCGTCCTACGACCTTTTCATACCCCCACTATCCATGTCGTTGTGGAGTTGAGAATAGAAAGTGTGGCGAGCTCAGCAAGCCACCGAGCCCGAAGCGTGGCGAGCCCACGCGGATACCTGTGAAGCCCGCGAGGGGACACGGATACCTGTGAAGGTATCCGCATCCCCTCGCGGGGTTCGCCACGCTTCTGGCTCGCCACGCTTCGGGCTCGGTGGCTCGCTGCGCTCGCCACACTATCTATTCTCAACTCCACGCCGATGTGGATAGAGGGGGTATGAAAAGGTCGTAGGACGCATACCGCCGGCCCACGCTTCAGGTAGGCGTTGATAGTGGGGATGCTACAGTGTGAAAAATGACATTTGGGGTGCATTTAACATGATTTTAACACATGTCCATGATTTTTGAGGAAAATGGAATCGCATCGCATGCGATCGCATCCGATGCGATTTTTCCCTGTACGATGCCCATCGTGGGAGCCGTGATAGTATACAAGTACCCAATATAGATCTCACTTTGAAGAAAAACCCCTCCCAAATCGAATTCTCTCGGCACAAGTTACATCTGCCCCACTCGCAGTGCACATGGTTTTGTCCATTTGAGAAGGAATTTGCCTCTATCAGTGAACTAGAATAAGGACCACTGTGCATATCACAATTTTGCATATTGTTATTGTGCATATCGTTTGCAAATATGGCATACCCAGCTTTACACCCAAATAAGGTCATTTTAAGTCGTCAGATTAAGTATGTTATTTTCTGGTACATAAAAGGAAATTAGAATTTTGAGTGTAATGCAAAAGGATTAGAATAGGTTAGAACCTAAGAATCCTAGGCTTAGTTATTAATAACTAATAAAGTTGCATTTACCATTTAAAATTAAATTCAAACAAGACACAAATACAAAATGAAAATATTAATTAAGATCAAAATACTCTATACAGCCATCACCTTCTCTATTATTTAAGGATGTAATATAGAGTAGCACCCAAGTCTGCGGCAATTACACTTGCACTGCTTGCCTGTGTGCAGAGTTGTTCTCATCTATACAACCATCCGTTTACCCACTTGTTCAAATAGCAGTCATCTGCCCTATACTTGGTGCATGTGCTCCATCTGAAATCAGACACTATGGGCCAAATGTAATAGGGTGAGAGTTTCAGAAAGTGAGAGATTTTGGGAGAGTTTTCCCATTTTTATTATAGCAGCAATCAATTACATGGCATCATCAACCTAGTTTAGCAGTGTAAATGATTGCCGCTTTAATAAAAAGATAAAACTCTCCCAAAATCTGTCACTTTCTGAAACTCTCACCCTATTACATTTGGCCCTATGGGTAAAACTTAATAGGATGAGAGATTCAGAAAGTGAGAGATTTGGTAAGAAATCCCCAGTTTTTTTAAAGCAGCAATCATTTACACATCAAAATCAAACTGGTTTTGTAATGTAAATGATTGCCGCTTTAAAATAACCTCCACTATCCACGTCGGCGTGGAGTTGATTTTATATAGTGTAGCGAGCCACCGAGCCCGAAGCGTGGCGAGGGGACGCGGACTACTTTACATGTATTCCGCGTACCCTTCCGCGTTTCGCTTCCCGCTTTTTCAAGGCAAGCCACTCTGCTGCCTCAGAAAGATAGTAGCAAATCCAGATGAGTTTGTCCAATCACCTTCGTGTGCATTTGGGGACCTCTTCCAATGTGCTGTAAGTAGGCGGATGATTCTATTGTGCTGTCAGAATAATACCAGGGAAATATTGATACATATCCCCCTTAATGTTATGATAAGTTTGTTTTATATGCGTCCAGCAGACAGTAAATTTGTATCCGTCAATTCACGCAGTGGTGTCTGTTTTATTGGCTGTTTTAATATTTATTGCGTTCATTCTAATGGTACCTGCTTTATTAAATGTTGTGATAACTGTTGCACTTATTCTAGAGAGTGATGGGTTAGGTGGATAATGAGAAATAACAGTTAGCGCAACATTTGCGGAATAGCAGCAGATCCATGTGCTTTTGTTGGAAACATGGCCAGATCTGGCAGGTTTTGTCCCTGTTTACGACAATCTGAATCCGATCCCCACCTCCTCTTCCCGTCGTTCACCCGGTCCCATCGCTGGGCCAAGTGAACAGCAGCAGCTCACCCAGGGGTAGATTAATTAAGCTCAGTGAAGTTATAAAGTATGTGTTTTTTCATCACCGGCCAATCAGCTCCTACCTGTCATTTTTCAAACCAAGCCTGTAACTTCACAGTTAGGAGCTGATTGGCTTGTGATAAAAAAAACAGACACTTTTATCACTTCACCGACTTTAATAAATCTGCCCTCCAGTTCTCTCGTTCGCTGTACCGCCTCGCAAGCCTCCTCTAGTCACTCACCCGGTTCCGGCGCCGGGCACAGGGCTTATCAGATCCATTCCGACAAATGCATGCCGGAATGGATCCGACTTTAACTGAATATACCCCATAGAATTCTATATCTCCACCATAAGTAGAATACAAGAAAAAAAGGAACAGATATCAATCATAACAAAAGCACAAATATACTGTAATAGACATTAATTATCAAATATTTCACATTTTATTATATATAGAAATATACAAATGCATTTAAGGAAATGTATTGATCTGAATTTAGAGCAGTAATTAAAAAATAATGTTGCTACATTAATAATCTCTGTATAGTATGTTATTAACATACTTCTGAACATTTAAAATCTTTATAAACAGCATATACTGTATTCACATTTTAGGCCATTTATCGATATATTCAAGAGATATACTAATAGCTGTGTTTAATAACCATATTAGTTTTGATTGATTTGATATACAGGTTGAGTCTCTCATTTCCAAAATGTTGTATCATTTGCATACCATAATGAGATATCTTGGGGATGTGACCAGAGTCTTGTGTTTCATATACAACTTAACCCTTTAAGTGCCACGTCAATTTGTCAAATAGATGTGAAAATTGCCAAGCAAACTGTTTTATTTATGCAACAAATGTGAGCGACGCTGGCTTTTTTAGCAGATAATCTGCACATCTCTCACTGAGATGTTGGCACACAAAGAGTTAATTTAAACACACAGCCAGAGGGTCATTTTTTCTTACAATAGTTTTAATCATTTTGTGCATGAAACATTGGGCCTGATTCTGGTTGTATCGTAAAAGCACGTATTTCCGAAAACTGGGCATGTGCATGACGTTTTTTACGCATTTCCATAACAGGTCCAGCAATCCTTTTCACTATAATACAAATGCCTCTGCCTGACTGACAGGCAAAGGTATTTGTTGAAATGGACAAAGGCAGCCATAATGTCGCCCACCGTTTCCTGAGGCCTAGGACTGTGTCACATTCAGTTTCCTTGGCCTTGCAAGGTCCATTGCGAATGCAAAACTGAGTATGGTTAGACTTACTTAGGCTGCAGTCACAGATGAACATTGCAATTGATGGTCGCAATGTTCCTCTAGAACTGCAATCACATTGCAGTTTTGCACCTGCAAATGCAGGCAGGATGTGGTATGCAGGCATCGGGGCAGTATGCACCTCCTCCTGCATTTTCTTTGCTAAGGATTGCATACACAGTACAGTACTAAGCTGCTAGTTTATATACAGATACAGAATGCATTTATATTTCATACGCTACTGATACACACACCATGAACAGGGTTGCCTACTTTTAATGTCTCCTCTCCAGGAGAAGCCCAGAGAGTCAGGGTGTAGATGTCATCAAGCGGCGATTTGCATCTTTAGCCCCTCCCCGATAAGCTGCAAATCACGGGACATTAAAGCTGCCACAGGGGAGATGCGAGGGGGGGGGCAGCATCCGGGAGGGTTGCCAATTTTCGGGAGCCTGATGGCCATTCCTGGAGGGTAGGCAATCCCTGACCATGAAGATAATTGTATACAGTATGTTTATTGAAGCAATTTGTTTACATTGAACCAGCAGAAAGCAGAGGTGTCCCTCTCAAGGTGTGCACACACGGGGGCGATATTGGCTGAAATCGCTGGCAATATGGTCGCTGAGCGACCATATTGCCAGTGATTTGGAGTGCTGCTGGCGATAAATCGCCAGCTGCGTGCTCCCATGTGCATTCCCTAATGATTGCTGGTGGCAGGAGCATTCATTCAGCACCAACACAACTCTAACTCATACCACACTACTCTTCACATGCTTCCAGACCTCTCAGTATGCCACTCAATTATGCAAAGACCATTATAATTGTTTGATATGTAGTTATGATCCGTGGTTTCATATAAGCCATATGATATAATTGAGACTTTGCAAACTGCCACACAACATTAGAGACTTACGGTTAAAGACTTTCAATCTGCCATTTAGTAAATCTGTCAGAAACTCTCATGTAATGTGCGGTGATTTGCAAACTGCTTTCAAAACCTCTGCTTAGTTAATTTTCCCAGGGTGTTAGACATGCATTAGAAAGCACTGTTTCAAAATCATTATTGCATGTCTGTTGCTTTTC